>NC_090449.1:169392922-170017922 GCF_031143425.1 Pleurodeles waltl | reverse complement strand
AACGCATGTGAATGTCACTAATGACAACTTGAAAGACATTTGAGCATAAATTAAAAAAGACAATTTAAAAATGTACTTGTGGCATCTAAAAGGTAAATATTTTAAAAGTCAGTCATTTTTAAAGTCACCAATCGAATCCGGGATTATCAAAGATAGGAAATCTTCCACTTCGGCAGGTGGTAAAGTAGGAAGTTCATTGTCAAGGAAAATCAAGGAGCATTCGTGTTCTGAAGCCAGAGCTCCAGCCGAGGCAGCAGCGTTCCATGGTGTGCCCAACAGTGACATTAGAGCCTCATGATCCACAAAGCGCAACTCATAAACTGCTTCCCATAGGAAACGCGCCCTCAACGCGCATGTCTGGTAATGAGCCCTCAGCTAGAACATCAACAGATTAGCGTCCAATGAAAGCAAGCGCTGTGTAGAAAGACAAACTTTGAGTACACAATCAAAAGGGCACCAGAGGCACCGAAACACGGGCTGCACACAATGCAAAACCGGTCTGAATGATAGAGACAGTCACACTCCAAACGCTGCAGGAATGGTGCTCCAACAACTGCATCATGGGTTCATGACACAGCTGTGCTAGTGGAAGTGCTTCCAGTCCTCCTTGTTGTAATGGGATAGCCATTTCGCAGAAAAAGTAGCAATAGCAAGATGCCACCTATTATAGCCAAAGTTATCGGAAAACTCCCCAAAATACTGGAGAATATTGAGTGGATGGCTGAAGGTTTTGAGCCAAATATAGAGGAGAAGGTGCTTCCCATGCCGCTGGATTCAAGCTAGCCTGGCTGATGAGGGGTGAAAGTCCGAAACCGGTTCTAGGATGCTTAGAACTGGAATGGCATGGGCAGCAAAAAAACGATGGACTTAGGCCTAGATCTCTGTACTGGGGGTGAATGTTTGACATTGTTCAGCATTCCGTCCATCACTTGTTCTTTTTGAATTTGTCACCCTAAGTGGGAAGGGTATGCCCAGACGTGGGCCCCGTGCTTCCCATGCCACTGGATTCAAGCTAGCCTGGCTGATGAGGGGTGAAACACCGAAACCGGTCCTTGGATGCTTGTTTCCAGTCCAGGGAAGACCTGACCTGGCAGTTCGGGCTGGACTGTTCCCATGGGGAACAGGGTCAAGACTGATTTGCATATGGCTGGGTCCAAACTGGAATGGCATGGGCAGCAAAAAAACTATGGATTTAGGCCCAGATCTCTGTTCTGGGGGTGAATGTTTGACATTGTTCAGCATTCCGTCCAAACCAGAACCAACAGCGCTAAAGAAATGTGTGATTTCAGTAATACTGGACACATTAAATATCCATCCCACAAGGTCACCAAAGTGTCTTGGCATGTTAATACTTAAAAGGGACTGTATCTCTGTGGATTACCTTGCAACCTGAAGCCCATTTGTTTTGCGTGCAGATGTAAGCGCCACATGTTGTTGAATCAGTAAAGCCTTGAGTCTGCTCCACTTGTCAAAATTAACATTTGAAGTGGCGATTTGGGGCCAAATCTCAGCTACTTCCCTCTATCGTGTAGGATGGAAAAAGTACATTCCTGCAGCGTGTAACAATTTTGGAGACCAAAACAACATAAACTATTCCGGCTCACATCCCATAACAGCTCTCACTATTAAGGAGCACATTGCTGCCATTCGAGAGCACCTGGAACGCAGATCTAATCAAGGGGACTGGGACTCCCTTTAGGTAACAAGCCAAGTTCGCTGCCGAAGCATCGCATGCCTCGTGCGAGGACAGCTGTTTACAAATTATTAAATAGCTGACAGAAGTCTCACATGCACTACCACTAAGAAAGACCTGTTTCATGCCACTGAGACATTTGAATGAGAAGGGCAGCTCCCACACCTCGTGTATGAAACTAGCTCCTAGTCTTTTATATCTGCCCACTGGACTGTGTTTTAAGCAGGATGTGAATTGAAGTGTTGAAATAGGCAGAATGATGACCCCATGTATTAACCACTCAGCAGATGGTATTTCAGTCACAGTTAAAGGCAACTTTTCTAATTTCTCAATATTTAACATTACATAAGTCGTTTCTTTTTTAGCCATTAGTTATCACATCAAATTAAATGTGGAAAATATGTCCCTTGCACTGACGTGTTGGCAGGGAACACGACCTGCATTTAGTGTTTGTGGCGTCCAACCTAACTGCATAATGGATCTTATTTGACTCTGGCCATGGTGTAAAGAGGACATGTCGCTCTGTACTGCGTCTATTGCAGAGGAAACGATGTTGCTTAAGGTGTATATTCTGTCGGATATGGTATTAATCCCATTATCTATGACAGCTAATGCCTTCTGTAAATTTTCCTAATCTATGTGCCTTAACCGGGTGGCAATTTCCTGTAGAGAAACCTTCCAAATTTCATTATAGACTGCATATAAGAAGCTCTTTCTGCATTGTTTTCTGGTGCCTAACAGGAAATCCTGTAAGTCAGTATTATTAGACAGGAGACTGAGATGTTCTTTAACAGCATCTAGTTAGGAACTCTTCAACCATTGCTGGCATAGTTTCCCTACACTGTATGTTGTCACTATAACCAAGTGTTCAGACTACACATAGCGAGGGTCAGGCCTACTTGTTCTAAAACCCACTGTGGAGCTAACAAAATGTTTATGACACCCATTGGTATCTGTTGGCCACAATAACGGCCCACCAGGATGTGAAAGTGAAACATTAAATGTGCCATTTTGGAACCGTTAATCGAGCTGATCTTTAGTTGCATTGATACATTTTTCCATTTGAAAAAGTTTGCAGTGGCAGGCATTCAAATCCTTAATTTTTGCCAAGCCTAAACAACTTGTCTGTTGTACAGTTTAATTTAAAAATATCATTTGAACAGGTATCAGGCATGTTCTAAATAAAGCTTCCTTTCCCCTTAATTGCCAATTTTTGGGTCCCCACTTACTTTTTAAGTCAATCGACTTCAACCTATATTTATAGCCTTCCATAGCTAGCGGGAAACAAAGGAATCTGAATAAATGCATTTTGTGTCTCTCAACAATCCATGTACATTTTCCACAAATGGCAATTTGAAATAATATGACTCAGCATTTTTAACATTGTGCCCAGCAAAATATGTAAACTTTTCAGAATGTTTTAGAACTTCCTTGTGGAGGAGTTGGACAATGTTCCCATTGTGTGTAATTAAAGATCGTTTTTTGGGTACTTGCTCTGTGAATGAAATGGTGTCCATATTAATTATAGCAGAACATGTCGGTATAATTTTCTTTAGATTGATAAACCTTCTCACTTTCAATACAGTAAAATACTGCAACTCTGTCATTATAGAATCAACTGTATTCACATCCCAGTCATCATAAACAGCTCAGAGTGTTATTACATCATTCATAGAAAGTTTAAGCACATATGACATTTGAATGACGTTCGTCGGGCGTATATATCAAATGCAAATTTATCCCAAATAATCCCATCAGGAATTGGTATAGCGGAAATGTTCACATAAGACAAGTCTCTGTGGACCTTGTGAAAAGAGAAATAGGGTTTCAGGACCTCATCCACCAGTTCAACTGTTGATCGTTCAGGAAGGTAATGACCATGTATTAGTAGAAAGAAAGTAATGACAAAGCCAATCCAAAGGAGGAAAGTTAATATAGTCAAGAAAAACCACAGATAGTTCCATGGGAGAATAAAGTAATTTGTTTTGAGCCAAATTATCAATTTATGTGTTTTTGACAGTTCAGATGCGGAAGAGGCAGACGAGTCAGAGAAAGTGTCATTGATGTTGGCAAAGTATCCAGAAGCAGTTTGTGCAAAAACTGGAGCTTTATTCTGAAGAGGAGAACTGACAGAAGTCTCCCACGGTGGTTTGTAATAGACAACGCCATCCGTTTGTGTGGAGGTCGAGTCAAATCAATCAGCAATTTCTGTGTTGCTTGTTGCAATAGATGTTAGTGAAACCAATGCAAGATCATTCTCCTCCCTCCCCAACCTCGGAGAGGTGTCAGCATTGCTGCTCAAAACTTGTAGAGGGACATCTTGACCAGTAGTGAGAGGGATTTGGGAACTACTGGTTGTTTCTCTTGGTCTGCTGTGAAGGATTGGCCACATGGTGTAACTTGACATTGTAGATGGAGACAAAGCGGTTTTCTTTAGAACCAGGCAGCGGTGGTAGAATAACAGTTCTGGTACCGTGTATCCCCAGGACTGAAACCGGTGCACCATAAGAAGGACCAAACTCCTTTTTCACAGCAATGTTTTCACATACTAGATCCCTAACCCCTGGAATCCAGCCAGTAGATGTTATTGGTACATCCTTAATTCCTAAGGAGGCAGCACTCGCAGAATTGTTGTCGTCACATAACTGTTGCAATTCCTGCAAGGCAGTGACATGTTCATTTATGTCAAAGGGTGTTTCTGCCACCTCCATGCCAGGACCATCAAGATATGGAGCAGACATTTGAGTTCCAAACAGGCACTTATATGAAGTACAACCCCCCCTGGACCTTCTAGGCAGATTATTAAGTGCTCTCTGGACTCCATACAGGTGACTAAGCCAAGTACGACCCGTACCTAGTACTCTGGCTGTGAAGGATTGCTTTAAATCTCAGTTTCATCACTCCACAACACTATTTCCCTCGGGATGAAATGGAGACGAGTAATGGAGTTGGACCCGTAATGAAGCCCTGGCATCCCTGAATGCCCTTGAGGCTAAAGCAGGGCCCTGGTCCGAGTGGAAAGTCGCGACTGCATTTGTGCCGATAAAGACTTGCAGATCTTTTACACCAGTCCGAGCATTAGACAAGCATTGCGGCCACGCCCATAGAAATCTGGAGCGGGAGTCAACAGCGACTAGAATGTATTTGTATGCACTATCAGGTGTCAAAGGACTACAATGGTCCAGGTACACACATTGTAATAACTTAAGATTGGTCTCTGCGGTGGGCGTTTAAAGGTGGACCCCATAATTTGTTGGCAGATATCATAACAAAGGACATACTCTTGGTCTATTTCTATAGACCTGGCCACCAATAACGAGCATGCAATAATTATATTGTAGCCGCCACACCTGCATGGGCAGAAGCAACTACCTCATGGGCTGCTTTGATCAACTCTGGTCTTAGGTCATGATTGGTAATTACTCAAACCCCCACGCCTGGTATTTTTACTTCTGCATCTAAGAAGCATCCCATCCGGTAGTAGTTATATTTGATGGGATATCCTTTGGTAAAGGTGTGCTGTCAGTCGAGGTTTGCATGGCAGCCAGTAGTTCATCGTCCGTTTTTTTCCTAGAACGAGTTACTGCAGCGACAGAAGCCGTAGCTAATGCTGATTTGGCTGCTGCATTGGCCAGTGTGTTTCCAGCAACGTGTATTCCAATGCCCCACATGTCCAAGTGTATGTACAACATTGACATTTGGTAGTGTATCCTTCAGATCTGCTACTTTCCCCCACAGAAGTCTGTGTTTGATGGTGCTTCCTTTGGAATCTCTGAACCCATTCTAGCACCAATAATGCAGATAATCATTGAAGGACTGGACACAAAAGTATGAATCACAGACAATCACTGTTAGCTGGTCAGTATCTATATGTTCCAGTGCCATCACCAGAGCCTTTAGCCCTGCTAGTTGTGCAATGCAATCCCCTAGGGTTTACGTATAGGTATGTTGTGGATGGAATTTACTACCCTCCATATAGCCGCTTACAACTGCGCCCAAGCGGAGTATTGATGCTTTGTGCCTATAGCAGGTTGTGCTGAGCCATCAGTGTACATGACTCTTTGATATTGATCAATAGGCAATGTAGTTGCCGGAACTGGGTAATCTAGTTCATATTGCAAAAATTCTTGAGTTTGTACCTTTGGGTCAAAAATATAGTCATCATCAGTGGCTGTCAAAGACGTTGTCCATTGGATCCAACGTGGATGCAATGCTTTAGTGCACTGGGGGTCCACAAAGCCTCCTCAGGGGGTCCGCGACTGCTTAGAAAATTAAATAATATTAATAGATTAGGTCCCCAGCTTTTAGTAATGGCTCAGTGGGGGGTCCCTGTATTTCAGTAATGATTCAGTGGGGGTCCTTGGGTTCAGGTAATGATAAAGTGGGGGTCCACAGAAGTCAAAAGGTTGGGAACCGCTATTTTAGTGTTTGGAACGCTGGCTTTGGTAACAGCCTTTAGGGCTGGGACTGGAGATACAACAATAATGCGTTTCCCCTGGGCTAGTGGTTTATCTTTAATGACAGCTACCTGGACAGCAGTGAGAATTTTCTGAGTGGGAGAAAATGTTGTTCTGCTGTTGAATACAAATGTGATTTGTATGCAATCAGGACTGTCTCACCCGCATTAAATGTTACATAGGTGAAACCAATGGCTCCAGCAATTACCCTGATGACCAGATGTTTTTTTATTGTCCCTTGTGTGTAGGTGTTGTGCTGCATGCATGTCTTGTTGCAATGCTCTAAGAATGCATGTCTGTTTTACTGTCCAGAGTATACTGGAAAAGTCACAATGTATCAAGTCATATAAGGGTTTGATGTGTGATGCATAATCTGGAATGTATGCTCTGCCAAAATGTAGAAAACCCAATAGCAATTGGAGTTTTTTTAATGGTATTTGGAGATTATAACTGTGCGCATTTTTCTAAAAATTGTGGTGATAGGCTCTTCCCTTCACTTGATAATTCATATCCCAGAAACAGGACACTAAGGAAGGCTATTTTTGTTTTTTGTAGTTGAATTTATAGCCCAATTTGGCAAATCCTACAACAATGAGGGTTACCCATCTTAGATGTTGCAGTAATTCATCATCCATAAGAGATAGATATCATCTACATAGGACAATGCTTCAGGATCAATGTCGTGCAATATTGAAGTTACATGAGCCCCAAACAGTCCTGGGCTGTTCTTGTATCCCTGTGGTAAACAACATAATTTTGTGGGAGCCTATTGCACTGAAACTTGTTAAGTCTCTACTCTCAGGCGCTATATTTTGGCAGAAGAAGCTATTGGAAATATCCAATATTGTTCTGTATTTTTTACGCACTATGTTGTTCATAAGTGCTGTGCTATGTGAGTGTTGTATAGCATATGTGCGTGTATGACTATTTAGGTGCCTGTAGTCTAAGACTATTCTGTATGAATGGTCCAGTTTAGCTATAGGAAATAAAGGATTATTCACTGGTGAGACAAAGGGTTTGATTATGCCCTGGTAGTCTAGTTGTGTGAGGATTTCCATCACGGGTGCTTTAGCATCACGTTTTATTGGGTATTGGGGTTGGGGTTGATTTTTAATTGGAAATAAATGATAGGGGGAATCCTTATCCTACCCTACATGGTTGCGATATAATGTAGGTGTGTGTGGCAATGCACAATCAATGGAGCTCATTGGGAACAAGGGGGAAGAAAGAAGGTTTGATAACCTCTTCCCCACATGGGCAAGTATGGATATATTCAGGAGGTAAATCCTTTTCGGCCAGTAGAATATCATAAATATTAACAACAAGGTCCCAAAGGAATGCGTCTATTGTGCGTTCTCCTTCTAACTGTATTGTTACTTTGTACACCCTGTCATGCGTGGAGACATGCATGTCCGCAGTTTCAACTTGTAAGAAGTCATCAGTTGCTTTAACTTCCGGATGCTCTTGAAGATTCCGGCGACCTATTGTGACCTCTGCTGCGCTGTCTAGCAGAGCTAGTGCCCACGTCTTGTTCTTCAATAGAGCCCTCTTTTTGAGTGGCATGACAAATCACAACTACCGCCACTTTTTTCTTTTTAAATTGGAGCTTGTGTTGGGGAAGTTTCACTTCTTTTTTTACAGAAACTTCTGTTGAGCGTTGTGATTCCTATCTCTGTTTCACATACTCAGTTCTCCGCTCTGACCGCCCACCTCTCTCACTGTGTTTTTCCGGTGAGTCCTGAAATGAACGAGATTGGCGTGTATCAGTATATTGATATCTGTCAGGCATTTTTATATTATCTCTATTTCTGAGATCATGGGGGTCATTACGACCTTGGCCGGCGGCATCAGCCAAGATCTGATCGCCATGCGGCCGCCAATACAGTGGCACCCCAGCTGCTGCCATTTGGAGATCCCGCTGGGCCGGCGGGCAGAAACCTGGTTTCTGCCCGCTGGCCCAGCGGGGATCACGGCCGCAACATAGGAGCCGGCTCCAAATGGAGCCGGCGGTGTTGCGGCCGTGCGACTGGTGCAGTTGCACCCGTCGCGCTTTTCACTGTCTGCATAGCAGACAGTGAAAAGCTGCATGGGGCCCTGTCAGGGGGCCCCTGCACTGCCCATGCCAGTGGGATGGGCAGTGCAGGGGCCCCCAGGGGCCCCACGACTCCCCGTTCCGCCAGCCTTTTCCTGGCAGTGCAAACCGCCAGAAAAAGGCTGGCGGTCGGGGACTTGTAATCCCCTGGGCAGCGCTGCAAGCAGCGCTGCCCAGGCGGATTAACACCGCCGGGGCAAAAGTGGCGGAATACCGCCGGCCCCGGCGGTGCAACCGCGGCGCTTCCGCCGCAGTCGTAATACGGCTGGAAGCACCGCCAGCCTGTTGGCAGTGCTTCCGTCATTTTAGCCCTGGCGGTCCCATACCGCCAGGGTCAAAATGACCCCCTATATCCATTCTGTGGGGTTTCTATATGCCGAGATTCTCCACTTTCTTTTTTAGGTGTTTGTTGTTTTTTATCCCAGTTTTTTTTAGAACCTTCAGGTGCTTGCTTAGTAGAATCTTTATTAGATTAACCCTCAAACTGTGGTTTTATGGGTCTGCCCCTCAGACTATCTTGACCGATAGTAAAATAGGTCTCCGTGATAATCTTTGGCTGCTCACATTCTTGACCCTGTGGAGGAATGTCCTGGAGTCGAATAAGCACTGCTTGTGCAACTGCTTCCTCTTTAAGGTTACTTAATATAATTGAAGATACAGTGGCAAAATTGCCCATAAGTTGCATCCCCAAGTCTAGGGCCAGGGCAGCCTTGTATTTATCTTGAATTTGTTTTAACACTTCCGGTAGATTGGCAAGTGGCGGTGTAACGTGTGCGGTAGTATAGAGCATGGCAAATACCGTGTCCCAAGTATTACAGTTATCAACTGTGGGAACCATCCAAAATGGCAAGCACATAGTTAGTATTCTATGATTATCCTGAGGTCCCATATGGGGAAATCCTGCTTCCAGTGCATTTATTTTTTGAGCAAACCAAAACGAAATCTCTTCCCATTTGGCAGGTACTTTACCCATGATAGAATGTACAGTCGCAGGATTAATACCTGGCGTTGCTGCAAGTGGTTGCAACGGGGCAGCACGTGCTGGGTTTGTAATTGCTGTTTGCAGTACAAACTGTAATAATAGTACTGTAGATTGCCGTAAGCTCAGCATATAAGCGGCGGACCTCAACTACTGTCAAGGTTGCCGCATCAGGGTGTGGTGTATATGTGACCAATAAAGGCCGGGTAGGACCATCATTACTAAGAGGACCTAGCCTAACATGTAGGATTGTATGTGGTAGGACGCCATCAAGCCAATTATTATGGTCTGGATAAGATACAGGTATCTCAAAATACGTATAAGCTCTTTGTTGTGCAGGTGTATTTGCAGGTTTAAAGTGAAATGTATTTGTGTTCCCATCGGCTGCTGGAAATGTGACCCAAGAAGAGAAAAATTCTCTTCTGTAGGCTGCATGAGCTTCAACAACAAATGTAACTGGACCCCCGTGGGCCGTTAGGTCATGTGCCAATAAATGTGCAGTAAGGGGTGGTTGCATATTGATTTCAATTGCTACTGGTTGCGGGCTCACCATAGTGAATGATAAATCTTGTTCAGAGATAAGCACATCAAATGGGGACTATCCTTTTGGAATTCAAGCTTAAATACCCTACAGCGTTAGTTACGTACTCCCTACTTAGCTGAGGAGGAAAAAGTCCTCAGTACAATGGACGTCTCCGCATTTTGTACTGAGGTGTCCTTGCATGTAGTGAGACAGAGATTCTCAGGAGGACCCGAAAATTAGTGCCTGACCAAACATTGGCGGTGCTATGTCGCATAGGTTCTCATTAACCTAATGAGACTACTGATTCGGGTGGCAGAATCACCTGTATTGCTGGAGACTGAGTCCGATCCCGCACCATGTGACATCTGTCGGCCTAATCCGGGTTTGTTCTGGCTAACTAGCAGTGCCTCATCTCGACCCAAGAGCAGGGATGGTTAGGGCAACCGGGCGCATGATATAAATGACTCCTCAGTGGAATCTGGTCACTCAGATCTCATCCTTTTCTCTCAGTTACATTAGTCTCATGTATGCAAGGACAATCAGAAGCAGAGTATAGTTCAATAAAGTTTTATTGACGTAACTGCATCTTAGATAATAAAGCATGTATTGCAATATCTAGGATGATGAAGCACAATAAGATTAAAAGTGTGACAAGGAGAGTAAAACACAAGAATAACGCTACCATATTGTCACTAAAGTTTATAAGGATAGTTCCTACCTAGGCTATGTTAGAACACAGCATGTTAAGCTCTGATTCTGCCCTTCAGGTTCCCCATGGGAAGACATCATCCCTAATACTTGAGCAAGACGCCTGTAGTCTACAAAAGCAGCAAACAGTTGTGGTCATCTGGCTGGAATCTCCCTCTTACGTACATGGGTCAAAATGATGTTTTTATAATAAAACAGCTGATGTTCCAAGAAAGGATCCCCACGTAAGAGTGTGTATGTTTATGTGAACATTGGAGACAAAACGTACCACTTTTGCTGACAACCTATCTTACTGCAGCCTTGAGAAAAGCACAGGATGAAAGAAATGTCTTGTTTAAGAACACATTGTGACCTAGTCGAGGAACAGCTAGATAGAGGAAATAAAACAATACCGCAAATGTGGTTAATATAAAAATAATATAACAAAGCTAAAAAAATATATATCTACGTTAAAGTGCACTGCGGCAGGCCTAGTTTGCTAAAATAACGTGTATCAAATTATAGCTAAAATAGCTACACAAAATAATGTAATATCAGTTTAATAATATGCTTGTGTATCATTGTAGTGTATGTATATTATGAATATGATTATAATGAACAGTGTTTTTATTACATGCATTTATTTTCATTTTTCACCTGCACCTCTTTGCCTCCAAATAGATTTCTCATACTCACGTACTACAAACTGCAATAATTAATTTTTGTTTGTAAATTTTTTATTGCAATTTCTTTTAATTTAATTTTAATATTTAAATATTTATTTTATTTTGTACGATTTTTATATAATTTTAATTTTTTCAATTAAATTTTTTTTTGTTTCTTTTTGCATCCATGATATCAAACCCCCTTACTGCCAGAGGCACACAGTGGCACAACAGCATTATTTTTTTTTTTAGGTATTATTCTGTTTCCCCTTGGACCCCATTCTTGCCAAAGTAGGTGAACTGCACACACATCAGCATCATTCATTTTTTGATTATTATTTTATTTCCTCAGACCTCGTGTCTGCATGTGTTTCCCCCGCACCTCCCTGACTGCCAAAGGTGTCTCCTTTAGAGAAGATGCACATAAAGCAATGAGCTGTATCTGTATGTTGTCTTATCCTGGTTGGAAATTAAATTGTATGTTATAGTGATGTGGTTTGACTTTAAAATGTTTGGATATACTGTTGTTAATTATTTAGGATAATAACTTAAGTAACCAACCACACTAAATTATATTGTCTTTGTCTGTGTTAAATCAAACTGCAACACTGGCTTTTCACTAAATGTTTTTCTTGCTTGCTTGCTTTTAGGTGCACAAGGGAAGAAATATCATTCACACTACCTCCAAACAGAAGGCCTTATCAAAACACATGACCACACAACACGTAACAGCAGTCCTCCAATCCCTTCCGCTTATGCAGCTCAGTGGAACTGCCAACTGACAGCTTTAAGATGGCCCCAAAGAAAAGTACTGCCAAGAAAGTTGCAAGGGAGAAGCAACTTTCCACCACTGGCGTGCTGGCCTCAACCTTTTTCGAGAGACGTGCGCCTGCTGCACCAGCCTCCAGGGAGGAAACTGGGAGCAGCACTCCTACATCAACAGCACCACCCCAACCTAAACCCATGTCTGTCAACGAGGCAGCCACTGCAATCATGGTGAAGCTGACAAGCAGTGACATTGAATTGGATTTGTTCCTTTTATAAAGTAGTACCCTATCATTTCAGGAAGCAGAGCAAAGTAGACCGCAGCCACATATAGCAATAGTTGATCTTCCAGTAGTTACAGCAGGGCATCAGGCTGAGCTTCCTGCTGAGCAAGAACCTCTGCTTTTAGAGCTACTGGCTCCCAGATCTCTAGCAAGAAAAACAGTGTTCCATCTTCTCCAAGCACCCCTTCTGATGATGATCATGCCATGGATAGGACCCCCGACAATGTTGGAGAGACCCCAGGAGAGGCAAGGGAAAAGAAAAGTTCCTGACAGCCTTAGAATTATGGAAGGGGTTGAGGGGGCGACGATGATCCAGTCATTGTTATAGAAGCTCCCATAGAGGAGACTGACATTACCCCTCCTATTCAACTTGCTCTGAGGGATGTGGCACAGGTACCACCGCCAGTACCAACTTCCATATTTGTATGGCCCCTGCTGAGACCTACCTCAACCCCTACCTCAGTAGAAGTACACACTGCAGAGAGGTAATCAACAACACTCACCTACCTCCATTTCTCCTTCCGGCATTAGCACACTCAAAAAATACATCTCCCCATTTTGGGGTCTTTATTTGATTAGCAAGGGGAGAACATTCAAATATGCTCCATTTGATACGCAAGTGTTCATCAAGGTAAGTCTGGGTCACAATATGGTATTGGTGGCTAAACGACCCATATGAAAAAACATTATGCAAGCTGGTGGGAGGAGGACCTTAAAAATGCTGAACATAATGGTGGTGAAGGTGAGGAGAGCAGGGAATCATCGGCTCTTTACACAGTGGGAGGCCATGGGGAAGAAGAAAGCGACATCTTTATGCAAAGCATTCCTGTCCCCTGCAGTGCACCAGCATCACCCACCTCAGGGTCCTCAAAACGGCACAAGAGTCAGATGGAGAAAACATGGCACAGAGTGACTGCTTCAAGCTGCACATTGAGTCTACCACCTCCTACTTCTCTGAAGTCGCTTGTGCCAGGGGCTCCAGCAAAGATAAAATAATTCCAGACTATTACAGGATTGTTTAGGCAGGAGGGTATCTATGACCGAAATTACCCAATGGCACATTTGTAAAATGAAAAGCTGGATAAAATGTTAGCATGGAACCTCCTCCCTTTTTCTTTTGTGGAAGGAGTGGGAGTTTTAGAGTTTGTGGTGGCCATCTGCCCAAAATCAAAGGTTCCAAGTTGCACCTATTTTACCAGTATTGCTGTTCCAACACTCCATCACAATGTGCTGCAATTGGTTGTACAAGCTTTACAGCAAAATTCTGCTCACACTAGCCACCTGACAACATAACTGTAGACCAGTTGTCAAGCACTTAGCACTGGACCTCTTTTGGAGAGGTTAGGCAATATCTGCCTACATGTCTCAGCGCTGAAGATACTTTTAAGAGCATTTGGTGGCATACAATAGTAGCCATGTTTGCCATGGAGAAATGCAATACAGCTGCAAACATCTTAGATGCATTTAACAGCAAGGTATTTGAATAGCAGTGATGAAGGTATCAGAATTGGAGTTGTTGCTACAAACAATGGCAGTAAAATAGACAAGGCAATGTCTGATGGTGGCTATTTTAGGGTCCTATGTTTGGCGCATTGCATCAACCTGGTTCTGTATGACTTTCTAGAAAAATAAGAAATAGTCAGCAACATACTGACCACCTGAAGAAGAATGTGCACTTATTTCAGCCATTCGTCTAAAGCCCGGACGCAGTTGAGCATTGTTCAGCATGCTAATAGAGTACCAGTTAAAGATCTCATTCAGGAGGTGCCAACATGGTGGATCTCTACCTATTACATGGTGCAACGTCTGTTTAAGCAATACAGATAGATAAATGACTATGTCATTCAAAGAAGAGGGGATGTAATTGGGAAAAGTAAGCCCATGGATGCGGACACGTGGGGCCTAGTCAAATGTCTGACACAAATACTACAACTTTTTAAGGTTTTTGCATAGCAAGTTAGCAAGGAGGACAGTACAATGGGCTAAGCTATCCCATTGTTGCATTTGTTACAGGACCAGGTAAAGAAGGTATCTGAAAGTTTTGCACTCACAGGTTTGAATAAAAACACAGAAGTGCATGCTTTGGTTGAGAGCTTAATCTTTCACCTGGCTGTTAATGCAAGGATGCTAAAATGACATGTTGTCCAAAGAGTACATCTGTGCCACACTACTTGATCCACGGTACAAAAACATTCTGCCCACTTTCATTCCTTTTTCTGAAGAGGATGTTTCAAAATACAAGAGTTGGACTTTTGAGCTAACCAGATACCTGGAAGAAGAATGGCTGGAAGTTACTAGAGTCCTACTTTTGGGCAAAAGTTCTGAGGTGCTGCCCTGACACAACTTCAAGAGAGGACAGTCTTGTTTCATTGCAGCCAACTCTAGCTACAAGAACATCAGCAACAACCACATCTACAGCAACAGAAGAATTGGCCCTAATCTCAGTATTGCCTTGGTTTCAAGTGGCAGGTCTCAGGTCCAGTGCCAAGGCAAAGGCAAAGGCAAGGGAGGTTGATCAAATGGAAGCACCAATGACCATTGAGAGGATGTTCCAGGAGTATCTGGCTGACCAAAAAGTAGTCTATGTGTATCAAAACCCATTGGTGTATTCGTTGGCCAGTGTTCAGCAGGCTTGCAACAAAGTATCTGGCTTGTCCGGTAGCCAGCGTGTCTGCTTATTGAGTGTTCGGTACAGTTGTCATAGTGAGAAAGACCAGTTGCTTGCCTCAAAACGTAGAGACATTGACCATGATCAAAAGGAAACTGCATTTCATATCAGATGATTATACTGTTCTTAAACAGCACAGGAGGAAGAGGATGGTTGGTCAGAATCCAGTGTGTTAGCTGACTAACTTCTGGGTGAACCACCTGAGTTTGAGTACGAACTCTTATTACCTCATTGAGTATGCCATTGTAGTACATTTTAGGGGCTAGCACAAAGCGCTCCATCCCATGTAGTAATCTCTCTTTGGGCTTCCAACCACACTCATATCATGTCAGTCACTTTCATTGTTTCTTGGGCTTGCCTTTTGCAATCCGCTTGCTTTCATTTGTGAAAGGCATGCATACGTCGTGCCTTTTCCGGTGTTTAGCCCTGGTAAACTACTAAAAACATACGAGGCTCAATGTTTTCAGCACGGTTTCCGGAATACTATATCTGTTTATTTTCCATGCAGCACAATCGCGCTATGGTTTACATTGCTCGATCGCGCTTGGTTTTTCCGTTTTCAAATTCGGCACGACTGCGCTGCATTTTACATAGTCCGATCGCGCTGCGTTTTCTTTTTTCTTTTAATTTGGTGGCAACAAAAGGGGTTAGGAGTTCACAACGCTAATAGCTCTAACTCGAGCAAATGCGAGACCCGTTGCAGTGAAAATGCTATTTATTTATCGTCAAACTTCTTCATTTGCCAAAAAAAATATATATATATATATATATAGCTAGTAGAAGATTATGTTTATGTCTGAATTATGCTTCCCTACCATTTTTTGCTGCATTTATGGCCGGATTGGAGTTGGACTAGTGTGCTGTGAAGAAGCCTCCACATTCCTTTCAGGGCATTAGGGACAATGGCCCTCATTATGACATTGGCGGTAAGCCCCTCTTGCCGCCATGCTGACTGCCACCAACAAACCGCGACCGTGGCGGTATACAGCTATGCATATTATGACCCACACATAGAAGTACGCCACTATACAGACACACACACAACAGAAATACACCCACCGTATTATGACCCACAAACATTCAACCGCGGTAACCCATTGGCAATACATACCCCCACGCTCAAAATACACACACACACAAACAAAACTACACCACATTGGAGAATTCAAACTACACACACCTGACACACATACACACACCCACACAACAATAAACCCCCCCCACATTACTCACAACCCTTTACCACAACTAACAATTTACAACAGAGAGAGAGACACACCAGGAGCACCCACAGAATCAGAGCCACAGAACACTACCAACCACACACCATCCATGCACCTCACAGCACACACCCCAACACATCACCTCACACATACTCACACACACCACACACACTACACCCATGCCACCACAAAGACACCACAGATTCTCTGAGGAGGAGCTAAGGGTCATGGTGGAGGAAATCATCCGGGTAAAGCCACAGCTATTCGGATCACAGGTGCAGCAGACATCCATTGCGAGGAAGATGGAACTATGGCGGATGGTTGTGGACAGGGTGAACGCCGTGGGACAGCACCCAAGAACCAGGGATGACATTAGGAAGAGGTGGAAAGACCTATGGGGGAAGGTGTATTCCGTGGTTGCAAAACACCACATAGCTGTACAGAGGACTGGCAGTGGACCCCCACCAACTCCCCCACAACTAAAAACATGGGAGGAGCAAGTCTTGGCAATACTGCATCCTGAGGGCCTGGCAGGAGTAGCAGGAGGACTAGACTCTGGTAAGTCCAATCTTTACTGACGCAGTTAGGTGCCATGCCCTGTTCCCCCCTGAAATGGCGGCCGCCTGACCTGTGTGGAGGGACAAGTGGAAATGAGGTAATTCTGCTGCTGTTGTGCGCCATTGCGGGAGGCGGTCGAGGACCGCCATGCAACACCTCATTGGTTGTCATTGGGCCCTATGGGTTCCAGTAGCCAATGGTGATGTACGCCGGCAGTGACGGTACACATCGCCGCGAACGTGACTGCCATTTTCTATCTGTTCACTCACTTGCTACCTGACCTTCAACTGCAAGTGCTGCTGTGACCTGTCTCTGAACGCAACCATGGCTCGAGTGTCTGGGGAAAGAGCCCATGCTTTCACTTTGGAGGAGATGGAGAGACTGGTGGATGGGGACCTACCCCAGTACTGTTTCCTTTATAGTCCTCCAGACTAACAGGTGAGTACACTGTGAGCATGATGCTTGGGGCATGAATGCATGGAGTGCTGTGTGTGTCAGCCTCGCGTAAGAGGGGGTGGCTGAGAGGTCCTAGGCAGAGTGCTGCATGTCTGGTGGTCAATATCTGTGCGTAAGTGGATGGGAGGGATATGGTGGGCCATGAGTGTAACAGGCTGGACTGTATGACTAATACCGTTTTCAATGTATCTTTTTCTGCAGGTCAGCGCCCATCAGAAAAAGGGTATTTGGTGTAACATTGCCAAGGAAGCGTGGACCCTGGGGGTCTTTGACAGGCAGAGCACCCACTGTCGCAAATGGTGGGAGGACCTGCGCTGCTGGGCAAAGAAGGTGGTGGAGGCCCAGCTGGGAATGTCCTCCTAACGAGGAAGGGGTGCCTGTCGTACCCTGACCCCCAGCGTAAAGGGCATAAAAGTCAGCTTTCACTTTGGCCAAATCCTCCACCTGGGGGAACACAATGTAGCTGCGCATGTGTTTCAGCAGGGCTGACAACAGTCTGGTCAACACGTTGGAGAACATTGGCTGGGACATCCCTGATGCCATGGCCACTGTTGTTTGGAAGGAACCACTTGCCAGGAAATGGAGCACTGACAGGACCTGCACTAAAGCGGGGATACCTATGGGCTGACAGATAGCTGACATCAGATCTGGCTTCAATTGGGCACACAGTTCTAGGATTGTGGCACGATCAAGTCTGTAGGTTATGATAATGTGTCTGTCCTCCATTGTCGCAAGGTCCACCAGTGGTCTGTATACCAGAGGATGCCGCCATCTCATATTCAGCCTCAGTGGTTGAAGCCTATGGAAGAAAACGGTGAGCAGAGGGACATATTCACACATCTATTGCACTAATGATGGTTTGTTTACTTTACAGAAACAAGATGTGAATACGACAATCAGTTGCTCTGCCAATGTCTGCTGTGACGTAGTTAGGTGCCACGCCCTGTGCCCCCCTGAAATGGCGGCTGCCTGACCTGTGAGGAGGGACAAGTGGAAATTAGGTAATTCCGCTGGCGTTGTGTGCCGTCGCAGTAGGCGGTCGAAGACCGCCGTGCAACTTTGTATTGGTTGTCATTGGGCCCTATGGGTTCCAGGAGCCAATGGCGATTGTAGGAGGCTGGCTTGGCTGATAGTGGGTACCTGATGGTACTTACACCTTGTGCCAGGTCCAGTTATCCCTTAGTAGTAGATTAGTAGTGTTCTAGCAGCTTAGGCTGATAGAGGTAGCTATAGCTGAGCAGCTTAGACTGAACTAAGAGAGATGCAAACATCCTACCATACCACTTATATCATATAGCACTATATCATAAGAATCACAATACTCGGATTTACTAAAAATAAAGGTACTTTATTTTAATGACAATGTGCCAAAAATATCTCAGAGGATATACTCCCTTAGGAGGTAAGTAAAATACACAAAATATACACACAAACCAAAACCTGCTAAATAAACAGTTAGAAAAGTAGTGCAAACACTGTAGAAGACAATAGGATGCAATAGGCCTAGGGGCAACATAAACCATATACTAAGAAACTGGAATGAGAACCACTTAGGGACCCCAGGCCTAGTATAGTGTGTAGAGGGTCACTGGGAGTGTAAGAAAACACTAAAGGTGTCCAAGATACCCCACCCAAGACCCTGAAAAGTAGGAGTAAAGTTACCCTACTTCCCCAGAAACACACTAAAGTCGTAATAGGAGATTCTGCAAAGACCACAACTGACTGCAAAGCACTGAAGACGGATTCCTGGACCTGAGGACCTGTAAAGGAAGGGGACCAAGTCCAAGAGTCACAAAAGGGGGGGGGGCAAGAGCCTACTAAACCCCGGATGAAGGTGCAAAATGGCTGCCTCCGGGTGGAAGAAGCTGAAGATTCTGCAACAATGGAAGATACCAGGAACTTCTCTGTTGCACAAAAGTTGTCCCATGGCGTGCTGGAGGATGCAGAGTTGATTCCACACAGAAAGACCGCAAACAAGCCTTGCTAGCTGCAAAGGTCGCGGTTGAAGAAAATGGGTGCTGCCCGGGCCCAAGAAGGACCAGGAGGTCGTCCCTTGGAGGAGGAGACAGAGGGTTTGCTCAGCAACAGAGAGAGCCCATGCAGAAGCAGGCACCACCCGCAGAAGAACTTGAACACGGGTTCAAGAAAACTGAGCACGGTGGTCACCTCAACACCACAAAGGAGGGTCCCACGAAGCCGGTGTTCAACTCAGTGAGTTGAGCAATGCAGGACAGAGTGCTGGGGACCTAGGCTGCGCTGTGCACAAAGGATTCCTTGCAAAAGTGCACAGAAGCCCTAGCAGCTGTAGTTCACGCAGTAGAAATGATTACTGTCTGGCGTGGGGAGGCAAGGACTTACCTCCACCAAATTTGGACAGATGGACCACTGGACTGTCGGGGTCACTTGGATCTAGCTCCTGTGTTCCAGGGACCACGCTCGTCACGATGAGAGGGGACCCAGAGGACTGGTGAAGCAGAAGTTTGGCGCCTGTGTTAGCAGGGGGAAGATTCCGTCGACCCACAGGAGATTTCTTCTTGGCTTCCAGTTCAGGGTGAAGGCAGACAGCCCTCAGAGCATGCACCACCAGGAAACAGTCGAGAAAGCCGGCAGGATTAGGCGCTACAATGTCACTGGTAGTCTTCTTGCTACTTTGTTGCAGTTTTGCAGGTGTCCTGGATCAGTAAGCGGTCGATCCTTGGCAGAAGTCGAAAAGGGAGATGCAGAGGGACTCTGGTGAGGTCTTGCATCCGTTATCTGAAGAGAAGCCCACAGGAGAGAGCCTAAATAGCCCTCAAAGGAGGATTGGCCACCTACTCAGGTAAGCACCTATCAGAAGGGGTCTCTGACGTCACCTGCTGGCACTGGCCACTTAGAGGCCTCCGTTGTGCCCTCACCCCTCTGCATTGAAGATGGCTGTGGTCTGGGACGCACTGGAGGAGCTCTGGGCACCACCCCTGGGGTGGTGATGGACAGGGGAGTGGTTACTCCCCTTTCCTTTGTCAGGTTTTGCGCCAGAGCAGGGGCTGGGGATCCCTGAACCGGTGTAGACCGGCTTATGCAAGGAGGGCACCATCTGTGCCCTTCAAAGCATTTCCAGAGGCTGGGGAGGCTACTCCTCCCCTGCCCTTAACACCTATTTCCAAAGGGAGAGGGTGTAACAACCTCTCTCAGAGGAAATCCTTTGTTCTGTCTTCCTGGGACTGGGCTACCCAGACCCAAGGAGTGCAGGAGCATGTCTGTGGGTTGGCAGCAGCGGTAGCTACAGTGAAAACCCCAGAGCGCTAGTTTGGCAGTACCCGGGGTCCATGCTGGAGCCCCAGGGATGCATGTGATTGGCACCCCAATACCAGCTTTTGCATGGGGGGACACTTCCATTATCTTAGACATGTTACATGGCCATATTCGGAGTTACCATTGTGAAGCTACATATAGGTATTGACCTATATGTAGTGCACACGTGTAATGGTGTCCCCGCACTCACAAAGTCCGGGGAAATTGCCCTGAACTATGTGGGGGCACCTTGGCTAGGGCCAGGGTCCCCTCACACTTAGTAACTTTGCGCCTAACCCTCACTAAGTGAGGGTTAGACATTTAAGTTACTTATAAGTTACTTTAGTGCAGTGTAAAATGGCTGTGAAATAACGTGGACGTTATTTCACTCAGGCTGCAGTGGCAGTCCTGCGTAATATTGGTCTGAGCTCCCTATGGGTGGCAAAAGAAATGCTGCAGCCCATAGGGATCTCCTGGAACCCCAATACTCTGGGTACCCTGGTACCATATACTAGGGAATAATAGGGGTGTTCCAGTGTGTCAATTTATATTGGTAAAAATGGTCACTAGCCTGCAGTGACAATTGTAAAGGCAGGGAGAGCATAAGCACTGAGGTTCTGATTAGCAGAGCCTCAGTGACACAGTCAGGCACCACACAGGGAACACACATTGAGGCCGTACAATATGAGCACTGGGGTCCTGGCTAGCAGGGTTCCAGTGGGACATATAAAACACACTGACAAATAGGGTTTTCACTATGAGCACTGGGGTCCTGGCTAGCAGGATCCCAGTGAGACAGTAAAAACACTCTGACATATACTCACAAACCGGCCAAAATAGGGGGTGACAAGGCTAGAAAGAGGCTGCCTTCCTACACTGCTGTGGACGTCACCACCATTTTCTATCTGTTCACTCACTTGCTACCTGACCTTCAACAGGAGAGTACCTACACTGAAAGTGCTGCTGTGACCTGTGTCTGGAAGCGACAATGGCTCATGTGTCTGGGGAAAGGGCCCATGCCTTCACTGCGGAGGATTTGGAGAAACTGGTGGATGGGGTCCTACCGCAGTACACGTTACTCTACTGTGCTCCAGACAAACAGGTGAGTACACTGTGAGCATGATGCGTGGGCCATGGATGTATGGATTGCTGTGTGTGTAAGCCACATGTAGGGGGGGCAGAGGCGTCCTGGCCAGAGTGCTGCATGTAAGGTGGTCAATGTATGTGCGTCAGGGGATGAGAGTGATATGATGGGCCATGAGTTTGACAGTCCGGGCGGTTGACTAATTCCCTTTTCTGCTGTCTTTTCCATGCAGGTCAACGCCCACCAGGAAAAGGGTATTTGGTGTGCCATCGCCAAGGAGGTGCGGACCCTGGGGGTCTTTGACAGGCGGAGCACTCACTGCCGCAAAAGGTGGGAGGACCTGCGCCGCTGGGCAAAGAAGATGGCAGAGGCCCAGCTGGGGCTGGCCTCCCAATGAGGAAGGGGTGCGCATCGCACCATGACCCCCCTGATGTTCCGCATCCTGGCAGTGGCCTATCCGGAGTTGGATGGGTGCTTGAAGGCATCACAACAGCCACAAGGGGGCGAGTACAGATTCTGAATCATGACGTTGCCCGCGTTAAAAGGTGCCTGGGTGGGGAATGTGGGCTATGGGTGTCCCTAGGCCAGGGCGAAGATGGCAGAGTGGGTCCCTTGTTGGGCAGGCTCTGAAGCACTCCAACCCTAATAGTATTAGTGGGCATTTACTACTGGGCAGGGTCCTGTGGGTTTCAGGTGTGCAGCTATTGTCCCCCCTGGGCTGGTGACTATCTCCTTGTATGTTGTGTCCGCCAATGATAGTGATGTTGCTGGCATTGACCAAGTATATCCTCTGTCTCTCCCCCCCTTTTTGTTTTGTCACCCTGTCCTTGTGTGCATTAGCATCATCTGGTGGAGGAGCAGAGGCGCCGGCAACAGAGGGAGCTGTATCCCACATGGGCCTGGAGGCCAAATCCAACGAGGGTGAGGACACCAGTTGGACGGAGGGCAAGGGGGAGCACCACGACGGGGACAGGAGGCTCCCTGGCGGTGGCGGACACCTCCGTGCCCACCCCAACAACAGGTACAGCCACCACCCTCCTACCAGCACCGCCTCCCAGAAGCCCCTCAGTGTGTTTCCCGTGCCTGCTCACCCAGGAGGGTGGGCATCTCCTTCGCCCCAGGCACTTCAGGCTCTGCCCCAGTCAGCCCTGCTGCCCTTGGTGAGGAGGCTATTGACCTCCTGAGATCCCTCACTGTTGGGCAGTCAACCATACTGAAGCCCTTATAACAACCCAGGTGGTAAATGCCTCTTCCTCCACTCTCAAACCCTCTCCCTCTTCCCGCCCCAGTGTGTCTAAAAAGCTTTTCCTGGCAAACATTGACCACTCCCCATCGATCCCCTCTGGCCAGGGTGTCCAGAACCAAGGCCCGCACCTCAGCCACCAAGCCGGCGTCGGCTCTGGTACCTGCAACTGACAGAGGCTCAAAGGGGGCAACCGTCCGCCCAACCAGTGTGCCACCAACACCTGCAAAGGACAAAACCATTCCATCACCTGCCAAGGTGAAGAAGGGGACAGCATGCAGCAAGGGCAAGGAGCACAAACCACCCAGCAAGGCCTCCTCCAAAACTCCAGCTGCCAGAGCCAAGGTCACAACAGCATCTGCCAAGGTGAGGAAGCTGCAGAAAACACCAGGCAAGGCACTTCAGCCGTCGGAGGCTGCAGGTGAAGGCCTGGTGCCCACCATCACAACTGTCAGCCCCGCCAACTGCACCACGGGCAGCACCGCCAGCAGCCCCACCACAAGCACCGCCACCTGCACTGCAACCTGCATCGCCGCTAGCACCACTACTGTCAGCAGCAGCATCCCCAGTTGCCAGTCTGAGGCTGCAGGAGAAGGGCTGTAGCCTCCCTCCACCACTGGCAGCACCAGCACCTGCACCACGGCCAGAACCGCCACTAGCCCCACCCCAAGCACCGCCCCCTGCACCACTGACAGTAGGACCACTACCAGCAGCAGCAGCCCCAGTGGGCAGCCATCTGAGGCTGTAGGAGACAGGCTGGAGCCTCCCACCACCACTGGCAGCACCCCCACCAGCACCAGCACTACCACCAGTTTGGAGCCTTAGCCGCCGCAGGATGGAGTCTAGCCCTGCCTCCATGGACTATCATGCAACCTGGTCCCTGCAAATATCGTGCCTCAGACACCCAGGTGAGGGAATGTGAACTGCCACACCCCAAGTGCTGCATCACTGGGCACAAGGCCCCCTCCAGAACCAGTGGAGATATGCATCTACTCACCCCCTCCTTGGCAGGATGAAGCACACTGGGCACAAGGCCCCCTCCAGAACCAGTGGATAAGCCATCCACTAGAGAGACTGTGGCTTTGCACACCCCAGGACCAAGCAGTGGGCAAAGCACAACACTTGAGAGACTGTGGCCCTGCACTCCGCAGGACCAAGCAGTGGGCAAAGCACCCACCTAAGAGACTGTGGCTTTGCACTCCCCAGGACCAAGTAGTGGGCATACCACCCACTTGAGAGACTGTGGCCTTGCACTCCCCAGGACAAGCATGGAGCCCCCTCGAGGAGCAGTGGCGTTATTCCATATTCCGGCTGAGGTGCCTCCCCCTTCCCTGTCCCCCTGAGGTGCCTGTGTGTTTTCGACCTGATGCCCCTGCAGTGTTCTCCCTGTATTGAGGCAGGAGTCAAGTGTGGGCTTGGCCCATGATTTTAGGCACAGTGGCCCACAGACATTTGGAAGGGACAATGTACGGCCTTATGTACATACTGTATATTTTTGTAAATACTGTTTTTCTATTCATTACGCATATCTGCCTATTTCTAATATATCACCGATTTAACTCAATTCCTTTTGTCCTTGCATTCCTCCAAGGGGTAACAGGGTGTAAATGTAATGTTGCATGTGTTTGTGTGTATGGTGTTGTGGGTGGGGGGGTGAGAGGGTGGTGTGCTGCATGTGTGTGTGTGTCACTCTCTTTTCCCTCCCCACCTCCCCTGTGTACTAGGTGCAGTACTCACCGTGGTCATCTCCGCTGCCTTTTATATTCCTGGTAGATGAGGAGGTAGACCTGCATGGGCAGGACCTGTAACTCAGGCTCCATGGTGTCGTGGTTCTTCGTTGAGTGTCGAGAGGTGAGTGGTTTCCCTTCAGTGTTCTGTTTCCGCCGTGCTTTTGATGGCATTGGTACCGCCCCCGAAAAGCTGGTGGATTAGCAGGTTGTGATGGGTGGGCGGTACATTGTCTTCCGCCTGTCTGTTGGAGTTACGGCTGCGGTGTTTGTTGCTACGGCTGTGGCGGCCGGAGTGTTAAAGTGGCTATATGTGTTGGCGGTTCCCGCCGTGGTCGTGATCGCATTTCTTTTAGCGCCTGCCTGTTGGCAGCATTACCGCCGCTTTAACACAGGCTGCCACAGTTGTAATGAGGGCCTGAATGCCATCCTGGGTCTGGCAGGGCATTTGCACAAACAAATGCATTCCTGGAGGGCATTCACTCTGGCGTGGCGGCCCAACAGAGATCATTCCAGGCTCTGGCCAACTCCCTGATGGCAGCCATTGTCACTGTCTCTAGCCTCCCCCTCCAACTTCCTCTACCCAGTCCCATTCCCCTCAACCCCAGCCTATCCCAAGCACACCTACAGACCAGCATGCACCCAAATCAACACACAGAAGTGGCTCAGGCAAACACAAGCACCACACTTTATCCCACAGGCACTCACACAAGCACCATCCAGATGCAGACACACCAACATCCACTGCCTCCACTGTGTCCCCCTCCTCCTCGTCATCCACCACCCTCCCAGTAGGGTCTCCACTCACTCCTGCATGCACTACATCCACACCCACTGCCTCCATTACCATCACGTCTATCACTACACGCCCCTCACTTGCAGTCACCACCCCCACATCCATGCACACATCCCCTGTGTCCTCTCATACTGTGTCTGGCCCCCTCCTCCAAAAGTACACAAATGCAAGCACTCAGACACCCAGCAGCCATCCACCTCAGAACAGCATCCAGCCCATGCTCCTGCACCCAAACACAGCAGACAAACACCTCCTACCACCACTCCCTCTTCTTCCACTCCCAAACCTTCACCCTCTTCCAGCCACAGTGTCCCTAAAAACCTTTTCCTCTGCACCCTTGACCTCTTCCCTGCCCCTCCCCCGTCATCACTTCGGGCCAGGGTGGTCAGAACCCAGGCTAGCACCTCAGCCACCAGGTCCACAGCCACTGTCGTTTCTGCAGCCACTGCAGTTGTGAGAGGCTCCTAGAAGACACCCGTCCACACAGCCAGTGTGCCAGCACCAGCTGCCAAGGGCAAAAAGGGAGCACCAGCTGCCAAGGGCAAAAAGGGAGCACCAGCTGGCAAAGGCAAGGAGGCACCACCAGCTGCCAAAAGCAGGGAGGCACCACCAGCTGGCAAAGGCAAGGAGGCACCGCCAGCTGGCAGAAGCAAGAAGGCACCACTAGCAGGCAAGGGCAGGATGGGAAGACCAGCTGCTAAGGACAGGAGGGGAACACCAGCTGCCAAGGACAGAAAGAGAACACCAGCTGCTAAGGACAATGAGAAAGGCACAGATGCCGCTGCCAGGATGGATAATGAGCCTGGTGCTGGAGCAGCATCTGGGCACACAACAGCAGCCATGGCACTTCAGCTGTCTGAGGCTGTGGGGGAAGGGGTAGAGCCTCCCCACACCACCGCCAGCACCGTCACCAGCACTGCCACCAGCACCACTGTCACAACCACTGCCAGCAGCAGCACCCCCAGTGGGCAGCCGTCCAAGGTTGCGTGGAAAGGCTGGAGCCTACCCCCACCACAGGTAGCACTGCCGCCAGCACCGCCACCTGCACCACTGCCACCACCACTGCCAGCAGCAGCAGCCCCAGTGGGCAGCTGTCCGAGGCTGCGGGGGAAGGGCTGGAGCCTACCCCCACCACAGGCAGCACCGCCGCCAGCACCACCACTGCCACCAATAAGCAGCCGTGAACGCCGGCAGGCAGTGTGTAGTTGTGCCTCCATGGGCTGTGGTGCATCCTGGCCCCTGCAAAAACTGTATGTGTGACACACAGGTGAGAGACTGTGACCTTGCACCCTCCAAGATCTGCATCACAGGGCACAAAGCCCCCTCCAAAACCAGTGGAAGAAGGCATCAACTCACCCTATCCTTGCCAGGATGAAGCACACAGGGCAAAAAGCCCAATCCAGAACCAGTGGAAGAAGGCATCCACTCACCCCCTCCTTGCCAGGATGAAGCATACTGGGCACAAAGCCCCCTCCAGAACCAGTGTAACAAGGCATCCACTCACCCTATCCTTGCCAGGATGAAGCACACTGGGCACAAAGCCCCATTCAGAACCAGTGGAAGAAGGCATCCACTTGAGAGACAGTGGCTTTGCACTCCCCAGGACCAAGCAGTGGGCAAACCACGCACTTGAGAGACTGTGGCTTTGCACTCCCTAGGACCAATCAATGGGCAAACCACCCACTAGAGAAACTGTGGCTTTGCACTCCCCAGGACCAAGCAGTGGGCAAACCACTCACTAAAGAGACTGTGGCTTTGCACTCCTCAGGACCAAGCAGTGGGCAAACCACCCACTTCAGAGACTGTGGCTTTGCACTCCCCAGGACCAAGCAATGGGCAAACCACCCACTTGAGAGACTGTGGCTTTGCACTCCCCAGGACAGAGTGCTGGGCATGTGGCCCCCTCCAGGAGCAATGGCGTTATACTATCTTCTGACTGAGGTGCCCTCCTTTCCTCTTCCCCCGGAGGTGCCTGTGTATTTTTAACCTGATGGCCTGCAGTGTTCTCTCCGTATTGAGGCAGAAGTCAAGTGGAGCCTTGGCCTATGTGATAGGGCCCTGTAGGCCACAGACAATTTGGACTGGGCAGTGTCCCTCCATTTGTATGTTTTGTATATATTGTTTTGTGCTTCGAGGACATATTTCTCAAAATGTATGTTATTACACTGACTTCACTCACTTCCTTTTGTCCTTGCGTTATTCCTGAGGGTTACGAGGTGGATATGTAATGTTGTTGCATCTTTTTTTGTGTATGGTGTTCGGGGTGGGGGTGGGGGGGTTGCATGTTGCGTGTGTGTGTCACTCTCTTTTTCCTTCCCCCTCCCTTGTGTGCTAGGTGCGGTACTTACCATGGCCTTCTTCGCCGCCATTCGTGTTCACGGTGCAAGAGGAGGTATACCAGCATGGGAAACACATGTAATTCGGCCTCCATGGTGTCGTGGTTCTTCCTTGAGTGTCGAGAGGTGAGTTGTTTCCCTTCTGTGTACTGTTTCCGCCGTGCTTTTGATGGCTTTGGTACCGCCCCGGAAAATCTGGTGGATTGGCTTGTTGTAATAGGGTGGGCAGTACATTGTCTTCTGTCTGGCTGTTGGCAGTTACCACCTTGGTGCTTGTTGGTACCGCTGTGGCGGTCAGTGTGTTAAAGTGGCTGTCTGTGTTGGCGGTTTCCGCAGTGGTCATAGTACCATTTTTGTTACCGCTGGCCTGTTGGTGGTATTACCGCCGCTTTATCACCGACTGCCAGGGTTGTAATGAGGGCCAATGTCTGCCTTCCTTGCATGCCTACATCACCTAGCACGACTGCCCCAGAAGGTCATTGTTTTACAAGACTGACAAATTCCAATGTGCTGCTTGCATTAGAGATGAAATACAATTGTGTACCTATCACCGTGCTTGGGTTGGAAGAGGTAACTATTTACCATTGCACCAATGAGTGATGATATATTATTGAGTGATTCTGAGTGATGACTGATGATTTATGTAGTGGCAGACAGTGAGGGAGGGTGTTCAACTGATTAGTAAACTTGATTGTCATGACCCCAGAGTAAATTTAAAAAAAAGTGATTTGTTTTCCTTGCAAAGGATATTCCCAAAAAAACCACACAGACACTTTGGGGGTCATTCTGACCTCGGCGGGAAAAGTCGCTTACCGCCGGCCAGAAGGCCGCCATAACACCGCTGCGGCCGCGGTAAACCGCCACGGTCATTCTGACCCGCAACGTCCAAACCGCCAAAAACCCGACATCCTCAAAAATCTGCCACACCAAAGGACAGCGAAAAAATGGCGCTGACCAAACCTCCACCGTCACGGCAACAGAAAAACGCCCATACCATTCCGACCCACAAATCCACGCAGCGGTCTTTCAAACGCGGTATTCCATTGGCGGTACACACCGCCGCGGTCAAAATACACACACACATACAAAACTCTGCAACATTGGTCAGTTCGAAATACGCACACCTGATACACATACTAATACCACTCCCACACACCCAACACAATATAAAGCACACACCCACATCACCCACAAGCCCCTACGACCCGAAATCATTGATGAAGGCGAGAGACAGAGCACAGAATAGAGAATCCCACAACACAGAGGCACACAACACCATCACCCACACAGAATCCACGCACCAAACACCACACACCACCACACGCACCACACCCAGCACCACAAACGCCACCCCACACCTCAACCACACCACCCCATGGCACCCCAAAGACACCCCAGGTTCAGTGACGCCGAACTCAGGGTCATGGTGGAGGAAATAGTCCGTGTAGAGCCCCAGCTCTTCGGGGCACAGGTGCAGCACACCACAATTGCCAGGAAGATGGAGCTATGGCAAAGGATAGTGGACAGGGTTAACGCGGTGGGACAGCATCCACGCAATCGGGAGGACATCAGGAAGAGATGGAACGACCTACGGGGGAAGGTGCGTTCCATGGTATCAAGGCACAACATTGCGGTGCAGAAGACTGGCGGCGGACCCCCACCTACTCCCCCAGAATTTACCGCCTGGGAGGAGGAAGTCTTGCACATCCTGAGGGCCTCGCAGGAGTAGGCGGAGGAATGGACTCTGGTAAGGCAAATCTTCACTACTGCTTCCCACCCCTACCCCACCTGCATGTCAAATCATACCCCCACCCTCACCCCCTCCCCCATCACAACAACCCCTAGCAAAAGGCTCACCATCACAATCCACCCATCCCAACACCAAGCCCTGCATGCGACCACAAAGCATGGACACCCATCACCAAAGCATGCCCACCGCACACACACATCACCCCCACAAGCCACACTCACAAAAGCCCCCACAAGGAAATGCCTGCACATGGGTACATGGACACCCACCCATCACACGAAAAGCCACACACAGAATCAATAACCATACCTTTATACCCCTGCAGGACCCGAACGCCACCACACCGCCACGGAGGGTCCAGAGATGTCCATCCCACCCCCAGAAGAGGCCCCCAGCGATGACAGCAGCTCTGTCTCCCTGGACCCAGACGACCAGCCCGGCCCAACGGGGACCTCTGGACAGTCGGTTCCCCACAGACAGCCACAGGCTACACCAGACCCAACCCCCTCTGGGAACACCAGCACAGCTCCCACCCAGCGGGCCCATGCCTCTGTCTCCAGGGCACGTAAATCAGCGGTGTGTCCACCACTACAGGGCACCCAGGTTGACCCACCACCCCACCAACAACAGGGACCTGGGGGCAGTGGTAGTGGGCACACTGTCCAGGGGACAGAGGCCCAGGAACACAGGGGAACTGGAAGGGCTGCTGTGCGACGGGGGGGGACAGGCCCGGGGAACCGACTCTCCAAGAGGCCCTCTCCACCATCATGGGAGCATACCACCGCTCCCAGGAGACGATGGCGACGGTACTGGCCCGGTTCCAGGAGATCCAGGAACTGCAGGAGGAACGGTACATGGGGTTCAGGGAGGAACTGAGGAACATCGGTTCCGCAATGGGGACCATCGTCCTGGCCCTTACCCAGATCGTCACCACATTGCGGGACCATGTGGCACCCCAAAGGGCCCCTGTCACTCGCCCAGGCCAGGAACAGCCTACCACCTCCGCCGGCGCTAGTGGACAGGAGGCCCCCACACGACAGGCCACCAGAACCCCACCTCCTGCAGAAGATGAACCACCCCGCAAGCGGAACCTGAGATCTCACAAGAAGTCAGAGTAGGATTGCAAGACCCCCGCCAGCCTAAGATACCCCCTGATGTCATCCCACTGTCCCACATTGTCACCCTGTCCAACCTTGAACTGCCCTTGCTCCATCCTTCCACAGGCATATGGACAATGCACCTGTGCGACTGAGAACTGGACTCTGCCATGGACATTACTCCACCCCCACCCATTCCTGCTTCCCAATCATTTACCTATATGTAGCACTTAAAATAAATCACTTATTCCACTTAAATAAACAGGAGTCTGCTTGTATTCTTAACAAATGTATTACACATAACGGTTCAATAATGTCCAGTTACTTTGTGATGACAACATACCAATTTCAATAAGCTTTAGTCCATGGGCAAACAAAGCTGAAGTCAGGCAGTAGGTCATACAGCTCTGAAAAGGGAAGGGAAAGTCACAAATCAGTTAACAGGAACTAGGGGGAAACACAGACAGTGGAGACGCATGAGGCCTTAAGTAAATGTAAATTGGGGTGGCTGTTTCTTACCTGTGTGCTACTGAAAGTATTGTTGTATGACTGTATCCCTGTTGTCCGTGTCGTCCCCGTCGTCTTCCTCCTCTTCACTCTCCACAGGCTCCACAGCTGCAACAACACCACCATCTGGACCATCCTCCTGCAGAAAAGGCACCTGGCGTCGCAATGCAAGATTGTGAAGCATACAGCAGGCCACGATGATCTGGCACACCTTCTTTGGTGAGTACATGAGGGATCCCCCTGTCATATGCAGGCACCTAAACCTGGCCTTCAGGACCCCGAAGGTCCTTTCTATGATCCTCCTAGATCGCCCATGGGCCTCATTGTACCGTTCCTCTGCCCTGGTCCGGGGATTCCTCACTGGGGTCAGTAGCCACGACAGGTTGGGGTAACCAGAGTCACCAATTAGCCACACACGGTGTCTCTGTAGCTGTTCCATCACATAAGGGATGCTGCTATTTCGCATGACATACGCGTCATGCACTGACCCAGGGAACTTGGCATTTACATGGGAGATGTACTGGTCAGCCAAACAGACCACCTGGACATTCATCGAATGATAACTTTTTCTGTTTCGGTACACCTGCTCACTGTCTTTGGGGGGAACCAAAGCCACATGGGTCCCATCAATGGCACCAATGATGTTGGGGATACGTCCAAGGGCATAGAAATCACCCTTCACTGTAGCCAATTCGCCCACCTCAGGGAAAATAATGTAGCTCCGCATGTATTTCATCAGGGCAGACAACACTCTGGACAAAACCTTAGAAAACATAGGCTGAGACATCCCAGATGACATGGCCACTGTTGTCTGAAAAGACCCACTTGCCAAAAAATGGAGTACTGACAGAACCTGCACCAGAGGGGGAATCCCCGTGGGTTGGCGGATGGGGACATCAGGTCTGGCTCCAGCTGGGCACATAGTTCATGTATAGTTGCTCTGTCAAGCCGGTATGTAAGTATGATATGTCGTTCTTCCATTGTCGACAGGTCCACCAGCGGGCGGTACACGGGAGGATTCATCCTTCTCCTCGCAAGTCCCAGCGGACGGTGCCTCGGAAGGACAACATGGAGCACAGAGTCAAGCAACCCACAGGTACGTTCACACAGCTTGCACAGTACACGAATCGCTATGCATGGAACGGCTTGTATGAGTGGCTATGCAAGGCCTAGGCCTGTGTGACGCAGTAGAAATCATGCCATGTGGGCCCTTGAAATGGCGGCTGCCTGACCTGTGAAGTGTGACAGTGGGATGTGAGGTCACTGCGCTGGCGTGGCACACCGTGGCGGTAGGCGGTCGAAGACCGCGGCGCAAAGCAGCATTGGTTAACATTGAACCCTATGGGTCTCAGGAGCCAATGACGATGTGCGCCTGCGGTACGCACCGCCGCGGTACGCACCGCCGCGGGCGTGACCGCCATTTTCTATCTGATTAATCACTCGAGACCTAATCATCCACAGGAGAGGACCTATACTGCAAGTGCTGCTGTGACCTCGGTCTGGGAGATACAAGGGCTGCTGCGACTGGGGAAAGGGCCCCTGCCTTCACTGCCGAAGAATTGGAGGAACTTGTTGATGGGGTCCTCCCCCAGTATGCGCTACTCTACGGTCCTCCAGACCAACAGGTTAGTACACAGGGTGCACGTTGAATGGGCTATGCCTGTGTTGAGTGGGGTGTATGTAAGATGGTGGGGAGGGGAGCGAATGAGGACTGCAACGCACGAAAGATGAGAGCATGTGCCACATGGCAAGGTTGGGGAGGGGGGGGCCACTCACATTGACCAGGCAGAAAACTGATGCGATTTCTTTTACCACCCTGTACATGTCACATAGGTCAGCGCCCATCAGAAGATCGACATTTGGTGTGCCATCGCCAAGGACGTCCGGGCCCTGGGGGTCCACAACAGACGGGGCACCTACTGCCGAAAGAGGTGGGAGGACATCCGCCGCGGGACCAGAAAGACCGCCGAGTCTCTGCTGGGGATGGCCTCCCAACGTAGGAGGGGTGCCAGCCGCCAATTGACACCCCTGATGTCCCGGATCCTGGCGGTGGCCTACCCCGATTTGGATGGGTGCGTGAGGACATCACAGCAGACACAAGGGGGTGAGTATCAGCACATTCTGCTATCTTTGCGCGCAGGGAAGGTGTCTGGGTGGGGGAGGAGGGCTGTGGCTATCTCCAGGCCAGGGCGCATTCTGTAGGCTAGGCCCCTCCGTTAGACACGACCCTGTGCCCCCGCCCCGCACCTCTGTAGGGTGCCAAGTACAGCTATCCATGGTCCGGCCTCACCCATGTGTGCATTTGTCGTCCATAGACCCGTAGGACTAGTCACAATAACTGAGTAGTGTACCCCCATTGCGCGGCCTAGTTCAGGGGGATTCTGTGTCTGTCCTCTCCGACAACGGTGTTGCCAATGCATGCACTCAACCTGTCTTCATTTCTCCACCCCCCCCTCCATTTTATTTGTCTTCCTGTTCATGTGTGCATTAGCATCATCTGGCGGAGGAGAAGTGGCATTGGAGCACGAGGGAGCTGCATCTCACATGGCCCGGGAGGGCCATACGACAGACTCTGAGTACACCAGTGAGACGGAGGGCGAGTGGAGCTCCACAACGGGGACCCGTGGAGACGTCAGCGACACCGACACGTCCTCGGAAGGGAGCTCCCTAGCGGTGGCGGCAACATCCGTGCCCACCGCCACAACAGGTACAGCCGCCACCCAGCGCACCAGCCCCGCCCTCCCAGCAGCCCCTCAGCCTTCGCTCCGTGCCCGCTCGCCCAGGAAGGCGGGCATCTCCTTCGCCCCAGGCACCTCAGGCCCTGCCCCAGTTACCCCTGCTGCCCTCAGTGAGGAGGTCATTGACCTCCTCAGAACACTCATTGTTGGGCAGTCTACCCTCTTGAATGCCATCCAGGGTGTAGAAAGGGAGGTGCATCGGAGCAATGCATACCTGGAGGGCATTCATTCGGGTCAGGCTGCCCATCAGCGATCGTTCAACGCTCTGGCCTCAGCACTGACGGCAGCCATTGTCCCTGTCTCCAGCCTCCCTCTTCTGACTCCCTCCACCCAGTCCCAGTCTCCTGTTCCTCTGCCTATCCCATCCACACCATCAGACCAGCCTGCACACACCTCTACACCCAAGGGCAGCTCATCCAGACATAAGCACCACAGATCCCACAAGCATTCACCCAAGCAACATCCAGATGCAGACATGCCAACAGTCACTACCACCTCTGTGTCCCCCACCTCCTCATCTCCCCCCTCCCTCCCTGTGACGTCTCCACTCACACCTGCATGCACACCACCATCAGCCAGTACTTCCATCACCAGCACACCCTCCATTACAGTCCGCACACGTGCAGTCACCACCCCCACTGCCATTTACACGTCCCCTGTGTCCTCTCCCAGTGTGTCTGTCACCCCCTCTTCCAAAGAACACAAACGCAGGCAGCCACCCACCCAACAGCCATCCACCTCACGACAGCCCCCGTCATAAGCACCTGCACCCAAAGACAGCACACTTGACTCTCCTACAACCACATCCTCTTCCTCCACTCCCAAACCCACTACACCTACCCGTCCCTGTCCTCCCCAAGTCCTTTTCCTTTCCAACCTTGAACTCGTTCCAATCACTGACCCACCCCCTCCATCTGGTAAGAACAAAAAAAGCACCTCAGCCACCACCAGCCCTGCATCTACTGTGACCATAGTGCAGGGCTATTGGAGTCCACCAGATCCTAGGGCAGGAACATCGGCCAGCAGCAAGGGGACAGGCAGCCCCCCCCCCCCCTGGGAAGAGGACAAAGAAGAAAAAGGCCCGGTGCGACAAGCCTGAGACGGCTGCCACCAAGGACAGTAGCCTTGCCCCGTCACCTGCCACATCATCCAAGGGAGGCAAGGGCCACAGAGCTCCAGCGAAGGAGGGTAAGGGCAGCAGGGCGGAGAAGTCAGGCAGCAGGCGAGCTGCCCAGGAGGGCCCCACCAGCCCCATCCCGGGTGTGACGGACGACACCCACGGGCCCAGGACTCCATCACAGGAGGGCGCCGCGACCGCAAGTTCGGATGGTGAATGAGCGGGAAGTCTTGCCCAGGTCTGGCTCCCTAGACACACAGGACAAGCACCGCTGAACGGGCCCCGCCGGGGCAAGGACCGCTGAACGGGCCCCGCCGGGACAAGAACCGCTGAACAGGGCCCCGCCGGGAGGAGCACCGCTGAACGGGCCCCGCCGGGGCAAGAACCGCTGAACGGGCCCTGCCGGGACAAGAACCGCTGAACGGGCCCCGCCGGGAGGAGCACCGCTGAACAGGGCCCCGCCGGGGCAAGAACCGCTGAACAGGGCCCTGCCGGGAGGAGCACCGCTGAACGGGCCCCGCCGGGGCAAGAACCGCTGAACGGGCCCCGCCGGGAGGAGCACCGCTGAACAGGGCCCCGCCGGGGCAAGAACCGCTGAACAGGGCCCCGCCCGGAGGAGCACCGCTGAACAGGGCCCCGCCGTCTCAAGCACCGCTCCGCTGGGCCCTTAATCTCAAGCCCCGCTCCGCTGGGCCCTTCCTGTCAAGCACCGCTCCACTGGGCCCCGCCGTCTGAAGCACCGCTCCGCTGGGCCCTTCCTGTCAAGCACCGCTCCGCTGGGCCCCGCCGTCTCAAGCCCTGCTCCGCTGGGCCCTTCCTGTCAAGCACCGCTCCGCTGGGCCCTTCCTGTCAAGCACCGCTCCGCTGGGCCCTTCCTGTCAAGCACCGCTCCGCTGGGCCCTTCCTGTCAAGCACCGCTCCGCTGGGCCCCGCCGTCTCAAGCCCCGCTCCGCTGGGCCCTTCATCTCAAGCACCGCTCCGCTGGGCCCTTCCTGTCAAGCACCGCTCCGCTGGGCCCTTCCTGTCAAGCACCGCTCCGCTGGGCCCCGCCGTCTCAAGCACCGCTCCTCTGGACACTTAATCTCAAGCCCCGCTCCGCTGGGCCCTTCATCTCAAGCACTGCTCCGCTGGGCCCTTCATCTCAAGCCCCGCTCCGCTGGGCCCTTCCTGTCAAGCACCGCTCCGCTGGGCCCCGCCGTCTCAAGCCCCGCTCCGCTGGGCCCTTCATCTCAAGCACCGCTCCGCTGGGCCCTTCCTGTCAAGCACCGCTCCGCTGGGCCCTTCCTGTCAAGCACCGCTCTGCTGGGCCCCGCCGTCTCAAGCACCGCTCCGCTGGGCCCTTCCTGTCAAAGCACCACTCCGCTGGGCCCTTCATCTCAAGCACCGCTGGCCCATTGACAGTGCTGGTTCTGTGTCGAGCAGGGCTTCTGGGAGCACCATGCCTCCTCCAATCACAGTGGAGTCGGTAATCCATCTGATGGACTGTGGCTTTGCACCCCCCAGGATGGGACAGTGGGCATGGAGGCCCCTCGTGGATCTGGCGTCGTGGACTCATGTGGCTGAGGTGCCCCCCCTTCCCTTCCCCCTGAGGTGCCTGTAGTTTTATCATCTGATGCCCCTGCAGTGTTCTTTCCAATGGTATCTGGTCTCCTGTGTGGGCTTTGCCCATGTGTTTGTGCACATTGGCCCACGGACTATGGAACTTTGACGGAATGTGCCGGACCTTTTGCCTATGGATATCTTGTTGACGATGTTCATTCCTTATTTTTGTAACTTTTATATGGCATATTTGCCATTCCTTCAATGAAGCTATTTATACATATATTTTATCGAACATTTAAATTGTGTCTTTGCATTATTCCGGGGGGTTTGTGTGGTGTCACTCTGACTTGTTGCTCGGCATTGGGGCGTAGGTATTTGTGGTGGGGGGTGGGTGTATGGCGCATGTGTGTGCCCGTAAGCTTTTCTCCTCCCCCCTCCCCTGTGTCGTAGGTGCAGTACTCACCGTTGTCGTCTGCGCCGGCGTTCGGACTCCTGGTAGATGAGCAGGTAGACAATAGCTGGTAGGATGTGTAATTCGGGCTCCATGCTGTCCTCCTTCCTCATGGAGTGTGTATAGGTGAGCGTTTTCCCGTTCGTAGTCTGTTTTTCCGTGTTTTGATCAGCGGGGCTCCCGCCCGGGAAAGGGGGCGGATTGGTGAGTTGTGATAGGGTGGGCGGTACATTGTCTGCCGCCTGCCTGTTGGCGGTGACCGCCGCCCTGTTTGTCGGTCCCGCCATGGCGGTCGGAGTGTTAATGTGGCGGCCTGTGTTGGCGGTTCCCGCCAGAGTTGGAATACCATTTTTTTTACCACCGGCCTGTTTGCGGGTTGGACGCCGCTTTATCACCGACCTCCAGGGTCAGAATGACCGCCTTTGTGTGGAAAGAAACAGTTCATTAATGAGTAAAGCATCATCCACTATCGAGCAAAAGTATTCTGCTCGAGTTGTGCTAAATGAATGGAAGCATGCAAACTAGCACATTGCGTACTAATTTGCTACTCTCTACAGTATGCAGCTGAGGCAGCTGCAATGCACAATTTTCTTACTTTGAACCCAATGGCACTGCTTGTGCCTTTCACTTCTACCCTGGCTCCCAAGAGGAACATAACTAATATATGCTGCACACATCATGTATAACATGCGGATGCCATAAGTACACGGTGGGAAAAATAATACACTGCAGTACAGGGAAAGGTACGGGATATATAGATTTTATTGGACACATTTGTAACAGAGTATCCCATCCACAAAACATGAAATCACAGGCACTTTATCCCGCTTTACTTCCTCGGCTCACCCTCAAACACAAATTATTTCAAAACAAACACATTCGCTTAGCAGTGAGGAAAGGAAACTTGACTTACACTACTGCATTGTAAGTTAGAGCAAAAAGGTTGTGTAGATAGAGGTTTTGTTATAGAATAGTGGGGCGTCACTGATCATTATGTGCCTAAACTTCGGCTTGGTCAGTCACTGTAATTGAAAGTACGGGTGGGCGGTGAGCTTTGCCCCACTGATGGAATTAATGGAGTTTTGGGAACTGGGGAGCATCAGCTGCTGAGTGGTAGTCCAGCAGCCCCTGCCAGATAGAGCTGTGCGTGTCCTGAGAGGGTGCCTTAGAGCTCAGTGGCAAGCAAAGCTAGTCATTTTGTGAAAGTACCAGGCTGATGGTAGTGATCTGGTTTGCTGCTGCTAGTTCTGGGTCCTAAATAAATGGTATTTTGAGGCTGTGTCTAAGAGTAGAGGAAGCGATAGCAAGGCTGGTGCAAGGCAGGGGGTCTGTTTGTCCCTCTGGAGCAATTTTGTGGAGGAGGGCAGTTGATGAAGGGAAGTGTGCTGGTGTGGTTGAGCGCAGCAGGCTCCAGGCCCATGGCCAAAGACAGTCCTGAAACAGCAGCTTTTGCTGCCTACAGCATGGGCATACCACCCTGGACTGAATGAGCCTGATCTCTGAAGCGCTAAGCAGTGTCAGGCCTGGTTAGCCTGGCTCAACCCTGCTTAGTGCTTCAGAGATCTGGCACATTCAGGCCAGGGTGGTGGTAAGGCAGACAGCATTCTGTAGCATGCAGATCTCCAAGGAATTCCATGGAATAAAACGCAGTGAGCTCCGCCCACCCTTAGTTGAAAGTTGACAAATGTCAAAACTGAAAAATCTGAACAGAAGTAAATCATTTATGGAAGCCATTAAATAAATATATGAACCACTTGGCCCATGAAATATGGTGCATACCAAGAAATATGTTTTCAATTGTTTAGGTAGGCTGGGAGAGAACATAGGGATGCATAAAGGAGTGAAGTACCAGTGGGTGCTGGAAGGAAAGGGAAAGACATCTTGTTTTCGTTTCCATTTACGATGCATTGAAAACTTTGTAAATGTTGCATTAAGTGAAGCAGAAACCCATTGCACAGCCAACACTACTGTGCCAAATTGAACCATGTTGCAGTTAGATCAAGGCCCTCTGGTGACAAAATTGTATGGGTAGGGAGGTTATGAATGATGATGGGTAGGATCTGCCTGGCTTAACAAACACAGTTGGGCATATTAGTAATTGTCAATAACCAAGCAATGCAACTTACCACGGCCCGTACCTGCCACCGCAGGGATTCTTCCAACTGCTGGGTCATCTGGTGCACTGGCACTGGCCCTAGTCACTTGTGCAGCTAGAAAAAACATTACACATTTTAGATACCAGGTCTGCCTACCCTTTTTATTTTATTAACAAAGCATAACTGCAATACACAACTACAGTTCAGTTTGCAGTAGTTTGTCCTCTATTGAAAATATCACTTTGACATTTTGTTGGCTGACAATGTTAGAAACGACAGGTAGTCAAGCCCAGCAAACACTTTTGTAATAGAGGGACAGAGATATGATGATGACTGGTCACTTGAAGTGCAATGAAGGGGTAGAATAAATTGGTCAATGAAGGACTTATTTGGCAAATGCAACGGCATAATTCTCATACTAATTTCCTGCCATGATGCACTGTCATTGAAACTGCTGGGATACTGAATAATGCATACAACATAACATTGGGGTATCACCATAACCATGCATACTCTTGTTGTTTTCACTGTTTGAGCATGAACAAAAACAAAAGAAACCTTTCTCAACAAGCAAGCATAGGACAGGATAGCTTGCATGGGTCTACAAACTCTGCAATCTTTACAGGAGACTACCTAATCTATTCTCTTAGTCATACTGCACCAGTATACAGGATATATAAGGTAGGGGAGAGGGAGAGCTTAGTAACCAAGCAGAAGGAACCTACAGATTAGTACAGACAGGAGGAAGTCAGCTACAGAAACAAGAAATGTAGAAAAAAGGATCATGCAGAGAGGGATACAAAAAAGAACAAACATCAAATAGAATGAAGAGGATTTAAAAAATAAATTGTCACAGCATAAGAGAAACAAGGAAAAATGATTGGGGAATGGGGAGAGGTAAAAGTTAGGGAAATAAATAATATTAACAAGAACTTACTGGAGCCAGGAGAGCCGTCAGTCGCGGCACTGGTGGTGTCACATCCATCCACCATGGCACTGGTGATGGCAGCCTCGCCGGACCCTCTGATGCCCTGTTCTTTTTGCCCTTGGGTGCTGAAGTAAGAAATAAAGAAGATAACAAAAATTGGTTAGTGGTACAGTTAATCTCCTAGAAAATATCTTGACAGGAAAAGGCAAATGCCGTAACATATTGACATTGTACTTTTTCTAAATCAGATCGCCTATATTACATTACTAGTATCGAGTTGAACTTTTCCTACTTTCCTAAACCTTCCCTAAGCCCTATTCTAAATTTTCTCAACTACATTTGGAACTACTAATGTATTGCAACTAATGACCTTTGCTTAATTGCAAACCCATTTGATGACCCAACTCAGTCCTTTTCCCTTTTCGATGCATACTATACATCACTGGGAGTTTGCTTGGGACTATGCAAGCTATATAAAAAGAAAGACAGAGCTAACACAAATTCACTGTGTGTGCAGCATCACCTGAATTGAGGGGAATTGAGTCAAATCTTACACATGTGACAACTGTCGGCCTAATCTATTTTTGGCCAGCTAACCGCACCTCATCTCTTCCCAAGAGCAGGGATGATTTGTGGCAACTAGGTGCATGACAAGATGACTTCTCAGGGAAATCGTGGTGTATCAGATGTATCTAGTCTCACACATGCAAAGACAAACAGTGGCAAAGAATGGTTAAATAAGATTTATTGAAACAACTGCATCTTAGATAGATTAACATGAATTGCAGTAATTAGAGTGATTATACATAATAGAAGCAAAATGGTGACAAGAAAAGTGAAACATAGGAAAGGTTCCACCATAGTGTCACTATGTGTAATATATGTGGTTCCTACCTAGGCTATGTTAGAGCTCAGCATAATCCCCCATACCTGAGCAAGCAAGCCTGGTGTCCATAGAAAAACACCATCCCCGTGTAGGCCAGGTAATCAGTAGTCTCAGCAAGCAGATATAGCAAAGTCAAACAGCATGCGGTTGTAGTCATCTGGCTGGAATCTCCCTCTAACCTGCCTGGGACAGAGAAGTGGTTTTATAATAAAACAGCTGATGTTCTGAGAAAATGTCCCCATGTTAGGATGTGCGTTTCTGTGAACATTGTGCCGGCAACCCTATGTCGCTGCAGCCTTGATGAAAGCACAAGGTGAAAAGATTGTCATGCTAAGAAATACAACGCTTTCCTACGTGAAAGAAGAACTAGATAAAATAAATAATGGCCTATTCTGAAATAATAAAAATTAAGCAGAATAGAATGTAACTTGACTAAAGAGCACAATCGGCAGGCCTAGTTGCTAAAATAACGTGCCCAGAGGCATCACTAAAATGGCCATACAACACTGAGGGGGTTATTCTAACTTTGGAGGAGTGTTAATCCGTCCCAAAAGTGACGGTAAAGTGACGGATATACCACCAGCCGTATTACGAGTTCCATAGGATATAATGGACTCGTAATACGGCTGGTGGTAAATCCGTCACTTTTCCATCACTTTTGGGACGGATTAACACCTCCTCCAAAGTTAGAATAACCCCCTGAGTGTGAGCAGCATTATTTGAAAATAAAATTGTAGGATACAACAAATACATAATTACTCACCAATAGCCGCAACTAGGATGCCCAGGAGGTACTCCTTCCGGTCGAGGATGTCAGCCCAGCAGTGAATCAACTGATGCTGGGTGTGCCTAACTCCAGTTTGCCTCAGCACACACTGGCTTCCCCTCTCCCACAACAGCCGATGCTCCCACAGGCCGCACCCACTTTCCTCTCGGGTCTGTCAGCATTGCGGGGGTATAGCACTGCATAAAAAAAACGAGTGTGGGCACCTCCACCTCAGAGAAAATGTTGTGGGCTGCACCCCCTTGTGGCACCGGTGACCGCAAGGTGCGGGGTTATCACCTGCACTGGGGCACTGAGGAAGTAAAGGGGAAAACAAAAAAAGGACAAAAAGTCACAGGAAAAAAAGGCAAAAAATTAAAAATACACAAACACACATTCATATAATAAAGATAAAACAGGGGTGAATATGCGGGATGAGGAAGGATTGCAGAGGTTAAGGGTAGATTAAAATATAGGCCCAGCACTGTGCACAGAACAGGTAAAACAAAGTCTCCACGAGCGCATTGGACCACGTTGTGCCGTTAGTTTTGCAGCTCAGAATGCGCCATTCACACAAATGGACGGCGAGCACATCTCTGCCTGTTCGGAGTAAGGTGTAGTTTTCACAACGTTTTTTTTGGCCGCTCCTCGGAATTCTGTGTAGCAGAACTCTGAGTTTCATCCAGGCCTGGTAATTAATTCACGGCACAGATTTTATCTCACACTTTGGAGACTAAACACGGTTCACTTTTTAGTTGCCTTTCCATTAATGGGCACCAAGTTTACCTTACTTCCTTGCTGTCCTTGCGATTTAATTTCCCAACAATCAACAATGCGCTTTATGCTTTTTTAGCATACAGTGTAGTAGTCCAGGGCTAAAAAAAATTACGTTTAATTTTGTGACCTTTACTCACACCAAGATGGGGGGGCATCTTAATCGGTTTGCCACTCAGTTATTAGTTAAATCTGTTGGGTGCTAATGATCAGAAAGAGGTATGCCTCCTTTGTAGGTTAAAACCATGATGTCTTTTCTCTGAACATCAGTCTAATTTTCCTTTTTCATACATGAACCGGAATTGTTAAGACTTTTTTTTTATATAGTACATGAATTGAAATCTTTTATGACTATCTTTTGTATTTGACCTTGTCCAACTTATTGACTTACTGCCTGGGTCCCCAAGTTATAGTATCTTATCAGTAAGGTTTAATACGTTGTTTTTAAAATAGTCTCTTTTTCAGATATGTATTTTTAAATGTCATCTTAAGACAAGACATACTATAGTTTTTTTATGATATTTCAAGTTATGGCTTCCTAAAGGTTCTTGTATTAGCACAATTTTCTCATGACCAGGAGGCCCAAACTTTCCTTTCTGTTAACATTGTGGACCCTTAATTGAGGTGTTCGATGACTGAAACATGTTTAGGGAGCCCTGTAATATTGTATCTCAACATTATTACGCCAAATTGTGCTTCATGACACTGTTGCTTTTTTAGACAATAATATGAATAACCTGTATCGTAACATCTGTTTTTTATTCTTCTACTATGTTGTTATCCTTCTGTGTGCTTTTGTAGTTATTGACCGAATAAAGAAAGAACTGACTGACTGAAAGCCTAAAGCCTAACGCTAAAACTAAGGTCATGGCTAGTCCCCTATCGAGTATCTAATATTAAAGAAAAATTCAACTTTTCTAACACTAAACTTTCTATGTAATTACATTAGTGTTTTAATTTTTCACCAGTGGGAGTGCAAGTGAGTGAGCAAGTTAGGGATTATATTTACATGGTGCACCTAGAAAATAACAAGTCTCAGTTCTTTCTGCCACAACATACAAAACCAGGGAAAATCATAGAAATAGAAGAAGCAAAGAGCAACTTCTTTAAATCACCTCTTAAGGGCCAGTGTCTTTGATGGCATATACACCTGTCACACTTGCTATTTGTCCCCATGTCCCTGCAAGGCCTCCTGCATTTTAAAATACCAAACTCCTTATTCTCATCCTGATACTTAAACTGAACATCTGGTAATCCTTATAGACACATTTTGCGGTCTAATCACGAAGTTCATCTTTCATGTGAGTAAATGTACTCTTACACTTTTGAGCTTTTTTACTACATTTACCTGTTCATCATATACAAGTGTAAAGTTTGTAAATGTATTAAAAAGTGGAGACTTACATCTCTCAACCCCTAGAAGGCAGGAGGTGGAGCTAATTTACAATTGAAACTTTTTACAGGTAGGCAGAGGTTTCTGCCACCCAGACAAAGATCTCCCTCAGGTAAAATATAGGAAAATGTTTAAAAGTTTTATAAAAAATATTTACATGTTAAAAGCTGATGTAGATTGCTTAAAAATACTCAATATAAACAGTGCTTAATTTGTAAACAAAAAAACAAAATAAATGCCAGGACCCTCGTCGGGAGGGCACTGTAGCTTGCGCCACCCATTGCTTCTGTCAAAGCTGCCAATGACAATACTACCAAATATCACACTCCTTTAAGTGTGATGGTCCAGACTACTGCAGGCCCCCAAACAGAATAGTTTGGGGGGGCAGGTATAAGTCATCTTCAATGTTTTAGGAATAAACAATGGTTGTATCTCTAAAACAGACCAACACTATCACCATGTAACATACTATCATACGTGCCGGTGTTGATAATTAAGTGCTGTGCCGGGCACCAGAAACCACTGGCTCAACTTAAGCACTGATCATAAATGTAGAGCAAGATTAAAAAATGCCACAGCATTATTACAGTGAATGTATATTATCATTAGTACCCATATTTTCAATTAAATATTTGATTATTTTTAAAATATGAAATTACATTACATTTATTTTTCTTAAGATTTTATTTAAAAAGAACTGTACCAGAAGTACAAAATGTATATATATGTATTCATTTTTGAAAGCTATGTACATAATTAATTTAAAGGTAGGTATTTAAACAAATGTATTAATATTTTAAATTGCTTTCTGATAACCTCAGAGTTATGTTTTGTGTGTGTGTGTGTGTGTGTGTGTATATATATATATATATATATATATATATATATATATGTATATATATATATATATATATATGTCAAACCCGGTGAAAAGGAAGACACCTGACAGCTGCACAATGTCCCGGGGATCGTATTCGGTTGGGAGAAAGGAATCCAAAGAAGTCTCAAATTCAAATCCTCTGTCAGCAATTTATTGTAGAAAAATCCATAGTGATAAGTTCAGTACAAATTCACCATCACGCTTTCCTGACCAAATGTCTACGCGTTTCGGCAAAAGCCTTCAACTGGACATACATATATATATATATATAATAACAATAATTACATTTATTTTTATTTTTAAAAAGAAGTGTGCTATCTGTACCAAAGGTGGATTCCTACTTGCCTTTACATCTAAATTAATTCCAGTCGCTAAGGGCAAAAGGAAATCCCTATGTGTGATTGGACAAAGTTTATGAACATTTATGCACATATGTTTTTGCAATAATGATTGCACACAGCAAAACATGAGGGAAATGAAGATAGTTTACAATCACTATCTGTACACGTATCATTGTGTATTACGAACAACTTTATATGGACCATTTTTAGGGTGGAGGGTGCTGGCCACAGAAGACAAGACTGCCCCAACAATCTTGTCTTCTTTCTAGACTGTGCCATTGTCTCAAGGCAATGCATGATGGAAGTGCTTAATTTGTAAAAGAATAAGTGCTGGGGACCAAAGCTCTGCTTTGAAGCCTGCAGCAAGCACAATTCTATATTGGTGTGTTGAATTCAAAGACTGGTAGTCTTAAATACACCTTATGCCTCTTTAATCGATGCCAGACAATCCCTGCCTGTAGGAAAGTGGAGTATTAGAAAGTGAGGCTGGTTAGCCTTCACTATGCAAAACTCAATACCCCAAAGACGGTCCCTCAAATTCACAAACATAACACCTTAGCTTTGTCCTAGTAGTGTGGCATGTGTTAAGCATTTCAGAGTACCAACATGGATGATAAGTAATTGACACAACTCAAAAGAAGCCAACATGGATGATAAGTAATTGACATGACCGAAAAGAAATTGGACACCAATTTATAAAATTAGAGCAGGTTTTTGTATAATTTTAGATATCAAAACAAAACAAATTAATTACCTATAACTGGAGTTAGGGATTTTAAAGCAGAAATAAAATTAGTGCATTTACAAGCTGTCAAATCTCTATATTGCGGTTGATGAGAAAATTCACTATTGACACTCCGTCACTTGCAGGTTCAGTTCTACCCACTGGTAGTTAAGGTTGCGTGGGCCAGAAGACCAAGCTTCGACAGTCAGACCAATTTTACCCCTGGCTTGCGGGCCCGGGTGCAGTGGTGTCCTGGCTCTCCTTGGTGCTGAATTCGGGAGTACGGGTGCTGAAAAAATTATAGCTGTGACACTTGGTCCCTTGATGGTTGAGTTCACTGCAGTTTTAGCTTGTGTGGCATCAAGATTCGCCAGGCAGAGCAACTCCACCTAGTCTCGGCATCTCAGGTGCACAGGTGTACTTGGCTATACTTGGCACTCAACGGGAGCTGCAGTTGCTGGTTTTACCACCGAGAACTTGAGGGGTGAGAAAACAGATGCAGAACCTTGACAACGGAGCTAAAGGTGATGTCAGATGAAGGTGTTGCAGTGTGACATCGAGTTGCAGCGTCAACTAAAGGTGGGGATGACTAGACTTGCCACAAACAAGCCTTGGCATTGGTAAGGTGGAGGAGACGCTATCTCCCCTTCCAGAGGTCCAGCGGAAAACAGTAGCCAGTTGTAACTTTGCAGGAGCTGAAATACACTTCCCACAAAGCTTTGGACCACTTGTCTTTGGGCGATCCCTTAGGGGGCCTGATGGCCAGTGCTCCTTCAGATCCGGTGAGTACTTTTTACCAGTGGTGGGAATGGGACTAGTGCCACTAGTCCAAGGGTGTCTGATCATCCATCTGGCTCACAAAGGGCTCATTCTTGCTGCAGGAAGTGGTCTTTGGTCCAGGACGAGCTGCAGTCGAGCAGTTCCCGTAGGTTGCCACACGTTCAAAGTATTACGCCTTTTGTTAGTGCAAGTTCCTGTTGGTATCGATGTGGGTCTTCATTGTCCTTTTTTCACAGGCTGTTGCAGATCTGAGGTTCTGACGCCAGGGGAGCTCCTTAAATCCTAGATTTAGTGGCATTAAAGTGTGGGTGCAAGTATCCAATTGGCTGCTAGCCCTGCATCTACTCCACCCCTGGGGTGACCACATCCAGGTTGTGGCACCTTTTCTACTCAAAACCTTTTTTTTGTCATTTTGAAAGATTGCAGAGGTCCTCTTTGGCTGTACAGACCAGGCTATTCACTCCAGAGGTGTGGCTAGATTTCTGGGGGTGTACACCAACTAATTTTCCCACCGGCCTGGGTGTAAATGTGCCTAGGGGCAGGGGTATGGCTTTGCCCCCAGGGGGAGACAGACTGCTTGCATATCAGAGGTGGTGTGCCCTTTGAAGCTCACCGCCTTGATGTGTCACTTCACTGGCCTTCCTGGGAGATAGAGTAGTGTGACCTCCTTCCCATCCAGGTCATTGTCCTGACTCCTAGGAGTGTTCACACCTCTGCCCAGAGGGTCAGAATCATGTCTTGGTATCAGCAGTTGAGGGCTAAAAGCCAGAGCACAGGAACACTGGAGTAACTCAGTGGGAAACCTCTATGGTTGCTTTCTGGGTCAATGCCACATCACCCTCAACATGAGATCCATGCCAGGGGTGGGAAGGTATGTCGTTTGATACCAAACATGACCCACTTCGGCAGTACCATAATAAAGCTAGAGACCCTGGGTTTGCGTAGGTGCCAGCCCATGCTATCCTTGTGACCGTTAGTGGAAAGGCCACCTGGGGGACATAAGTTTGCACTCATATGGCCACACCTTTAATATAAAGCACCTCCCTACTAGGCTTTGGAGGCCTATCTTAGGAGTGATTAACATATAATAAAAGCAGCACTGGGACTGTGCCACACATGGTGTGGGCAGTTGACTTCGAGCATTATGCACTGCTCCTGCAGTCTGCAATGGCATGACTGCTGTCAGTAGTTTACTTGGGTCACTCAGGGTGGCACAAATAGTGCTTCAGGTCCTGGTGACCCCTTTAACTCCCATGGTCTTGGTCCCACTGGTACCAAATATTAGGAATACATGAGAGGGTTAAAGTACTTGCTGCTTAGGGATACAAATTCACAGTTACCAATTTAGAAATAGAGCACTGGCCTGGTTAGAAAGCTCCAGTGCACTTTTAGGGTGATAACCAACAGCATCTGCAGCCAAAAGTGTGGAGGTGAGCATCCAAAAAGGTCACTTTCCTACTCTGCCCCTTTAGCTCACAACTGCAGTTCCTGCTTTCTCCCTTTGTGACTATTTTTCCATTTATCTCTTCTTCCTTCTTTCCCCTTTAAGTATTTTCCCTCTGTTGCGCCAAGTAAATATCAAATGCAGAATTATAAGTGCCATGTAACGGGGTTGCTAAACCCCTTAAGGTTCCCACACGACCAGGGCCAGCGGAGAGGTGCCCTGGGGGGCACTTCTCAAAGCGTTGCGCTGTTGCAATGCAACAAAAAGGAACAGGAAAGTGACGCATGTCGTGTCACGAAGGAGGACAGCAAGGAAGAGGACACTAAGGAGGGCAGTGCGGGGAAAGACGCGGACGGCGAGGAAGAGGAAGACGTTGGCCCAGAGTCAAGCGGGAGTGGAAGGATGACAGGAGAAGCTGAGGAAAAGATCATTCACTACACATCAACCGAAGCGCAGAAACGAAATAGCGAGCAAGTTCAACGTGAGAACCCAACAACCTGCCACATCCCTGGAGGGACGTGGCTGGAGCGGGTACCTGCCCATATACGGGTTTTAATCGGTTATTGGGCACAAATAAAAGAACCAGCTGGGGTAATAAAAAAAGGCAAAGACAAAAGAAAAAGGGGTATAAAATATAACATCTATCTCAGTGAAAGGCATGGAGAGTCCCTTTAATCACTTGCCTTGAACTTTAAAGGTGCCTGTTAGAAAGACAATTTTTTTCTTCTCTCGCATTCACACCAAGTCACTGGGGAAAAGGAAGAAAAATCACCAAATAAGAAAAAGAATAAGCGTAGCACAGAGAGTGCATAGTTACTTTCACTTATTTCCTCACAACCCCTCCCCATAAAACTTTACTCCAGAAAAATAGAGAATTAAACCCCAGAATTACCTTTTCTTTCTATGTTTTGTGTTTCTTCCTCATGCGCTGGAGTTACATCCAAAAAACCCCAGATGTGTCTCAAAGAAAATAAAATTAGAGACCATTAAAAAACAAAGACCAGAAAAGAGACAATAAAACACAGAAGAAAGAATAGGGGAAACAAGGAAGAGAAGAATAACAAAGAATACAGAAGAGAGATTGGAAAACCAAAGAGACGAAGAGAGTTCTTGAGTTTTAATTTTTTTATTTTTTTATTTCTTCCTTTCGAGTATGGGAAGGAGAGTAACCAAATAATAGGAATAATAAAGAAACGTGCCTGAAACTACTACATCTAATATTCTTTATCATACGAGAGATAGTGAACAGGTTGAAATAGAGAAGCGGGAGGGTTTTGTGGACTAGCCCACCACATGCCGGTTCCCATAAATAAGTGCTGGTGGGGCCCACTTTCAAACCCTGGCTCAAATTCAGCACTGCATGAGGGAAATACAAATGTTTTCCTGAGAGAGCAGACCCATGGAGGTTATGAGTGGAAAGATGCATTTATTAAGTGTAACCACAGTTTATTTGGAGAAAGAACAATTTGGTACCCTTTCAGAAATGCTTTTGAGGTGAGAAACTGTGCTCTGTCCATGTTGGAACTGTCACGTATACACTGACTTTCATTGATAGATGACTTCTAAAATGTTTTAAAAATGTGTAAATATAAGCAATAGCTTTCTTTCAGCTTATAGTACATGCCTTCAGCCCTTCAGACAGACATTTGGATACAAACCTGCTTGAATCCTACTGCTGTGATGCTTTGAGAACATGGAGAAGAGTGCCATCAGTTTCCTCTTGGTGTTAAAGGTCTCCTGGCCTGACCTGCTGCTGTTACTGATGTGTAGTGGAGAGAGTAAAATGGCGTATAAAATTGAATTACATAATTACCAAGGTGATGACATTGTCTCAGATGTTGCGTTGTATTGGTGAGTAAAATGAAGAGGCTTCACAACGAACAAATGCCAGGAAAAGTTGTATTCTTCCAAACCCTGTCAGCATCGGTGTCCTTACAGCTGCTCGAAGCATCTACAAACTGTTGATGCCTCGAACCCTGCCAGGATGCCAGCGCAGACCAAAAACAAACATTCTATAACTTGCCTCCCCTTTAAATCACTGGCACAAGTATTGGGCACCACTATCAAAATCATGAGCGTCGTTTCTAACATCTACTTGTACATCAGTGACATTTCTATCCTCGACTTATGTATCCTCGACCGCCACCATGTTTCCCTCATCAGCTTGTGACATATCACCATCTCCTTGACTCACATTTCTGATTCTCCCTTTATGACCCAAATTCTGGACTTCATTTAAACTGCGATTACCATCCCCACGAATTATACTCATGTCATCCAAAAATCCACCACTCTCACAAACTCGCCCTCACCTGTTTGTCTTGCTTCGACTTTTCTAGGAAAGTGTACTGCCGTCTGGAATTTTAACAACATCTCTCTTATTCCACCACTTACCATTTTCTACCTTGAACGCATGTCTGGAGATGCACACCACCGTAGCTTCAGGATAAAATCTACACCCTTTACATCCTTTCCTCCGATGCTTCCTCACTTTAATTCTCACTCCTATACTGAATTGTACATCACTCACATTTTACAGTAGATCATACCTCATCTGGCTTGCTACTTGTGAATCATTAACTGTTGCCTTAACTTGGCTTACATCAGGGATTCCATCCTTCACTTTAGTTTCATGAACTACTCATGTCGGAGACAGCTCCTTACAAGAATATCTTCTCCTTGACATGGCAAATGGAGACACCCCTGTAGTAGAATGTGGTGGTGTTAGGATAACACCAGACTCTTTCATCCACCGCGTCCTGAACTGACCGTCCAGAAGTATTGGCTATCTGAATAACCTCCTTAATTATCCTATTTACTATTTCCGCCAAACCATTACCTTGTGGACTGCACCTGCAGTAGTGAGATGTTTAACATACATACTTTCCAGAAACTCACAAAATGCAACATAAATTGTACTGCCTTGTCTGTGACTAAAAATGCTAGTATCACCTCACAACCAGACAACTCTTTCAGAAATGTGACTGCACTTTCAGCATTTGGTTCTCTCAAAAATGTATATGATATCCAATTGGAGTGATAATCCACACCCACCAACACAACGTTTTCCCTCACACAGACCACCAATAGGTCCTATGAAGTCCATTCCCACTTTTTCACAGATTCTCTCTGGAAACTACTCTGGACAAAGTGGTACATTACGAGTACACATTGTCTTATCAGCATGACTACACTCCATACAACTGTATACTATCACCTCTATTTCCGTGTCTATCCCTGGCCACCAAGAATACAACCTGATACGTTTTCTCATACCTGTAATGCCCATGTGACCTTTATCATCCAATTTGATCAATCTCCCTCTCAATTCCACAGGCTGAATTAAATTCTCTCCCCTCATTATCAAACGTCCTTCTACACTCAATTCTTCTTTGACTTTAAAATAAAATCCCATGTCCTCAGTCAATGACCCTTCCCTAAGCTGCAAAATCAAAATGTACCTTACCAGAATCTTCTGACAATTGTCCTTGCTCGCAAATTCCCTCCAGCATTGTTGCGAAATAACTCCATTCAACACACTCATACCATTGATTATTCCAATAACTACTTCTTCTCACTGATAGATTTTCTTCTACACCCCTAGACTCGGGACACCTGGAAAGCAAATCTGTTCTACAATTTGTTCCACCTGCCACATGTTTCATCTTAATATTGAAGTCATATAATTAGGATAACAACTTTGTTAATAGGTCTAATTTTACTAAATGTCTTATCGTTCCACAGATAAACTAACGGCTTCTGATCCATAACTAGAATGAACAGGCTGTCCCACAAATATGTAGCAAAGTGTTGAGCACCCCATACACAGGCCAATGCCTCTCTCTCTCAATCGTACTGTAGTTTGCTTCAGACTCAGACAATCGCCTAGACGCAAATGTTATTGTTTTCTCATTACCATCAACTATTTGGCTCAGCACAGTAAGTTTTACCCATGCAGCTCGCATCAACAGTCACTATTGACATATCATCCCAAAAAGGTTGTATCACAGCAGCATTGGAAACAAGTGACTTCAGTGGCTTAAAAGCTTCTTCTTGCTCTCTCTCCCATAAAAATGTTTACCCTTTTCTCAGCAATTTTCGTAGTGGCTCATTTGTAGCACAAAATTCTGTAAAACTGTGAATAATATTCACAAAGACCAAGGAACGATATTAATTTGTCCTTGTCAGTAGGTGTTGCACATTTCTTAATCCCCATAATAAGAGCCTCTTTTGGTGAAAAACTTGAAGCCGATATTTTAGGTCTCAGAAATCCCACCATTTCTATCTTAATTTGTACTTTTCTTTTTCACTGTAATTTCATGATCTATATAATGTTCATATTAGATCCAGTTTCCGTAGATGAGCTTGCACCGAATCAGAGCAAATGAATATGTCATCTTGATAAACCATTACCCCTTTAACTTCTTCAAATAGTTTATGCATACGTTTTTGAAAAAACAGAAGCTGCCGAAGCTAATCCAAACAGCATACATAAGAAATGAAACACACCAAAAGGTGTAACAAATGCAAAAGGAGAGTGAGAATCTTTGCTAAATTCAAACTGACGGCAGGCTGCTTTCAAATCATTGGTAGTAAACATTTTCATACCTCCCAATAGTGCTAGCATGTCTTGAATTCTAGGCAATAGAAAGCAATCGACTTGTATGTTTTTACTGACTGTTCTTAAATCAATGCATAATCTGAGATCACCATTTTTCTTAAGAGCAACCAATATAGGTGAAATTCATTGATACTAGTTTATAGGTTCAATTACACCTTCATCACAAAAACCTTTAAGATTCTTCTTTAGACGTCCTCTGATGCTTAATGGGACATTCCTCACTCTGAACAAAAGGAACGGCATCAGGTTTGAGAATGATTTTGTGTTCAAAACCTTTCACCATCCCTAATTTAGCTTGAAAATGGCCTTATGTTTCTCAAGAACCCCCTGTAAAGAATCTACTTTCATTTCAATTTTCTCCACCAAAGTAATTGGTCCATCAGTACCGGGTCTGAGTACCATTCCAAATCAACCCTGGTCTCTCCATCCTAAGATATTATATCCTTTCTTGGCTACATACATTTTGGCCTTTATCCACTTGTGTTGATATTGAAACATCTCTTCAAAGTAACCTATCATGTCTATTTCCTGACCCCCAAATGCAAACGTTTTGATGTCCGGTGGATACAAAGCGATTTCCTTCCAATTTGAATGATAATCATCCTCCGACATTATCGTCATAGGTGAATCTGAATTTACAGTGACCTTCATTACATTAGTTCCAAATATCTCTTCACATATTGGATCCTTAGTGCCATGTAACCTATTACATTGTGAAGCATCAGGTGATGACAGCATGTTAATTGATAGTACACATTTATTTTCGAAATTCAATTCATCAACATCATTTATCAAATCAAAGTGAATTTGACTTGAAAAATGTTGAGAATCATCGAACATTACTTTTTGAGTATTCTTACATGCACTGGCAAAATGTCCAACTTTTTTACACTTCACCCATACCTTACCTAAAGCATGGCAATTTTTAGCATTCACCAAATGTGATTGGGAACCACACCTGTAACAAGTTGTATTGTTATTACCCTTTTTTTGTTCAAACATTTCATTCTTTGAATTCTTATTTTTCTGTGCAACTACAGCTACATTTTATGTTTGTACAATATTTTTTTTACTTAACTCCTTAGAGGCCATCACAGAACATTCAATCCCCTTCGCAACATCCAATGTTCCACTTAAAGTGAGATTTATGCAACACCATTTTTTTCTTCTACTCTGGTGTCAATTTTTTTTACAACTAACTGATTCCTTAAGTATTGATCTAAAGGACCTTCAAATTTGCAAGTGTAAGCTAAAATTCTTAATTTTGCTAAGAAATTATCAAGTTTCATGTTGAAACTGTTTCCTTGCGAAAAATGTATGCCTCTCTACTATGACATTTAAATCATCTTTAAAATAGTTTTCAAGTCTTTTCAGTGCTTCCATGAATACATCCTATTGAATAGATGATAGAGGACATAATTGTGGTTGATAATCAAAAATTCTTTCACCGTCTGCCCCAAGACAATTATGCAAAATTGCCTTCTTCCTTGCAGCTGGGAAAGTTAAGCTATCAATGGCCACCAAATAACTTTCAAATGTTCTAAACCATTGAAGCCACTTTTTAGGTACACTTGGCTCAGAAAGAAAAAGTAATGGGAGGTTATCAGTTTTCATTTTTACTGTGTACATTAAACCTAGTCATTTTTTTTAAACTATGGAAATAAGACAGTATGTCCATTGTTAACACTGAATGCTGGATAAGCAAATAACAAGCATAAAATGTGCCCATCAATGAATAAAACTTGCTTCTTAAACACCCAATCTAAATGTAACTTGAGAAGCAATTGATAGCTTGTCTATGTCTGTTGCTCACACGTTTAGAATGAAAGTTCCCAAAGCATGTGAGGCAACAGGCAATTAGTAGCGTGCCTATCACTATGAAACGTATACGTGAAACAATAGTTACAAATGATGTATTATGACAGGCAAGTGATAGCGTGCCTGCCGCTGTATGTATCTTGCTCCAGAAGTTATTGCCCAACTTCTTAAAATGGCTGACAAAACATCGTCGAGCATGAATATTTATTGCTGACTGGGCTGTATTTTATGTGCATGCACAGACCGAGATGATTCTCACTCCCCACTGAAAGAGATGCCACAATGGATAACTCGCTTAAGCAGCACAGGAGCACTTAACCAGATGACTCCTGCCAGCAACACGGGAGTGCTTAACCACTAGGGGAATATCTGAGAAAGATTTTGTAAATTTTAATTGGAACAAAGCCGAAGTCTTACCGCACCAAAGTAGTTTATTTGAGAATCCGATCAGCTGGTGAGGACATAAGCTGGTGAGGACATAACGGTAGCCAGTAGACAGAAGTTCACATGCAGGTTCACTGAACAGTGCTGCCTAAAGCTCGTTGCTAAATTATTTTGCATTGGTGAGTAACATTAACCCCTTCTGTGCCGCGGACGTAGTGGTTACGTCCCGCGGCACAGTGCTGCTGTGCCGAGGACGTAACCACTACGTCCTCGGCACACAGCCCAGAGGGAGCGCTCTCGCTCCCTCTGTGTGCTTCCCCCCCACCCCCCAAAGTCAGGGATGGAAGGGGAAGCCCTTCCCCTTCCACCCCCGACCCCCCCACCCCCCCATAATGACGTCAGCGCGCGATTGCGCGCTGACTTCATTATGGCATCCTCACCGCACAGGAAGCCATTTGCTTCCTGTGCGGCGAAGAGTAAAGAGGTGAGTTCCTCTTCCCGGTGGGTGGGGGGTTGGGGCTAAAGAGGCACCGGGGAAAAGGAAAGGCTTTTCCTTTTCCCCGGTGTCTCTTTGAGCATTCCTGCTGCCCGATCGCATTGCGATCGGGCAGCAGGAATGCCCACTAGACACCAGGGATATATATATATTTTTTTCTTTCGTGTTTTTGTCTTCCGGGGAGCGGCCCCTTGGGCAATGGTCGCTCCCCTTTAGGGGGCAATTACTACAGGCCATTTCTGCCCCCCAAGGGGGGCAGAAAACACTAGATCACCAGGGATTTATATTGTTATGAGCATTTATGTGTTGGGGGGTGCCCCCTTGGGCAAGGGGCGCCCCCCAAGGGGGCAGAGAACTGTTGGCCTTTTCTGCCCCCCTTGGGGGCAGATCGGCCTATTTTTTTTAGGTCCATCTGCCCCCAAGGGGGGCAGAAGCCACTTAGGCACCAGGGATTGTGTGTGTAGTGGATGGGGGGGAGCCCCCTTGGGCAAGGGTCGCTCCCCTTTGGGGGGCATGTCTTTTAGGGCCATTTCTGCCCCCCTTGAGGGCAGATTGGCTACTTTTTAGCCAGATCTGCCCCCAAGGGGGGCAGAAAACACTAGATCACCAGGGTTTTTTATTTTTATGTGTATTTATGTGGGGGGGTGCCCCCTTGGGCAAGGGGCGCCCCCCCCAAGGGGGCAGAGAACTGTTGGCCTTTTCTGCCCCCCTTGGGGGCAAATCAGCCTATTTTTTTTAGGTCCATCTGCCCCCAAGGGGGGCAGAAGCCACTTAGGCACCAGGGATTGTGTGTGTAGTGGATGGGGGGGGGCGCCCCCTTGGGCAAGGGTCGCTCCCCTTTGGGGGGCATGTCTTTTAGGGCCATTTCTGTTCCCCTTGAGGGCAGATCAGCATATTATTTTTAGGCTGATCTGCCCCAAGGGGGGCAGAAACCACTAGAACGCCAGGGATTTTTTTTAATGTGTTTATTTTTGTGGGGGGGGCGTCCCCTTGGGCACGGGGTGCCCCCCCCCAGGGGGGCATTGACCTGTTGGCCATTTCGGCCTATTTTTGTAGGCCCACCTGCCCCCAAGGGGGGCAGAAGCCACTTAGACACCAGGGATAGTGTGTGTGTGTGTGTGTTAGTGGATGGGGGGGCCTTGGGCAAGGGTCGCCCCCCACTTTGGGGGCACATGTACCCAGGCCATTTCTGCACCCCTTGGAGACAGATCAGCCTATTATTTTTAGGCTGGTCTGCCCCCAAGGTGGGCAGAAACTACTAGAACGCCAGGGGTTTTTTTTTATTTGTTTATTTTTGTGGGGGGGCATCCCCTTGGTCACGGGGTGCCCCCCCAAGGGGGGCATTGACCTGTTGGCCATTTCTACACCCCCTGGGGGCAGATGGGCCTATTATGTTAGGCCCACCTGCCCCCAAGGGGGCAGAAGCCACTTAGACACCAGGGATAGTGTGTATGTGTGTGTGTGTTAGTGGATGGGGGGGGGCCTTGGGCAAGGGTCGCCCCCCACTTTGGGGGCACATGTACCCAGGCCATTTCTGCACCCCTTGGAGACAGATCAGCTTATTATTTATAGGCTGGTCTGCCCCCAAGGGGGGCAGAAACCACTAGAACGCCAGGGATTTTTTTTTATTTGTTTATTTTTGTGGGGGGGCGCCCCCCCAAGGGGGGCATTGACCTGTTGGCCATTTCAACACCCCCTGGGGGCAGATGGGCCTATTTTGTTAGGCCCACCTGCCCCCAAGGGGGGCAGAAGCCACTTAGACACCAGGGATTGTGTGTGTGTGTGTGTGTGTGTTAGTGGATGGGGGGGGCCTTGGGCAAGGGTCGCCCCCCACTTTGGGGGAACATGTACCCAGGCCATTTCTGCACCCCTTGGAGACAGATCAGCCTATTATTTTCTGGCTGGTCTGCCCCAAGGTGGGCAGAAACCACTAGAACGCCAGGGATTTTTTTTTATTTGTTTATTTTTGTGGGGGGGCGCCCCCCCAAGGGGGGCATTGACCTGTTGGCCATTTCTACACCCCCTGGGGGCAGATGGGCCTATTTTGTTAGGCCCACCTGCCCCCAAGGGGGGCAGAAGCCACTTAGACACCAGGGATAGTGTGTGTGTGTGTGTTAGTGGATGGGGGGGGCCTTGGGCAAGGGTCGCCCCCCACTTTGGGGGCACATGTACCCAGGCCATTTCTGCACCCCTTGGAGACAGATCAGCCTATTATTTTTAGGTTGGTCTGCCCCCAAGGTGGGCAGAAACCACTAGAACGCCAGGGATTTTTTTTTATTTGTTTATTTTTGTGGGAGGGCATCCCCTTGGGCACGGGGCACCCCCCCAAGGGGGGCATTGACCTGTTGGCCATTTCTACACCCCCTGGGGGCAGATGGGCCTATTTTCTTAGGCCCACCTGCCCCCAAGGGGGGCAGAAGCCACTTAGGCACCAGGGATAGTGTTGTGTGTGTTTTTTTGTTTGTTTGAGGGCTGTCCCCTTTGGCAAGGGTCGCTCTCCATGGGGACACACTACTAAAGGTATTTTCTGGCTTCCTTGGGGCAGACAGGCCTATTCTTTTAGTAGGCCCATCTGCCCCTATGGCAGAATCCACTTAGGCACCAATTTCTAAATGTTTGATGGTGGGGTGTTTGTCAACTGAAGAAGTCTTTGCATTTGTGATAAAAAATGTTTTCCTCCTTTTTGTTCTAGTTCAAAGCTTTTGCTTTATTTGCTGTGGCTCCTTGTGGTTTTGGCGGTGGTTGACCTGCAGTTTGCACAGTTGCATGTTTTAGGTAAGTAAAAACAATTTACTCCAAAGGAGTATTGTTGCAATGCATGAATGACATGTTTGTAGGGGGTGTACTAAATGCAGGATTGTGTGTGAAATTGTCCTTAGGTTTGTGCACAATGATATTTGTTTTGTCTTATTTCTAATTTGCCTTTCTTTCTTTATTTTTAGTGGGATATCACTGGTGATTGCTGTGTAGTTGCTGGTGAATCAAGCTTTTTCAGGCAAGTGAGCGGTATAGTTTGTGAGTTTATACCTCTTACTAACAAAGCTACACTTTGTTACTTGTCTTACACAGTGCTGGTTGTTGGTGGTGAATTTGTCCAGTTAATTTTAGCAGGAGAGATTATGGCTAGCCGCAGGATGACCGCTCAGCAGGTGGTTGGTATGCTTTTTGAGTCACAGTCTGATCATGACTATGAGACGGACTCTGCATCTGAGGAAGAGGAGGAAGTCAGAGATTCTGGCAGTGATGTTTCTGTTGGAGGGGAATCTTCTGATGATGAAGCCACACTCAGTGCAGATGAAGGGCCTGTTTTAGAGGAGGACATTGATGTGCCAATAGTGCAGCAACCTGGGGCTGAAAGGTTTCCCGTTATAAGACCTGATGTCTCGGTTGCCCCAAACATGGAGCAGCCAGAGTTGCCTGCCTTTACTGGTCTCCCGGGGTGTAACGCCAATACAGAGAACTTTATGCCTATCAATTTCTTTGAGTTATTCATGGATGATATGTTTTTGGAAGAGATTGTTGAGCAGACTAATTTGTATGCGGAGCAGCATTTGAGGGACAACGCTGCTAGACTTAGGCCACACTCTAGAGCTGCCCAGTGGATTCCCACAAATTTGGAGGAGTTAAAAAAGTTTTGGGGTTTGACTTTTTTGATGGGGTTGATAAGGAAGCCGTCACTGGCTTCGTATTGGTCTACTAGTCCCTTGATGGCAACAGCTATATTTCCAGCGACCATGAGTCGTAATCGGTATTTGCTTCTTCTTAGGATGCTGCATTTTGTTGACAATGCATTAGCCTTGCCACGAGATCACCCAGATTCTGACCGTCTTTTTAAGATTAGGCCTGTACTTGATCATTTTGTAGATCGGTTTTCGGAGGTCTATGTTCCAGGCAAAGAGTTAAGTGTGGACGAGTCTTTGGTCCTCTTCAAGGATCGTTTGGTTTTTAGGCAGTACATTCCTAGCAAAAGGGCACGATATGGAATTAAATTGTATATGCTGTCTGAAAGTAGGACAGGATATGTGTATAGTTTCCGTGTGTACACTGGTAGGGATTCCAATATTGACCCCCCTGGTTGTCCTCCCACTTTTGGAGTTACTGAGAAAATTGTGTGGGATCTTGGTAGACGACTGTTCAACAAAGGTCACCATTTGTATGTAGATAACTTCTACACTGGTGTGCAATTGTTCAAGGAATTGTTTATAGTGGACACAGTTGCTTGTGGCACAATCCGTTCTAACCGGAAAGGCTATCCAAGGGAGCTTGTCTGTAAAAAACTTGAGAGAGGACAGTGCTGTGCCTTGCGGAACGAGGAGCTGCTAGCTTTGAAATTTTCAGACAAGAGGGATGTCTACATGCTAAGTACCATCCATGATGAGAGTACTTCCCCTGTGACTGTTTGGGGCCAGGTTGCTGAAGTGCGCAAACCTGTGTGCATTTTAGATTATAATAAGCACATGGGAGGTGTAGATAGAGTTGACTAGAGGTTGGAACCTTATAATGCTATTCGTAAGTCTTACGTTTGGTATAAGAAGTTAGCACTTCACCTCTTCCACTTAGCAACCTTCAATGCTTTTATTGTGTTTAGGGATAGGTCTCCAGAGTCAAAGATGACATTTGTGAAATTTCAGGAGTCAGTGATAGAGAGCCTTATTGTGGTGGAACAGGCCAGAGTTCCTAGAGAAGCTGTGGTGGAGGATGTGGCTAGATTGAAAGATCGCCACTTTGCTGAGCACATTCCTCCCACACCCAAAAAAGACTTTCCAGCTAAGAAATGTAGAGTGTGTTTTCGAAGAGGTATCCGGAGGGAGACTCGAATGTACTGCCCAGATTGTCCTTCAAAGCCTGGGCTGTGTGTCGGTGCTTGTTTTAAGAATTACCACACCCAGAAGAATTTCTGGGAACAACCATGAGTGTAAACTCATGTCTGTTTTGTATTTTCATGTGTTTAGTTTCATGGTTAGCATTTCTGTCATGTTCTTAGTTAGAGCTTTTGTGTTTGTAGTTTTTTAATTCTTTCTACTTAGTTAGGGGTGCCTCTGTTAAAAAAAAAAAAAAAAGAATGATGCCATTGTGTGTGGAGTGGGGCTTGGCTGAGAGTGTACATATTGACTTGCTGTTGGCTACTGCAACACACTGCCAGCCAAACACCAGTCCACACACTCCCATCAGCTGGTGTGATTGTTGTATCAGGCATGTGGGCGTATGTAAGTGATGGGCCCTTGAGTGGCGCTGTCTGTCGATGTGAGTGTTGTAATGTGCTGGGCCCGTGGCTGGCGGTGTGAATGGCCTTGTGTGTGTCATGTATGAAAGTTGTGTGAATGGACTGTAAAGCAGTTGGTGCCTTGTCGCGGCTTTACAGCTCACGAGCTGTGAGTCATTGGTTCAGTTTTTTGCCTTTCAGTTACTAACCGTGCATTTCATTTTTGTGAAAGCTCTTCTGTTAGTAAAATTTGATCCACTGAACCATCACTCACCCTCGTGCCAAATCCAACCAGTATGTGTGGTAAAAATGACAAAACCTGCTCCGCTGTAATCAGGCGTCGCAGCACACCTGTGACACGCTAGGTGCCTCAGGTGGGACCCCAATGATGAAGCATGCCACCAACTTGGTTGGTGGGTGAGGGGTCTTTTTCACATAACCTAAGTGTGTTTCTTTTCAAAATTTTAGTGTTTGGCACATCACGGACGTATGTGGGCACATCAAAACGATATATTACAAAACTACCTGTGTTTGGGGGGGAGAGGGCACCTATGTTTTTGGTCCTGTGTGCGGTCTTCATCTAGGGAAACCTACCAAACCCAGAAATTTTTTTAAACTAGACACCCCAAGGAGTCCAGGGAGGTGCGGCTTGCGTGGATCCCCCAACATTTTCTTACCCAGACTCCTCTGTAAACCTCAAAATGTGCTTAAAAAAGCATATTTTCCTTACTTTTCTTCGTAAGATCACCACTCCAGCACAAAATTCCTACTCCCCAGTGTTCCCCTCAGTCTCCCAAGTAAAATGACACCTCACTTATGTGGGTCCCCAAAGCAGAGTCAGTCTAAAGATGTATAAAAGAATATGTCCTTATAAACTTGCTGTGCTATCCCCTCTATCTCTACAACTTTTGGGCCTTATACTGTTGCAGGCACCTGGCCCACCCACACAAGTGAGGTATCATTTTTATCGGGAGACTTGGGGGAACGCTGGGTGGAAGGAAATTTGTGGCTCAACTCAGATTCCAGAACTTTCTGTCACCGAAATGTGTGGAAAATGTGTTTTTTTAGACAGAATTTGAGGTTTGCAAAGGATTCTGGGTAACAGAACCTGGTCAGAGCCCCGCAAGTCACCCCATCTTCGATTCCCTTAGGTCTCTAGGTTTCAAAAATGCACAGGTTTGGTAGGTTTCCCTAGGTGCCGGCTGAGCTAGAGGCCAAAATCTACAGGTAGGCACTGTTTTCAATGAAAAAATGTGATGTGTCCACGTTGCGTTTTGGGGTGTCTGCTGTCGCGGGCGCTAGGCCTACCCACACAAGTGAGGTATCATTTTTATCGGGAGACGTGGGGGAACGCTGGGTGGAAGGAAATTTGTGGCTCCTCTCAGATTCCAGAACTTTCTGCCACAGAAATGTTAGGAACATGTGTTTTTTTAGCCTTATTTTGAGGTTTGCAAAGGATTCTGGGTAACAGAACCTGGTCCGAGCCACAAAAGTCACGCCACCTTGGATTCCCCTAGGTCTCTAGTTTTCAGAAATGCACAGGTTTGGTAGGTTTCCCTAGGTGGCGGCTGAGCTACAGGCCAAAATCTACAGGTAGTCACTTTGCAAAAAACACCTCTGTTTTCCTTCACAAATTTGGATGTGTCCACGTTGCGCTTTGGGGTGTTTCCTGTCGCGGCCGCTAGGCCTACCCACACAAGTGAGGTATCATTTTTATCGGGAGACATGGGGGAACGCTGGGTGGAAGGAAATGTGTGGCTCCTCTCAGATTCCAGAACTTTCTGCCACAGAAATGTTAGGAACATGTGTTTTTTTAGCCAAATTTTGAGGTTTGCAAAGGATTCTGGGTAACAGAACCTGGTCCGAGCCACAAAAGTAACGCCACCTTGGATTCCCCTAGGTCTCTAGTTTTCAGAAATGCACAGGTTTGGTAGGTTTCCCTAGGTGGCGGCTGAGCTACAGGCCAAAATCTACAGGTAGTCACTTTGCAAAAAACACCTCTGTTTTCCTTCACAAATTTGGATGTGTCCACGTTGCGCTTTGGGGTGTTTCCTGTCGCGGCCGCTAGGCCTACCCACACAAGTGAGGTATCATTTTTATCGGGAGACATGGGGGAACGCTGGGTGGAAGGAAATTTGTGGCTCCTCTCAGATTCCAGAACTTTCTGCCACAGAAATGTTAGGAACATGTGTTTTTTTAGCCAAATTTTGAGGTTTGCAAAGGATTCTGGGTAACAGAACCTGGTCCGAGCCACACAAGTCACCCCATCTTGGATTCCCCTAGGTCTCTAGTTTTCAGAAATGCACAGGTTTGGTAGGTTTCCCTAGGTGGCGGCTGAGCTACAGGCCAAAATCTACAGGTAGTCACTTTGCAAAAAACACCTCTGTTTTCCTTCACAAATTTGGATGTGTCCAAGTTGCGCTTTGGGGCGTTTCCTGTTGCGGGCGCTAGGCCTACCCACACAAGTGAGGTATCATTTTTATCGGGAGACGTGGGGGAACGCTGGGTGGAAGGAAATTTGTGGCTCCTCTCAGATTCCAGAACTTTCTGCCACAGAAATGTTAGGAACATGTGTTTTTTTAGCCAAATTTTGAGGTTTGCAAGGGATTCTGGGTAACAGAACCTGGTCCGAGCCACACAAGTCACCCCATCTTGGATTCCCCTAGGTCTCTAGTTTTCAGAAATGCACAGGTTTGGTAGGTTTCCCTAGGTGGCGGCTGAGTTACAGGCCAAAATCTACAGGTAGTCACTTTGCAAAAAACACCTCTGTTTTCCTTCACAAATTTGGATGTGTCCATGTTGCGCTTTGGGGCGTTTCCTGTCGCAGCCGCTAGGCCTACCCACACAAGTGAGGTATCATTTTTATCGGGAGACGTGGGGGAACGCTGGGTAGAAGGAAATTTGTGGCTCCTCTCAGATTCCAGAACTTTCTGCCACAGAAATGTGAGGAACATGTTTTTTTAGCCAAATTTTGAGGTTTGCAAAGGATTCTGGGTAACAGAACCTGGTCCGAGCCACACAAGTCACCCCACCTTGAATTCCCCTAGGTCTCTAGTTTTCAGAAATGCACAGGTTTGGTCGGTTTCCCTAGGTGGCGGCTGAGCTACAGGCCAAAATCTACAGGTAGGCACTTTGCAAAAAACACCTCTGTTTTCCTTCACAAATTTGGATGTGTCCACGTTGCGCTTTGGGGCGTTTCCTGTCGCGGGCGCTAGGCCTACCCACACAAGTGAGGTATCATTTTTATCGGGAGACGTGGGGGAACGCTGGGTGGAAAGAAATTTGTGGCTCCTCTCAGATTCCAGAACTTTCTGCCACAGAAATGTTAGGAACATGTGTTTTTTTAGCCAAATTTTGAGGTTTGCAAAGGATTCTGGGTAACAGAACCTGGTCCGAGCCACACAAGTCACCCCATCTTGGATTCCCCTAGGTCTCTAGTTTTCAGAAATGCACAGGTTTGGTAGTTTTCCCTAGGTGGCGGCTGAGCTACAGGCCAAAATCTACAGGTAGTCACTTTGCAAAAAACACCTCTGTTTTCCTTCACAAATTTGGATGTGTCCACGTTGCGCTTTGGGGTGTTTTCTGTCGCGGCCGCTAGGCCTACCCACACAAGTGAGGTATCATTTTTATCGGGAGATGTGGGGGAACGCTGGGTTGAAGGAAATTTGTGGCTCCTCTCAGATTCCAGAACTTTCTGCCACAGAAATGTTAGGAACATGTGTTTTTTCAGCCAAATTTTGAGGTTTGCAAAGGATTCTGGGTAACAGAACCTGGTCCGAGCCACACAAGTCACCCCACCTTGAATTCCCCTAGGTCTCTAGTTTTCAGAAATGCACAGGTTTGGTAGGTTTCCCTAGGTGGCGGCTGAGCTACAGGCCAAAATCTGCAGGTAGGCACTTTGCAAAAAACACCTCTGTTTTCCTTCACAAATTTGGATGTGTCCACGTTGCGCTTTGGGGCGTTTCCTGTCGCGGGCGCTAGGCCTACCCACACAAGTGAGGTATCATTTTTATCGGGAGACGTGGGGGAACGCTGGGTGGAAGGAAATTTGTGGCTCCTCTCAAATTCCAGAACTTTTTGCCACAGAAATGTTAGGAACATGTGTTTTTTTAGCCAAATTTTGAGGTTTGCAAAGGATTCTGGGTAACAGAACCTGGTCCGAGCCACACAAGTCACCCCATCTTGGATTCCCCTAGGTCTCTAGTTTTCAGAAATGCACAGGTTTGGTAGGTTTCCCTAGGTGGCGGCTGAGCTACAGGCCAAAATCTACAGGTAGGCACTTTGCAAAAAACACCTCTGTTTTCCGTCACAAATTTGGATGTGTCCACGTTGCGCTTTGGGGCATTTCCTGTCACGGGCGCTAGGCCTACGCACACAAGTGAGGTATCATTTTTATCGGGAGACGTGGGGGTACGCTGGGTGGAAGGAAATTTGTGGCTCCTCTCAGATTCCAGAACTTTCTGCCACAGAAATGTGAGGAACATGTGTTTTTTTAGCCAAATTTTGAGGTTTGCAAAGGATTCTGGGTAACAGAACCTGGTCCGAGCCACACAAGTCACCCCATCGTGGATTCCCCTAGGTCTCTAGTTTTCAGAAATGCAGAGGTTTGGTAGGTTTCCCTAGGTGGCGGCTGAGCTACAAGCCAAAATCTACAGGTAGGCACTTTGCAAAAAACACCTCTGTTTTCCTTCACAAATTTGGATGTGTCCACGTTGCGCTTTGGGGCGTTTCCTGTCGCGGGCGCTAGGCCTACCCACACAAGTGAGGTATCATTTTTATCGGGAGACATGGGGGAACGCTGGGTGGAAGGAAATTTGTGGCTCCTCTCAAATTCCAGAACTTTTTGCCACAGAAATGTTAGGAACATGTGTTTTTTTAGCCAAATTTTGAGGTTTGCAAAGGATTCTGGGTAACAGAACCTGGTCCGAGCCACACAAGTCACCCCATCTTGGATTCCCCTAGGTCTCTAGTTTTCAGAAATGCACAGGTTTGGTAGGTTTCCCTAGGTGGCGGCTGAGCTACAGGCCAAAATCTACAGGTAGGCACTTTGCAAAAAACACCTCTGTTTTCCGTCACAAATTTGGATGTGTCCACGTTGCGCTTTGGGGCATTTCCTGTCACGGGCGCTAGGCCTACGCACACAAGTGAGGTATCATTTTTATCGGGAAACGTGGGGGTACGCTGGGTGGAAGGAAAGTTGTGGCTCCTCTCAGATTCCAGAACTTTCTGCCACAGAAATGTGAGGAACATGTGTTTTTTTAGCCAAATTTTGAGGTTTGCAAAGGATTCTGGGTAACAGAACCTGGTCCGAGCCACACAAGTCACCCCATCGTGGATTCCCCTAGGTCTCTAGTTTTCAGAAATGCAGAGGTTTGGTAGGTTTCCCTAGGTGGCGGCTGAGCTACAAGCCAAAATCTACAGGTAGGCACTTTGCAAAAAACACCTCTATTTTCCTTCACAAATTTTGATGTGTCCACGTTGCGCTTTGGGGCGTTTCCTGTCGCTGAGTGCTAGGCCTACCCACACAAGTGACGTATCATTTTTATTGGGAGACGTGGGGGAACGCTGGGTGGAAGGAAATTTGTGGCTCCTCTCAGATTCCAGAACTTTCTGCCACAGAAATGTGAGGAACATGTGTTTTTTTAGCCACATTTTGAGGTTTGCAATGGATTCTGGGTAACAGAACCTGGTCCGAGCCACACAAGTCACCCCATCTTGTATTCCCCTAGGTCTCCAGTTTTCAGAAATGCACAGGTTTGGTAGGTTTCCCTAGGTGGCGGCTGAGCTAGAGGCCAAAATCTACAGGTAGTCACTTTGCTAAAAACAGCTCTGTTTTCTGTGATGTGTCCACGTTGTGTTTTGGGGCATATCCTGTTGCGGGCGATAGGCCTACCCACACAAGTGAGGTATCATTTTTATCGGGAGACTTGGGGGAACATAGAATAGCAAAACAAGTGTTATTGCCCCTTGTCTTTCTCTACATTTTTCCCTTCCAAATGTAAGACAGTGTGTAAAAAAGACGTCTATTTGAGAAATGCCCTGTAATTCACATGCTAGTATGGGCACCCCGGAATTCAGAGATGTGCAAATAACCACTGCTTCTCAACACCTTATCTTGTGCCCATTTTGGTTTTCTTGATAGCTATTTTTTACTCTTTATATTTCAGCAAATGAATTGCTGTATATCCGGCATAGAATGAAAACCCACTGCAGGGTGCAGGTCATTTATTGGCTCTCAGTACCTAGAGTTCTTGATGAACCTACAAGCCCTATATATCCCCGCAACCAGAAGAGTCCAGCAGACGTAACAGTATATTGCTTTCAAACATCTGACATTGCAGGTAAAAGTTACAGAGTAAAACGTAGAGAAAAAGTGATGTTTTTTTCACCTCAATTTCAATATTTTTCTTTTTCAGTTGTTATTTTCTGTAGGAAACCCTTGTAGGATCTACACAAATTACCCCTTGCTGAATTCAGAATTTTGTCTACTTTTCAGAAATGTTGCGGTTTCTGGGACCCAACGTTGGTTTCATGCCCATTTCTGTCACTGACTGGAAGGAGGCTGAAAGCACAAAAAATCGTAAAAATGGGGTAGGTCCCAGTAAAATGCCAAAATTGTGTTGAAAAATTGGGTTTTCTGATTTAAGTCTGCCTGTTCCTGAAAGCTGGGAAGCTGGTGATTTTATCACCGCAAACCCTTTGTTGATGCCCTTTTCAGGGAAAAAACCACAAGCCTTCTTCTGCAGCCCATTTTTCCAATTTTTTTGAAAAAAACAAAATTTTCACTGTTTTTTGGCTAATTTCTTGGCCTCCTTCTGGGTAACCCACAAAGTCTGGGTACCTCTAGAATCCCTAGGATGTTGGAAAAAAAGGACGCAAATTTGGCGTGGGTAGCTTATGTGAACAAAAAGTTATGAGGGCCTAAGCGCGAACTGCTCCAAATAGCCAAAAAAAGGCTCGGCACAGGAGGGGGGAAAAGGCCTGGCAGCGAAGGGGTTAAGAGGCTTCACAACTAAGAAAAGCCAGGAAACGTTGTATTCTTCCAAATCCCATCAGCACCGGTGTCCTCACAGCCGCAGGAAGCATCAACAATCATCAAATGTCGATGCCTAGAACCCTGCCGGCACACCAGCGCAGACCGTAAACAAACATTCTATAACTTACATTCTAGAGCATATTACATAACACGTTAATTTGTTAAAGTTTTCGGAGATTTGAGCCCTGGCTCCAGTCCTCCAGCAGTGAGAAAAACAACTAAGTCCCCATATTTCTTGGTGCTGGAAAAGTCACTCCCTAGCTCAAATACGCTCCCAAAATCATCAAAGCAGGTTCCTAGCAGGCCAGTATTTCACAAGGCCCAAGGCGAACCATTCACCACTGGAGTGGACTACATGTGAATGAAATCCCCACGAATTTGAGTGTATTTTGAGTACATTCCTACTTCAGAAAGGGGGTTACACCAGCCAGTCCACCAGTTCCTGAGTGGGAAAGTATGAGAAAAGAGTTGGGGAATATCTACAAACTCCCAGCGTTTTGGGGCATTCAGAAACTAGCTAAGCAAACCACATCCTAACATGATCACTTATAACCCTTTGCCAGAGGCAAGTGTTTACTACTTCGTAACTGGACAAAATTGTGGCATACAAACACAAATTATGATAACCATTTACACATGCCATGCATTCCTTTGTGGATACCTGACAAGCATTAAATGCAGCTCTTAATTTGTGACAGTGTTTGTCAGTGCTTAGCACCGGCTCTTCATTGTAAATAGCAGCACTTATTTATCATAATCTACCATACAGTGCTCTGGCTGTCTGTTTTTCAACAGAGATAATCACAGAGTTCAGTGTACTTTAGGCAAAATTGTAAAAGCGGTGGCCCCCGCCATCCCTCCAGGTGTCCTAGAATAGTCAAAATGGCACACTTTTATTGTGTGATGCTTAGTATTTTGTTGTGCTGGCAGGGGCAGTGGGTGGTGTCGGCCACAGTGGCCTCTGAGAAATACCCCAGGGCCTACGACTTACATTTTCACAAATTAAGCACATTGAGCATTAACAGATAATGTAACCTGATTTTCAGCCTGAAACATAGGTTTTCAGCCGTAAATGGCTTTGTACGTGAGGACCTAAATGCTCAAACAAGACTCACCACAGGTACCGAGAGACAGCATAAGATGTGCACGTGTTGACTTGAAGTTTTGTTATCTGCAAAATATCAGGCTTCCTGAAAATGGATTTTGACATTTGTTAGCAGCAGGCAGTATTGCATAATAAACAGCTGTCTGTAATGATCGAGACCCCGTATTTACCACATTCATTGTGCCCTGCTGATCCACTTTGCTTCCTAGACTAGACAAAGTCACATTTCGGTTGCTTAGCAACCATTGTATGGAGGTCTAAGGACTTAAAAGCCCTGCTGAAAGTAAGAGCAGCATATTTTTGACGTGTCTTTTAGGGAACATTTCTCATCTACAGTATGGGCAGTTGATCTCAGCAGAGCTTTCTAAACCTCGTTCAGTCTCTGTAATGAAATATGCTCCGACTTTCTGTGAACAAAGAGGATTAGGAATAAAACTCTGCAGCCGAAAGGGGCATTCTGTGTGCAGCAGATCAAGAAGAAACAGATGTCCTTGCAGGAAAAACATCTTAGTTTGCTGTTACTCTGATGATCAAGCGGTAAGCTGAATGACACTGGCGTAAAGTGTACCACAAGAGAACAAGTGGTGTCAGTTTCACCATGAAATGTGGTTAAAACAAAAGAGACATATATTCATCTTGTTAAAGGAAGGATTTGTTTATGATTTAAGCATGAAGTTCCATCACCCTAGAAAGATATGTGAGCTTATTGTGACCGAATTGATATGCATCCTTCAGGATAAAAGAATAAGAACAAATCCCTCATTATAATTTATAGACCACTCTGCCCTCTTGCAGTTAATATGGGGTCACCACAAGAATGGCCTTTGGGGGGCACACAGAACATGAAAGGGAGGCCAGGGAGTATATAAGACCCATGAGTACTGACTCCCTACAATACAATTTTCAACAAAAGCAGAGTAAGTACTTGCAGTCTAATGAAAACAAGTCATCAAATAGTATCAACTTGAAAAAAAGATCTCTCTCCAACTCAAAATACCAGCTAGGACGAAAACCCTCAACTACTCCGGGTAGCATGCTTCATCGAAGGGTTACCTCCTCACCCATGAATCAATTCTTATGCTGTGGGCTCCAACTCCCCAGCAGGGGAGGAGCTCTTGAGAATTATTACCCTGCGTGTGCAATGGTGGAGAGGAGGTGAGGGGTGAATGCAAAGATGAAGAAGTGAAAGTTAAAGTACCTCTTGGTGGAACTAATATTATCTTTATTGATGTCTCCAAGGGATAGGATTAAAAATAAACAGGAAAATGTATTGGACAACTTGATTTCATAAGACCAAGAGTAAAGTAGGCTTTGTGTGTGTTGTCATTTAGGGGTTGCCAAGGGTCGCAGTTTCAACCCATGGGCATTCAACTGTGACTCCTGGACTTTTTCTTGTGACCACTGGCCTCTGTAGTGACCAAGCAGCAACAGAAGAAGTAATTTACGTGATTACAAAACAGCCCACCTTCCAGGCCCAGAGTCCGCTGAAGCCTCCCTGAAGCATAGCATTTGATACAAGAATGATATGAACGAAACCTGCCTCATGGACCAGTCAATGTTCATAGAGGGAGTCTCTGTGGGGAAGCACTTTATAAAAATGTTGTCATAATCTATACTAGCCAGTGCTTCTATTTCACAGTAAAGTCAATTATTCTTAATGCAGTGCAGCAATTCATGTTTACACAGTTCTGTCATGTGAACTGGAACTAATTTGTGGCCCCACAAGATTTAAGTTTCACTTTATAAACTGGAGCTGTGAAAGAGTCCAAGACCTACTGGTGCAGGGCACGTGGGAGTGGCAATTAAAAAGATACATTGGAGCAATCTACATAAACACAGCAGTGGCAACTCGTACAAATAGACGTCCTGACTCTTCTCTCCTTTAATAGACTACAGTTAATATTAGACTATTATTCAGTATTACTATAAAAATGCAACCCTTCCTATAAGGGTCAAGTATCATTCTCAGTTATGTAGTGAATTTGTCTTATGGCGGGCACAGACACACATGGTCACCTTCATCAGCCATCAGAGAGAAACAAAGCAAGCAAAGTGCCATCTCTGACCTCAGGTGTCTAACACACCTAGATGCCACCCCACTCAATGCTTGCAGGTGCTGTGGATATTTAAGGCTTAAGCCCAGTAGTGCCTGGGCCTATCCCTCAATCTGACTGTCATCTCATCTTCTTTTATCTCATCACAAGGTAAGGTCAGGAGCTTATGCACCGTTATACAGGAGCACCTTGATTACTTTACTATAAATTGTGGAATTTAAGTTTGTAATAAATGTGATATATTACTCACAAACTTCATCGGTACAGAAAGTTCTTTATGGTACAACCACTGTCATGGAGGTTAATTCATATCCTTCCCCCGGAGGGACCAAAACATTTTTCTGTTACATTATTCACTTACCCAGGTCCCAGGGTACTGGGTTGTCCCATTTTTTCAAAATAGCTTTGGATTTTGGCCTCTAGCTCAACCGGCACCTAGGGAAACCTACCAAACCTGTGCATTTTTCAAAACTAGATACCGGGGGGACTTCAGGACTGGGTGACTTGTGGGGCTCTCACCAGGTTCTATTACCCATAATCCTTTGCAAACCACAAAATGTGTCCAAAAAAACACTTTTCCCTCAGATTTTGGTGCTGCAAATCTCTGGAATCTGAGAGGAGTCACAAACTTCCTTTTACCAAGCATTCCCCCAAGTCTCCCGATAAAAATGGTACCTCACTTGTCTGGGTAGGCCAAGTGCCCACGACAGGAAATGCCCCAAAACACAACGTGGACACATCACATTTTCCCAAAGAAAACTGACCTGTTTTTTGCAAAGTCCCTAGCTGTAGACTTTGGCCTCAAGCTCAGCCGGCACCTAGGGAAACCTAGCAAACTTATATCTTTTTGGAAACTAGACACCTAGGGGAATTCAGAACGGGGTGATTTGTGGGGTTCTCACCAGGTTCTGTTACCTAGAATCCTTCGCAACACTCGAAATTTGGCAAAAAAACCCACTTTTCCTCACATTTCAGTGATAGAAAGTTTTGGAATATGAGAGAGGAGCCACAAATGTCCTTCCATCCAGCATTTCCACAAGTCTCCCGATGAAAATGGTACCTCACTTGTGTGGGTAGGCCCTGTGTCAGGAATGGAACACACAATGGTCAATGTAAGTCTTTACATGAGGGCAACTGTTGACCATGGGGTGATCCACTCCTGACGCAGGTACTAGGACAGGCACTCAAGTGGGGTAGCGTTTTTATCAGGACAGTTGGGGAAACACTGGGTGGTAGGAGTCTTGTGGATCCCAGCATATTCCTGTAATTTATGTGACAGAAATGCAAGAAAACATTGAGTTTTTATTCAACATTTTACCTTTGCAGGGTATTCTGGGTAAGAAAACTTTGGGGAATCCACACAAGTCACACTTCTGTGGACTCCCCGGTGTCTAGTTTCCAGAAATGTGTGGGTTTGGTAAGTTTCCCTATATGGCTGCAAAACCCGGGACCAAAAACCCAGGTGCCTTGCTTACAAAACCAAGATGTTTTGTGATAGATAATTTTGATGTCTCCACAATACGATTTGGGCAGTGGAATTTGGGGCTGAACTAAATTTGGGAGCTCCTAAGAGAACACTCTCTCTGTGCTTGCCGGCAAATGCAACTGCTGTCTGGGTTGGGATAACCCGCTATTGTCCTGCTGCACAGACTGTGGTTGCGAAGGGACAGCAGGACTGTCCTTATCACCTCCCTCAGATTCACTGGAAGCGGAGTTGTCGGAAAAATCACTCCCAGAGTCTGAGCCATTGTCCTGCCCCTCAGATGCTGTCTCAGTATCTGCTGTCTCAGTCTCTGATCCTACATCAGAGGTGTCTCTTTAACCGAGTTAGGGCTTGAGAAGCAGTCGTCCAACAAGATGCCATCTCTGCTACTGGCTGATCTCTTGCTCTACAACATTAGCCTATGTAGAAAGTCACAAAATTGCTGGTGTGTGTGTGTGTGTTGCATGCAACAGTAAAGGTCAGTCACCTTACCTTCGCTTTTTCCCTCAATCAGCACATTCTCTCAAGACACTAAAAAAAAACAAAAAAATACACACTATTACTTAACCTTCTCACATACTAATTGTCACAGTCTTTAGCGCCTCTGGTGCCCAGTCCAACAATCATTCTTGGTGCTTCCACTCCCATGACCCCTTCCTTGGATTCCCTCACCACCACCCAGCAAAAGTGCCCTTCATCTCTTCATAGCCCCCCTCTCACATACATTTAATTTGTATTATAGCGCAGATAATGGCTAGCTTTACTAATCCACTCAGCTATTTACATAAAATACAGATGAACCTTCTGCGCTACTTTATGGCATAAAAACTGCCACTAGACAAAAGTCAGATCCTTTTCTACCAGAAACATAATCACAAGAGGTATTTATTTTTTCACTTCTTTTTGTCCTCATACACCTCGAGTCCTAAATTAAAGAACTCCGTACTGCCATTTTCTCACCCTTTTGCTGTAGGAATGACCTGCTTCAGGGGAAGAGAGGAGGGGGAAAGACCCAGTCTCTCTCACTCAGCCTTCCCTCGGGAGACCCAAAAGGCTGGAGAGTGGGAAAGGTTTTTAATCATGGGACTTCATTTTCCATCTCTCTCCTATAAATCTCATTAATTAGTCGACCCGATTTCCACCCACTTCAATAAGGGGCCCCATATTTTCTCCTTGTTCTGCTTTGAGACTCCCACTGCTATGTCCAATTTGGTCATGTAGAACAGGGTAGTGAGCCAGTCCCTGTACTCCGGAGGAGACGCTGCCATCCATTTCCAACATATTTCCCTTCTTGCCAAAAGTATTGAGTAAAACATCTAATTACTCCCTTCTCTACCCAACCCACCCAACTCTTGGGATTGACCGAAGATAATCAAAGGGAGATTCACCGAAATCTCATGCATTACCATACTCGAAAGCTCTTTACACACCTCTTCCCAAAACCGATAAATAGCTGGGCAGTCCATAAATGTATGGACATCTGTTGCATTCCGGGGCCTACATTTTGAACATGCTACCGGTCCTCCTTTCTTCATTCTGGTAAGTTTTGCTGGGAGATATATACTCTGTGTAAGGAATAGAGGTTATTTTTTCTTAGCGAAGCGGGCTTTACTACCACAAAGTGTTCATTGATGCTTGCTACCACTTTTGTACCTGTTCTTGAGGCATAAGCCCTCCCCATACATTTCCTGAAAGCTTAAATTCACCATCCAATAAGTCAAGTATTTCCCAGTACCATGAGTACACCCTCTTTGGGCCAGCAGACTCACTAAGGAAACTATCTCCCAAAGGATTTATCGCTTCCAAACCTGCATGAATGCTCCAAGACCAACCTTTTAACTGCATATATTTTAGTCTAGGTAAGGAGCCTCCTAGTCTACACTTTAAATCTTCCCATGAAAGTAAACAACCTTCTTCCAATACATCCCCCCAGAACTCTATACCTGCCTTTTTAATGGGTAAATACATTCCGGTGTGCCCGGAGAGTCCCAAATAGGGGCATCGTGGCTGTAGTATGCAAGGCTTATTGCTGACCTCAACTGATACCAGCTCCTCGCCATATCCTATAATACCTTCAGTTTTACTTTTTTGAAGTATTTCGGATTTCCAAATTTGTAAAGAAAGTGTTTTCCTGACCCTTTTATTGTGTCTTTCTTGGCATTGAACATATCACCAATTTTTGTGGCATCAGGGGAGATAAACAACATCCTCGAGTTTTTGAATTGAAAAGCCCATGCATAACACTGTAAATCCAGGAACGTTAATCCTCCCTTCTCTCCTTCTCCTGAGCTTCTTCCAGAAGATCCTAGTTACCTTATAGGCCCATATAAATGTTTTCATTGCTTGCTGAGTTTTTATTAGGTACCCTTTGTTCATTTGCAGTGGGAAAACATTGTACAGAAAGTTTATTTTAGGGAGGATTATCATTTTGACCAAGTTAACTCTCCCTAAAATTGTCAACGGGAGATACACCCAACCCTCCATTAGCTTACTGCACTCCCCCCAAACTTTTTTTCTGATTTCTTTCTGCAAGTTGTTTAATGTTTTGCATGATTATCAAACCCAAGTACCTACTTTCAAGTTTCCTTTGTCATGCACTCGTCTCCTGATTCCAAGACATTGTTTCTGTTTTCTCAGGGTTAGTATGATATCCAGATACTCTGCCAAAATTTTCTGCAATGCGGGGAAAGCAGTTGAAGAATCCGTCGTGTACACCAATAGGTTATCGGCATACATTGCTACCTTCTTCTCACAGTCCATGAACCTAAACAGCTCTATTGTAGAATCTTGCCTTATTTTCTTGGCTAAGGGTTCTATTTATGGATTAAGTAGCAGTGGAGACAAGGGCACCCCTAAATATCCCAAAAGGCTCAGTGAGACTCCCCTAGACCATGATTCTTGCTGAGGGTGTACAATAGATATGCCTAATTGCCCTACAGAACTTATCACCTAACTTATAATGTCTCAAGATTGTGTGTAAATACTCCCAATGAACCCTATCAAAAGCCTTCATTGAGTCCAAAGTTATAACTGTTAAGGGTACTTAGAAATTAGTTGCTAAATCTATTACCCCAACCAGATTATGAGTTAGTACATGTAGGAACCTATTACTAAGAAAACCTTTCTGATCAACATGTATCAAGTCATTCATTTTCCCACCCAATCTATTGCCCAATATTTTTGCATATAAATTACAGTCTGAATTTAACAATGATTTAGGCCTATAGGATTCACGTTTAACTGGATTTTTATCTGGCTTCAAAATCAATGAGACTATTGACTCATTCCATGAGGTCGGAATAGGTGAACCGTTCCCGAAAATCCCAGTGAACAATTCTACCAGTGCTGGAACTATTGCTTCCCCTAAAATGTTATATAGCTCCACCGGAATGCAATCTGGACCAGCTGCTTTCCTTCCCTTAATGCCCTTTAGAGCTACTCTAATTTCCCCTGGGGAGATTGGTTCACTCAGGAGGCTCTGCTCCTCCTGTGTATGTACAAGGGGTATAGCTTGTCCTAGTCAGGCTCATATCTCCTCCACTCCAACCTGCAGCTCTTCTGCATAGAGCTGTGAAAACTACGTCTGAAAAGCACTTTTTATACTCTCACTATTTAAAGTTTTTCCCCAGTCTAAGCAAGTTGAATTTCTTTAATATAATTACTCCCCAATGCTTTTTTGATCTTCCAAGCTAACATCCTTCCTGCGCTTTCTCCATGCTCAAAAAGGGCTAGCTTATTCACCTCACATCTCTTTATAAATCTGTTCTGCAATACCCCCTCAAGCTGTTGCTTCAACTCACTGAGTTTTCCGTACATCTCCTCCTTCTTAATATCATTTTAAACGATTCCTACAGCTTACCATTTCCACTTCCAAGTGGCCTATTTCATTTCTGTATTGCTTATTCCCATAGCTAGCTAAGCTCATTATTTTCCCCTGTATAACTGCCTTAAATGTATCCCATAGCACATGACCATGGGCAGACTCTGAGTTAATTTTAATGAATTTCTCAGTCTCTCTGCGTAATTGGAATATCACCACATCTTCTAATAGCACTGTACGATCTAGTGTCCATCTCCTACTGCCTACTTCTGAGGCTCATCTTAGTTTCAGTGCCAGTGCTGCATGATCGGATAGGTGGGCTGGCACATAAGCTATGTCTTCTACTAAGTCACCCAACACTAGATCTAACAGAAAATAGTCTATCCCTGTGGCATGACCATATTTTCGATACTATGTGAAAACCCCTGCTTCCTCTTTGCTCTCTGCCTCCACATATCACATAGCCCGAATTCCTTCATCATGCTTCTCTAATACCGCAGAGATTTTTGTGTAGCTGCTGATCGGCATTTCGTTGATCCATCTAACTCGTTATCTAATAAAGCATTAAAGTCCCCCGCCATTATAATGGGGTCCGGAAATTCCAGGAGCTGCGAAAACATCCTTCTGAGTGGTTCCAAGTCATCACAATCGGGACCGTAATAACCCACCAACTTAATATTCTCCCCCATTATCTGTAACTTAACTATTACTCTTCGACCCACTGTATCTGATCTCACATCCAGTATTATTGTGGCGGCTTGATGCTTGATCAAAATCGCCACACCTTTAGTGTTAAAATCATGCTCTGTGCAGAGACATTGTTGAACCCTCTTTTGTGCCTTAAATAGCTCCCTACATTCTACTCTGGTTCGGTGTGTTTCTTGTAGGATTAAGATAAGGGCCGGGGAATCTCTAAGATACTGTAGAATCCTCTCCCTTCTCCCACGGGTCCTCAATCCATTGACATTCCACGACAGAATCTGAATTTCTTTGCCCCTAGCCCCCTGACTTCCACCATCATTGTCTATCAGGTGCAATTAATGTGACTTTTAGTGAGGTGTGTGAGTTTTTTTTCCTGATTTCTCCCACATGCTGCCCACCCAGTGCCCTCCACCCCACCTCCTCCGTGCCTCCCTACCCTTCCCTTGGAGAACCCCCCCTGCATTGTGGACTGTTGTTAGTCCAGTTTTAGAACACTTTTCCCTGGTTATCCTGGGCAGAGCTTTCTTCCCCTATATTCGCCTTTTTAACATTATCTTAATGCCTGGGTCAAAATTAATTATTTTAAGACGTATGTTTGGAAATTTAGCAGAGTCTTCCGAGGGTGCTTGATGTTAAGGTTACTTTTAAACAGGTCTCTATGGACCCTCTGAATGTCCCTCATTATGTCTTCAGAGCTCTCTTCCAATAAGAGTGACGATTTTATCATGGAGAACACATATGCTTTGAGATTTTCCCCTTCTGCTCCATCTGGTACCTTTAGGATTCTCAGGTTACTCCTCCTTGTGCTATTTTCCAATTCTTCCAGCTTATTGTGGAGGTATTGCCCATTCCCTCTCAAGAGCTGTATTTCTTTCTTATGTAACCTCAATTCTTCCTTTATTGCTCCTACTGACATTTCCAGGGCCTGGGTTCTTGCTGTCAAAAGATCAACATTTTTTTCTAGTGTATCACAGGCTTCTCTTATCTCTGCTTGATTTGCTTCTGAAGTCGCAAAGCCATTTTGATATCAAAGGTAAGAGCAAAAAACATCCTTTCCAAACTCTTGGTTGGTGCATGTGGGACAGGAACTGGATAAGGAAGTATGACAGGTGACACAGTGAAATGAGGTAACTTATCAAGTAATTCTGTGACCTGAGCGGGGGTGAGGATTCTAATATCCCGGGTCTCCAGAGGCAACTCCTTCCTGTGTAGAAGGTGTTTCGCAACCTGATCTTAAAGCAACAGCCCGACTCTGACCCTCCAAAATGCCTGAAGTCTCCTGCGGGAATTGTGTTTGCGAACAATCTGGTACTGTACTTTTTTCTAACCTCTTTCCTCAAGCTTCCAAATCAGTGATCTCCATCCTTGCAGAGGTTGTTGTAGCCCCTGGCCTTATCTTAAAGTACATCTTCAATAAAGGGGTAATCCTGTAGTTGACTTTGACAGCGGGGCTTTTTAAAAACCTTTTAGAGGGCTTATGACCAGTTTTCGTAGTTTTCGTAGTTTTCGTAGTTTTCGTAGTTTTCTCAGTTTCCCCTTCAGGGCTAATTAATGCTTACTTTAATAAGTCTTTACTAAGACTTATAGAATCTTCCTCACCCCAGGCTTGTGCCTTCCAAGCTTCCTTAAGGTCAATTCCTACATTATTCCGTTGTGTTTCTCCTTCTGCACGGGGGCAGCTGCGCCCCCCCTCCTTACTTGCCTCTTTCTCTTTCTCTCATCCTGCTCTTCGACTTTCTTCTCTGGCTCCACGTTACCTGCAGTATGAGGAATGCCTGCACTTCAACATTTGCTGGCTCTGTCTCTGTTCCCCTGCAGGGAACACGCGCTACTTCACGGGTGTCTGCCGCAACCCTGCTACTGCCCATGACCAGCCAAACCCCAGTGGGGCTTAACGAGGGCCCCCGAGAATGCCACTGGCCCCCCTAAGCTCTGGCATCACATCCAAGCCGGCTGGAAACCTCGATCTTGATTGAGCGGTGTCCATTTCACATCCGCTCTACCACTGGGCCCCCAGTAAGCACTCTAACGCGCTGCTGCAGCCCCGTAGCCCATCATTTTCTCCCCACTTAGCCGAGCTTTTAATAATAATGATCACAAGAGTTACTTGACTTTTTTATTGCTGCCTAAAAGCTACAGTTAAAAAGCATCAGTTGAAGTATGGGCACTGCTTTGAAGAAGATGCAAGAGAACTTGTGGTGAATAGAGAGAGAGAGAGAGAAAGAGAGAGAGAGAGATCACCTTTATATGTGGGTGTGGTTTTCCTTAGGGAAACCACACACACAATGACAAAAGTGATCTCTCTCTCCATATATAGAGATATATATATATCTATATATATATGTATATATATATATTTATATATATATATATAGCTATATATAGATCTATATATATATATATATATACATATATATATATATATATATATATATATATATATATATATATATATATATATATATATATGCAGACATATGTAGATCTATATATTATTGTAATAGTTGTATGATTTCCCTGGGGCCATAGTAGTCCCCAGGGAAACCGTACAACTATTTAAAAAAATTGCCCCCACAGGGGATCGCCCTGCCCATAGGCGACCCCCTGTCAATTTCATTTTTTTTTTTAAATAAAACATTTTTTACCCCTGGGGGGGAAGTGATCACACTTCCATAGGGGCAAACTCACTTTCTTTTTAAAGTGTGCCCTGGAGGGGGTGGCCTGTTTCCAGGGGGAGTTGACCCCCCCATGTGAATTTCCTGGTGTCTAGTGGGTTTTCCTGGCCCTCGATCGTAGCAGTGCTGCGATCGAGGGTCAGGAAACCGTTTCAGGAAGGCCTTGTTTGAAAGGGGAGAATCTCCCCTTTCAAACGAGGCCTTCCTGAATGGTGGGGATGCCGGTTTGGGCCCCTTTTCCCCACCGGAGTAGGAAGCGGACTTACCTGCTGCTTCCTGCTCCGATTGGAAAACCAAGTGTGATGTCGGCGTGCTGATGTGACAAGGGGGCAGGTGGGGCAATCAGGGGGAGACACAGAAGCTCTTCCGTGTGTCCTGGGGACTTTTTAATTAAAAAAAAATCCTCCGGAGCAACGCACCGGAGATTTTTTAAGGTCCTCCTTGGTGTCGGCCACTGGTTGTGACCCACACCAGAGGAGTTAATCAAGAGCTGCAATGAAGACTACATTAGATTCTACCTTCTTCTGCATCTATGGTTGCAGTTGAGTGTGAATAATAATTATCCTTTTTTAGCATATATGTGTGCCTTTTTTTTGGACCTTCACTACCATGGCCATGAAAGTTTGTTTTTAGACATTACTTTCTTTCTTTACTTTCTTATTTAGGCTAGTATGGTTGGGCATGTGGCCCTATACCTGCTGGGTTCTTGAACTGTTGAAACAAGGGCTATACCTAAGAATTGCATTACCTTAGCTTGGAAAAAGCAGTGTCCTTGACATAGGGTGGTCACACTGTGTACCAAGACCTGCAAGGCTAGGAGGACCTCGGATACAGAGAACCTAAACTTCTAGATATCCGGCACCTGGGTTTGCAGGGAAATAATGACCAAAAAACACTACTAAAAAAGGTGGAAGTACGTGAAATATTGATACCTCGAAAGAGAATGCCATTTAGTAGCAAAGATGTTCATTTATCTCTAAATAAATAAGGCAAATTCAGTCATAAACATAGATTGGACCTTCCCAGCTTGTCCAGAATGTTCCAGAATAGCTTGTATTGGAAGGCTTGAACTTTTGTAGAACTTTTGTAGAGCTACTTATCTTTGGCACTTTGAAACATTCCCACTAATCTCATATTTAGAAAACTCCTAAAATCCCTGCTCTTTCTTTGTCACTATATCTATTCTATGTATCCTTGAAGGTGCCAAGATACCCACATTAGGTGGACAAGATATTTAACAAACCCTAACTACCTTAGGAGAGACCCTCAGACCAGGAGTCTAGAGACCACATTTGTGAATCCAAGTCAACAAGTCATGTGAAGCATAGCACCGAGGATAGGAAGATTTTCTAGGCAAGGTTTCTGGCCCCATTAATGAAATCATCTCCCCAAAGAGCTCTGTTCACAGGCATTAGGCAGGGTACTTTTTGGTTGCTTTGTAACCTTGACCATGAATTGATAGGGGACAAGGTCTTTAATTTCCAAAAGATGTATTCCCTGCAGCCCTCACAGAAAAGATTGTCAACTATTTAGGCTTTGAGCTTTTGTCAGTTTTGACAAACAGCTGTCAGGTGTAGTTTTTTTTCCAAATAATCCAACATATTGTTAAATCTCACCTATCCTGATCCGTGCTGTCTCCTCTACATCGCCATATAGGCCATCATGAGTCAGGAGATGCGATATCCCTCAGTGGGAAGCTGCTCTGCTTGTTCCTACGCTTGGGTTTTCAGGATGCGGTAACACTGGACCTAATCCTTGGCCAGCTAGTAATTCTGACCAGTAAAATCACAAGTCTTTCTCCTGCAACAGCAGCCAATGCTCTGTTACACCCCATCTGTAGCATTTTAAACTGCTTGTCTTTTACACAGTTCATGGTATTCATAGATTAATCTGGGAGATTGGTATCCAGAGCCATCAAGAAAAAACCCTGATGCAAACATTCCTGGCTAATTAGTCGGGAGTGCAGCTGTTTGGCTTGAAACTTCATGCACGTGTGGTATTCTGGTAGAGATTGATTTCTTTTTGGGAAACCTGAAGACATACAGGATGATTATCATATGATCAGACAGCATGGTGGTGGTGCAAGAAGGCAACAGCAAGTCTACGTAATACTTTGCCACTTCGTGCTTGCTGTGATGTCTGAGCAATAGCATTTTTTCCTATAATCATCACCTTCTGGACACGAAGAATGCAGTGGCTTATTCGCTGTATCATATGCTCACTTTACCTGTCACAAGACGCTAAGAGAAAAAAACTGCAGCTTCCTGGCTGCACAGCTGTGTTTGCTATTAGTCAGTAAACATTACTGTGCAAATCAAGAAACACTCTGGCCCTCATTCTGAGTGGCGTGATGTGGGGTGCAATAAGCATCGCACCTGATAAAATCTGATGCAGCCATGGCTTTGGAGACCATGGATTTAATGTTGACATTTGGTCTGCGGTCAGGGAATGGGTGCTTCCCCTCAGAAAGTCCTGTCAAACCAACCTCTTCTAAGGGAAGCTATAACAGCTTTATTGATTATGTTCCTGTAGATATAAGGATATGGCATGAGAGCACTGATCTTAGGGTGGGCAACAAACAAAATAGTGACCATCTTCCCATTATGGAATTTACATCTAAAGATTCTGCCCCTGATCAAATCGTAGTTAAGCATGATAAGCCGTTTTCTTCCTTGAAGTCATCAATTGTTAGGGAAGACTAAGGAAGAAAGCAGTTGAACTTAGGTAAACTCAACAAATGGTTTTACAATAGATGTAGGAAAGCTAGATCGGACTCTTGGAAGTGATAAAACATAAGGATAGACCTATGATAGCCATGACTAGATGTGCTTATGCAGATGCCATTAAAATTAATGGAATGAATTATTAATAGCTGCAAAAGAAAATAACGTCAAGCACCTTTGGTCCCTGGTCTCTGAAAGTGGATGAAATGAGAACTCCAGACCCGATTGTCACATCTTTGCTGAAATTTGGACTATTCATTTTGCTACAATATACATACAATTCCATCAAATAGGTTTGGATAGCTTATATGGGTTGTGTGATAAAAGGGATGTGACCGGATCAATCTCCCCCTTCACTTTAATTGAAACTGAGGCAGCCATCATGGTGTAGAAACCAGGGAAAATGCCTGGGTTAGATAGGATCCCGGCTGATTTGTTTAGATCTGTTCTGTAGTTATGGGGCCCTTATATAAACCATGTGTCGAACGACATTTTGTCAGGAAGCCAACTCCCCCAACCCTGGAAAGGTGATAATATAGTGCCCATTCACAAAAAGGGAAACAGGTCAATCCCCGGTAATTACAGACCCATTAGTCTGATAGATAATCTCCAGAAAATATGTTCTTACCAAATATTGGTCAGACTTTGGGACCGTATTATGGAAAGGGATGCTCTATGCCATCTACAAGCAGGCTTTAGACAAACGATGACCACAGTGGACAAGATTTTTCGATTCCTTGTGATAAAGTGGAAATCGGTCGACCTGGATGCTGGGAGATTGTTTGTAGCTTTTGTAGATCTCAAGTTCCCTAGCTTTAAATTATGGAAGACTTTTAAGGTCCTTGTTAGGATTGATCCAGGAATTGAATTCTGGGAATTTTGCCAGAGTAAGAACATCCAACTTTCCCAGTACGCCAGCACTAGAGATATATAAAAGTCAAGCCAGAGGGGCAGCTCTGTCTGTGCCGGGCTGTGGGGTCACAGCAAATTGGATGCTGTGGAAAAAGCAGAAAATTCCTTTTAAATAATGTTATTAGAGTTCCCGCAGAGCTCACCAACTCTTCCTAATAATTTGGACTTGAGTCTGCCATCTTTTGCAGATATCACTGCTCACCGGCCACTGATGTATTGGATTAGGGTAAGGTCCACAGAAGAACTAGGACCTTCTAGGGTCTGGCTTAGATGGTTGTTAAAGGGTTCTCATGTTAAGAAAATTGTTTGGTGCTGCTATGTAAAGAACTGTATTTTTAAATTAGGATTGGGTCCTTATTGGTCTGACCCCTTACATCTTCCCAAAAATGCATTACATAGCCTTATGGATGCAAATTTGGCTAGTGTTCAAATGGATGAACTAGTATCTGTGCCTTCTGATAGTTTGACTGACAGTTTTTTGTCAATTAAATGTTTTTATGAATTAGAAGATTACTCAGACATTGTTTTACAGCCTTCTGCACGTGTACTTTATATTAGATTCAGAATTGGGTCTTTACCTTTTGCGTGATTTCACCACTAGATAAAAATAGAATTATGGATCATTGGATCTCTGCCCCATGGGATGCATGACCCACGAGAATATAAGCCACGTTTTATTTTTTGTATTGCTTATAAGAAACAGGTGCTTCACTGGATTAGACCCTTCTGTAAATTGTTGGGTTTTAGGAATCACCACTCCACTCTTAGGATCTGTGGAACTAGTACCCATGGCCCTGCTTTGTGTTTTATAGCAAAGTTTTAACAGTGGTAGGGCACATCAGGACAAAGATAATAAGTGTCAAGGAAATATCCTAAATTATAGTTTGAAATGAATTCTGGAGTATATACACATTTTACCTTATGTTTTTAACACCTTGTATATATTTTGATTTCTATGAAGGTTCTAATTCTGTGGCTTAGGTGTGGTTGTTTGTAGTAGCATAGCATTTTTGGGCAATTACATCAAGTGTCAATGAATATTTTATCTGTTTAAAGATGAATTTGGAGTGTATGTATGTTACTACATTTTAAATTATATGATAGTCGTCTTTCTTTTTTGTGATTGTAACTTTTATGATTCAAATGAATTCAAATAAAGGATTATGATGATGATGATACTGCAATCAAAATTTAACAGATGAGATCATTATTCATTATTCTGAATTCACTCCTGCAAAAAAATGCAGCATGACATGAGTATGTGTGTTGATAATGCACCAAAATATGTATTTCGCAGTATTTTCTAGGCATTTTTTCCATGTTAAATTCTGGCAGGTATGACCTGCAAAAATTAGACTCCAAGGATTGGTAAACTCTGACAGACTTACAACTGTGACCTTTGTGTAGTCATTGTGCTACCACTAGAGGGCACTGTGGGTAGTGCCACGTTCGTTCTCGTTTGTGACATCCTATGAGGCTAAGAAAAGCTGGCACTGTGACCTATCAGTAAAAGAGGGGCAAGGTGATGCCTTTACAAAGTCTCGCTCCTGCTCTTTCAAAGTAATCCTTTTAGGTATTTTTTTCTGTTCTTTTACAGACCGCCGACAAATGGTGTGGCAACGACAATACTGAAAGCAAGTTCATCTTTAGTAGCTTTCACATTGATTTCCACTGACCTCAGTCAATCCTAGAATGAAAAGTATTTAGCAATTATGAACCTGTCTGATTTATTTTGTACTTTATAATTTAGATATCGAATACATGTATACGTTTAGGGTAACCAATTCGTTAATTGGCTGAAACCAAGAAAATTGAGGAGGATGCTGACTTTTAGGGGGGAGATTTGGTCTAAAGGCCGGAGCTGCTGATTTTTGAACTGCGGAACCAGGTTTGAGTCCGCCATCGGCTCACCATTGTGTGCTCTTGGACATAGCTCTTAATCCATTGTCCAAAAAAGTAAAACGGTGAAATAGAATGTGATTCTCGCCAAACGATCTGGTGCTCGTGTAGAGAGCTTTAATACCCAATGGGCCTAGTTCGCGCCATGTAAAAGCAAATAAAGTTCTGCCCATTATAGGCAGGCCTCCATAAACCGCAGAGAGCCCTTTCAGCGTGTAATACCTCGAAGAAAACGTCGTGTCTGTCCGGGATGTCAGTTTATGAGGGCTGGTGAACTGTGTGCAATAAAGCAGAAATGTGATGCAGTCACTGGAATTAAAAGCAGCCTTATGCATACATCGCAGAGAAAAAAACGCGCGAGCTGAGTCTCCAGTTAGAGCCTACGCTCGCTCTGTCCATTGGCGGTCGGGACTCGAAGCCTGAAGCACATCAGTAAAATTTCTCATCAGTGCTCTAATGATGTTACCTTTTCCTTGTCACCCATTCTTCGGAGAAGTGAATGCATTCCAGCTTGAAGCAGGAAAAGTTACTGCAGCAGAAGAAAGCATAGTTACCGCCTGGATCGGCCAATACGATGTCTCCTTTCTCGCTCATTTTGTTGCTTAGATTTACATTAAGACTAAAAATGATGCTGACATGGGCAACAGTTAAGTGCAAGGAAACAAAAGGTTTAGTTAAGTGTGTTGAAGCAGATATGCTGATCAGAAATTATTAAGAATGTTTATGTGTTTTGATTAACAAGAAAACTAAACATAGAAAAATTAATGTGCACATTTGAAAATGTGCCCACGGAGAGTGACAGCTAACTTATACAAACCTGTACTAAAATAATTAAAAAAATGTGTGAAATAATGAAAATGTGTAATAATAATGTAGTAGTATGTCATATTAAGATATTTAACCCATGTTATGCATTATATCATAGAGTTAACTTAGCCGAAGTTGTGGCCTAGTCACCAAGCCTCATGCAGAAGCTGAATTTCTAGCACACTGCAGAGAAGCTGGTGCCTAGAACTGCCCTTGAACCGCGTATGTTAATAAAATCTGGTTAGCTAGAATTTTTTGCAGTGTACCGACGGACAGGAGATGATGGAACTAGAAATGTAACAATTTTGGTGTAAGACAGACTCAATGTACTTTCCCAGGACTTGAACAATAGAAGCACTGAGTGGAGAAGAAGATGCAACATTGTCGATACCTGATGAGCCGGATGATGAAGATATCGTACAGTGAACCAATAGACAACCTGAGAACGGCGTAGTATTAGAATTCATAGATTTGTAAAATTAAAGTTATTTGTTAGGGTAATAACTGGTCATAGACTGCCTAATTAGGAATTAGGGGGATGGACTGGAAAGCCTTAATAAAAAGTCATGACAAAGGGCAAAATCTTCAGATGTGAGGGGTGAAAAGCTGATGCCAGAAGACGCAATTCGAGATTCTGTCATTGTGCTCATTCTCTTGAGAGCCTGATGTGTTGCTGATCGATTGATGACTTGAAGATGAAGACTGACTTTGTTGCTGATCCATTCTGTGGATAGGTAGCTATGACAATGTGACTGTTAAGTTTTTGTGCCCTTCTTTCTAGGTACCTACTGTGCTGTTTGAATATGTTTTTCTTATAGCTAGATGTTTTCAAAATTCGTGTTCTAAATTGTTTTCGCATGAAGTCCCACATGCTAATGCTAATTTGGGTTAGGTAAGGTTTCCTTGGGTGACATTGACAGTGACAAATGATTGACAAATCGATGGCTACACTCTGCTATTAACGCCAATATATTCCTCTTTTTTTAGCTTATGCTGAATCATTAGAGCATATGTTTTGTCAAGTTCTGATTAGATTATGTTATTGGTGGTCATTAATGAACTAATTCTGAGCTAATTGAATAAAGTTTGAATTAATCAATGGACTAGTATTGTAACAAAAAAGGAAATAAAATTGTTAAAACGTATATTGAGTTGTGGTTATTCATGAAATGTTGATATATTGTCTCATGTTTAATGATTCTCTTAGTGGTTATTGATTGATTAGGGGACGCGCTCGAGAGGACACTTTATTTCTGGCCCTGAACTTGGACATGGGGTGGGACAACATCCCCCAGGCATCCCGTTGACCAACTCATGCTTATAAGCGCCACTCGACTCCCGCAGCGCGGGACGCGCTCAAGAGGACACTTTATTTGGGGCCCTGAACTTGAACCTGGGGTGGGACTACATCCCCCAGGCATCCCGGCGACCAACTCACGCTTATAAGCGCCACTAGACTCCCTAAACGCGGGACGCGCTCAAGAGGACACTTTATTTGGGGCCCTGAACTTGAACCTGGGGTGGGACTACATCCCCCAGGCCTCTGGGCGACCAACTTGCGCTTATAAGTGCCACTTGACTCCCGCAGCACCGGACACGCCTGGACGTGTGCTCGTGGCGAAGACCGGGCCAAGACAAGCCCGTCTTCGCCCGTCACCACCTGAGAGGCTGGGCTGGCCACTATTACCATCCAAAGAAGTAAGTTTTAATTTTAAGGTTTAATTTGTTCTCACATCCTTGCTGTTTGCTATTCTGCCACTTAGAGATGGTGAAACGAAAGGCTGTGGATACACCCACTTATACCAGTGGCTCAAAAAAATCAATGAAACGGCCCAAAAATACAATGAGTTTTATACCTACCCAAGATAGCCACTCCTTGGAAGACATAGATATTTTAGTAGAAGAAGTGGAGGCTATTTTAAGAGACAATTCGAATTCACTGCCTTTACAACAGGACCCCGCTATAAAAATACCAGATATATTTAAGAAAAAACAATGAAAGCCCAACCCATTAAAGGAGACTGAATCAAAAATGGCTACTGAACTGCCTGGGTTGGAACTACCTCGAGTGTCCTGTAGTGGGTTGGATACAGCATCGAGCAATACAGGTGGCCCTCCCATTGGGGATGAGGCTCCCTGTCCCCCCCTTGAGCCCGAGGTTTTGTAGTGCCTATGATTCATCAGTGGCGGCCGGCAGCTTTGGGAGGGGAGCGGGCGGGGCACACACACACACAGACTCATTCTTTCACACACAGACATGCACGCACGCACGCTCATCCATTAACAACACTCATACCATTCAAACATGCACGCACGCACCAAACATTCATTTTACAAGATCACACATTCATTCTTTCACACACACACGCACGCACATCCATTAACAACACTCATAACACTCAAACATGCACGCGCGCACCAAACATTCAATGTAAAACATAACACACATACATACACACACACACACACACTTACCTTTAGCCTCCAGGTCCCAAGAGGGTTGGGACTGCTGCCTTCCCTCATTGGCTGACCTCGGAAGGCAGCAGACCCAGCCTCGTCACAGAGTGGGATGGGGTCAGTGAGACTGCTGACCCCACCCCACTCTTTGACGAAGTGTCACTGATTGACACTTGCCCTGCGCACTTCAGGGCTTAAACTGAAGCGCCCAGGGTGAGTGTCAATGGGTGACGCTTTCCTCGTCACCCAGGGGAGGGCCTCGATGCACCTTTGCTGGGCCGAGGAGGTCACGCCCATAGGAGGTGTGATCTCCTCAGCCCAGCAAAGTTCAGCTCAGGCAGCCAGGAGTCTTCACAAATCGAGCATGTCTGCTCCTGGCTGCCTGACCTGAGCATGAAGAGTGTCTGTCAGGCTGACCTTTGTTCAGCCTGACAGACACTCTTCATGGGGTGGGGGGGCGTGGCCCCTCCGCCCTAAAGGACGGGCCGCCACTGGATTCCATGTTTAAATTGGTATGGGCCTTTGGGGAACGAAGAAGGACCTTGCAACACTGCTACATACAAACTGACTGGGACATGTATGGATGTAGGAGACAATATTAATTCACTCCTGGGTTTGGATAGATCACTGAGATTACATGACAGCCTTGATTTGGCCTCTGTGCATCATAAGCTAGATGAAGTGAAGAATTTGGTGCTGTCATTGATGAATCAATTGATGAGGGATCCTGGGCTGTTATGTGGCTGTAGTTGTTCCCGACCAAGATTGGATGTGCGCTACCCTGTTACGAGGGGCACATCCACTATTTTAGCTGCATCTGATCCTAGGCCTCAAGTAGACAATCAATACCTGCAGCCTGGTCCTATTTCTTTCTCCACACTACCTGCTTCCCATACTGAAGGTCCACAGGCCTCTCCTGAGGCCATTAAGCATAAGCATGTGACTGATGCTAAAGATCGGATTTTTACCAGGTCTGATAGATCCGGTAAAACTATACCTGCTGACTACAGCGAGGATCCGGAGGGGGGGGGAGGCGGTTGGTTCCCAGGTGCTGAGTGAAACAGCCATCCCACTAACTTATTACACAGAGTCACCTGATGATGTCCCACATCAGGTTGGAACGAGATGGCTTGCACCCAAGAAGCAGGCTCAAGCCCCAGGGAATAAAGGAGGTACATTATTCATGGGTGAAGTACCCAAATTGCCTCCAGGGGCTGTGGAAACCCGGGACTTCTTGCTAAATAAGGTTATATGCTGGGTGAGAGGCAAGGTGAAGTGCCTCTCTGTTATCCGTGCAGAAATTGTGGAGGTGGATCGACATTGTCAGCCCGGATCTAAATTTGATTTTATTTCTATTTATTTTGTAGGGCAGGTTGTTAATGAATAATCGTATTGACTTTGAACCACTCTCTTGCTATCTCAGGGAGTCTAGTGGGGTTGGTATCAGACTTAAATCTTCTCCACCCCTGCTAGTTTGTCTATAAATTGCGAAGATTTAATTGGCAGGAAAGCTGTCACTAGTCACAAGCATGCCTTGACCTCGAAAGAGAACAATTCGCATTTATTATAAGGTGCTTACTCACTATCCACCGATTCTAATCTAACAATTTCCACCTGTGGTCCGATGGGCAGGCTGGGGGCATCTAATAACCCTGTAGGTTATGGGGGAAGCCCAGTGCCCTGACTCCAATTTAACAACCTTCACTTGGGGTCCGGTGGGTAGGCCTGGGGTGTCTATCGAGTCTGTTGATTTTGGGGAAGCCCAATGTTTTGGGCCCAGAGATTTGGGAACTAGAGCTGAACTTCTTATCATGTCTTGGAACTTGGCTGGACTCGGTAGGAAACTGCTGGATTCTGAATGGGTCAATTATATAAATAAGCAGGATATATGTTTATTCCAGGAGGCTTAGGCCATGGACCCTGTCTCTCTGAATGGGTTTCTATCATACCAGGTGATGGTCGTACCTGCAGATGGAAATATTGGTCGTGCAAAGGGAGGTCTACTGATACTGCTTAACAAGAGGTTGCAGTGCAACCACTTGGTATTAAAAATTGAGTCCCCGGATTTACCAGGTGTGAAGCTTGTATTTAATAGAGGTTTCAAGATCATTATAATTAATACTTATGAAAGGTCTGTGTCGCGGGGACCGTGGTCCCAGACCCTAATTCAGTTGTCTGAATATTTAGATACCCTGACTCCCAATACCAAGGTAGTGGATGCAGGGGATATGAACTGCTCATTTGAACCCTCTTATTTAAGCAATGATCTAGCAGTTGAAGAGGATGAACAATGGGGTATTCCTCGTTTGGCAAATGAGCAATTCTGTACCCGCTCCCGTTTTGCCCTACAGTTGACATCATTGTGTTTTAAGTATGGTCTCAGGGCCTGTAATGGCAGAAAGTTTTCTGATTCAAACACTTAGTCCACCTTTAAACGAGGTAAACCGTTCAGTGTCATTGATTATTTTCTACTGGATGTCAGGTTATGGTCAACTTTGGAGGACATGAAGGTGGAATTTCTCCATGATAGCGACCACAAATCCTTGCTTCTTACTCTATATAGTTTTGAATTTAGGAGGTCTTTAAATACTCAGTACACTATTGTTCCTGAGCCACAACTGAATAACAGTTTTACCTGTGTCAGTTGGCCAAAAGTGCTGTCCAATCCATATACGATTAGGGAGATTTATAAATTGTTTATTGGTGTTATGGTGGACTACGGGGGACATGAGGTTGCTAATATTCCAATTCTTACCATCCATGAGCTAATGATACATAGGCTGCAGAACATTGTTTACAAGACTCCCACTAAGCAATTTGACCACAAACCTAAAAATAGAGAGTGGTTTAATAAGGACTGTTTGAAGGCCAAACATCTATTAAAACTAGCCATCGTGTCCCGCTCCGAGGGGGCGATTAGAACAGCTAGACTAGCCTATTATAAAGTTATTGCCTAGGCAAAGAAAAGCCGGGATGATTGAATCTGGCAGAACCTGTTGGATGCTGCCAGACTTAACAATAAGTCTTTCTGGAAAGTACCGTCTGATAGATATAGAGAGGGCAAGAACATTATTCGTACCCATATCCAGCCTGAGAGTTGGGTTGACCACTTTTCTAATCTCTATGTTATGCCTTGTAATCCTCCCCCTTGTAACCTCTATTCCCAACAGTCAGATGTAGTGTGCTTACCATTTGGTGACCCCGGAATGGATACTTGCAAACAGGATGACTATATTGTTTTTACCTTGGAGGAAACACTAGCTGCAATTAATTCTCCGAAACCCTCCAAAGCCCCGGGTCCAGATAAGATACCGGGGGACCTATATAAGTCTGAGCCAGTGATCTGGTCCAGTTATATAAATATGATATGTAATGCAATAGCAGCTGGGGGCTCGATACCCAGTATCTGGAAAGGGGCCGAAATAGTTCCCATCTATAAAAAGGGAGTGGTCAGTTCTCCTGGCAACTATAGACCTATTAGTCTTATTGATAATCTTCTAAATATTTTTGCCAAACAACTTCTGGAAAGGCTTTTAGATTGGGTTGACACCTATTATGAGATGTCTCCACTTCAGGCAGGTTTCCACTCCAAAATTAGAACCGTGGATCAGGTTTTTAGGCTGGCAGTTTTATATTGGAAATAGTTAACTCTTGCTAAACAAAAATTGTATGTTGCCTTCGTGGACATTCGGTCTGCGTTTGATATGGTCCCTAGAGGGAAATTATTGGATGTTCTATATAAAATAGGTATTCTAACAAACATAATCCACCTCCTACAGCACATATGCCCATATGAGGTGGGGTAATCAGGGAGAATTGATTGGCAGATCATATTGCTATTTAACGGGGGGTTCATCAAGGTTGTGTTTTGGCACCAACCTTATTTCCTTTATATATAAATGAAGTGGTACAAGCTGTGTCTGTTTGCCAAAACGATGCTTCTTTCCTAAATGAGCAAAATATCCCTATACTACCCTTTGCAGATGATTCTCCCCTTATTTCCAAGACCCCATTGGGTCTCCAGACCCTTGTGGATAAGTTTATAACCTTCTGTACTGATCATGGACTGGAATTAAATGCTAGTAAAACCAAATAATGGTGTTTAGCCCGTGACCAGCCAGCAGATGCACTTTCAATTTAGCTGGGGCTCCTTTGGGGGAAGTAAGTTCAATAGATTACCTGGGTGTGAGGATATCTAATAAATTGCTCTGGGAAGAACAGATCAACAAGAGTGTGTCCCTTCTTCAACATAGATCTGGGGCCATTCTGCGCTTTAATAAGAGTATAGCTACGAAAGCCGTTTCTCCGGCTATAAAGATTTATCTAGCTAAAGTGCAAAATGCTGCTATTTGTGGCGCTGAAGTGTGGGGCTCTTGTAAAACCACTAAATTATTGGAGAGCGACAACAACTTTGCTAGAGCACTACTTGCATGCCCATGATTTTGGCTCTTGGTTCTTGGTTTTAATCGTATCTCTGATATGATAGCCCTAAAACTGCTACTCTTTTGGGTGAGAATTTGGATGACTCCCCAGCTTGTAGTTCATAGGGACACTCTTTTAGACCTTCTAAAAAGATCTAATGTAGTTTCTATTCCATGGTTGAGGCATGTTTCTAACTGGTTCTGTACCCTGGGGCTTGGGAACTATTGGGAGAACCCACAGGACTAAGAGAAGGCCCACAAACTGCCTTTAAAAATAGCATACTGGTCCTATGTCAGGAACAACTATCTCCTTGGTTCCTCACATGGATGCTTGACTAATGATTTCCTTGGATTTAAATGGTATCCCGAGTTTGAGCCTTTTTTAGATCATATCCCTGACATTCTGGGGAAGAGTCTGTATGTTTGTTTTCGTTATAGTTGTTTACCGCTACTGTCTTTTGCCGGCAGTCGGAGGTCATCGCCGGTATTTAGCCTATGTCCCTGCTGTAATACTGCTTTGGAATCAGTTGACATTTTTTTTTTCTTCTGCACAGCGTATGCCCACCCCCGACGTAAGTGGATTCGTCCGGTGTGTCTGATGTTGGGCTTTAGGCAATTGGCTACTGCCCTTAGGATTTTAAAGAGCGATACTTCTGTTAATTTGATCCATGCAATTAGCAAGTTCCTTGTGGCTGCATGGTATATACGGACTCATTTTTTAAAATTATTGTAATTTATAATTATGTATGCACTGGGATATGTATTGAAAGATTGTATTGGTCTTATCTTTAATAATGAATGATGTTTTTATTGTTTGTTATTCATTCACTTCTTTTTACTAAATTTTACCTGTATATGTAATTATATGAATAATGTTTTTTTCTCGCTTTGATGGTTTATGACCGAATAAAGCTTGTGTTATTAATATGGATTGATTACATTGATAATTGATGTTCATCAAGTACTACTGTATATAGCTAGGATACTCCATGCAATCGAAAAGGTTAATCGGCCTGTACGCGTACCCTTGTAAGTTTACTTACTAAGGATCAGGCGCCCTAGCAGTTTTTGGTAGCAGCTTGATGGTTAGTTTCCTTGGAGAGCTAGTTATGTGGTGATTGGTGGTTATGGTGGTAGTTTGAGTTAAGGTTAGTTGTTCATTATTATTGTGATTTGGATTTAGTTTTTCTGAAATGACAATTGTAGCAAAAATGATGTCCCCTTAAGCCGAGAAATGACTTTCCTAGATCCTGGATTCCACTAGTAAAGATGGGTATGTTCTCGGCGTTCTAGTGATAGTGTGAAAGTGGTAGGTTGTGCTTGCAGAGGCTTGTGCAAACTGCATGTTAATTGTGATGTATGTGAAGGAATTAGGGAGTCTGCGTACTCCAGTTGAGGTTTAGTAGGAGTGTACATACTCCGCAGTATGAGAGTAGGGAAGTCGTGGAACTTCGTATTTGTGTGGCGCTTTGTGCTAAAAAATTGTTCACGTGGTTGTTTGTGATGTATGGACCCTGCGTGGTCTAAGACTCTGGAGTATATTGACAAGTGTAGGAGACACTTGGTTATATGTTGTAATCTGTCTGGTTTAGTAGGTTGATCGGGCGTGGTCAACAAGTCGGTGTGTAAGTTAAGTGAGTGAGAGAAATTTTCGACTGAGATTTGGCGAGTCCTCTGTGCACTTGGACAGACCCATTGATCAGCTGAGAGTGAAATTCTAGGGTCGAATTTTGCTTGCGATTGTGGGTTGACTGAGAAAGAGGAATAGCTGCATGAGCGAAAGGGCCATCAGTGAAAATCCGTAAGGTCTCTGAAGCGATTTTGTACCTTCCTGTAGTAAACCAGCTGATTTGTTTTTGATTATTGTTTTTTGGTTAGTGCTCGTAATACTTTTGCATTTGTTTTGTGTGAGTTGAAGATTAGGAGAACAAAGCCACAAGACTTTGTCAGCCGCAGTGTGTGAGTGTGACGTCAGAGTGAGCCGTGTTGGGATAGGTTGGTTAGAGAGAAGAGTCGCAAGCGGATTGGCAGCCGCCCATAAGAGGCAATTGGTTGAGTAAGCGAGTGAAAGGAATCTTGGGAGTAAAAGTAATTTCCTTATTGAATCGAATAAATACAAAATAGCAGATGAAGTTTTTCAAAGCGTTTAGGAGTGCCATGAAGGGCAATAGTTACATTAAGGCAACAGTGGGGGAGCCGACCCCACCAGAAAATTCTCCGGCATTTATTGTGATGGAGGAGCAAGGTGTCGGGCCATGTCTTTGGTTAAAGCAGTGGTGCAAAATGACAGAGAAACAGGGAGCTTTAGCGTTTCCAGAGCATGGAACATTCAATTTGAGAATTTTGGATTAGTTGCGAATAACATTATATGAGACGAAGCCACTTCTGATACCAGCACAGTTTGAGGCTTTAGCGGTTTGGGAGCTCATAGCAAGGCAACAACAAGAAATGAAATTCCAGGAAGGTAGAAAAGTCTCTAGCAGAAGCGAGATGGGATTGGGAACAGAAAAAGTGGAGAATGACGACATTGCAAGGTGTTAAGTTGTTTCCTGCTATCACAGAGGAAGATGAGTCAGAAGAGAAAAAGGATACTAGCAAGAGTGATAAGAGTTCGTCAGGGGGTAAGAAGAAGAAAAATACTTATGTGGAAAAAGAAGATTCAGATATTGAGGATCTCATTACTCAAGTGTTGAGGGACCAACCTCCACCATATGCGGTGCAGGAAGGGGGTCCAAGTACTAGTACTAGTTCTGCTCCAACTGCCCCAGCCCAAGTGTCGGTGACAGCAGGATCAATACAGATAGAAAATGGACAGGTACAAGGGGCAGAGTACTCCTAATGCAGTGACTACCTCAGTGGTTCAAGCACAGATGCACCATTCACTGTTACAGAGAATCTATCCAGAGGTACCAATTCTTGAGACAACTTCGAACTTAGTGGTGCTGACGGAGCAAATTGTTCCGAGGCCAATGCTAGTTCAGACTGAGCCGACTCCAATGTTGTTGCCTCAGGCACAGCCACAGGGTTTGCCGAAGTTCATACCAATGACAGAGACACAGTCAGACATGACACCTGTGATGAATCAGAGCATGGGAGTAGCCCTTCCACAAAATGCGGGTGTCAGAACGGCACCAGATGCAATATTGTTGCCAATTGCTGTTGGTCCAGTGGTACCATTTGCGCAGGATAGGTCAATTGCAGGAGTATAGGGTGAAATGTCACAAAGCCTCGTGAGGAGGGGGGTGAGAGATCATGTGCAGGTAATATCATCTATGGGTCAGACCTTTGATGGATCTAGACCATTAATGGATCTCATTCCACTTGTTGCGCTTTCCAGATACAGTAAATGGCCCGAGTGCAAGTCAGAGCTTGAATCTTTTGACACCGCAAACTCCAGGTGCAGTGGTACAACAGATGCCATTGCCGAATGCAAGTACCATTTCGTTACAGGGATTGAGAGCACAGCAATTGAATTAGTGGTTGGGTAGTCTGAATACTCCTCAAAACACATCTAAAGAGATAATGGAACTAGTCGAGGGATTGATGGGAGTGAATAGGTTAGAATCCTATACAGAAGAACAGCTGAGATACTTGTGTACAAGAATTATGAAAGAAGTGGGCAAGATACATCAGAAATTGGCAGATCTGGCAGATAAACATGACATAGAAATTGAGAAAATGAAGCATTTGAAAAGGAGCTAGGTTAGAATTTGGGGCAAAGGATTTCGAACACATGAGGTCAGGAGGGATGAAAGCGCACCTTAGAGAATTATTGCAGAGTGCTCAGATTTGGGGAGCATTAGAGAAGTGGGAAGACAGATGGGCAAATAGAAGTATAAATGGAAACAAGATTCACAAGAAGGGTCTGATAGTGCTCAGAAAGAAAAGGATCCAGTAAAAATTTTACCTATGAGGGAAATTCCATGAGGGCAATTTGTTCATGTACCCTGGCACAGGAGTGATATTCTGTCATTCACAAATGATTATCCAAAATTGAGAGAGAAACCGGTTGAGTAGTATCAGCACACAGATAGATCTGTGAAGCTTTTGAAATGTCTGTGGGAAGACTTGAATACTCTATTGGTGATAGTGGTCCCAGCTGACCTGTGGGTTGAGTGCAAGAGAGAAGTGGATTGGCTGACGAGTGAACCAGAAAGAGATAGAGTTACAGTTGCACCATGAGTGATGAAACATTATTATAAGGTGACTGAGGTCCTGAAGGTGAGAATTTCAACTAAGAATATTGATTGGCAGAGAATTGACAGGACAGTGTAGGAAGTAAAGGAGTCAATACATACCTATTATGAGAGATTGCTGAAAGCGTTCAGGGAGTACAGTGGGAAGGAAGCAATTAATCTGAAAGACGTGTTGCACTTTGTGTTCAGATTCGTGAAAGGATTGAGACCTGAAGTAGGTCAGATGATTAAGAGTCATTTGATTTGCTGGCAAGCGAAGCCGATTGATGAGGGATTGCAGTATGCGAAATACTGTAGTGATGAGATTAAGTTGAAACAGAAGAAGCTGAAAGAGAAAGCAATGGTTGATGCAAATTAAGGCAGCTCAAACAGGAGTGCAGGGAGCTTTAGTGCAACAGATGCCGCAACAGCAGGGAACTGTCGTGTTCCAACTTCAGGTGAGAGGTAGGGGTCGTGGAGCCAATATGAATCGGGGTCCAGATTTGAGTACTGTAGTGGTTCAGAATGATGTGCAAGGGATGAAAAAATGTTTACCATGTCATCTGTGCAAAAAAGTGGGACACTGGAAGCGGGAGTGTCCGTTGATGCTGCAGGATGGTGTTGTTCAGCAAAGTGGTGATGTCAATACATTTCAAACTGTAAAGTTCCCTAGAATGAGAGGACATAATCTAAATTTTCAGAATCAAGTGCAGAATTTTCAACCCATGCAGCAGGTGCAAATGCTGTGTGCACAAGTGACACAGTTGCAACCAATGCAGCAGCAGTTTGCTATGGTACCTAGACAGCAAATACAGATACCTCAAACCAGATGGAACAGCAACAGATGATGCTTACTCAGAAGGTCACAGGTCAGAGACAAGACAGAAGTAGTGTCACAGTGCACCAATTCCCATTACACAGTGAGAATGAAATAAAAGACGAATGAATGAGTATTAGTTCGGATGAAGAGCCATGCATGCTCGCAGCATCCCTAGAGGTAGATCAGAGAGGACCTTTTGTGAAAGGAAATGTGATGGGTCATAGAGTTTCATTCCTAGTGGACACAGGAGCTACTCGCTCTACAGTGAGAAGTGCGGAAGTTCCGAACTTACCTCTTTCAGGCAGAACAGTTCAGGATGTGGGAGTAGCAAACAGACAGCTGATAAATCTGATCACAGATCCAGTACAGGTTGAGATTGGCAACTTCCACGGACTGCATAAAGTTTCTAGTCTGTGACTCAAGTCCAGTATCTCTGCTGGGAAGGGACTTGTTGTGCAAAACCAGATGTTCGGTTAGTTGTTCAACTAATGGGATAGAGGTTCAGATGAATTGTGATGATAAAGAAGAACAAACTCCTGAAACTGAGAATGAAACCATTAATGAAGAGTACCCATTGATTGAGTTTTTCCCGATGTTTACTGTGAAAGAGTTGCATGCAGATTTGCAAGGAACAGTACAGGAAAATGTATGGGACCTGACAGGTAAAGAAGTGGGTTTGATTCAAGGAGTGGAGCCGATTACGATCACTTTGAAGCCAAATGTAGTGTTTCCGTAGCTCCCACAGTATAACATGGCACAAGATGTTCTGATGAAAGTGGCACAGATAACTGGAGATTTTCTCAAACAAGGAGTTTTGAAAGAAGTATTGAGCACTCCATGTAATTCACAGATAATGGGCTTAAAGAAGCCTTGTGGGAAAGTGTGCATTGTGCAGGATTTGCGAAAAGTGAATGACATGGTGGTCAAGTGTGTTTCCTGTAGTGCCGAACCCAGCAGTAATATTGTTTCAGATTCCATGTGATGCTGAGTGGTTCACAGTGGTTGATTTGTCACAAGCTTTGTTTTTTGTGCCTCTTCATGAGGATAGTCAGTTTCTTTTTAGTTTCAAATTCTTAGACAGAGTCTATAGCTGGTGCAGGCTTCCTCAAGGGTACACAGAGTCACCGTCTCTGTTCAATCAGATTTTGAAAAAGAATCTGGAGTCATTGGAACTACCGTACCAATCGACTCCAGTGCAGTACATTGATGATTTGCTGATCACATCCAAGACAAGGGACGAGTGTAAGTACGACTCAATTGCCCTGTTAAATCAGTTGGGGAAATTGGGACATAAGGGGTCACCTTTGAAATTGCAGTATTGTTAAAATTCAGTGAAATACCTGGGACACCAAATTGAGAAAGGGTCCAGGAGAATTTCCAGGGAAAGGATTACAATGATACTGCAGAGAAGTCCTCCGACTTCTCAGAGAGACTTCAGCATGTTTTTGGGAATGGAAGGCTATTGTCGTCAGTGGATTCCAAATTTTGCTGAAATTGCTAAACCACTGCAGCAGCTGACACATAAGGAGGTTACAGATCCCTTTACACTAGATCAGGACCAGATGAAAGAATTCACTGAGTTGAGAGAGAGTTTGTGCAGATCTCCAGCATTGGGAATCCCTGATTATACAAAGTCATTCACATTGTTTTGTCATAAACGTGATGCTTTTTCTTTATCTGTCTTGACACAGGTCCATGGAGATGCTTATCGTCCAGTAGCCTATTTTTCAGCTACCTTGGACACAGTCGCAGCAGCTTTACCAGGTTGTCTGCGTGCCTTTGCCGCAGTTGGTCAAAGCCTTTCACAATATGAGGGAGTAGTGATGGGATACCCTCTAACGGTTCCTCACTCTGTTGAGATCTTACTGACAAGGACGAAAACACAGTATTTGACCGGTGCCAGATTGACAAGGTATGAGACGAGCATTCTAGGTGCTCTAAATGTAACATTGAAAAGACGTACAGTGCTGAACCCGACAACATTACTTCAGAGTGATATTGTTGAGATTGAAAAAGAGGAAGACATCAAGCACAATTGTGTTCCAAACCTAGACCAGACACCAGAGATACATGACTGGAAGAAAATGACCAAATTGCCTTTGTTGATGGCTCATGTCTCAGAGATGGTACAGGAACACTGAGAGCAGGATATGCTGTGTGAACAATTATAGGGACATTAGAAGCTTCCTGGCTTCGAGGAGTATATTCTGCACAAGTGGCAGAATTGGTAGCTCTTACTAGAGCGTGCCATGTTTCTGCAAGACTGAGAGTTATAATATTTACTGACAGCCAATATGGATTTGGAATTGTTCAGGATTTTGGTCAATTGTGGGTGCAAAGAGGTTTCCTGACCTCTCCTGGTTCACCAGAAAAAAATGACAACAGAATAAAATAATTGCTATATGCAATACAGTTACCTGAAGAAATTGCCGTGGTAAAATGCAGTGCACATCAAAAGACACAAGGCTAACTCTCACTGGGAAATGGATATGTGGATCAAATCGCAAGGCTTTGCACATTGAACTGTATATCGTTCAAAGACAAGTGAGTTCTGATGTCAGAAGAAGATAACACATGTACAAGTTTGGCATTAAAAGTGATTGATACCTTGGAAGAATTAAAAGCATTGCAAGATAATGTTGACAAAGAAGAGAAACAACTCTGGTCCAAATTTAAATGTGTCCAACGTCCTGATGAGATTAGGGTTTCCGAGGACGGTCAAATGGTCCTGCCAAATAGTTTATTGTCAGAAATGGCCCATTACTACCATGGTCAGACACATATTGGGATGGATGCAATGGTTCTATTGTTTAAGATCGACTGGTTTCGTCCCAAGTTCAGGCAGGCAGCAGGGGGCATGGCTAACCCAGCCAAGATGGCGGGCGTATAATCTAATGGCTCCGTCGGGGCCTGACACGAGATCCTGAAATTCAACTCTCCCTGGGGGTCCAGTAGCGGAAACTACACACACCGGGAAGGTCTGACCCGGCGTGAATCGGCAGAGCTGGATTTTGGTCCCCCGGAGCACACCTGTGCGCCGGAGAGAGAGCGGAGTCGGCGCGTGCCGGAGCTCAGCTCTGAAGCCGGGAGCGCAGGCTGAGCGGCGTCACCGGAGGAGGCGGTGTGGAATCGTGGGCCTCAGCGGATGTCAGGCAGGCACTGGTGAGGCCCAGGGCTGTGCTGAGGAAACACCGGGGGACTCCTCTGGATGCCGTCCGTCGGTGGGACTGACCCCCCCTCGCGGAGGGGGGGGCGGCTGGAGTTTCGATCCCCATACGTGCCAAACAAGAAGGTGGCGGTCGGGGAGCGGGGTCCTGGATGTGGGACCAGTGTAGCGCTCAGTACTGGGCAAGAGACTCTCAGGACCCCCAGGCGGGAGCGGCTGAGGCTGTGTGGACTCTTCAGGAGGCCGGGAAGCACCCCATAGGGTGAAGGGAGCCGCTGCTGGACCCTTCCTGCCATCTGGTTGAGCGGGCCGGCTGCGGCCTGGTAGTGGATGTGGCCGGTGCTGGTGAGAGCAACGACGTCCTCTGGGGCAGATGAGGAACCAAAAGGAACAATGAGAAGTGGGCAGATTTAATCTGGGCACTGAGGAGATACCTCAGGACATCGGCCCCCTCACGTGGACCTCAGGCGCACCACGACGACTCTGCAGTCACAACCTGGTGGGGGTGCTAGCGGCTGGTCCCCAAACAGACTTGAGCTGGCATGTTGAGGGGGCAGAGAGCATCCCAACTGGTGGGCACAGGTGGGGGGAGCACCCATCGGACCAGGGAACGGTCATCCTGACATAGCGGGACCTGCCGGAATAAGTCACGAACGTGGCCGAGTCACAGAGTAGCACACCACAGATGTCATCCAGGATCCGGAACAAGGGTAACATGACGAGCTGCAGAACTCCAGTCGACAGCGGCGGGGAGCACACCGGAGACCTCACCCATCCAACAGTGCAAGCCACACTTGACAAGATACTAGGTCCCATTGAGGACACCAAAGCAACCCTGCAACACGATATCAACCAGGTGGCAGTAGAGGTGGGTCTTCTGAGGGCAGACCACCAAAAGCTGACAGATAGAGTACTGGAGGCAGAAACTACACTGACGGAGCTTACACCAAAACACGAAGACTTGGCAGGCACAGTAATCAATCTAACCAACCAAGTCATGTGCCTAGAGCGTTGGGCAGAAGATGCGGAAGAGAGAAGCCACAGGAATAACGTGCGGGTAGTGGGCTTACCGGAAGGAGCAGAAGGAACAAGCATGGGAAAGTTCCTAGAAGATTGGCTGCGCACGGTGGTAGCTCCAGAGCGCCTGACTCCGTTGTTCTCCTTGGAGCGTGCGCACCGTGTGCCCTCGTGACGCCTGGAGCCGTGGATATGATGGATATGGGCAATACCAAAACAGATGTAACCAGCCATCCTGCCCTGCCGGGTAACTCGTGCAATCAATAAGGTTCCTTGTAAAAAATGATCTGGGATCACTGTGGCATACCATCTATAAAACAGGATAAAGTTATACACTTCTTAAGTTGGAATACAATGATAAATATGGGTCTCATCTTTCAGTTTCTTCAATTGGAATCCAAGAACTGAAAGCCTAAATCATCCACACATATTGGCCTGATCTTTTCATGTATAACCAAGGTGAGCGAGTTTGAGTGATCTGTCCTTTACTGGGTGGCTATCTAAAAGCTACCTTAGAGGTTTGTGAAGTTGTTGACCACCTTTCAACAATCTAGTTGCTTCTTAATTGTAGAAATTTTACATAGCTGCCCTTAAAAGTCCCATTGCAAAGTACACAAAAAATAGCCCATTGCTCTCCTATCTCATGCAAGGCTCATCGTTTTCCACTCAATGTATGCTCGGGTGGGAGTGTTTCCATCCAGATAGGACAGCATTCTAGTTACCCAGTCAAACAAAGTTTCTTAATCCACCCTCCCTATCCTTGACAAAGCATCTGGATGGTTTGAAGCTTAGAGCCTAATTACGTGTTTGGCAGTCCATGGACTGGCAAACTCTTGGTGGCTGTCGGACCGCTTCAGTCCTGGCGGTCCGGCTGCCGGTTTACGATCCTAGTGGTCGGACCACGAGGGGACTGCCACGTCTGCTGGGATCAGGTATCCAGACAGACTGCTGGCGGTCTAAGTCGAAGTCAGCCATGGCAGTGCTGAGTTCGGCATCACAGTTCTGATCATGACTTGGATTTCCGCCAGCCTCTTCTTGGCAGGGTCACAGCCATGAAAAGGCTGGTGGAAAGGCAGTGCTGAGGGGCTCAGGGGCGCTCCTGTACTGCCCACGACCATGTCATGGGCAGTGCAGGGACCCCCCTGCCAGCACCCTCGGAATGCGCACTGTCTGCTATGGCAGACAGTGCACATCCTGAAGGTTCTGTGTGCAACGGCAATAGCCACAGGAGGCCAATGCCGCCACACTGTTTCCACCAGGCTGACTGGTAGAAATGTAATACCACGTTTCTGCCGGTCAGTCCGGTGGAAACATAGTAATATGGAGGTGGTGAAGCCACCGGCTTGGCGGCTGGCTCGCCACTGCCGTATTGGAGTTGCGGCTGTTCAACCGCCCAACTTCTCATCAGGCCATTAGAGACAAATGAAAGGAGACATTTTCTTTGTCATTGGTACACGTTTGACTGGGAAGAGCTGTTCATATTGGAGATGGTGATACACTGCAGGTATATTCAAAATGAGGCTAGAAAGTATGTTTTGAAGTCAGATTGTTGTCACCCATGTCTGAACCACAAAAGTCACTAAATACACCCTTGCCTAAGCCTCTGACAGCTTGGCACAAAAGCATTCAAGCTTCACTTAGGCAATGTATAAAGTATATATGCAGCACTTAAACTGTGATAAAGTGAAAACAGAATGCAAAAAATAATTTTTAAAGCTGGTAGTGAAAACAGTGCCAAAAAACAGAAAGCGCTAATTTTGGTTATCTGATCGTGCTGGACCTGGTTAAAGTCACAAGTTCAGACTGACCCTGATCGAGCATGAGTCAAATACTGGGACCAGGTTAATTCACCTGAGGATTTTATGTTCTCTGAATTCAAGTTCAAGCGGGAAGCTGCAACAGATGTTCACATTGGTGGTCGACATAAGGAGACTGTTTTCAGCGCAAGAGCAGGTCAGTTGTCATAAATGGATGCTTGTTTGGAATGACAAGTTGATCATCATTGGAGGTTTGCGCTGTTGGTCAACACGAACGGTTGCAGTTGGTGCAAAATCTTTGAGCTGACACAAAGATCAGATAATCACTAGAAACTCACAATGGCAGGCATCACAGACAGTCATCAAGTGATGAGAAGACTATGTTCATGGCAGTGAAGAGTCCAAAAACGAAACCTCTGGATCCTCACCTAGTGCTTAGGACTTGTGGTTTTGAGGCAGGAGGAGTACACTCTAATGCCAGCCAGGGGTCCAGGATCTGGATGGCAATTTGTGTGGATCAGGGCTCATTTCAGCAGAGACCATCAGCAGGACTCAGACAGGTCTAGTTGGTGCTGGTCAGCTGGGCATTTATTGGAGAGACCTCTTGAAGCTTGTTGTGTTCCTTGTTGTATCCCTATAGCTCAAACAGGTGGTCAGCCAACTGACCCTTGGAGTCACTTTTGGGGAAGCTGGTTTCAAGACAAGCAAGTCCATTCTTTCTTCTTCAAGAAGCAAGGCAGATTTCTTATGAATCTTTCACAGGTCCAGGAGTTTTCCGATGAGATGTTTTGAAGGTGGCCCAGCTAGTTCCATGCCCGCCTGAACATGGAGGATACCCTATCTGTCTAATCTTCCCCATTTTCTGGGTTTGGCTCCAAACTGTCCAGGATAACAAAGGGAAGGTAAGCCTAGGTCTGAGCTGCATTTGTCAGTGACATGGCATGCAACCCTTAGAATGGGCTGGGCAAGGCCAGAGGCTACCATTTGAAGCTCAGGAAGGGCTGTGTACAATCAGCAAGACATCCTGCTTCAGAGAGCAACACCCTGCCCCACACACAGGGCTTTTATGTCCCCATGTCTGGAAGGAATGCACAAATAGCACAAAAGAGCCATTTACAGTCATGGGACCCTGGATGCTGGCAGAAGGGCGAATTTGCTTTGGGCAGAAAAATTTGAAGTGTCTAGAAGTGGCATTTAGATAATATTAAGCTAACATCTAACTTTTACTATTAAAATTGCTTTCAAGTTACAATTCATACGAGTTTAAGCAGCACTTCTCTATCTATTCTGTCCCCACACTGAAGTTATCACTTAAGTGTAATAAGGTAACCAAGTGTTATTCTATGGGAGAGATTGCCTTACAACTATGAAAAATGACTTAGGTTTTACATGTCCTGAGAGTGAAAAAGAATCCTAAGTAAACACATTGTACATTTTAAATACCATACAAACTGCCCTAAGGGTGGTTAGGGCCTACCACGGGAATGACTTGTAAGTTTTAAAAAGGAAGGCTTAATCCTGGCAAAATGTTTATTTTGCCAGATCTAAATAGCACGTTGAAGCTGCATTAGGAGCTGCAGTGGAATACCTGAGACGAGTTTTAAAAAGGTTACTATAGTCGGTTGCACAGTGAGGGTTGCAGCTCACTAGTAGCATTTAATGTATATGCCCTGGGTGTATGTAGTACAATATACTAGGAACTTACAAGTAAATTAAATATACAAATTAAGTGTGGCCAATGCTTAGTACGGAGAGCTAAAAAACAACACAAACTTTATTTTTTTCTTTGAATCTTTATTTCCATTTCCTTTTTAATGCTGCATGAACAAGTCTCAGTCATCAGCATAAGGCACAAACCAAGATAATGCATGTACTCTAAGCATTACACAGTAGTAAATTGGTGCAGACAGATACATTCCTATGAATATTCAGTACAAAATAGGGCGGGTACATTTCTGTTGTTATCCATAGCCTGCAGCACACAACATATTGAAAGATGATTCAAAATACAGTTTACAATTATACTACGCAAAAAAGGTGAAGTCCCACTTGGAAAATTATTGTTTTTATTGTTATGCCGACAATGCAGGCCCAGTTATACAATCAGTCACTGGTTAACAAAACACGAAGTGCGGTCCAAGGTCCAAACATTATATAGTAACCAAGGAAAAAGGAGAATCAGCCAACACGTGTTTCGCCCCCTCTGGCTATGTATTTGCCGGGGCTTTCTCAAGGCACACGCGAGAGAGCAGACATGTATGGATTATAGACTAAAATAGTCCTTTTCTCAAAGCTGCAAAGTTAGGGTGCCGTGCAAATACGGCCGAAAATCAGAGTGAAGCACGGGGAACAGAACGTTCTGTGTGCCTTGAGAAAGCCACGGCAAATACATAGCCAGAGGGGGCGAAACACATGTTGGCTGATTCTCCTTTTTCCTTGGTTACTATATAATGTTTGGACCTTGGACCGCACTTCGTGTTTTGTTAACCAGTGACTGATTGTATAACTGGGCCTGCATTGTCGGCATAACAATAAAAACAATAATTTTCCAAGTGGGACTTCACCTTTTTTGCATACTGTTTTGACTTAGAGGACGTGGGTCCCTGTCCTCTGGTTAAGTCCCCTACTCCACAAAACAGGCATCTATACAGGATACTAGTGGTTCTAGGGCCCTTCCATTTTTGGAGCTGCTGTTTACAATTATACTACCACACATAATTTGCTATGTCTTATTTCCCGCAGGGACATGAGGTGTCCTGGTTACTAAGTCTCACCCATGGTCAAACTTTCCTAGTGTAAAGCATATCTTTGCTAGAAATAGTCAGATGCAGTTTCCTCATTTGGAACTTGCACAGTGCCAAATACGCTTGGTATGGGTCTAAGATATCTTTAGGTTGACTGCATTGTGGCACTAACTCACTGTGTGTATCTGACTGTGTTGCAGTATGTCATATCTCTGTAACAGTTGTCAAGAGTGGGGAGGAGGCCACAAGCCCATCACAGGGCTAACTAGCATTTGGCTAACAACAGACCCAATGCCACTAAGGGCCTTCTTATAACTTCGGTGGTCAAAACAGTTGACAGCTCAAGTCACGCCCGCCAGGAGACCGCCAGTGATGGCAGTCTTGAGACTGCCGTATTATGACTCCTGGCAGCTCTCTGCCATAAATTGGGCAGAGAGCCACCAGCAGCCATACTGGCGGTCGGCGGTCTAGTGGAGGTTACTCCGCTAGCACCGCCACGACATCACAACACTGCCCACCGTATTACAACTTTGTAATCAGCATGGCGGTGTTGTGGTGATGGGGCAGTGCCAGCGGAGCAGGCCCCATGGAATGGACCCTGTTCCCTCCCGGAAGATTACCAGGTAAGGTGATCGACCGACAAGGGAGGGGGATGTTCAGTGTTGTGGCGTGAATGGGTGTGTGTGTGAAAGGAGGGGAAGTGTTGTGTGTGTTTATGTGCGTGTGTCTGAAAGTGTCTGTGTGCTTGTGTGAATGCGTGTATGCGGGGGTGGAGGAAGCGTTGTGGCCGTGTGTGTATGCATGTGTGAATGAGTGAGGGTGGATGTGTGCATGTATGTGTGTATGTGTGTATGTGTGTATGTATGTCTGCATGTTCATGCGTGGATCGGAGGTCAGTACAGGGATCAGGGGATGGGGGTCAGTACGGGAATCAGGGAAGAGGGCGTCACTGCTTGGGGGCTCCTGATGGGGTGGGGGTGCTCCTACAGGGAGGTGGGTGGAGAGTCCTGTAGTGGCAACAGGAATGAGTATTCCTGTCACCAGTATCCTTACTGCCAGGGATTTTGTGGGGGGGCTGCCACCGCAGAGTCTCTGGTGGTAAGGATACTCAAAATACCACGGGCGGTGTTAGGTGGACTGCGGGGCTGAAGGTGGTCAACCTTCTGCCAGGCGGTCCTACCTCCCTGGCGATACAGGTGGTGAACTGGCTGCAATGCAGCCAGTTCACTTCCCTTGTCATAATTTGGCGGTTCTGCACCACCACTATGTCAGCGGTCTGCCTGCCACCGCCGGGGTGGCGGGGCAGGACCACCAGTTTCATAATGACCCCATAAGTGTCTCACAGCTCCTTATTGTAAGAGCTAACAAAGGGTCAATTTTCAAGTTCTCCCCAGTGATAGCCTCGAGTTAAGTAAAGACCACACAGCAAAGGTTTGCACTCTAGGAAAGTACCAGGCCAGGTTTGCAAACCCTGCCTCCTCTACACAACAACACTGGCACTGAGCACTGTCCCACAGGTGATATCAAAGGAGCTGTTCCGGAATATAGTACACCCTGATTACATTTTAAAATGCAATTATGTGTGTTTATTGTTCATTTAAATTGTTCATGTCATCGCGCACCAATACTGCCATTGCTGATAAATTATGGAGAGTACAAGGTCCCTCTGTCTCTCCAGTGTGTAGTCCGCTGTGTATCTCGTCAATGCACGTCTTGTACGTAGGCATAGAGTTGAGACACCAAGTGGAGGGGTGTATTGGTCTGTAACAAAGATGTTAGTCCGAGCATCTCTGGTGGTTCCTGTATGTCCGTGCCCAGCTATTCTCACAATGCTCGGTGCGCTCTATAAAAATGGTATTGCGTTAGGACTGTGTGCTCACCAATTACTCACTAACCATCTTGCCATTTCCTCAGGCAATAAATTGATCCTGGAATGCATATAAAAGGCCACAGTCAGACCGTCAGTGACCGTTGCCCTATCTGAGGGCATGTCTTTAAGTCCTGCACAAACCTCCCCAGTACTCAGAGGCACTATAAGGCACACCCTGTGCTCATTTGCAAGCCAATTCATTTCTATATTGACAAGGTAGTCAACTATAACATCTTCCTCCTGGGCCTGTCGGGACTCATATAAAGTTGTGTAGTACCTGTAGAGACGATCTAATATCACATTTGTGGTACATAAGGGGGGTCCTTGCTCATCTAGCACTTCTAAGATCACATTAGGCCAATGGTGCATTAATGCTGTCAGCACTGCTTCTGGATGTTCACCCTCGCCATACGACCTAGCTACTGCATACTTCCTGAGGTGATTAAGTTCGCTCTGTGCGGTGTCCTGATATTGATCTACCTTAATCCTCATAGCACCTAGATGCTCCCTATTGCCGGTCTCGCTATGGCGATGTTCTAATTCTGCCAGGTCTTTCTCTAGTGTTGCAAAGTGCCGCCTGATTGACCTCAATACCCCAGAGCACTTTGAAATTGTGACTTCTAATGTACATCTTAAATGTCTCCCATACCGTCACAAACTTTGCCACTGAGCCTACTTTGGTGGTGGAGAATTCTTCTATTTCCTGTGCCAATTCCTTACGGAATACCACCAACTTGGAGTTAGTATGGAGGGAATTTCCACATAAACGCTGACCGTCTTGGTGGGTGCAATGTCAAACCTAGGAAAACCAGGGAATGAGCAGAGTACATGTGGGGCAGTAGCTCACATCCCCTCTCGAGAGAACAGGAATCGCAATAGCAGCCAATAGTCAATAAAAGTAACGGTCATGGACCGATGAGTAGTGTGTGTATCCCAGCTGCAGGTGCATTCTATGCTGCCAAAACATCTAGCAATCCACTGTGATGCTTTTTCTATAATTGCACGCACAGCCTCCGATTGGCTCCATGGAGGTCCCACTATACAGTCCAATTCTAGGCTAAGGACACAATTAAAAATCACCTTGAATATCAAGTTTTCAATAACCAATGCTTGTTAAATGTCTTTTACTATAACTAATGCTTGATTATGCACCTTGTATCCCACCTGCTAAACTCATGTCAACTGTAACTGCCAAAACATGTGTTCTTCACAATGTGATCAGCATTAAAAAGTGCACAATCAGGAGGCTAATTGCTAATTTCCTTAACAAGCAACCAACTGCATTTCCACCTGCTCCAAATGTAACTTCCAAAACGTATTCTTCACAACATGATCTGTTTTGAACATGTACTCACGAAAAATGTGGCTGGAGCTTCACTCACTATTGTTAACATCTTTGATACCCACTGCGCTACCGTGACTATTCACCTTCATTAGGTGGTATTTCCTTTATGGATGGAAAAGCCTCACCCACTTAATCGTGGCATGCTTCACCATTGACTAGTCCAACACACTGGGTTCAGATGGTACTGACCCGACTGTCTCAACCATAACTCCAGGGGAGGACTAGCTCCTGCAGGGGTAGGGAGATCTAGATAAATTGTCTCCTGGTCAGTAGGATACCAGTGTGGTAAAAAAGATTACAGTTAAAACTATCTCAATATCTATCCAAAGATTATTTATTCAGGATGATATTGGGTAGGGTTTAAACCAGTTAGCTCCCCTTCTTATGATGGGGCGTCCGGGTGTCTATTGGATCTATGATGGATCCATACACCCTTTTCAAAATGCCAACATGTTTCAGCCGTCGTAGAGGTACTTGCTAGGAAACTTAGGGCTACATGTACATAACATTTTGCACATCACAAACAGTGAATCGGGCCGTTTGCAATGTGCAAAATGCACTTCGGTATGTTGGAGCTAATTTTTGTGATTTGGTCAACTATTTACTGAATCGCAAAAATGGATTGGGAGTCACAATTAGAAAGGGGTGTTCCCTTACTAATTGTGAATCGCAGTCCCATGTATGATTGTTTTGTGACCACGAATGCGGTTGCACAACAATTGCAGTTAGCACGAGTGTCACACTGGTGCTATCCCATTCGCAAATGGGAATGGTTCCCCAGGGGACCCTTTCCCCTTTGTGAATGGCAGTAAAAATAGTTTTTCAGAGCAGGCAGTGGTTCATTTTTTGTTTTTGAAATGCATCTCATTTTCGTTTAAGGAAAACGGACTGCATTTAAAAGCAGTCACAGACATGGTGGTCTGCTGTCTCCAGCATGCCACCATCCCTGTGCGGGCAGCCATTCCCAAGGGGGTCGCAAATTGCGACCTACCTCATGAATATTCATGAGGTAGGACATTTGCGACCACCTTGCGAATCGCAAACAGTGTCATTGACACTGTTCAATATACGGTTTTGCGACACGCAAATTGCGAGTCACAAATCATTTCTTTGGTACATGTAGCCCTAAGTTCTCAAAGCATTTTTGTAGGATCTAAACTTGTCCTTATACTCCTCAGGGGTCAGAACATATTTTGTTAGTAGGGCGTATTTCATTATGGTGTAGATGAGTCACTGTGGATCCCCTAGGGATGTCAGAGTGTCCCTCCACTCTTCATCAAAGTGCTTCTACAGACCCCTCCTGCCCCCCCCCAAAGTGCCTTAGGAACCAGGTTCATATGGAGAGCAGACTCATACCCTTTGAACCACAAGTATATGTCATCCTCCCTCTTAAGGTCCTTCACTACGTCTTTAGGAATGTGTATCTTTCTCTCAGGCGGCACTGAGGTACTGCTGCCACCATCCCTACTGGAATGGCTCTTCTGATCCAGCTCCCTGAAACTGAGCTCATGAGCCAGCAGTAACTTTTTCTTCTCAATGGCCAGTCTCCTCCATTCTATCTCCACTTTGAGCCTCTCCAACTCCTTCTGGTGACTCCTCTTTGTCTGTCTGTCCTGTAACTCCTCAGGAGTCAGACCCTTGGATGACACACTTCTACCTACCCAGGAGACCCTCTCCCCAGGCATAACAGGTACATACACTACACCACTGTGTAAACCCCGCTCTTCTCCATCCTCAACCTCCTCCTCTGTGTGTCCCCCAACTTTCTTGGCTGTCACCCCGGCCCTCAGTGCCTTTTGCAGCTCCTCCTTCCAGGTGGAGCTCTTAATGGGACAGGCAAGATCCTTACAGAACAGTTTCAATTGATCAACTGTTTAATTTTCCCGTTTCCCTAACTCAAAAACAGCTCAAGCTGGTGCATCTCCAAGAAAAAGAGTTCCCAATGAGAAGTTTAAGAATCAATAAAAATATCACCAAAAATGTGGAAGCAGAAACAAATTCCAAAGAGAGCACAAGTAAAAACAAATGGTATGTGGTCATGTAACGGTTTGCACTGAAAACAATAGTGTACACTTAATCACTGTATGTCAAGTATAAATACAAGTACACTCTTTACCGCTGATCACCAATGTTAGAAATAGGGTCGTTGGTTGGCACTCAGGTTACCCCCTGTCCAAGCAAGGACCCTCACTCTTGTTAGGGTAAAGGAGAATCACACCCAGTTAACACCAGCTCATCCCTTTCTAGCTTGACATGAGCAGGCAGGCTTAACTTCAGAAGCAATATGTAAAGTATTTGTACCAATACACATAGTAAGACAGTGAAAACACTACAAAATGGACACCACACCAGTTTAGAAAAGTAGATCATATTTATCTAAATCAAACAAGACTAAAAATCCAAAAATCCAAAAATCCAAAAATCCAAACTACATAAGTCGAAATATGAATTTTCAAAAGAATAAGAGTCTTACTTGATAGAAATCAATGTAAACGTTGATTTTACACAAAGTACCTGGTTAGCATAAAAAATAAAGCTGTGTGCATTGGAAAAGGCAGCGATGCATCGATTCCTACCTTGCAAGGGAGGCTGTGTGTCGTTTCTTCTCCGGTCGCCGATGTGTCATTTTTCTCCCTCACAAGGGAGCAATGTGTTGATTCCCGGGAAGGGCACCTCAAATCCACGCAGAGTCGGGTTGACTTTGATGCCCAGGGATGATGCATGGAAAATACAGTTGCACAGTGTTAGAAAACCACACTGCTTGGGGTTTCCGTCATTATCAGCAGCTGCAAGTGGGTGTTGCGTGTCGTTTCCCCATCCATGATGCTTCGATCTCCCAGCTGCAATATAGTAGAGCGTCGATTTCAGCAGCAAATCCGGCGGCAGTTTGTTTATCAGAGTGTTGGAGATGGCACATTGAAAATTTCCCCACACAGCATTCTGTGTGTGTATTTTCACCTCTTGTTTTTCCAACTTCACCTTTCAAGGGCCCAGGGACTGGATAGGGCACCAATTGGCAGGGCAGGAGGGTCAGCAGAGAGTCCAGGTGCTGACAGAGAAAGTCTTTGATGGCCCTGAGACTTCAAAACAGGAGGCAAGCTCAGTGCAAGCCCTTGGAGATTCTTCATAGGCAGGAATATACCAAAAAGTCCAGTCTTTGTCCCTTTCACAGGCAGAAGCAGCCTCTGTAGGATAGTCCAACAAAGCACAGTCACAGTTAGGGGCTGCACTTCTCCTCCGCTCTTCTCCTTGGCAGAGGTTCCTCTTGAATCCAGATGTGATTTTGAAGAAACCTAAAGTATGGGGTTTTGGGTCCACTACTTATAACCCTTTCTGCCTTTGAAGTAGCCAAACTTCAAAAGAAAGTCTCTGTTGTTTATAGGAAACTGCCTTGCCCCGGCCTGGCCACAGACACACACCAGGGGTTGGAGACTGCATTGAGAGAGGGAAGGCACAGCCCATTCAGGTGTAAGTGACCCTCCTCCCTCCCCTCTAGCACAGATGGCTCATCAGGATATGCAGGCTACACCTCAGCACCCTTTGTCTCACTGTCTAGATGGTTTTCACAAACAGCCCAACTGTCAAACTGACCCAGACAGGGAATCCACAAACAGGCAGAGTCACAGAATGGTCTAAGTAGGAAAATGCCTACTTTCTAAAAGTGGCATTTTCAAACTAACAATCTAAAAAACAACTTCACTAAAATATATGTTTTTAAATTGTAAGTTCAAAGACCCCAACTACTACTTTCTATCTGCTCTCAAAGGGAATTTACACTTTCATTATATTTAAAGGCAGCCCCCATGTTAACCTATGAGAGATAGACCTTGCAACAGTCAAAACTGAATTTAAAAGTAGTTCACTGTTAGGGCATGTAACACATAACAATACATACCTTTAAAATACATTGCACCCTTCCCATTGGGCTACCTATGGCCCACCTTAGGGGTGCCTTAATTGTATAAAAAGGGAAGCTTTAGTCCTGGCAAATGGGTACACTTGTCAAGTCGAATTAGCAGGTTAAAACTGCACACACAGACACTACAGTAGCAGGTCTGAGTCAGGTTTACAGGGCTACTAATGTGGGTGGCACAACCAGTGCTGCAGGCCCACTAGTAGCATTTGATTTACAGGCCCTGGGCTACTCTAGTGCATTTTACTAGGGACTTACTAGTAAATCAAATATGCCAGTCATGGATAAGCCAATTACACATACATTTTTCCATGTAAGCACTTGCACTTTAGCACTGGTTAGCAGTGGTAAAGTGCACAGAGTATCAAAAACAGCAAAATAGAGTCAAGCATACATCAACAACCTGGGAAGCAGAGGCAAAAAGTTAGGGGAGACCACGCCAAGGATGCCAAGCATAACAGTGCACATGTCCGTTTTTAATACAGAATTGTGATAGAATGAGATTGCAGCCCAGAGAGCCTGCCTAGACTGTGGCTATCTTCGTGCACGGCAACTTTCGGTCCAATACAAACACGTTCAGCAGAGAAAGGCAACAATCTGGCGTGAACTTGCAGAGAAGGCAATGTCCAACACCCTAAAAAAAGTAAAATACAATGGAGTTAGGTGATCATATTAATGAAATTAGTATATCCAACTGATGATGGGCCAATATGGTGCTAGGTCAGGAAGCCCACCTGAATTTTGTTTATCGGCCTGCCATTGTTTGCACAGTATAGATCCTGACTTAATATTTTACTCTTATCCTCCAATTATCTTCCAGCCCCTCACTGCAACAATTCTGCAATTAAGGTGGTAAAATGATATATTGGATTTCAGATGATATTACATGTTTTGGCTTTATTAACTACATAGCCAGAGATCTCAGAGACCTCCACAATTACTCTAAATACAATATCAATGTTATCTACCCCTGGCTAAAAGAAGTGTAATCATCAGCATGCAATATGATTTTAGTTGCACCTGGAGTACCTGGGTTAGCTTCCAAGATTACTTGAACTGTGGTTCTTTATACATCTGGTAAGAAAATCAAGACAAATCACAAATGGGAGAGTTGATAGCAAATAACCCTTCTACGTGCCCCTATTCTCTTGAAACATTAAGGGGATCATTACAACAATGGCGGTAAAGCCGCTTATCGCCGTGCAGAAGACCGCCAACACACCACTGCGGCAGCGGAATTCCATCACAGCTATTATGACCCACAGCTCAGAATCCGCCAAAATTTAGACACCCACACAAGTCTGCCACACCAAAGGTCAGTGATAAACTGGCGATAACGAAACCGACACCGTCACGCCAACAGGAATATGCCCACACTATCACGACCCACAAATCCACACGGCGGTCTTTCAATCGCGGTATTCCATTGGCGGTACACATCGCCACGCTCAAAATACACACACATTTACAAAACACTACCACATTGGACAATTCCAAATACAACACCTGATACACATACACACACCACTCCCACACATCCAATACAATGTAAAACAGACACCCACATCACCCACAAACCCCTACGACAAAAAGTGCGACAGAAGGCCAGAGAGAGACACCACCAGAAACAACACTAGCATCCACAGGCACTCAACACCATCACTCACACAACATCCATGCACCTCATACAACACACCCCTAAATATCACCCCACAAATCACAACACAAACCACCCCACACATCACCCACACCACCCCATGGCACCGCAAAGACACCCCAGGTTTTCTGAGGAGGAGCTCAGGGTCATGGTGGGGGAAATCATCCGGGTAGAGTCACAGCTATTCGGATCACAGGTGCAGCACACCACCATAGCTAGGAAGATGGAGCTATGGCGCAGAATAGTGGACAGGGTCAACGCAGTGGGACAGCACCCAAGAACACGGAATGACATCAGGAAGAGGTGGAACGACCTATGGCGGAAGGTGTGTTCCGTGGTCTCTAGACACCAGCTTGCAGTTCAGAGGACTGGCAGCGGACCCCCAACTCCTCCCCCACAACTAACAACATGGGAGGAGCAAGTCTTGGCTATACTGCATCCTGAGGGCCTTGCAGGAGTAGCTGGAGGAATGGACTCTGGTAAGTCAAATCTTAACTACTTCATCTCCCACCCTACCTGCATGCTATCACATACCCCCACCCTCGTCCTCACCCCCATCACTCCAACTCCTCACACATGTCCCACTATCACAAACCACACATCCCAAGCCAAAGCTCTGCGTGCAACACCAAAGCATGGACACCCTTCACCAAGGCATGGCCACAGCACATACCCATACACCCACCTAAACCATTATCACACAAGGTCCCACACAAGAATGCAAGCACTGGGGTACAGGGTCACCCACCCATTTCACACCATGGCACATACAGATGCAATAATCATGCCTTTACACTCCTGCAGGACCCCTACCCACTGTTACCGGACAGCAGGGTCCAGACATGTCCACTCCACCCACAGAAGAGGCCCACGGTGATGACAGCAGCTCTGTCCAACTGGATCTAGATGACCAGTCCGGCCCATCTGGGACCTCGGGACAGTCGGTTCCCCTCACACAGTCACAGGCCACTACAGAGCTTCCCCCCTCTGGAAACACCAGCACAGCACCCACCCAGCGGGCCCATACCTCTGTCCCGAGGACAAGTCAAGCAGCAGTGTGTCCACCACTACAGGGAACCCAGGCTAACCCACCACCCCAACAACACCAGGGACCTGGGGGCAGTGGTAGTGGGCACACGGTTCAGGGGACAGAGGCCCAGGAACACAGGGGAACTGGTAGGGCTGCTGTGCGACAGGGGGAGGACAGGCCCAGGAACCCACTCTCCACGAGGCCCTCTCCAACATCATGGGAGCCTACCACCATCCCCAGGAGACGATGGCAACGGTACTGGCCAAGTTTCAGGAGACCCAGCGGCTGCAGGAGTAACAGTATTTGGGGTTCAGAGGAACTCAAATCCATCAATTCCACCCTGGGCACCATTGTAGGGGTGCTGAAGGAACTTGTCAATACCAGGAGGGACACTGTGGCACAACAAGGGGCCCCTGACACTAGCCTGGACGATGAACTGCCCACCACCTCCGCCTGCGCTAGTGGACAGGAGGCACCGCCACAGGACCACGACACCAGAACCTCACGCCCTGCAGATGGAGAACCACCCCGCAAACGGTCCCTGAGATCCATGACAAAGGCAGAGAACAATGCCAAGACCCCGCCAAAAAATGACCACCCTGATTGTCATCCTTCTGTCCCACTTTGTCACCCTGTCCATACTTAAACTACCCTAGCTCTACTTCCTATGCCCCCTTGGACAATGCACCTGTGAGACTAATAGACTGGACTCTGCCATGGACATTCCTCCACCATCACCCCTGACCAATTTACAACCTCCTCCACTATTTTGCACTTAAATAAACACCCTTAAATCACAAAACAACCTGGAGTCAGTCTGTGCTTTCGAAAATGTGTATTTGCAATAATTGTGGAAACATTCTATATCCAATGTATTGGCAACATACCTATGTCATTCAACTCTAGTCCATGCGGAAACAAAGCAGATGTCACACAGTGGGACCCACATCTGTGAGAATGAAAGGGTAAGTGACAAATCAGTGTCCATACACTGGGTGAAAGTGACAGACAGATGAGAGGTAGAATAATTAAATCAGATGTAGCAGTTAGTGTTGTCTTCTTACCTGTGTCTCACTGGAAGTATTGTTGAATCACCGTGTTCCTGTTGTCTATGTCCTCTTCTTCTGCCTCCTCGTCTTCACTGTCCACAGGCTCCACAGCTGCCACAACATCTCCATCTGGACCATCCTCCTCCAGAAAAGGCACCTGTCATCGCAAAGCCAAGTTGTGAAGCATACAGCAGGCCACGATGATCTGGCACACCTTCTTTGGTGAGTAGAATAGGGAACCACCTGTCATATGGAAGCACCTGAACCTGGCCTTCAGGAGGCCGAAGGTCCTTTCTATAATCCTCCTAGTTCACCCATGTGCCTCATTGTAGCATTCCTCTGCCCTTGTCCTGGGATTCCTCACTGGGGTCAGTAGCCATGACAGGTTGGGGTAACCAGAGTCACCTGCAAATGTCAAGGGACAACTGTTAGACACACACTAACTCTTAGGGACATCCCCAGACCCAGACACCTAGTCACACTGAATTGGGTCCATGTCCTCACCTAATAGCCACACACGGTGCCTCTGGAGTTGCCCCATCATATAAGGGATGCTGCTATTCCACAGAATGTAAGCGTCATGCTCTGAGACAGGAAACTTGGCGTTCACATGGGAGATGTACTGGTCGGCCAAACACACCATCTGCACATTCATAGAATGGTAACTCTTCCGGTTTCTGTACACCCATTCACTCATGTGGGGGGGGGGGCCAAGGCCACATGTGTCCCATCAATGGCACCTATGATGCTGGGGATATGTCCCAGGGCATAGAAGTCACCTTTCACTGCACATGTGTTTCAGCAGGGCAGACAACACTCTGGACAACACGTTAGAGAACATAGGCTGGGACATCCCTGATGCAATGGCCACTGTTGTTTGAAAAGACCCACTTGCCAGGAAATGGAGTACTGACAGCACCTGCACTAGAGGGGGGATTCCTGTGGGATGGCGGATAGCTGACATCAGGTCTGGCTCCAACTGGGCACACACTTCCAGGATTGTGGTACGATCAAGTCTGTAGGTGACAATTACATGTCGCTCCTCTATTGTCGACAGGCCCACCAGCGGTCTGTACACCGGAGGATGCCGCCATCTCCTCATCTGCCCAGCAGACGTGCTCTATGGAGGAGAACAGCGAGCAGAGAGTCAACCAACACTGAGGTACGTAAACACAACTTTATTCCATAATTTCTGAAAATCGATATATGCCTGTATTAGTGTTTATGCAAGGCCTAGATATGTGTGACGCAGTCAAAATTAATGCCATGTGGCCCCCTGAAATGGCAGCTGCTTGACCTGTAAGGTGGGACAAGGGGATATGAGGTAACTGCGCTGGCGTTGTACACCGTCGCAGTAGGCGGTCGAAGACTGCAGCGCTATCCTGCATTGGTTAACATTGGACCCTATGGGTCCTAGGAGACAATGACGATGTACGGCGGCGGTGACGGTACGCACCGCCGCAGACGTCACCACCATTTTCTCTCTGTTCACTCACTTGATACTTGATCTTCGACAGGAGAGGACCTACACTGCAAGTGCTGCTGTGACCTCAGTCTGGAAGAGACAATGGCTCATGTGTCTGGGGAAAGGGCCCCTGCCTTCAGCACGGAGCAGTTGGAGAAACTAGTGGATGGGGTCCTCCCCCAGTACACGCTACTCTACGGTCCTCCAGACAAACAGGTAAGTACACTGGGAGCATGCTGTATGGACTATGCCTGTGTGGAGTGGGGTGGATGAAAGATGGAGGGGGGAGATTGAGGCGTGCATGAAATGACAATGAGTGCATGTGCCACATGGCAAGGGTAGGGATGGGGGCCAATGACTGTGACGGTGCATTTGGTAATAACATTTCTTTTCCCCCTGTGCAATTCATGCAGGTCAGCGCCCACCAGAAAAAAGATATTTGGCGTCCCATCTCCAAGGAAGTCCGGACCCTGGGGTCCACCACAGGCGGAGCACCCACTGCCGGAAAAGATGGGAGGACATTTGCCACTGGAGCAAGAAGACGGCGGAGTTCCAGCTGGGGATGGCCTCCCAACATGGGAGGGGTGCCCGTCGCACCATGACCCCCCTGAGGTGTCGGATCCTGGTGGTGGTGTATCCGGAGTTGGATGGGAGCTTGAGGGCATCACAGCAGCCACAAGGGGGTGAGTACACTCTCATTCTGCTGGGTCAAGATGCATTGTAGGTGTCTGGGTGGGGGAGGTGGGCTGTGGGTTCCCCTAGGCCAGGGCACTTTTAGTAGGCAATGTCCCTTCTTAAGGCAGGCCATGTGGCACCCCACCCTACCTGTGTTCAGAGCCAACTACACCTAGTCAGGCTCCTGTGACTTCCATGTGTGCAGCAATCGGGCATAGGCCTTGTACCCCATGTCCCTGTGATTAATTAGGGAACTCAAAGTGCACGGCGTAGTGCAGGGGGCTTCTGTGTCTGTATTATCACCCAATGGTAGCAGTATTGCATGCACTCAACATGTCTTTCTTCTGTCTCCCCCCCCTCTTTGTGGTCTCCCTGCTCTTGTGTGCATTAGCATCATCAGGCGGAGGAGCAGTGGCACCGGAGCAGGAGGGAGCTGCATCCCACATGGCCCTGGAGGGCGACACAACGGAGTCAGAAGCTACCAGTATGACGGAGGGCGAGGGGAGCTCCACGGCAGGGACAGGAGCTGAAACCAGCGACACGGACTCCTCCTCTGATGGGAGCTCCCTTGCGGTGGCGGGCCCCTCTGTGCCCCCGACATCTACAGGTACAGCCGCCACCGCCCCTACCAGCACCGCCCTCCCAGCAGCCCCTCAGTGTGTGCCCTGTGCCCGCTCACCCAGGAGGGTGGGCATCTCCTTCGCCCCAGGCACCTCAGCCCCTGCCACTGTCCCCCCTGCTGCCCTCAGTGAGGAGGCCATTGACCTCCTCAGGTCCCTCACTGTTGGGCAGTCTACCATTTTGAATGCCATCCAGGGTGTACAGAGGCAGTTGCAACAGACAAATGCATACCTGGAGGGCATCCATTCTGGTCAGGCAGCCAAACAGTGAGCTTTTCAGACTCTGGCCTCAGCACTGATGGCAGCCATTGTTCCTGTGTCCAGCTTCCCCCCTCCAACTTCCTCCACCCAGTCCCAAACACCTGTACCTCAGCCTATCCCAAGCACAACATCAGACCAGCATGTACACACCTCAACACACAAGTGAAGCTCAGGCAAACATAAGCATCACACATCCCACAGGCACTCACGCAAGCATCATACACATGCAGACACACCAACATACACTGCCTCCACTGTGTCTCCCTCCTCCTCGTCTCCCTCCTCCCTCCAGTCTCGTCTCCACTCACACCTGCATGCACTACATCTTCAGCCAGTACCTCCATCACCAGCACACCCACCACCACACCCCGCTCACTTGCACTCACCACCCGCACTACCATTCACACATCCCTTGTGTCCTCCCCCAGTGTGTCTGTGAGCCCACCTCCCAAGGTACACAAACGAAGCCACACACCCACCCAACAGCCATCCACCTCACGACAGCCTCCAACACATGCACCTTCACCCAAAGTCAGCAAACGTACACCTCCTACAACCACTACCTCTTCCTCCACTCCCAAACCCCCTCCATCTACCCGTCCCAGTGTGTCCCAAAAACTTTTCCTGTCCAACCTTGACCTCTTCCCCTCACCTCCCCCACCCCTTGAGTCCCCTGGGGCACGCCTTTCCAGGTCCCAACCCAACACCTCAGCCACAACATCTGCGGGAACAGTGGTGCCAGTAGTAACCGGCTTCTGGAGTGCGCCAAGCAGCAGGGCAGCCAGTGTGCCAAGGAGCCAGACCACGGACAGTCCCCCACCTCAAAAGCACAAAACTTTGGCCACTGCCCGGTGGGAGAGAGGCAAAACATCTACCACCAAAGCCTCTCCCAGGAGTACAGTTGGGAGTGGGAAGACAGCTGCGCCACCATCCAAGGTGGGGAAGGGGCACAGAAAAACAGGCAAGTCGCCGAAAACCTGCACGGCGGACAAGACTGCCACCAGCACCGCTGAACAGGACACCGCCGCCGCCAGCACCGCTGAACAGGACACCGCCACCACAAGCACCACTGCCAAGGACACCGCCCCCACAAGCACTGCTGCCAAGGACACCGCCGCCACAAGCACCGCTGAACAGGACACCGCCGCCACCACCAGCACTGCTGAATAGGACACCGCCGCCACCAGCACTGCTGAACAGGACACCGCCGCCACCAGCACCGCTAGTGGAGAAAGGCATCCACTACCTGAGTCCTTGGCAGGATGAAGCACTCTGGGCACAAAGCCCCCTCCAGAACCAGTGGAGAAAGGCATCCACTACCAGAGTCCTTGGCAGGATGAAGCACTCTGGGCACAAAGCCCCCTCCAGAACCAGTGGAGACTGTTATCCACTTGTGAGACTGTGGCTTTGCACTCCTCAGGATAAAGCAGTGGGCAAACCACCCACTCTAAAGACTTGTGAGACTGTGGCTTTGCACTCCCCAGGATACAGCAGTGGGCAAACCACCCACTGTAAAGACTTGTGAGACTGTGGCTTTGCACTCCCCAGGATACAGCAGTGGGCAAACCACCCATTGTAAAGACTTGTGAGACTGTGGCTTTGCACTCCCCAGGATACATCAGTGGGCATGGAGCTCCCACGTGGATCTGGCGTCGTGCACTCATCCGGCTGAGGTGCCCCCCCCCCCCCCCTTCCCCCTGAGGTGCCTGTTGTATTTCTATCTGATGCCCCAGCAGTGTTCTCTCCGTTTTGATCGGGTATCTTGTGTGGGCCTCGCCCATTCATTTTGGGCCCAGTGGTCCACGGACTTTAATGGTGGAATACCTTGGACTTGTATTCTTGGTGTATATATTTGTTTATAGTGTAAATATATATATATATAAATATTTTTGATTACTGTATTTTAATAGATTACAAACATTCAACTCATTTCCTTTTGTCCTTGCATTCTTCCAGGGGGGATTGGGGGTTGTAAATGTAATGTATCAACATGTAAGAGTGTGTGTGTTGTAGTGGGTGAGGGTGGGAGTGTTGCGTGTTGCGTGTGTGTGTCACTCTTTTTTCCCTCCCCTGTTTCATAGGTGCAGTACTCACCGTGGTCTTCGCCGCCGTCTTTGATGTTCCTGGTAGAGGAGCAGGAAGACAAAGGCTGGGAGTATCTAGAGCTCGGGTTCCATGGCGTCCTTGTTCCTCATGGGGTGTGTAGAGGTGAGCGTTTTCCCTTCCAAGTCCTGTTTCCGCCGTGTTTCTGTTCGTGGTGAATCCGGAAAAGGTGGCGGATTGGACTGTTGTAATACAGTGGGCAGAACCTTGTCTTCCGCCTGTCTGTTGGCTGTTACCGCTGCAGTGTTTATTTGTACCTCTGTGGCGGTCGGAGTGTTAAAGTGGCTGTCTATGTTGGCGGTTTCCGCCACGGTCGTGATTCCTTTTTTTTTACCACCGGCCTGTTGGCGGTTTTACCGCCGCTTTAACACCGACCGCCAGGTTTGTACTGACCACCTAAGTGTCCTACTCTATTAATAATTAGATCAGTGGAAGACACGCTATGCAAAGCGAGGTTAAACCTGGTGAACTGCCCAGAAAGTTAATTTCTTGTATCTCATTTCCCATGGATATGTAATTTGGATTGTAGAATGATCATTCTCACATGATAAAGCCCTCTCACAGAAACAGTCTTGGCCCCGTGGAGTGACGGCTGCTTATCTCTGACTGGATGTGACATTCTGTCCAAAGCTGGAAAATCAAAAAATGCAGGTCATGTTGGCATAAACCTGGACAAGTGGCAATTCTAAATACAAAGCACAGAATAAAACCCTACCTTCCAGACTTGGGCCCTCATTATGAACAAGGCGGTATGGACTGCCACGCCGGCGGTGGCGGTCCTTACCGCCAACGGCATGGTGGTCCAGACTGCCATATTCTGAACATGGTACCACCCACAACCAGGCCAGAGTCCACTGAGGGGCCGACTGTGCGCACATTCGACTCGGCAGTGGAGGTATTACAGGTGGTGGGATTACAATCCCATTTCCACCAGGGATTCCCTGGCGATTTACCCCGCCAGCTAATCCCTGGTGGAATGCATACGGGTGACAGGAATAATCATTTCTGTCATCTGTATGTGACATGCCTGGCCCCTCCCCCGCTTTCCACAATCCCTACCCACCCCCCAAGCACCTAGAACAGCCCCCATCCCCCGAACCCAAAAAACTGACCCCTCCAACTTCCCCCCAAAAAAACCCACGCAGGTCCACCCACCCTGACCTTCACCATCCCCCACCCCACCCCTACATACAGATCACCCAACTCCCCAACTCCCCACATCCACATTCACCCATTCACGTGCACGCACACACACAGACATGCACTCAGACACACATCCCCCTCCATACACTCACGCACCCCCCCAAGCACTCACACACACACACACACACACTCACACACACCCTCCCCCTATTCCCACTCAGACAGCTCTTACCTTTTCCGCCATGCTGTTCCGGGAGGGAAAGGGCTCCCTGGATGCTGCTCCGCCACCATCGTCGCTTCTCCATACACCGCCACGCTCATAACTGCTTCACTATAGGCGTGGCAGTGTATGGAATGAAGTGGCAGTGAGGGTGGAGCAGCATCCACCCCGCGACCGACCGCCAGCATGGCGCATGGCGGGCCTCAGCACCATCAATGGGAGTGAGCCACCATGCGTCATTATATGGTGGGATGCCGGACGCCGACACTGGTGGTCTATCCTTGACTGCCGGGACTGTTGGCGGCGGGGCATCCCACCAAGAACGTAATGAGGGCCTTGGTCTTCAGAAAGAGACACTGACTTAATACTTCATTGGCATGACAAGTCAAACAGCCCACCAAATCTGACTTCAAAACCTGGCCTAGATCAGGGATGTACAAGCTGGCTCTGCTACTTCCTGCGGAAACTACATCAAATCAAGAAGATGTTTGGTGGCCTTTAATACCACCTCTGCATGAGTTGCAGGGATCCTCCAGATGCCTTGAGTCCGGACGCCAGTCACTGAGTGGAACGGAGTCGGAGCAGCTGGCGTGCTGAGCGGCAAGGAGCGGAGGACGGGAGCAGCATTGGTGCTGATCGCGTGCTGAACAGCACCCACCGACTCCCAACAGCACCCGAAGCCAGAGGTAACCAGGCGGAGCCAGGCCGCCAGACCTCCCACCAGACCTCGCCTGATCCCACCCGGACTGCTGCGATCGCCCCGCGCCCACCTCTGCCCCTGTCCCATCCCAGCACAGCCAACGCTGCCCAACGAGGTTATGGCCAACGCAGGGCAGGCCCGCGGCCAGGGCTCAGGGGCCAGGACCCAGATTCAGGGAGCCGGAGGCACGAGGAGGCACAAGGAGGGGCCCAGCAAACCATTAATCCGCACAGCGGCTCGGGGAACAATCCCTATCGCCACACACCACAAGTTGCCACAAGTCGCCTTGCGCCTCGCTCACCTCCAAATTGAGGCCTTCAAAAAGGAAGAAAAGAAGGAGACAAAAAGGCAAGATACCAACAACCACACCAGCACAAGTTCTGGCAGCCTTCGTAGTTACATACGTCATCACAGCTAGCCAAACCAGGTCCCCCCATTTTCCCCAATTCTGGCCTGGAGGCACCCGTGGCGGGGGTGGTTGAGTGCAGCAGCTGCAGTCAGCCGTTGCTGAGTGTGAGTCCAGGGGGGGTCACAGAAGTGGCTCAGCTAGGTCTGGGTGCTGCTCGTGTCCCCCAAGTGAGACTCCCTTATCCCCCACCTGAAAGCTCTTCCAGCAGCAGCATCGCCTCCTGAAGCGAAGAGCTTGAGAATTTTTGTCAATCTGCTCAGCAGGTGGCTCTTTAGCTGCAGCACCCTCAGCAGGGCAGCACAAATGCGATCCGGCAGACCTCGGGGGCCCAAACAGAGAATAGAAACAGCCACAAAAAAAGGACCAGACAGAGCTCCTCAGCAAACTCATTGCCAGCTCTTACAGTCTCCTCACCTAATGAAGAAGCTCAGCTCATGGAACAGAGGGTGACTCTGGCAGAAGCAGCACTGCAGGAAAGCTCCACAAAGCACAGTCACAGGCAGGGCAGCACTTCTTCCTCAGCTATCAGCTCTTCTCCAGGAAGAGGTTCCTCTTGGTTCCAGAAGTGTTTCTAAAGTCTGTAGATTTGGGTGCCTTTCTTATACCCATTTTAGTCTTTGAAGTCACCTTTCTTCAAAGGGGACTCACACCTACTTGTGAAACCCTGCCTTGCCCAGGCAAGGCATCAGACACACAGCAGGGGGTTGGAGCCGGCATTGTCAGAGGCAGGCACAGACCTTTCAGATGAGAGTGACCACACCACCCCTCCCTCCTAGCAGAGATGGCTAATCAGGAAATGCAGGTTACACCCCAGCCCCCTTTGTGTCACTGTCTAGTGCGAGGTGAAAAACAACCCAACTGTCAAACTGACCCAGACAGGGAATCCACAAACAAGGCAGAGTCACAGAATGATTTAAGCAAGAAAATGCTCACTTTCTAAAAGTGGCATTTTCAAACGCACAATCTTAAAATCAACTTTACTAAAAGATGTATTTTTTAATTGTGAGTTCAGGGACTCCAAACTCCACATGTTCATCTACTCTCTAGGGGAATCTACACTTTAATCATATTTAAAGGTAGCCCCCATGTTATCCTATGAGAGAGACAGGCCTTGCAACAGTGAAAAACGAAGTTGGCAGTATTTCACTGTCAGGACATATAAACCACATTGCTATGGGGGTGATTCTAACCCTGGCGGTCGGTGTTAAAGCGGCGGCCAACCCGCCAACAGGCTGGCGGTAAAAAAAATGGGATTCTGAGCCTGGCGGGAACCGCCAACACAGACAGCCACCTTAACACTCCGACCGCCACGGCGGTACAAACAAACAGCGCGGCGGTCACCGCCAACAGACAGGCGGCAGACAATGTACCGCCCACACTATTCCAACTCACCAATCCGCCACCTTTTCCGGGGCGGGAGCACCGCCGATAAAAACACGGCGGAAACAGACTACGGACGGGAAAACGCTCACCACTACGCACTCCAGGAGGAAGGAGGACAGCATGGAACCCGAATTAAACATCCTACCTGCTCTCGTCTACCTTCTCATCTACCACGAGTACGAAGTCCGGCGCAGACGACAACGGTGAGTACTGCACCTACGACACACGGGAGGGGGAGGACGAAAGGTTACGGCACACACATATGCGACCCCCACCCCCCCCAACTATGTACTCACCAATGCAGAGCACCAAGTCACAGTGACACCACCCAAACACCCCTGAAAAATGCCAGGACATAATCATATTTGGAATAAATATTTATGTACCAAAAAGCTCCAGAAAATTAGCGTACAACCATGAAAGATATCCACAACAAAACTAATGACATACACTTCAGTGTATAACTGAAGTAACAAGTCCTGCACATCCTACGAATTCAGCATGTCCGTGGGCCAAAGTCTTGAGAAACAAGGGCAAAGCCCACACAGGAGACCTGAGTCCTTTGGAGAGAACACTGCAGGGGCATCAGATATAAAAACTACAGGCACCTCAGGAGGAAGGGAAGGGGGGGGCACCACAGCCACATGAGTCCACGACGCCAGATCCACGAGGAGCCACCATGCCCACTGGACCATCCTGGGGAGTGCAAAGCCACAGTCTCTCAGGGCCGTATTTATACTCCGTTTGCGCCGAATTTGCGTCGTTTTTTTCGACGCAAATTCGACGCTAAACTAACGCCAACTAACGCCATATTTATACTATGGCGTTAGAGGCGAATAGCGCCAAAGTTCCCGGAATGTGCGTCATTTTTTAGCGTGAACCCCTTCCTTGCGTTAATGATATGCAAGGGAGGCGTTCCCGTCTAAAAAATGACTCCCAGGCCTTTACGTGGTATTTATACTCCCGGGCAAAAGAGACGCCCGGGAGTGGGCGTGGCTAAAAACGGCGCATTTGCGCCGCTTTTTAACGCCTGGGTCAGGCATGGCGTTAAGGGACAAGTGGGCTCAAAATGAGCCCAGAGTGCCCTCCCCTGCTCCCAGGGACCCCCCCTGCCACCCTTGCCCACCCCAGGAGGACACCCAAGGCTGGAGGGACCCACCCCAGGGACATTCAGGTAAGTATTTTTTTATTTTTTTTTAATAATTTTTTTTGGCATAGGGGGGCCTGATTTGTGCCCCCCTACATGCCACTATGCCCAATGACCATGCCCAGGGGACAGAAGTCCCCTGGGCATGGCCATTGGGCAAGGGGGCATGACTCCTATCTTTACAATGATAGGAGTCATGTTGATGGGGGATGGGCGTCGAAAATAAATGGCGCAAGTCGGGTTACGACGATTTTTTCGACGTAACCTGACTTGCCCCATTTTAAGACGCCCATGCGCCATTTTCCCCCTACGCCGGCGCTGCCTGGTGTACGTGGTTTTTCTCGCGCACACCAGGCAGCGCCGGTCTGCTTGCGCCGGCTAACGCCATTCAATAAATACGGCGCCCGCATGGCGCTTCAGAATGGCGTTAGCCGGCGCAAAACTTTTTGACGCTAAACTGCGTTAGCGCAGTTTAGCGTCAAAAAGTATAAATATGGGCCTCAATGTCTCTACAGTGGGTGGGCTGCCCACTGGACCATCCTGGGGAGTGCAAAGCCACAGTCTCTCAAGTCTCTACAGTGGGTGGGCTGCCCACTGGACCATCCTGGGGAGTGCAAAGCCACAGTCTCTCAATGTCTCTACAGTGGCTGGGCTGCCCACTGGACCATCCTGGGGAGTGCAAAGCCACAGTCTCTCAATGTCTCTACAGTGGGTGGGCTGCCCACTGGACCATCCTGGGGAGTGCAAAGCCACAGTCTCTCAATGTCTCTACAGTGGGTGGGCTGCCCACTGGACCATCCTGGGGAGTGCAAAGCCACAGTCTCTCAATGTCTCTACAGTGGGTGGGCTGCCCACTGGACCATCCTGGGGAGTGCAAAGCCACAGTCTCTCAATGTCTCTACAGTGGATGGGCTGCCCACTGGACCATCCTGGGGAGTGCAAAGCCACAGTCTCTCAATGTCTCTACAGTGGGTGGGCTGCCCACTGGACCATCCTGGGGAGTGCAAAGCCACAGTCTCTCAATGTCTCTACAGTGGCTGGGCTGCCCACTGGACCATCCTGGGGAGTGCAAAGCCACAGTCCATCAGGTGGATGACAGTCTCCACTGGTCAAGGAGGAGGCATGGTGGGCACAGTGAACCATAAACGGTGCTTGAGACGGCGGTGCCCAGCGGAGCGGTGCTTGAGACGGCGGTGCCCAGCGGAGCGGTGCTTGAGACGGCGGGGCCCAGCGGAGCGGTGCTTGAGACGGCGGTGCCCTGCGGAGCGGTGCTTGAGAGGAAGGGCCCAGCGGAGCGGTGCTTGAGAGGAAGGGCCCAGCGGAGCGGTGCTTGAGAGGATGGGCCCAGCGGAGGGGTGCTTGAGACGGCGGGGCCCAGCGGAGCGGTGCTTGAGACGGCGGGGCCCAGCGGAGCGGTGCTTGAGACGGCGGTGCCCAGCGGAGCGGTGCTTGAGAGGAAGGGCCCAGCGGAGCGGTGCTTGAGAGGAAGGGCCCAGCGGAGCGGTGCTTGAGAGGAAGGGCCCAGCGGAGCGGTGCTTGAGACGGCGGGGCCCAGCGGAGCGGTGCTTGAGAGGAAGGGCCCAGCGGAGCGGTGCTTGAGAGGAAGGGCCCAGCGGAGCGGTGCCTCAGAGGAAGGGCCCAGCGGAGCGGTGCTTGAGAGGAAGGGCCCAGCGGAGCGGTGCTTGAGACGGCGGGGCCCAGCGGAGCGGTGCTTGAGACGGCGGTGCCCTGTTCAGCGGTGCTCTTCTCCACGGCAGGCCCTGTTCAGCGGTGCTCTTCTGCCCCGCGGGCCCTGTTCAGCGGTGCTCTTCTCCACGGCGGGGCCCTGTTCAGCGGTGCTCTTCTCCACGGCGGGGCCCTGTTCAGCGGTGCTCTTCTCCACGGCAGGCCCTGTTCAGCGGTGCTCTTCTGCACCGCGGGCCCTGTTCAGCGGTGCTCTTCTCCACGGCGGGGCCCTGTTCAGCGGTGCTCTTCTCCACGGCGGGGCCCGGTTCAGCGGTGCTCTTCTGCACCGCGGGCCCTGTTCAGCGGTGCTCTTCTCCACGGCAGGCCCTGTTCAGCGGTGCTCTTCTGCACCGCGGGCCCTGTTCAGCGGTGCTCTTCTCCACGGCGGGGCCCTGTTCAGCGGTGCTCTTCTCCACGGCGGGGCCCGGTTCAGCGGTGCTCTTCTCCACGGCGGGGCCCGGTTCAGCGGTGCTCTTCTGCACCGCGGGCCCTGTTCAGCGGTGCTCTTCTCCACGGCAGGCCCTGTTCAGCGGTGCTCTTCTGCACCGCGGGCCCTGTTCAGCGGTGCTCTTCTCCACGGCAGGCCCTGTTCAGCGGTGCTCTTCTGCACCGCGGGCCCTGTTCAGCGGTGCTCTTCTCCACGGCGGGGCCCTGTTCAGCGGTGCTCTTCTCCACGGCGGGGCCCGGTTCAGCGGTGCTCTTCTCCACGGCGGGGCCCAGTTCAGCGGTGCTCTTCTGCACCGCGGGCCCTGTTCAGCGGTGCTCATCCAGCAGGTCAAGGGAGCCAGACCTGGCCTCGACGCCCTGCTCAGTCGCCCTCGGACCGTGACGTTTCTGGACCCTTCGGGGACGGACTCCTGGCCTCCTTAGTGTCCTCCTTCCCAGCTGGGATGTGGCATGTGGGGTCCACCTTCTCCGCGCTCCTGCTGCCCTTCCGCTCCTTTGATGGGGCTCTCGGGCCCTTGCCTCCCCTAGATGGTGTGGGTGGTGAAGTGGCCGCACATTGCTCCTTGGGGGCAGCCCTGTCGGTCCTCGCACGGCGGTCCTTGTTTTTGCGGGTCCTCTTGCCGGGGGGGGGGGGCTGGACGTGTCCTTGCTGCTGATCGATGTGTCACTGCTGGCAAAGGGTGGGCTCCAGAACCCAGGCACAACAGTGACACCGGAAGCTGGGCTGGTGGTGGCTGCGGTGCTCTTGGGACTCTTTGAAGATGGAGGAGGGAGGTCATCGGGGGGAAAGAGGTTAAGGTTAGCCAGGAAAAGTTTTTTAGGGCCAAGGTAAAGGGTAGGAGAAGTGGAGATGGAAGTGGAGGTAGAGGAGGTGGTTGTAGGAGAGTCAGGTGTGCTGTCATTGGGTGAAGGTGCTGGTGCTGTAGGCTGTCGTGAGGTGGATGGCTGTTGGGTGGGTGGCTGCCTGCGTTTGTGTGTCTTGGAAGAGGGGGTGACAGACACAGTGGGAGAGGACACAGGGGACGTGTACATGGCAGTGGGGGTGGTGACTGCACGAGTGTGGACTGTACTGGAGGGTGAGGTGGTGATGGAAGCACTGGCTGATGTTGGGGTGCATGCAGGTGTGAGTGTAGACGTCACAGGGAGGGAGGAGGGAGACGAGGAGGAGGGGGACACAGGGGTGGCAGTGGCTGTTGGCATGTCTGCATCTGGGTGTTGCTCGGGTGAGTGTTTGCGGGATCTGTGGTGCTTGTGTTTGGATGAGCTGCTCTTGGGTGTTGAGGTGTGTGCAGGCTGGTCTGATGGTGTGGATGGGATAGGCTGAGGAACAGGAGATAGAGACAGGCTGGAGGCAGTCAGAAGAGGGAGGCTGGAAACTGGGACAATGGCTGCCGTCAGTGCTGAGGCCAGAGCAGTGAACGCTCGTTGATGGGCAGCCTGACCCGAATGAATGCCCTCCAGGTACGCATTGCTCTGTTGCACCTCCCTTTGCACACCCTGGATGGCATTCAAAAGGGTCGTCTGCCCAACAATGAGCGTCCTGACCAGGTCAATGAGCTCCGCACTGAGGGCAGCAGGGGCAACAGTGGCAGGGGCTGAGGTGCCTGGGGCGAAGGAGACGCGCGCCTTCCTGGGCGAACCGGCACGGAGCGAAGACTGAGGGGCTGCTGGGAGGGCGGGGCTGGTGCGCTGGGTGGCGGCTGTACCTGTAGAGGCGGGGGGCACGGATGTTGCCGCCACCCCTAGGGAGCTCCCATCCGAGGACGTGTCGCTTTCGCTGCTCTCACCAGCGGTCCCCGTCGTGGTGCTCCCCTCGCCCTCCGGATCACTGGTGCCCTCGGTGTCTGTTCCTGGGCCCACCGGGGCCTTGTGTCCTGCAGCTCCCTCGTGCTCCGATGCCATATCTCCTCCGCCTGATGATGCTAATGCACACATGCACAAGAAGATGAAGAGAAAGGGTGGGGGCAGAAAAAAGAAGTCCAGGTTGAGTGCATGCAATGTCAACACCGTTGGCGGAGAGGACAGACACAGGTGCCTAATGCACTAAGCCGCGCATTCGGGGTACACTACTCAGTACTACTGACTAAGACAACAGGCCAAGAGACGTCAAACGCGCACATGGGAGATGCTGGACCTTCAATGGCTGTACTTGTCACCCTACAGAGGTGGGGGCCGGGGGCACAGGGCCATGCCTATGGGAGAGGACTACACTACAGAAAGCGCCCTGGCCTAATGTCACCCACAGCCCTCCTCCCCCACCCAGACGCCTCCACTGCGCAGAAAGATAGGAGAATGTGCTGATACTCACCCCCTTGTGTCTGCTGTGATGTCTTAAAGCGCCCATCCAATTCAGGGTAGGCCACCGCCAGGATCCGGGACATCAGGGGGGTCATGATGCGACTGGCACCCCTCCTAGGTTGGGAGGCCATCCCCAGCAGTGTTTCTGCGGTCTTCCTTGTTCCGCGGCGGATGTCCTCCCACCTCTTGCGGCAGTGGGTGCCCAGTCTGTTGTGGACCCCCAAGGTCCGGACTTCCTTGGCGATGGCACGCCAAATCTCGATCTTCTGATGGGCGCTGACCTATTAGACATGTACAGGGTGGAAAGGAGGAAATCATCAATGACCTGCATGTTAGATGTAATTGGCCCCCACCCACCCACTTTGCCATATGGCACATGCTCTCATCTGTCGGGCGTTGCACTCCTCATTCGCCCCCCACCCCACCAACTTACATCCACCCCAATCCACACAGGCATAGCCCATTCCATTAGCACCCGGTGTACTCACTTGTTGGTCTGGAGGACCGTAGAGTAGCGCATACTGGGGGAGGACCCCATCCACGAGCTTCTCCAACTCTTCAGACGTGAAGGCAGGGGCCCTTTCCCCAGTCGCAGCAGCCATTGTATCTTCCAGACCGAGGTCACAGCAGCACTTGCAGTATAGGTCCTCTCCTGTGGATGATCAGGTCTCGAGTGATTAAGCAGATAGAAAATGGCGGTCACGCCCGCGGCGGTGCGTACCGCGGCGGTGCGTACCGCGACCGCCGGCGCACTTCGTCATTGGCTCCTGAAACCCATAGGCTTCAATGTTAACCAATGCGGCTTTGCGCCGCGGTCTTCGACCGCCTACCGCCACGGTGTGCCTCGCCAGCGCATTGACCTCACATCCCATTGTCCCACTTCACAGGTCAGGCAGCCGCCATTTCAAGGGCCCACATGGCTTAATTTTGACTGCGACACACAGGCCTAGGCCTTGCATTGCCACACATACACACCTTTCAACCCATTGCCATTCTTTAACTGTGCAAGCTGTCTGTACGTACCTGTGGTTTGCCTGACTCTGTGCTCCATGTTGTCCTTCCTAGGCACCGTCCGCTGGGACTTGCGATGAGAAGGAGGAATCCTCGCGTGTACCGACCGCTGGTGGACCTGTCGACAATGGAAGGACGCCATATAATACTTCGATACAGACTTGACCGTGCCACTATCCATGAACTGTGTGCCCAGCTGGAGCCAGCCCTGATGTCCCCCATCCGCCAACCCACAGGGATTCCCCCTCTGGTGCAGGTTTTGTCAGTCCTCCATTTTTTGGCCAGTGGGTCATTCCAGACCACAGTGGCCATGTCATCTGGAATGTCTCAGCCTATGTTTTCTAAGATTTTGAGCAGAGTGTTGTCTGCCCTGATGAAACTCATGCGGAGCTACATCATTTTCCCCGAGGAGGGTGACTTGCCTACAGTGAAGGGTGATTTCTATGCCCTTGGACATATCCCCAACATCATTGGTGCCATTGATGGGACCCATGTGGCTTTGGTACCCCCAAAAGACGATGAGCAGGTGTACCGAAACAGAAAACATTATCATTCGATGAATGTCCAGGAGGTCTGTTTGGCTGACCAGTACATCTCCCATGTAAATGCCAAGTTCCCAGGGTCAGTGCATGACGCGTATGTGATGCGAAATAGCAGCATCCCCTATGTGATGGAGCAGCTACAGAGACAACGTGTGTGGCTAATAGGTGACTCTGGTTACCCCAACCTGCCGTGGCTACTGACCCCAGTGAGGAATCCCCGGACAAGGGCAGAGGAACGGTACAATGAGGCCCATGGGCGTACTAGGAGGGTGATTGAGCGAACCTTTGGCCTCCTGAACGCCAGGTTTAGGTGCCTGCATATGACAGGTGGATCCCTAATGTACTCACCAAAGAAGGTGTGCCATATCATCGTGGCGTGCTGTATGCTTCACAACCTGGCTTTGCGACGCCAGGTGCCTTTCCTGCAGGAGGATGGTCCAGATGGTGGTGTTGTAGAAGCCGTGGAGCCTGTGGAGAGTGAAGAGGAGGAAGACTCAGAGGACGACACAGACAATAGGGACAGAGTGATACAACAGTATTTCCAGTAACACCCAGGTAAGATTCACCCACGCCATTTCACAATTGCTTATAGCCTCCTGCATCTGTACTTTCTGTAGTTCCCCACAGATGTTTTTCATTAATTTTTGCCTTTCCCTTCCCTTCTCAGTGCTGTCTGACTCAGTACCTGACTTCTGCTTGGTTCGCCCATGAAATACAGCGTATTGACATTGGAATGTTGTCATGACTAATTGACAGAACAGAAATCGAACAGTAATATGTAATACATTTGTCAATAATACAGCATGACTCAAAACAGATTTGTGTGCAAAATGTGATTTATTTACAGTGCTAGATATCGGTACATGTGATTCTAAGGGTGATGGGTGGGGGTGGAGGAATATCCATGGCAGAGTCCAGTTCTCAGTCTCACAGGTGCATTGTCCTTTTGCCTGTGGAAGGATGGAGAATAGGCAGTTCATGGTTGGACAGGGTGGCAATGTGGGACAGTGGGAAGACTTGAGGGGGTATGTCCTGCAGGCGGGGGTCTTGACATCCTACTCTGTCTTTTTCTTTGGTCTCAGGCTCCTCTTACGGGGTGGTTGTTCTTCAGCAGGAGGTGGGGTTCTGGGGGGCTGTCGAGGTGTTGGGACCTCCTGTCCACTAGCGCCGGCGGAGGTGGTAGGCTGTTCCTGGTCCGGGCTAGTGACAGGGGCCCTGTGTGGTGCACCATGGTCCCGCAACGCGTCCTCTATCCTGTGGAGGGCCTGGACGATGGTCCCCATTGCGGTCCCGATGATTCTCAGCTCCTCCCTGAACCCCATGTAGCGTTCCTCCTGCTGTGCCTGGATCTCAGTGAACCTGGCCAGTACCGTCGCCATCGTTTCTTGGGAGTGGTGGTATGCCCCCATGATGGTGGTGAGGGCCTCTTGGAGAGTGGGTTCCCTGGGCCTCTCCTCCCCCCCCTGTCGCACAGCAGCCCTCCGAGCTGCCCGGTTTCCCCCGGCCTCTGTCCCCTGGACGGTGTGCCCGCTACCACTGCCCCCAGGTCCCTGTTGTTGTTGGGGTGTTGGGTTAGCCTGGGTGCCCTGTAGTGGCAGACACACCGCTGATTGAGCTGTCCTAGAGACAGAGGCATGGGCCCGCTGGGTGGGAGCTGTGCTGGTGTCGGCAGAAGGGGTCGGGTCTGGTGTGGCCTGTGGCTGCCTGAGGGGAACCGACTGCCCAGAGGTCCCCGATGGTCCGAGCTGCTATCCTCAGTGTGGGCCTGTTCCGGTGGTGGGATGGACACTTCTGGACCCTCCTGGCTGGTGTGTTGTCGTTCGGGTCCTGCATGGGGTAAGAGAGTTTGGTTATTATTTCTGTGTGTGCAATAGCATGCGTGTTGTGGGTGCCCTTGTCCCCCAGTGCAGGCATTCCCTGGAGGGAGGTGTTGTGAGGGTATTTAGTGGGGGGGAGGGGTTAGTGCAGTGGTCATGCTTAGGTGATGGGTGCCCATGATTTGTGTTGGCATGCAGGAGTTGGTGTTGGGATGGGTGGGTTGTGCTGGTGAGACATTGTCAGGGAGGATGTGTGCTGGGGGGTTGGGGGTGAGGGTGGGGGTGTGGGTTGGCATGCTGGTGGGGTGGGGGGGATATAGTAGTTGAGATGGGACTTACCAGAGTCCATTCCTCCGGCTACTCCAGCGAGGCCCTGAGGATGCAGGATGGTCAAGACCTCTTGCTCCCACGATGTAAATTCGGGAGGGGTGGGTGGGGGTCCGCCGCCAGTCTTCTGGACCGCGATGTTGTGCCTGGAGACCATCGATCGGACCTTCCCCCGTAGGTCGTTCCATCTTTTGCAGATGTCCTCCCTATTCCTGGGATGCTGTCCCACCGCGTTGACCCTGTCCACGATCCGCTGCCATAGCTCCGCCTTCCTGGCTATACTGGTGTGCTGCACCTGCGAGCCGAAGAGCTGGGGTTCCACTCTTAGGATTTCCTCCACCATGACCCGGAGTTCTTGGTCCGAAAAGCGTGGGTGCCTTTGGGGTGCCATGGGGTGGTGTGGGTGAGGTGTGGGGTGGTGTATGTGATGCGGAGTGTGTTGGTGAGTGGTGCTTTGTGCTACTATGTGGTGTGTGTGATGGTGTAGTGTGCCTCAGTGTGTCTTGCTATGGATTGTCTGCTGTGTCTCTCTCTCCTTCTCTCAGTAATTAGGGTCGCAGGGGTTTGTGGGTGGTGTGGGTGTGTGTTTTATAGTTGGTTGATTGTGTGGGAGTGGTGTGTGTATGTGTATCAGGTGTGTGTATTTCAAATTGTCCAATGTGGCTGTGTTTTGGTGATGTGTGTGTATTCTGACCGCGGCGGTGTGTACCGCCAATGGAATACCGCGTTTGAATGACCGCCGTGTGGATTCGTGGGTCGTAATGGCATGGGCGTATTTCTGTTGGCGTGACGGTGGAGGTTTGGTCATCTCCAGTTTATCGCTGCCCGCCGATGTGGCGGGCTGCAGTGGAGGACGGATTTTTGGAGGTTTGGCCGTTGTGGGTCGGAATGACCGTGGCGGTTGACCGCGGCCGCGGCGGTGTTATGGCGGTCTTATGACCGGCGGTAAGGGCATTTTACCGCCGAGGTCAGAATGACCCCCTATATGTCCTACCTTATCCATACACTGCACCCTGCCCTTGGGGCTACCTAGGGCCTACCTTAGGGGTGCCTTACATGTAAGAAAAGGGAAGGTTTAGGCCTGGCAAGTGGGTACACTTGCCAAGTCGAATTTACAGTGTAAAAATACACACACAGACACTGCAGTGGCAGGTCTGAGACATGATTACAGAGCTACTTATGTGGGTGGCACAACCAGTGCTGCAGGCCCACTAGTAGCATTTGATTTACAGGCCCTGGCACCTCTAGTGCACCTTACTAGGGACTTACTATTAAATCAAATATGCCAATCATGGATAAACCAATTATATACAATTTACACAGAGAGCATATGCACTTTAGCACTGGTTAGCAGTGGTAAAGTGCTCATAGTTGAAAAGCCAACAGCAACAGGTCAGATAAAAATAGGAGGCAGGAGGCAAAAAGTCTGGGGATGACCCTGCATAAGAAAAAGTCCAACACGACCCCCTACCAGCCTAAAGCCAGGGGAGAACAATCAATACCTTGATGTACTTCCCTGATTGGGGTGATAGAACAAGGACCTAGGCCCACAACAGCAGGGGCATGTTCCAGTTCTACGCCTTCCTGACTCCAGTTGGATCCCTCTGTCCATACTCTCAGGGCCCACTAAGCTAACTCATGGGGAACCCTTCGCCACATCTGCAGACACCATCTGTGCAGCACCTAACTTTACTTTGCTCACAGATGTATTGCAATGGGCAGATAGTACCACCAGGGCCAACACAATGGTGTTGCCCACTCCACCCCCGGGGTGTGACTCTCGTCCCCCCCCCAGGGGCAACTCTGTCCACCAGGATAGCAAGCCACAGTGGCCCCAGACAACTGTCAGGGATGAGAGCCCGACCTCAGGCCTCTCCAAGCACTGTGACTGCGAAGAGTGGGGGGCAGTAGCCCCAGGTGCCTGACACCCTTTGACCACTCTCCCTTCCACCAGGTCAGAGAAGATAACCTGACCCTGGTCCTCCCCTCTGGGGCTCTGTACCCTCCCTCCAGGAGCGGCATCCCCAGAGTAAAAAATTGTCAGGGTGCTTGTAGAAGCAGTCATGCACAATTCTTCCACCAGTGCAGGGATGTTAACATGCAACTGATCCTCCAACCTGGGCTCTGTACCTTCAGGTTGGACCAGGGCCAGGGGTGAGGCTTCCCTCCCCCTGCCCTCTCTTCTGGGGTCCTGAACCACCCAACTAGGAGTGGCCCCCCAGAAGACAACATGGTAGGGGCACTGTTAGCCGTAGCCCCTTCCTCCAGGTCAGGGGGGACACCCTGAACCTGGCCTTCCAATCCAGGGTCTGTACCCTTAGATTGCTCTGGGGTCAGGGGTGAGTCTTTCTCTTCCCTTCCCCTACTCTCAGGGTTCTGCACCCACCCCTCAGGGAGAGTACCCCTTGAAATCACACCAGGGGGGGTGATTGGGCAAACACCCCCCCCCCCTTCAGGTCAGGGTTTATCCCCTGCACCTGATCCTCCAGTCCAGGGTCTGTACCCACAGACTGGACCACTGCCTGAACCTGGTCATCCAACCCAGGGTCACCACCCTGTGGTTGAACCACTGCCTGGCGCACCAGGGCTTCCTTGGGAGCACACTTACCCCCCACCAGGTCAGAGTTTACCTCCTGAACCTGATCATTCAACCCAGAGTCACCACCCTGCGGTTGAACCACTGCCTGGCACACCAGGACTTCCAGGGGGGCACATTTACCCCCCTCAAGGGACACACTGTCCCCAAGGGCCACCCAAGAGTCTGGCTGGCGCAGGTCTCCTGACCTCTGCCCATCTGACAGAGTCTGGATTCCCCCCAACCCAGAAATGGTCTCACCAAGGTCATTCCTGGGAGGCTCTGCTCTCAGAGCTGACCCCTCACCCTCCAGGTTCTCCACTGGGGTCCGCAACCCCCTCTCAACCCTCTGTCTGGACTTCTGCACCCCCTCACTAGGAGTGGTACTGACAGACACCAGAACTGGTGGGACGCTGGCCACAGCCGCCCCCCCAAGTTCTCCTGACACTGTGGGATCTCCCTCAACAGATTGCCCTATGGTACAGGCTAGGCTCCCCTCCTGGTGTTCCCTCATGGAACCCTCCAGGACCTGGGACCGGATCTCGGGCACCTTGGACCTCAGCCCATCCCCATTCCCTCTCCTCAGAGACTGGACATGGGGTCCCTCATCCATCCCACTACACTGGGACCTACCTGGGACACTACAATCCTTCCCTACCTCACCTGGTTGGGAAATACCTAGACCACTCCTCTCAGGAGCCCCCCCAAATGCCTCTTCAGACTCTCTGGTACTCACCAAGAGGTCTGCCTCCATTGTAAGCTCCCTGGGGTCAGAGAACTCACACTCCACCTGGTGTTGGCGTAGCTTTGGAAAATAAGGACTAGACATATGCTCTCCAACAATTACTTCACTCAGCCCCTTACATGAATTAACCAAAGTATCCTTCACCCAACCATCCAGTGACTCTGCTTTGAAAAAGCACCCCACATCACCCTCCTGAGACTGGTGAGACAGTACCTGACTGTCCCTGACACTCAACCCACACTCTTCTGGGATGTGTTCACACTCCATAACCAGGACTTCTACCTGGGGGGAACCCCTCTCCCTGTCACTCTCACCTAGAGTCCGTAGAGTGTCCCTCCCACCAGTAGGAATATGACTCCCCATGCCAGTTCCCCAATCCACCTCAGGGACCCTGTGCATCACTGGAGCTACCTCATACCCCTGAACCTCCTGGTGTGTGTTAACTCCCTCCTTCAAGTAGGGCACCACATCTCTGGGCATGTGCACTTCTTCAGCAGCACTGGATATACAATTGTTGCTGCCACCATTCCAGCTGGACTCAGCCCTCATGACTTCCAGCTCTTTCAATTTAAGCTCGTAAGCATAAATCATCCTTTTTATCTCTAAGTCCCTTTCCCACTTCTCATACTCCCTTTGCATCCTCAACTTTTCTGCCTCAAACCGGCGAGCCCTTTCTGCCTGTCTGTCCTGCACATCTTTAGGAGTCAGACCCTTAGAGGACCTACCGCTACCACTCCTGGAGAACCTCCCCCCAGGTGTAACAGGTACCTCTAATACACCACGGTGTAGACTCTGCACTTTCCCATCCATATCTTCTGTGTGCCCCCCAGTTTCCTTGGCTGTCACCCAGGCCCTCAATGCCTCTTGTAGCTCACCCTTCCTGGCAGAGCTCTTAACGTGACAGGCAAGATCTTCACAGAACTGTTTCAATTGAGCAACTGAGTACCTCTTCAGTTTTCCTAATTCAAACACAGCTCCAGCTGTTGCATCTCCAGATTGAGACATGATGGCAACAAGTGCAAAGTTCCAACGGCAGAAAACAAGTTCCCAATGAAGTAAAAAGAATCAGTCAAGGGATCAGCAACATCATGGAAGTAGAACAAAAAGGAGTCCCAAAGAGAAAAATGAAAGATCACCAAACAAGTAGTATGTGGTCACGTAGTGGTCTGAGATCAAAACAGTAGTGTACACTTAATCACTGTATGTCAAGTACAAATACAAGTCCAAATCCCAACCGCTGATAACCAATGTTAGAAATGGGGTCTTTGGTTGACAGTCAGGTTACCCCCTGTTCAAGCAAGGACCCTCACTCTAGGCATGGTAAAAGAGAATCACCCTCAGCTAACCCCTGCTTACCCCCTTGGTAGCCTGGCAGAGCAGTAGCCTTAACCTCAGAGTGCTAGGTGTAAAGTATTTGTACCAACACACACAGTAACTTAATGAAAACCACTACAAAATGACACAACACCAGTTTAGAAAAAAAGGAAATATTTATCTAAACAAAACAAGACCAAAACGTCAAAAATCCGACATACACAAGTCAAGTTATGAATTTTTAGAGATTAAACTCAAAAATAGCGTTTAGAAACAAAAATGCTTCGATGAGATGTTAACACGGCGTTGTGACGGAGTCGTTCCCAACAAGCCGACACCAGCAGCGCCGGACACGGAGTCGTGTAGACCCCCAAGTACAGTACCTTTGGTGAAGAGTGAAAACAAGCCGATGCGCGAAGTCGGGGATCGCGGTGTCTGTGCGAAACGTTGAATCCGTGCACTTCGAGCGGCGTCGGTCACGACGTAGTGCGGCGACTTCCACGGAGTTGCGGACTTCAGCGGGGCTGCAGCGGCGTCGGGCCTGCGAAGAGCGTCGCGTTCCAGCGAAGGTCACGGCGTCAGGTGCAGGCGGCGTTACCGGATTCAGCAGCGGCGTCAGTCCGGAGTCGCCCGAAGTCGATTTTCTTGGATTTCCACCAGCTTTCCTTTCAAGGGCCCAGGGACTGGATAGGGCACCACTTGTCAGTGCAGAAGTCTCTCCAGAGACTCCAGGTGCTGGCAGATAGAAGTCTTTGCTGTCCCTGAGACTTCAAACAACAGGAGGCAAGCTCTAAATCAAGCCCTTGGAGATTTCTTCACAAGATGGAAGGCACACAAAGTCCAGTCTTTGCCCTCTTACTCTGCCAGAAGCAGCACTGCAGGAAAGCTCCACAAAGAACAGTCACAGGCAGGGCAGCACTTCTTCCTCAGCTATCAGCTCTTCTCCAGGCAGAGGTTCCTCTTGGTTCCAGAAGTGTTTCTAAAGTCTAGATTTGGGTGCCCTTCTTATACCCATTTTAGTCTTTGAAGTCACCTTTCTTCAAAGGGGACTCACACCTACTTGTGAAACCCTGCCTTGCCCAGGCAAGGCATCAGACACACAGCAGGGGGTTGGAGCCGGCATTGTCAGAGGCAGGCACAGTCCTTTCAGATGAGAGTGACCACTCCACCCCTCTCTCTTAGCAGAGATGGCTAATCAGGAAATGCAGGTTACACCCCAGCACCCTTTGTGTCACTGTCTAGTGCGAGGTGAAAAACAACCCAACTGTCAAACTGACCCAGACAGGGAATCCACAAACAAGGCAGAGTCACAGAATGGTTTAAGCAAGAAAATGCTCACTTTCTGAAAGTGGCATTTTCAAACGCACAATCTTAAAATCAACTTTACTCAAAGATGTATTTTTTAATTGTGAGTTCAGGGACTCCAAACTCCACATGTCCATCTACTCTCTAGGGGAATCTACACTTTAATCATATTTAAAGGTAGCCCCCATGTTATCCTATGAGAGAGACAGGCCTTGCAACAGTGAAAAACGAAGTTGGCAGTATTTCACTGTCAGGACATATAAACCACATTACTATATGTCCTACCTTATCCATACACTGCACCCTGCCCTTGGGGCTACCTAGGGCCTACCTTAGGGGTACCTTACATGTAAGAAAAGGGAAGGTTTAGGCCTGGCAAGTGGGTACACTTGCCAAGTCGAATTTACAGTGTAAAAATACACACACAGACACTGCAGTGGCAGGTCTGAGACATGATTACAGAGCTACTTATGTGGGTGGCACAACCAGTGCTGCAGGCCCACTAGTAGCATTTGATTTACAGGCCCTGGCACCTCTAGTGCACCTTTCTAGGGACTTACTAGTAAATCAAATATGCCAATCATGGATAAACCAATTATATACAATTTACACAGAGAGCATATGCACTTTAGCACTGGTTAGCAGTGGTAAAGTGCTCAGAGTTGAAAAGCCAACAGCAACAGGTCAGAAAAAAATAGGAGGCAGGAGGCAAAAAGACTGGGGATGACCCTGAATAAGAAATGGAACAGTCTCTAAGAGTGTCTTCAATGCCAAAAGCTTCACAGCTCCCAGGGCACACAGTCTCTGGTAGTCCACAGCCATGACCTCAATCCTGCCTACAGGAAGGGGTCCATCACTCAGGGAACAACAGTGTCTCCCAAAGCCTCTCTCAGTGTGCAACACCACCAAAATCAAAAAGGGAAAAGAAAAAGCAAAGGAAGGCACGGAAAAAAGAAAGATCGGATAAGCAGAAAAGCATTTGGCAACTTTTCAAGCAGCAGAAGCAGACCAATTCCAGCAACATTTGTGCAGAATCATCCTCTCCACCGGTTATGATCAGTCTAGTACCAGAAAGGATCGATCCATCTTGGATCCAAGCCCCCAAAAACCATCCACACCCACGACGAGGGGGGCAGAGCAGCGAAACCCAAAGTGCCTCTCCCAGTCATCCCGCACTGAGGTCAATCAACAAAGAGGCCAATAGAATCATAAGCCGGGCAAGACAAAGCCGGTCAGCACCGATCATACTCCAGTGTGCCTTACCATAAGTACCGAATTTAGCGGTGCACCAGCTTGGCAGCCCGTAAGTGGATTACTCCCGATACCCGGGACCACTGCTGGTGTCAAAGCTCTGCAACAAATCAATATTAAGAGGGGCAACAGGAGCCAGCACACTCGCATTGACCACAGCAACCCACCGGTAGTGAAGAATGTGGGAGAAACAGTTTTAGGCCACATTCTTTGGGCCTCAAAAGAGCTCCCCCAGCTCACAAAAATATCCCTGACCATGATCAACAGCGAGGGGGCCGGGGCCCTCTCAGTTCACATAATAACATCTGCTCATGGAATGTACACGGCATTGAGTTAATATATCAAGATCCAGAAGCCCAGACCTTTCTCCAGGAGTACGATATCATCCTACTCCAGGAATCCTAGAGTTTAGATCCAACCGTGGACTGACTTAGGTCGACCCAGGACATTAGCCATGATACATAGAGCTGTGTCTCTTTATTTTTTTTCTGTATCTTAAGATCATCTAAACCCCTAGGCAGGTTTGATCCGGGAAACGTTTTAAGTATTTAAGACCCCTCACAAAATGAGTTTTGTAAAGTCAGCCATTGTGAAACTAAATATATTAAAAAAAAAAAAACACCAAGCATTGCGAGGGACAGTTCTGTTTTGTTAGAGCCTGAAGAAGCCATTGTCCCCGTCACTCACTCACATGGTTTTATTTTATTCGCCTCGAATGAACGTTCTGACTTTGTATCATATAGCAATGGTTTTTATTAACCCCTACTGTGCCTCGGACAAGATGGTCCCGTCCCAGCACACGGTTCCCACCTCGTCCTGCACCGGGCGCATGGGAGAAGCGACCCCCTCATCCCCTTCCCCAGTGACGTCTGATGACGTCAGCATGCTATCGCTTAGCATTTCTCTTCCGCTCGGGAGGAGGGGGCGGGAGAGACATCGGAAGAAAGGAAAGGCTTTTGCTTTCTTTCAATGTCATTCTGAGCATTTCTGCTGCCCGATCCCGATGCGATCAGACAGCAGAAATGCCCACTAGACACCAGGGAATTTCGTTTTTTTTAAATTTACATGAGGGGAGTGGCCCCTTGGGCAAGGGTCGCTCACTAGGCGGCCAAATAATTTTTAGGTCATTTCTGCCCCCCCGGGGGCAGATCGGCCTAATATAATTAGGCCAATCTGCCCCTTGGGGGGGGCAGAAATGCCCACGGGAATTTTTTTTCTTTCTTTTATGTGCAGGGAGCGACCTCTTAGGCAAGGGTCGCTCCCTGGGGGGCCTAATTGTGCTTAGGCCATTTATGCCCCCCCTGGGGGCAGATCGGCCTAATATAATTAAGCCGATCTGCTCCCAGGGGGAGCAGAAATTCCCACTAGACACCAGGGAATTTCTTTTGTGATTTCCAAAAAAGGGAGCACCCCCTTGGGCAAGGGTCACTCCCTGGACGGCCACATTATTTTTAGGCAATTTCTTCCCCCCCTGGAGGCAGATCATCCTAATATAATTAGGCCGAACTGCCTCCAAGGGGGGGGAGCAGAAACCTCTAGACACCAGGGATTTATATATATTTTTATTTACTTTATGTTTTTATATATGGGGAGGGACCCCTTAGGCAAGGGTCGCTCCCCTGGGGGGCAAATTGTATTTAGGCCATTTCTGCACCCCTTGGGGGCAGATCGGCCTAATATAATTATGACGATCTGCCCCTTGGGGGGCAGAAATGCCCACTAGACACCAGGGAATTTATTTTTTTTCTTTTATGTGCAGGGAGCGAACCCTTAGGCAAGGGTCGCTCCCTGGGGGGCCTAATTGTGCTTAGGCCATTTATGCCCCCCCTGGGGGCAGATCGGCCTAATATAATTAAGCCGATCTGCTACCGGGGGGGCAGAAATGCCCACTAGACACCAGAGATTTTTTTTTTGTGTTTTCTAATAAAGGGAGCGCCCCCTTGGGCAAGGGTCGCTCCCTAGGGGGCCATATTATTTTTAGGCCATTTCTTCCCCCCTGGAGGCAGATCTTCCTAATATAATTAGGCCGATCTGCCTCCAGGCGGGGCAGAAACCTCTAGACACCAGGGATATATATATTTTTTTATTTACTTTATGTTTTTATGTATGGGGAGTGACCCCTTAGTCAAGGGTCGCTCCCCTGGGGGGCAAATTGTATTTAGGCCATTTCTGCACCACTTGGGGGCAGATCGGCCTATTTTTGTTAGGCCACTCTGTCCCCAAGGGGGGCAGAAACCACTAGACACCAGGGATTGGTATGTGTGTATGTGTGTGTTTTGTTTGGGGGGGCAGCCCCTTGGGCATGGGTCGCTCCCCATGGGGACACATTACTGTTGGCCTTATCTGCCCCCGTTGGGGGCAGATTGGCCTATTTTTGGAAGGGGAATATTTTTTTTTTCAAAATTAGAGGGTGGGGTTATGGCCATGCCCCCACCCCAAATAAATGGGGCCAAAGTTGTTCTGCCCACCAGTGGCCAGATGGGCCAATTACCCTGATCCACACCCCGGGGGGGAGAAAGTCTACTAGATGCCATGAAATGTAAAAAAAAAAATTGTGGGCTGGTGACTACCAACCAGTATGGGCCTGGTTATGCCCTCACCCGAACTGAAGGGCCTAACAGTCATTCAGCTCTCCCCCGCACACTAAAACATCTTATCCCATGGCAAGCAAGAGGACATTTGATTTTTTTGTTTTACATTTGGGCCATGAGAGCTTGGTAACTCTCAAAATTGTCCCACTTGGAATGGTGAGGGCTGCACTTTTTTTTTACTTTGGGACGCTGCCATGTAGGAAAATCCACAAGACCTAGACAAATCTGAAAACTAAACATCTAGTTGATTCCAGGGTGGTGTGTTTCACATGCACCCTACACCATTTCCTTTCCCACAATGCCTTGCAAGCCTGCAACTTTGGTGGAAAGCACACATTTTTCCCACATTTTTGTGATGGAATCTTCCGGAACCTGCAGGAATCCACAAAATTCCTACCACCCAGCATTGTCTCATCTATACCGATAAAAATTCTGCTGCACTTGTCAGCCTAAAAATGTTTTGTTTCAAACTGACCTTTTGGACCCACTTTGGTTCCCCTTCAATTCCAACGTGTTTTTGGCTCTTCCCTGTCACAAACACTTGGCCCACCTACACAAGTGAGGTATCATTTTTACCGGGAGACTGAGGGGAACGTTGGGTGGTAGGAAATTTTTCCCAGTGCAGTGATCCCACACAGAAATGTGGGAAAATGTGTTTTTTTGGCTAAATTTGAGCTTTGCTGAGGATTCTGAGTAAGAAAACATTGGGGATCCACACAAGTCACACCTCCCTTGAATCCCTCGGGTGTCTAGTTTTCAGAAATGTCTGGGTTTAGTAGGTTTCCCTAGATGGCTGCAGAGCCCAGGAACAAAAACGCAGGTGCCCCCCTCGAAAACAGGTCGTTTTCTATTTGATAATTTGATGTATCCAGATAGTGTTTTGGGGCATTTCTTGTTGCAAGCAGAAGGCCTACCCACACAAGTGAGGTACCATTTTTATCGGGAGACTTGTGGAAACGCTGGGTGGAAGGAAATTTGTGGCTCCTCTCAGATTCCATAACTTTCTGTCACCGAAATGTGAGGAAAAGGTGTTTTTTTTGCCACATTTTGAGGTTTGCGAAGGATTCTGGGTAACAGAACCTGGTGAGAGCCCCACAAGTCACTCCATCATGGATTCCCCCAGGTCTCTAGTTTAAAAAAATGCACAGGTTTGGTAGGTTTCCCCAGGTGGCGGCTGAGCTAGAGGCTAAAATCCACAGGTAGGCACTTTGTAAAAAACACCTCTGTTTTCTTTGAGAAAATGCGATGTGTCCACCGTGTTTTCGGGCATTTCCTGTCGCGGGAACTAGGCCTACCCACACAAGTGAGGTACCATTTTTATCGGGAGACTTATGGAAATGCTGGGTGGAAGGAAATTTGTGGCTCCTCTCAGATTCCAGAACTTTCTGTCACCGAAATGTGAGGAAAAAGTGTTTTTTTAGCCAGATTTTGAGGTTTGCAAAGGATTCTGGGTAACAGAACCTGGTCAGAGCCCCACAAGTCACCCCGTCTCGGATTCCCCTAGGTCTCTAGTTTAAAAAAATGCACAAGTTTGGTAGGTTTCCCTAGGTGCCGGCTGAGCTAGAGGCCAAAATCTACAGGTAGGCTATTTGCAAAAAGCACCTCTGTTTTCTTTGGGAAAATTTGATGTGTCCACGTTGTGCTTTGGGGCACTTCCTGTCGCGGGCGCTAGGCCTATCCACATAAGTGAGGTACCATTTTTATCGGGAGACTTGGGGGAACATAGAATAGCAAAACAAGTATTATTGCCCCTTGTCTTTCTCTACATGTTTTCCTTCCAAATATAAGACAGTGTGTAAAAAAGACGTCTATTTGAGAAATGCCCTGTAATTCACATGCTAGTATGGGCACCCCAGAATTCAGAGATGTGCAAATAACCACTACTCCTCAACACCTTATCTTGTGCCTATTTTGGAAATACAAAGGTTTTCTTGATACCTATTTTTCACTCTTTATATTTTAGCAAATCAATTGCTGTATACCCGGTATAGAATGAAAACCCACTGCAAGGTGCAGCTCATTTATTTGCTATGGGTACCTAGGGTTCTTGATGAACCTTCAAGCCCTATATATCTCAGCAACCAGAAGAGTACAGCACACGTAATGGTATATTGCTTTCAGAAATCGGACATTGCAGTAAAAAGTTACAGAGTAAAACGTACAGAAAATTTGCTGTTTTTTTCATCTCAATTTCAATATTTGTTTTATTTCAGTTGTTATTTTCTGTAGGAAACCCTTGTAGGATCTACACAAATTTCCCATTGCTGAATTCAGAATTTTGTCTACTTTTTCAGAAATGTTTGGGTTTCTGGGATCCAGCATTGGTTTCACACCCATTTCTGTCACTGACTGGAAGGAGGCTGAAAGCACAAAAAAATCGTAAAAATGGGGAATGTCCCAGTAAAATGCCAAAATTGTGTTGAAAAATTGGGTTTTCTGATTCACATCTGCCTGTTCCTGAAAGCTAGGAAGCTGGTGATTTTAGCATTGCAAACCCTTTGTTGATGCCAATATCAGGGAAAAAACACAAGCCTTCCTCTGCAACCCTTTTTTCCATTTTCTTTTTTAAAAAACTAACTTTTTACTGTATTTTGGGTAATTTCTTGGTCTCCTTCAGGGGAACCCACAAAGTCTGGGTACCTCTAGAATCCCTAGGATGTTGGAAAAAAGGACGCAAATTTGGCATGGGTAGTTTATGTGGACAAAAAGTTATGAGGGCTTAAGCGCGCCCTGCTCAAATAGCCAAAAAAAGGCCTGGCACCTGAGGAGGAAAAGGCCTGGCAGCGAAGGGTTTAATTGAGCAACAAAGATTATCTTACCTTAACTACCATTGTAATGATAATACATAAATTGCCAGTTCTCCAAGTCAAACAACTTCTCTGGATCTAAAAACAGGAAAGTTAAGGAAATGTGAGATTTTTCACAAAATATATTGTCACCAAAAGTCAATACTTATTGCACACCAACAGCACACAAAGAATAAACTCGGTTTGATTTGGTCAGGTGAATTTATGAATTGTAAAATAATATATTCACTAAGATTGTCAAAGATTATGCAATATATGTTCAATATAAATATGGACAGTTTTATTTTCAAAGTTATGAACTTTCTTTGGGCATCAAAAGGTAATCACATTACCTTTGTGGAATGAAGTGATTCCTTCTTCCCCAGTTACAATCCTTTAAGACAAATTGGTCATCTTAGATTAGAGACAACCACAAAATGTTTATATACCTGATTGAGCAGTCTGCCTTCTGTGGTGAAGGCAAATTAAAGGAATAGTTAACCAGACTTCAGCCACTGTAATTTCAAAGGATAAAGTAATTCTGTTTTCTCCTATTATCCCCTCCGTCTACACTTTAACTAGGAATTGTGTCAACTCCCAAATCAAAAAATTCAACAAGCTGGATTGTCCTTTCACAGCGATTTTTTTCTGTAGAAAGAGATGTGGAACTTCCAGGCCCTGACAGATGTCTGACAAAAGTTCTAAGCAAAGAGTGATATAGCCTCACTCACTGACGTAAATAGCGTGTCAGCCCCATGCTGGTATATTTGGTAACATTTGCTAAAGGAATTTACTTGAATTTAAGCAAGATGGAGTTGGTTTAGCTTTCACAATTTCAGCCCAAGCACTCACAATGCCCTCCTTTTGGTGCCACTCAATATAATTGAAATACCTGGCCTTTCTTTGAAATTAGAATTTCTCTTTAAATCGTTCCCTTTTTTCTCTAATCTCTGCTCATAATCTCTGAAGTGCTCACAATTGTTTTACTATATTTAAGTACATTGAGCATAAACTAGGCCTTGCACATACTAGTAAAAATGGAAAATCTTTGCAAGAGCTGGTGTTGCCATCAGTAAACATGGATTTTGAGTCTCCTGAGTGCGCTTGCCTTGTGTCTGTAACAGAGCGATTGAAATTGTATAAATAAATATATATATATATATATATATATATATATATATATTTGTATATAAAATCAATCACTCTAAACCATGGCTCCGGAATGTCCTATGAGCAACACCATTCAACAACACATTGAGGCATATCGACTCGGTGAAACACAATAACATTGTGGGATGCAACTATATATCTAGCCTGAAGTTAAGGCACTCGAAATGAATGAGCAAAAGTAATATTGGAAACACTTAGCATGACTCATAAACATAACACCAATTGCTCATAGGCCATTCCGGCCATGCCTTAGAGTGACAAGCCCTTAGTTGACATCACCAGAGTGGGAGATCGCATGTGATTTCTGTGATTGAATTGCACCTTGAAATCTCACATAAACAACATGTATATATACTTTGACATCATGCGTTTGAAGAAGAAAGTTCCCTTGTGAAACATGTATAACCATTGTTCCTTTTAAAGTGTGTATAATTCTGTATGATCAAAAACTACGTGGCCCACAATACAGCATTGTGGGCAGGACGGACGTTCTGTATAAATAACGAAATCAATGTAGGACACACTAACCGTTAGCAAGACTCAGAGGTGAAACTCGATGGTAGTTGCCATTAATTTTAAAATAAATACAAATCTAAAGGATTTTCAGGAGTTAAGAGATTCTTCTTTGTTGTCGATAGTTTAGAGGGTCGGCACCAGTGTCCGCTTTGTTATTTATCTCACAGGCAAAGCAACTTCTCCTGGAACACCGGACCCATAAGGGATGGAGCTTTAGTTATGCTGGCAGAGTGCACCGGCGGTTCAAAATCCTCTCAAGCACTGGAACAGGCGCTCCCTCAGGACACAGGTCAGCTGGAAGATATAGATTTACTCAGAAATCTCGATGATGCATTTCGACCGCCTCGCAGTCTTCATCACATATGGCGCATTTCCCAAATGTGGAGCTGTACATAAGTGAGATAATAAACAAAGGACACATTGTTTAAATCGCCACAAGAAGAGTTACAAATACGGTTGCAATATTGACATATCACCATTGTAATCATATGGCCTAAGATATTGTATATGTGCAATCAAGTACTCAGCCTAAGTTAACCAATATGATGGGTGAATAATATGCCTGACAAGTAAAATGTCAGTAATATGCAAATAGAGCACATTATTACAGTTTTCACCCACGTTATATAGCTTCGGCAGTCATGTTGTAGAGTTGAAGTAAACTTCGCACGGCTTGCCAAGTGCAGATATATCTGCAATCAAGTGTATGTTGGCAAGCAAGAACAGTCATGTAATGTGTAAAAGGCCAGACGAAGAGAGTTACATGGACAGAATGTCTGAGTACCATGTGTGTTTTTCGTCAGGGAATAAACGATATCACACCCAAGAAAGGATTCTCCCACGGTTCAAAGAAGTGTAGTGTTGTAAAGACGGAAAATGTGGTATCGAGTAACATCACATTACTAGCATCAATACGTGAGCAGCCTGATCATGGTACAGGTGGTACTCAAGAACGTGCCCAATCATCCCTACCGATAATGAGAAAGTGCCCTAATATAAAAGAAAGATAGTCAAAAGGATGAGAAATCGCGATGAGGGACAAGTGTGGTCACAGATGAAAATAAAAGTGCATCTGCACCGAAAAATGTGACTGTGTGGCTGATATAAATCACAAAGAAAATGTGAAAGAAGGGAAAGGTCTTCCAACAGTGCCCCAGTGGGTCATCTGAGTAAGGTCTGAAACTTCTGCTGGGATAGCTCAATAGCTACCTCATGCTGTTCTTGTGACAAGATACCCTCAAGATGTTTCAATGTTGCCTGTTCTTTCAGACTCTTAGTAGGGGTTAAACCTAACAATGTACATTTCAAATTGGCTTTTAAATGCATCCCTCGCCATTCTTGCCATTGACCCGTCGATAAAACTGAAAATGTATTTTATCACTTGCTTGCAAATTTGAAGCTGGGCTACATCCATTAAGGGACGCATGTTGTCTCTAAAGCCTATACAGAAGAGTATTTGCGCCAATATCCTACACCACATAAACTGGAGGGTGATCAGAAAGGGCAGGACACAAAATATCAGCACTTACCCTGGTTAATGTATCTGAAGAATAAATAACTATACATGAGCCAAAAAATTGTACCTTTTGCCAATAGATATATAAAAGTGGGAAATTCAGATGTGCCTCTCTCCAGAATTCAACTAAGCTGAACTTGCTTTGAAGGAAATTCAGTACTTCCTTCATATAGGACCCACTCCTGGATAATTCTGTGACTCTTCAAAAATGTAAATATTTATGTATTGGTTTCAAAGTAACATTTAAGTCACCTCTCCTCGAACGTTAAATGCAAAGTATGCTTTCAAAATATCAGTGTCAGAAATTGGTGTGAAGATGTTTTAATATCGCTTGTTGATATAGTAAAAATGTTTGTGTTCCGATTGCGAGATCATACTCAAACTATATCAGCAGAATTTTGCACAGAGGCCCATTGAAAACTGCACATGTGTAATATGCTTGCTGAAGTATCTGGTGCTAATGTAATTGTAGAAGAAACTATAATAACCTGTTTGTTTCATACCAGAGGACCCTCCTTCGCAATGACTGTCTGCATAATAGGAAGCTCCTATCAGAACAGAGAGAGGAACCTAAATTGCAGCCCATGTCTCCATAGTAGTAATAAATAGTAAGTATGTTTGTGTTGTCCCTGAGGGTATTAAAACATCCAGTCATGAGCTGGATAACATGATGTGTTTTTACAAGCTCTCATGCCCGGTAGACTCTCCTTGGCCTGCAGGCAAACACACACTGGTGCCAACTTACTAGCATTATTGGGATAAATGGAATGGCTGTAATTCAAGCATATCCCAGATCTTAGTTGTAGACAATATACCTTGAGCACCAATTAGTCCCTATCAGGGACTGTTAGGAATACATTTTCTTTCAGTGAAATATACTGGAGCACCTTTCCCAGAAGGTAGAACACACACAAAACATATAGGGGCTCAGCCGGGGCCGGGGATGCGGGAGTCTGGCGGTGCCCCGCAGGGCATTCTGACCGCGGCGGTTTGGCCGCGGTCAGACCAGGAAAACCGGCGGTCTCCCGCCGGTTTTCCGCTGCCCTGGGAATCCCCCATGGCGGTGCAGCTTGCTGCGCCGCCATGGGGGATTCCGACCCCCTCACCGCCATCCTGTTCCTGGCGGTTCCGACCGCCAGGAACAGGATGGCAGTGAGGGGTGTCGTGGGGCCCCTGGGGGCCCCTGCAGTGCCCATGCCAATGGCATGGGCACTGCAGGGGCCCCCGTAAGAGGGCCCCACTTTGAATTCCAGTGTCTGCTTTGCAGACACTGGATTTCGCGACGGGTGCCACTGCACCCGTCGCACATCCTCCACTCCGCCGGCTCCATTCGGAGCCGGCTTCCTCGTGGGGAGGGGTTTCCCGCTGGGCTGGCGGGCGGCCTTCTGGCGGTCGTCCGCCAGCCCAGCGGGAAAGCCAGAATGGCCTCCGCGGTCTTTCGACCGCGGAGCGGCCATATGGCGGCTCCCTCCAGGCGGGCGGCTCCCGCTGCCCGCCGGGGTCAGAATGACCCCCATAATGTACTACTGCATTACTGTTTAGCAGATTTTGTTGTTTAAGGCCCTTATTGCAAGTAGCAATGTACCACCAATCGCCATCCTGAGTGGGCTGGTCTTTCTGGGTCTGAAATACCTGGGTCTAAACAGGACCTACACATCCTCTCCTTTGCTTTGTGAAGCCATGCTGCCCGAGTGATGTGGAAGCTGCACTGCTCGTGCCTGCCTCTTCGGAAATGCTGAGACACAGAAGTCGTGTACTGTGAGCTGTGAAGCATAAGCTGAAAGTTGAGTGCTGCTGGAGCAGTGACACAACAGGGAAGTTGGACCTACAAACAGTGGCAGTGATTTTTTTATTTTTATTTTAAGCTTGAGCTCAAGCAGTTGGCGAGGGGTGGGGAGGTGTTGGGAAGAAGGTTATTACCTTGTTAACCCCAGTGAAATTATACAGATAGGACATTGTGTGCAACTGGGCCAGTGAGCGACTGGGCCATCATGGGTCATCTGCACTGGCCGCTGTGGAGAACATGACATGTGGTTGTGCACACTGGTCCCTGTGCTCAGGAGACTGTGGTAGCAGAGAAGATTGTGTCTACAGTTGTAAAGAGGGGTCCTGGTGGCATTGAGCAAGGTGCATTGTCAAACTGGGTCCTAGGTGCAAGGAGAAGGAGGAAGAAAGCATTTGGGTGGTGGTGCCGGGACCAGTTGTGTCTTGGTGGGGCATTCAGCTATCAGACGAGCAGAGGTAAGTGCCTAGTAGTTTAGTTATTAGTAGTCTGTTACTAAAGCCTTTGAAAAAAACTGAAGTTCTGCACCTTCTGAGTCTGAAAGTTGAAACAGGAATTTGGTGCATGAGCAAGGGACTAGGCCAGGCAAGGTTTCTGACTGGGAAAATGCCTGGACTGGTGGAGATAAGAGCAGGAAGGGTCTCACCCTTGTATAGGGTACTAATCTCAAGAGGCACATTGACACGTACAAAGGAGTGATGGCACGTGGGAGAGGCAAAATTCATGAAGGGCCAAATAGTCACCTTCTGGAGGCGGTTTACCCTATGACAGGAAATAAGCCCTTGGAATGAAAAGAGGGCACCTATAGAGAAACAAAGTCTGAGGGGAAATGGAAGTTAAATCCAATATGTAAGCCCTTCACAGAATTTTACTAGGGTGGGGTGGGGCATCAGCGAGCAAATAGATTAAAGAAATTGTGGGTAAGTATTTCAAAAGGAATTTTTCACTTGCTGAGACTCGGCTTTCTGTCAAAGGGCAACTAAGTGAGCTGGGTAATGCAAGTCACTGTTTTTAGATCTAGATCTAAGTCTACCCACCATAAGTATTCTGGATACACTGAGTCAGAATGAACTTAACATAGAAACAAGACTGTCCTCAGCACGACAACTTGTCTCCCTATTTGAGAATGGGGGCTTGCAAGGGGGAGGGGAGGAAGGGGGTTTGAGAGGAAAGGTTGAATAGAGGTGGGGCAGCACAGTGAGGTCTACAGTGATTATAGGAATGAGCATGAAAAGACAAGGGAGCAGAGTTTGGCCGAAGCAGAGGATGTCAAAGGAACAGTGCAATACTCTATTCTAAATTTAGAAATCTCAGCAACTCCCTCAGCATCAATGTTAGATATAATGTTGATGTTACAGAAAACTTGCAAGGTTTGTTTGAGGTGTTTGTAATGAGCCATGATATACTTAAAGCCCAGAAAAATCAATTTCAGGTAATTGCGGGGGAGGTAAGTCAGATAAAGGACCTTATGTCAACTATGGTAAGAAATGTTGATGAACATAAGCAGAGAATAAGACCTCCGGATAAACAAGAGGCAGAAAGGGATGCCTTGCGACTGGTGCGCCTCAAGTGTATATTTGTCCAGGCAGCCAATGCTTGTCAAGAAGCTGTGAGAATCTACTAGACACAGACAGTATATACCTCAGGGTAAAAAGGTGAGGAAGGGCCCCTGGAAGGGGATGAGAGCAAAACAACGAAATACAAAGTTAACCAACTTAGGGGGAAGGATGTAACCATCAAATAAAAGACCAAAAATGGACTGAAACAGCAGCCCCCAGGGAAATGAATTCGGTGTTGAAACAAGAAAGGAATGGGAGGGGAATCCAAGGGGAAATAAGGTGAGCAGTTCCCACTGCTAAAGTAGGGAGAAACCTGAGAATGATAACCAGGCAGGAGAAGATAGAACATCAGTAAAACCAGGGGACCATAAAGGGAGAAGGATGGAAAAAGAAGGGAAGTACGAGTGGGGGGGGGGGGGGGGGGTGAGGGGGAAGCATGTTTCCCAAAGCAACAAAGAACAGAGCCAGGAGTAACTTGTGGTTGTATCTGGAACCGTCACAAAATAGGAAAAGGAAAAAAGAGCAAGGAAGTTACTACCCCTAAATCAATCCCAATTATTGTATGCCTTCTCCAGATGACCCAGCATGAAAGAAATGGGGACTAAGGACAAATAGGATTTTTGAAGAAAAATAAAGGGAATGAAGTCACTAAGACTCTATTGCATACATGGTTAGTTAAGTCCTTACTCGTAAATGCGGAAAGTGAGGTTTTAAAAGAAGGGTTAGGCTTTGTCCAAGAATCAAATTCTGAAAGTGGATGACTGGGGCAAATTTTTCCTGAGGCATCATGTTGGGCTTGGGTAAAGAAAAGTCAGGTTGGCTTGAAAGGAATATAGGAAAACATTCTGAAGATAAGTACCACTCTCCAGTACAGCCAGGTCCTGGGAAGATCTGAGCAATGAGAACAGTTATGAGGCTTTGTCCTCACCAGCCTCCTGGGATGAGGGGTGGTTGAGTGACATTGATAAGGTCCTTGGGCCGTCACATAGCTTAGGGGTATTAACATGGAATATCAATGGTTTAACGAGTATGTTAAAGACAACAAACCTTTTAAAACTTGCTATGTGGCAAGAGATTGTGGCCCTCATTCTGACCTTGGCGGGCGGCGGAGGCCGCCCGCCAAAGTCCCGCCGTCAGGTTACCGTTCCGCGGTCGAAAGACCGCGGCGGTAATTCTGACTTTCCCGCTGGGCTGGCGGGCGGTCTCCTTCAGACCGCCAGCCAGCCCAGCGGGAAAGAGGCTTCCACGATGAAGCCGGCTCGGAATCGAGCCAGCGGAGTGGAAGCTGTGCGACGGGTGCAGTTGCACCCGTCGCGTATTTCACTGTCTGCGCAGCAGACAGTGAAATACATTTAGGGGACCTCTTACGGGGGCCCCTGCAATGCCCATGCCAGTGGCATGGGCACTGCAGGGGCCCCCAGGGGCCCCACGACCCCCCCTACCGCCATCCGGATCTCGGCGGTCCGACCGCCGGGATCTGGATGGCGGTAGGGGGGGTCAGAATCCCCGCGGCGGTGCAGCAAGCTGCGCCGCCGCGGAGGATTCAATGGGGCCGCGGTACACTGGCGGGACCCCGCCAGTGGTGCCGGTCCGACCGCGGCTTTACCGCCGCGGTCGGATTCCCCATTGAAGCACCGCCGGCTTGTCGGCGGTGCTCCCGCGGTCCTCCGCCCTGGCGGTCAAAGACCGCCAGGGTCAGAATGAGGGCCTGTGTGTCTGCAGGAAACCTGGCTGTGAGATGAAATCCAAATGTTTGATGGCTTTGTGCAGATAAATAGGAGTGCTAAGAGAATCCAGCAGAGACTTCCACATGGGAGCTAATAATTTTGATAGCAACTAAAATATAGAAGTTAAATGTAAATGGTTGGTGGTATGTAGAGTACGCCTTCAGGACCCAGATTTAAGATACAAATATATGATAATAGCAAATGTGTACATACAGAGCGCTAGAAGGGAAGAGTACAGGTTGGAACTGGGAAGATTTAAGGAAAATGTGGATTTATTGTGTGCAAAGGTTCATAAAGATTTGCCTATTATGTTTGGGGACTTTAACCGTAAGGTAAATCCAGGTAGAATAGACCCTTGGCATACATAGATATTAATGGTTTACAATAAATGTTGCCAGTTTCCCAGATACAATGCTAGAGGCACAGGAGGTGGCACTGCATGAACTCCTGGGTTCAAAGGGCCTGCTTTGAATTAATGGACGGATTGACCCTGATCATCCAGCACATCAAACGTTCAAGTGTTGGGCACAGCCTTGCCCTAGCAATTTTGTTTCATGCATGCCGGAACTTTGATAAAATTAGGAGTTTCCAGGTAGGGCAAGGTAAAGGAAGTGAGCATCACCTTGTAAAACTGAAAATATGTAGAGGTGAATGTTGACTGAGGGAATGGACATTTTTCTGACCAATGGAGTATGGAGAGGCTACCCTCCTTTCAACAAGAGCATGTGCCAATTAGTGCCCTGGGTAACAACATAAGGTGGTTTGAGAATATTCTTAACCAGATAGTTTTGTTTAAAGAAGGATCTAAAAGACAAAAGGGATTGGGGGTAATAATAGGATTCCAGATAACCTGAGGAAAAAAATATTTGGATTAATAATGAATGTAAGAAACTAAAGTCCTTGATTAGAAAGGGAGGAAACAGTCTTAGTATTGATTATGAAATGTATAATAGCATTTAGAACATTAAAGTATATAGTGAGAAATTATTCTAATCAGAAACCAGAAACGAGCTCTAATGAGAAATCTGAAAAGAGCTCATGAAGAAAAGCGTTAGGGGAGGTCTGCTGGAAGCAATACTCAAAGAAAAAAAAGTTTTGTAAACTAGTGCAGGATGGAACTAGGAGAATGCACAGAGCGTTAATTGTGTGGTGGAGGAAGATATCTGGGCTGAGTCTCTAACAGAAATGTTTGGCAATAGGATCCAGTCCATACTCACAACAGCAACACCTTGAGTGGGTGTAGATGAGGACACTCAGTCCTTGTTTATGTAGCCAACATTAAACACACTATATCAAGCCTAGTTTTGACTGGAGTGGCTGGTCCGTATAATTTTCCAGCAGTTATAGTAAAGAACAGGGCAGATTGGTGGGTGGAATTCTTTCACCAGAAGTTCCTTAATATACTGACTAATGGCCAGTTCCATGAAAACTGGGGAGATGCAGTTATTAGATGTATGCATAAAAGTGGTGATTTAAAAGCTCCAAAGAACTATAGGCTATTCAACTGGTTTGATGTTGGAGAAAAAATGTTTGGCAAAATTATGTTAGATAGGCTTAATGAATGGGCACAATTGAATCATATTGTGGCTCCAGAGCAGGGACGTTAAAAAGGAATGCCATTGCACAATTGACCACTGCTTTTCCCTTTGGTCTATTACACATAAGCCAGTCAAGCGAGGGGACAGCTTGTTTTGCTGCTTTGTAGATTTCTGCGCAGCTTATGATCTGGTGGACTGTGAGTGCTTATGGGAAACTCTGACAAAGCAGGACATTCCAAGGATTCTGTTGCCTTTAATCCAAGAGTTGCATGCACCCAACCGGGATCAAGTAATTTTTGATAGTGAGGGGGACGCGAACACAGAAATTTGTTTGATCAAAAATGGGCTGCAGCAGGAATGTGCTTGGGCTCCCCTACTTTTATCACAATAACAGATCTGCCAGCAGCCCTGGTTGGGGAAAGGGGCACCAGCCGCAAAATGGATGGGAAACATGTAGCATACCTCCTATGTGCTGATGACCTTGTGATTCTGGATCAGACTGAGCTAGGCCTATAAAAGAAGCTGGAAGCATTTATGAAACATTGTCAAACTAAAAAAATAGTGGTAAATCTGGAGAAGTGGTGTGCTTCGGTAAAAAAAAATGTAATGTCTAGCTAGAACTGGTGAATGAATACAAGTATCTAGGGGTTTGGCTTGAGTGGTCATTGAAGTGGAATGTACATATTGAGTCATTACAGAGCCCTTGGCTCAGTAAGCAGATTGAAAAAATGTAATAGTGGCTATGGTGAGATGTCCCGTAGGGCTGTGCTAAAAGTATGTGGCAATGATACCCTCCCAATTTCTGTATGGAGCCGAGCTGCTGTGTATCAGTGGCAAAAGCGGGTGGGATACTGAGGAGGGAATATGTTTACAAAAAATGTCTCTTTCTGCATCAATGATTCGGTCTGAGATTGGAGACCGGTATGACATAATGGAGTATAATCGTTCAAGTGGCTTTAATTAGATTGTGCAACATTTGAGTACTGTGAAGGACAAAAGATTGCTTTATGGTGCAAGAATGAAACAAGAAAAAGTTAATTGAACTAGGCTAAGGGAGATAGGAAAAGGCAGTAAGATACCTGTGGGGTAATGAAGGTTAAACTGTGCAGGCAGAATCTAGAAATAGAGGTCTCGTAGAAAGATCATAAGGTGCTTGGTAAAAAATTGTTTAGAGAAAATGATTGGCAAGTCTTAGAGGGCAAAAACTTAGTACAGCTCACACTTAAATCTTGGCAAAATGAAGAATGGTTCTCTTACTTGGACTGGCTACCTAACCACTGGCTTAGATATGAACTATTAACGTTGAGGGTTGGCATTAACCCATGTTGTCGTAATACAGAGATACAATTGGCAATGATGGATCCGGACGGTAAATGTATATGTGATTCAAAGACAAAGGGCCTGATTCTAACTTTGGAGGACGGTGTTAAACCGTCCCAAAAGTGGCGGATACACCACCTACCGTATTACGAGTCCATTATATCCTATGGAACTCGTAATACGGTAGGTGGTATATCCGCCACTTTTGGGACGGTTTAACACCGTCCTCCAAAGTTAGAATCAGGCCCAAAATGTGTTATTTTGCACATTTTAATGGATTGTTTAAAAGTCTTGCCCCTTCGGATAACATTTTTACATCCTATTTTCATAAAATACGGCATCGAGCGCAAGCTGTAGACCTTTTAACTGATATGCAATTCTTGGATGTTACATGAGCAGTGGGACGCATATGATTGCTGTTAAAAAGTTTTTTGTAGGTGTATACAAAGGTTGGCCTATTTATCATCCATGTTTTTTTTAAGGAAATGTGGTCTTAAGAGAGCAAATTGATGGAATAGATAAACAAATATTGCATATTTTAGGATTGGATAGTTTTAATTGGGTATTCAAGGGCTTATTTTAAGTATTTATCTCTTATTTTATTAGTCTAGTATGCTATTTATGTGAAGGCTGCAAACAAGAATTTATGCTGTTTAAAGACTTATGGTCTAAATAAAAAAAAATTGACTGACTGAACTAGGTCTGCAAATCCCACACCTAATGACCTCTATTTAACAAATTTCGGGCCCAATAATTTTGGGTTGAGAGACATGACGCCCATTAAGTGCCATTAGATGATACTGTTGCAAGTGCAGGAGCTGTGGTCTCGACCCCAGCTCTTTCACTGCCCAACCCACTTAGCACCATGAGGGAATCAAGCAATGATCCCCTTCACAGGCATCTGGATCCCTTTCTATCCACCAACTCACGTCCCCCTCAAAAGCAGTAAAGGCCAGGCCATTGGCAGAGCCCTGGACGGCATGCAAAGCATCATCTTCGATCCCTCATCCATAACATACATGAGAGGGAGCCAACAATGCTCACTCCTGGCCTGCCCTGTCCCCCTGACTTCACCTTCATTCCCCTTGTGGATTAAGAACAGCCATGGGATGGCAATAGTGCTCAGGCAGTGTGTGAATCTCTAACTTTCGCTTCTCATAACACATCATGGATGAGCAGATAGTGCTCCACTAGTATACTGCAACTTGGCCCAGAATCACAAGCCCCTGCCCTTCACACCATAACCCACCAGTTCCCCTGCTGCCATATTCCCCTTACTAAGAGAAGACGGAAAATGCCAGTGGATGTCACTGGATTTGTTCTGGAAATCCTGAACATGACAGTGGAAAATAATCCAGTAGTCTCCCATTTTGGAATTTGGTGTGTACGAAGATAAAATTGGAGACTTCTAATACCTTTATTTCCACACAAAATTCAAGAAAACTCAAAATTAGGGGGTAAGTGGGTCTCCCAGAGTCATAGCAAAATGCTTAAGTCCCGCATTACTGATGAACACATACATTTTCAGGTGCAATCTGGTTTTGTTTTTTTATTTTTTGAGGTAATATGGACTTCTACTTCCAACTGGAATGCACCTTTTGGGGTAGATCCGAGCCTTATTTGCTTAATGCTATCCTCCTTCTTTCATGACGCAGACTAGTGAAAGGACGATGAAATTGAATACTACCCCGAGCATGACCCTCTAGTTAAGCTCCATTATGATTATTTGAGAGTGTTTCCACCCATCAAATTTTTTCTGGTCAGCTGATTCTCCCTAATGTTGGATGGTGAACGTAGATGCTACACCTGAAGTTGCTGTGCAATAGGAAGTAAGAAGTATCTAAGCCCTTCTGTTAATACATGTGTTTACCATATTCCTGTCTGATCAATTCTACTCTATATGAATGGGCATGTTCAGATGTTGGCCTCAAACTCATTGTGTATTCAAAAACAGTACATCCCCAGCATGCATCTGCTTCAGAAACACGTGGAAAGAATGAGAAGCTCCACAGTACAGCCTCCTTGCTCTCAGACGCTTCTTAAGGCCCCCACACACAGGGTCCATGAATTGAAAATAAAAGAGGCTAAAAATAGTTGGTTTGTGTCAACTCCTGTATTTTCAACACACTTTCTATCCATGCAACATCTCAGGAAATGCCACCAACATTTTCCTGCCTATCGTTCACACCAGGAAACTACCCATCAGGCTCACAATGATGCAGCATGCCAGGCAAAGGGTTTAGCGGTTTCTTGACCTGGCCCTTAAAGTGCCTTTTAGATGTAAAGTACTATAAGATGTTTTGCAGTGATTAGTGAAATTTCCTTTTCACCTTTATCACCTGATAACAGCTCTTACATCTATCATCCTGGCATGGTATTCGCCAAAATATTTTGCTTTTACCCCCCCTTGTTTTACTGAATTTGTTTATTTTGGCTTTGGGACTCTGTGACCTTTCCTACTACTAACCAGTGCTAAAGGTATTGTGCTCTCTCCTTCAAACATGGTAACATTGGAAAACACCTAATTGGCACATTTAAATAAATTTTAAGTCCCTAGTATATGGTAGTACCTGTACCCATAGCCTGTAAGTTAAATACAATCAGTGTGCCACGAACACACTGTGTGCAATACACTAAATTAGCCTTTTAAAACATGTCTCAGGACTGCCACTACCCCTGTAGTGCAGTTGTTAATAGCCATTTCGACCTGCAAAGTGAACCTCTCACCAAGCCTAAATCTTTCTTTGGAATACTTAAAAGTCACCCCCTAAAGTAGGTCTTAAAGGCTCATAGGTCAGGATGCACTATATTTAAAAATTATCACATGTACGTAAGTGTAACCAGTGGAGGCTACAACTCAATGGGGGTGGCGGGTATTAAAAAAATATATATATAAGGGAAGTTTTAAAAAATATATATATATATATTGTCAGGAGAGACGGATCTGTCTCTCCTTCATCCTATTCTCTTCCCTGACTACTGGCAGCACAGAGAATTTTCCAGAACCAGATGTGAGAGTATCATTGAGAGTTCCCCCCCTCCCCCACAAAAAGGTCAGGCACCAGGTATAAATATTGCATCTCTAGTGCCACTCATTAGAACTCTCCTGCGCCTGTAGAACGTACAGAAAAAAGACTGTTCTGCTGTCAGAGGACTTCCCCCTGCTTGAAAGACCCCCCTTACTGTCTGAGAAGGAATCACACTGGTCTTGATACCAGAATCTCCCAAGTGTTGTCCTGGAGAACCTCAACCACTAATGACAACCAGCAGTGTAAATAATCTCCATTAGTCTGACATAGTGGATAGTGTCATCATTGGGTTCCACACCTGGTAGTTTCTTGCAAACAAGCTCAACACAACTTTACATTGCCAATACAATCTACAGTTTTATCCCTACAATAGCCTCCACTTCCTTTTGCATTGACTACACAGTCAAAAATATTCTTAACAAAACTTGACACCATGGCGGACAAATTAGGGTTAACCTGTACTTAGAGGTTTTTTCTTATTTGTTCTTTCTGGTCCCCCCCCCACCCGTCACCACCTTCCAAGCAAATTCAAAATCACTCAAACATTGGCTCACACTGATGATTGTGAGTCATAGCAGACCTCAAAAAGAGCAGATTAAAGCAGTTAATAAAGGGATCATGATGACGGAACACTTGAGGGAAAATGGTGCACCCAAGGGCCTCTGGTCTACAATGACCGGCAGATATTTCTCAAGGATACCATCTTTCAAAAAGATTGGGCTACCATTTTATGGCATTGCAAGGGAGACTGGCTAGTATTTTTAATAAAGGCAGCCACTGACTCTCACAAGCCATGACAATAAAGATCCAGATCAGTGAGACGAAATATAAAATGATGATACATGTGACAACTTTTAAAAAATAACTTGAAGAAATATAGAAGGAAATGGCAGATATTAAGGACACTTTCATCCAAACCAAGATACAGACACTGAGAAAAGATCTTGATTTTCACACAAGAAAGTCTACCCTTATATACCAAGTGACTATAATCCATCGAAGAACCAAGACAGTCAGATTATGACCCCTCAGGAGGATGCTTCACAGGATAGAGTAGTGGAGAATACAACAGAAACAAGCACAGAGGAAGAAGCCATGGCTACCAACCAATCTGGCAAGGACCAAACCATGAAGAACAAGCAGTCTCATTTTTCCAACTTTTTTCACCACAGTTTGGAGGTTGGATGAATCCCTACATGACTGGGCCTCCACCAAGATACCTTTAGACTTCCTTTTTATAAAGGGCCAAGGATTCCCAAAGAGGAAGAAATAAAAAAGCGTTGAGATGGGAAGATTCAGACAAAGACATACAAACCAGGTGTCGGACGAATGAACAAATGCCAGGGACCAGCACCAACAGTCATTAGTGTTTAACCTGACTGACATTCCCCTAATGAAAGGCCAACTAACCACCCTGAACAAAGAAATAGGTTTTGTACCTACCTCCACCCTTGACAAATTCCAACTCCAGTGAAGTGGCCGAACTTTGTAGGAAAATAAAGCTGAAAGTCTTCTTCAGAGATAAAGATAACCCCGACAATGGGGGATACAATGCCCTGACAAATAAGTCCACATTCTGTTCTGTAAATACAGTGGTGCCAGTCAAAGTAGTAGCTTTTGAACAGGCCCTATATAAGGAAATTGAATCTATTAAAAGCTCGGTTTTCAAACCCTTTCACAATATCGCCAAGAGGGAATGACAAGCACTAAAAGTACATACAGGTAATCAATACCTTGTAATAAAACCAGCTGACTAAGGTGGTAGGATTGTCCTACTCAAGAAAGTCAGTTATCACATCCAATGTAATGCTCTACTCTGATGCACAATACTAGAAACCCCTGGATGTAGATCTGACAGCCAGACTATAAACAGCCATAGAGAGCATGGTTGAAGAAGCAGAAGTCAATAGCTGGATTTTGAAAAAAGAGGCAGAATACCTGCTCATGAGGGAACCAAATACTCCATATTTCTACTCGCTACTAAAAATGCACAAGAACAAAATGCCCCCCCCCCCTGGATGCCCCATTGTGTCAGTTATCAGCTGTATTTTGGAACCATTATCCCACTTTGCTGACCATTTTCTCTGCTCCATCATGCAACATACCCTTACTTACTTGAAGGGCACCAGAGACCTTTTTACACTACTGAAGAACCAAGAGTATGATCCTATGAACATCCTCCAAGTGGGATTAGACATTGCAAGTCTCTATATCAGCCTTCATAAGATGCCACTTTGGAGATGATTGAAGGTATACTGTTCAAAGAACACTGGCAGTATAACACACCAAGGCACTTTGCCCTGGAATGTTGTAGACTGGCAAGGGACTGAAAACTTGCTACAAGAAATTCTGAGTTGGCTGAACACACACAACAATTTTCTTAAATTTTGCTTACTTAGTGCACCAGACTACACTGGTATTCTTAGATGTCACCGTATTCTCAGATAATAGCTTCCACCCACCGACGCATGCTGAGCAAGAATATGCCGTAGTCAATTTTTGAGGATCTGTTTCAATTGTACTGACATACAAGACTGCAACAATCAAGCATGTGATCTCACAAAAAAAAATAGAGAGACAGTGCATGCCCTGAATGGATTGCACAGAAGTGTTGCAAATGCACCAGGAACCAGTATATAGAGAGTATTTTGAAACAATCAACAGAATCTCTGAAAACGACATCCTCGTATACATCACCACATATTGTGCCACATCTAACCATCTAGAAATGTCATCAATAAACACTAGAACATCATTACTTCAGGTGAGCCAAACTGGCCAAAACCTAGATTGGCCCACAGATGGGGAAAAACATTTGGGACTATTTAGTCCATACCCGACCATCAAGATTTCCAGAAACCAACCACACAGTGTCTACCGCCTGGGGTTTACAAGCTGTAGTTGGCCATTACCCATGCTGAAAATGCTCAGTGTACCACTTAAAGGCAACCAAGGTCCTTGACCTGGATACCAACCTCAGGTAGACCTTGAGAAGGCACACTAAGTGCTACATGACTCCAGTCCTCTATATAATTGCATGCCCCTGTCACCTCGGGTACACAGGGATGAGGTGCAGGAAGGTAAAAATCCAAAGAGGGGAACACGGCAGCAATATCAGGTGTCAAAAAGTAACACGCACAAGTCATCACTTCCTACAGAAAACCACACAGAAAACAAATTAGAATGGGTTGTCCTGGAAACACTAGATTATACTGACTGGAATTCAGAAAAGGTCCTCTTCCAAAAAGAACAACAATGGATTTATCCACTGAAGACTTTCAATACTGGCTTGAATGACACTATTCCATGGTTGACACTAAACTAATATGTCCTGCAAAAAATGTCATTTTTTTTTGTTCTTCACCATCCCAGCCCTAACCCACATATGGAGATAGTACCGGTATTGTTATGACACTACACACAGGAATCAAAGTAATTCCTACATTATCTGATATCACCATCACTTGAGGGCATTTAAAAACACTTGTGTAGCCTGCTCCTAAATAAAACTGAGGGTTCATGTGCCCTTTTTTCTGACACTGTTGAAATTTATACACAAACAAGAAGTAGAGTAAAGGATAGAACCACTACTCATTTTCCACTTTTTACTTTTCATTATTGAGGTAGCACCTTCATACATGCCAACATATTAGAGCAATCAAGTGGAATATTAAAACAATATAGCCAGGAGAATGTATTTCCACACTAATTTATATTGAAGCAGAGGCAATCTGCTGAATAGGGTCTATTGAAATGTATGGTGACATAATCAATTTCGTTTTTGACAGTATAGTAACATACCACAAACAAAACAGAGTTCTAAACTGTGCTATGTAAAATGGCCAAAAATAAAATGCTGAAGCTTCTCACATGCTTTAATTTCTCCCTCCAAGAATTAAGGACAAAGCTGTTAACCTTTGATGTCAGAAGTAATTCCTGAAGCGGGAGATTGGAGCGTGTTTGGCATTTTATTTATCTCAGTTTTACAAAAGCCCAAATCTGGTTTCTGCATTGGGAGGAGGGAAACTAGCCTTAAAACTGGTAGTCTTCTTCCTGTATCCAGATGGTTGGCATGTGTGCACATTGTCTACAGAGGTTTACGTTATCAAAAAGCATTTGAATGCCAACCCGTACTGCCATGCTTTCTGATGTTCTCTCACTCAATAGACAGGAATCAATATAATTTGTTTCTTATCTAATTACACCTACATGTTAGGATATTTAAGAACACATACTCTGCCCAAAAAAACTGAGCGTTCATGTGCCTTTCTTCTTGACATTTGACTTCCTTTGTTTTAGACGCCTGACTTCCCTTGATTTACAACTGTGCGTAAAACTGCCATTGAGTCTGACACATTTGGAAAAGCATGACACGTTTATGAGGACAAGAGTAAGTTATTTACTGATTAGTCATCAAGTACGCTTGATAGTATATCTTCCAGCTCTATTCCTAATAACCATGTTGAATTATAGGCACTATCCAGGTCATTGTAAATCTAACATTTGTACTCGTGTGCATTTTACTAGTATGAATTTCGAGTGCACCAAGTTTATATGAAAGCCATTTACACATGTTACTTAGGTAGATGATAATTCCTTTATTTCACGTTCCAGAAAACAATGGCACAACCAAGGTATGCTCTCTCACCAACACTCTAGAATTGTTAATTGTTTTCTCACAGGTGGGCGATCCCTTGCTTAGAGACCGTTCAGCACATTGGCGCTAGATTGTTGTTAAATCATTTAACTTATGCCAGTTAGATTGATGTTTTTTATGGGGGGTGGGGGTATTCTTAGGACCCTTCATCAGTCGTCGGTGGTCCTTGGTCTCATAAGGAGCACAGACCTCAGAAAAAGAATAGGGGGGAATGGAAATTGTTGTACCGAAATGTTACGGTTCCTCATGTCTTGTGCCCCACAGTGGGTCCCCTGATTTTGAACTTAAGTTCCTTTTCCCTTTTTTGCCATCATGAACATGGTCATTATGCAGTTGACCCTGGGGGAAGCCATATGTTGTGTCCCATGCTCCATAGCGTGTCCCTTGGATGAAGCTTTTAACAACTGTGGTAATTCTCCCATTGCAGTTGATAAGGAAATGGTAACAGTGGCAATATAATATATTTTGTATTAGCAACTTTTCTGATGTGCAACTAGTGTACCCCTAGACAGCTTGACCACTGCCTTATGACTTACAGGTGGTTAGAAAATAGTGATGAAGTGTCAGTGCAATACCTTTTGTCTTGGTGACTGTTTAACCAATGTGCAAATCAAATTAACCACAAGCAGTGAAGGTATTACGGTACCTTTAAGTATGTTGGCTTCTGCCCCATGGAATATGGGTGAGGGTAAAAGCTCCTGTCCTAATGTACTAGAAAAAGGAGTACAGTTAACATGATTATTCATTTTGCATAGTCGCTACATTCTTTTGACAGGAAACCCAAACATTGATGGCATGAGCCATTTGTCTTCAAAAGTCCCACACTTACTTAGTCTCTTGGGATCCTGTGGTGTTGGTGTATGTATATCTGAGTGTACCCCCTCATCCTACATAGGTGCCTTGAAATATACTAGTCAATGTTGTTTCACTGGTTACCGAGTGATCCAAAGTTGTACTGATGCAGCTTTAAAGGATTCAAATGTCAAATAAATTGCACATTCAAAACATGGTTGTTTCAAAGAACAGGTGGTTTTTGGCTGTGATGGCAGCCCCTGGAAGATTCAACAGCTAACTGTTGTTTAGTCAGATACAGATTACCTTTGCCCCTTGGTTATAGTGGACCTGAGTGAGGTACAGATCTCTCTCTCCCTTTAGTAGACTAAGTGGCTATATGCTGCTTATCCCTCTTGACAGGAACTTTTACAGACGTTTATGTAGCACTGACATTTTCCTCTAAAATTCTTATAGGCATTAGCATAGTCAGGAACTTAGATTAAATGGTTAGGCAGGAGAGCTTAAGGTTGAATTTAAAGCATCATACACTTTCCTTATGTTCTATATTGTTGCTATTGAAATATTGGTCTTTTATATGCTGGTAAAGTGTAATGTTGTGCATCGCTTTTAATTCTACTCTGGTGATTCTTTACATTTATGGCATGTTTTTGAGACTCATTTATTTAAGTATGACGAAGTTTGGAATAAAGCCCTTTTAAACTTCAGGTTGGTCTCCGAGATTGAAAGTGTGGCCAAATGGGTCACATTGTAAATAAAGTTGAGTAATTTGATGTCTCTCCTCACCCCTCAGAACTTAGAAAAGATTAATCGGGCCAAATAATTTAGAAATAGCATCAACTGCTGGATCAGTGGTTAACATATGCTTTGCACAAATTGGGTGCCAATGCATGGGGACAGTCACACATCGGGATGAGATGGAGGTAGACAAAGGTCAAAGATATACCATATGTAGACACTTTCATGTACTGACCTCTTTTTTTCCCTTCAGATTACAGGCATGCTTGTAATAAAGTTCTGTTATACAAATAGAACAAAGATCCATAATTTGATGCACTCACTTGAGCACATCACCTATCAAAGACAACAATAGAGATTTGATTTGCAAGGTCCTGATTAAGGCCAATGGACCTATAGGGGCATATATGGCTGTAACATATTGACCAGTTGTTTGATGCTAAGGATTGGTAATACATCCAAAAAACAATTTGTTATTTTTAATCTTACCCCATCCTAATTTTCTGCATTAAAATCACTTTTTATAGGTATAAGAGGTAATTTTATCCTTTTTGCACAGTTTCCCATCACTATAGTTTCTCAGACATTCTTCATCCTAATGGAGGCATCACTCACTTGGAAAAGCAGGTAACCTGGTGTGGAACCCAATGAGTTCACTATCCAATATGTCAGAGCACTGGAAAATATCTACACCGTTGGGAGTTATTTTTGGTTGAGGGTTTTCAGGACAACACTCAGGAGACTCTGGTATCAAGATCAGCGTGGTCTCCCAGGATCAGTTGGCTATCATCCTGTGTGAGCTACAGGAACGCAACAGGCTTCAGAGCCCTCCTTGCAACTGACCAGCTGCATCTTGACCTGCCTATTCACCCAGACTCTGTCACCTACAATGACTCAACGCAAAGCTCTGGTAAGACCTGCTCTTTATGTCGATATTGACCACCAGTGATGACCAGAAATGTGAGACCTGCTCTTTGTTTCAATAGTTACGACTGGCAACACAAGACCTGAACTCTGCGCTACAGCAACCACAGCTCACAAAGACCACCAACGTGAAGCTACAGCAATAGCCTTCCACTATGCTCAGCCTCCTCCTCATGGCCTCCTTTAATGCGAAGGTAACACTTCACACTAGGCTTTGAAGGTGACACTTTAGTGGGACTATCCTGATCCCTTTATTCGACCCGCGCTGTAGTGTGGTCGGACTCAAGTTGTGACTTTCCCAGTCTAGTGCGACCAGATCACCACAAGTGGCACTTTGTGCTTTTAGGAGCTACTTTCACTAAAAACTTTAAAAATGAATATCCCTGGTTCCAGTGTTTGGATTTATGTTCTTCTGGTATCATTTGTTTTTACTTAGAATGTAACCTCTTTCTAAACTGATTTGGAATTTTTCTTGTGTTTTCCCCTTATTACTGTTTGCATAAATACTTTACACATTGCCTCCAAGTTGCATCTGGCTGCTTTTTGTGCTAGGCTACCAGAGGATTACGACTGCTTTAAGGTCTTATTTGAAGGTGAAAGAGGTCAAGCAGCTGGGAGTATTATAGATAATGGACTTATCATTAAATCCTACAAGAAAAGGTCCAACATATGAAACTGTATTAATTTTTTAGTAAACATGCACTCAGCTACTGCAGAGTGAGATGAATGTAAAGGTTGAGATTAAATTGCAAATTCAATAGCCTCGTTCCTGCAGCAGGGAGCCTATTTTCTGAAAGTAATTTATTGACGGATTTCGAAACTGAGCTCCTGGGCAAAGGGTTCTGTCTTGTAAAGTTTTGAGGGAAAATGCATTATTTTTCTAAGTTTATTGAAGAGTCTTAAACTTACATACACCACGTGTTCTCCCCCTCAGTCCCATAGTCACTCATGAGCTCATTTTATATTATCACGTATCAATAAATAGGAAATAGCAATCAAAGCAGTTATATTCATCATAACTTAGATACATTTTATGTTACATACAGATAAAACAGTGGAAAGCCCCTCTTTGCAACTTATCCAACTGTGAACTCCATTATAGCCATGTGAAGTAGCAAGGCAGGTGGTGACATCTGATGGTTGAGTTCAGTTACTATAAATGGCTATCCCCTGGATGTAATAACATCCAGTGGGGGTTGGAGTGTCTCACCCACAGATCTCCTCCAGAATGAATTAGGTCCTGCATAGCCCCGTGATTATGGGGGTTGTTAGAAATGGGGTTTCTGGTTGGCTAGGGTATGTACCTCAGCCAGGCAGAACTTACCCACTCTAGTCAGGGCAAGGGAGTTACACGTCCAAGATAACCCCTGCTCACCCCCTTGGTAGCTTGGCACGAGCAGTCAGGCTTAACCCGGAGGCAATGTGTAAAGCGTTTGCACAACACACACACACCTGTGACGCAATATCCCCACCACAAAGGAAACACAACACCAGATTATATGAAAATATACTGTATTGTACACAACGTAATTATCAGACCAACATCACATAACAGTACTATCCTGCTACCTTAGCAGTTGTCAGAACACGTTACACATTAATTACTCTGCAAACTAGCAGTAGTCACACATAACACACAGGTTACTCAGTATTCTGCAACATAAGCAGTAGTCAGGAAACACGTTATCACATTAGAACACTTGTCATAAGAATATCATAAAACGCCCATAGTAGGAACATTAGAAAACCTATGGCAAGTTAGGGAAACATATTAGCAAGTCATGCCCATAAAAGGAACATGTGCACACATATGTAAAAGCATCATAGAACAGGTAGGCAATATAACACAATCAATAAAGTCTGTAGAAAGAACTTTAACTCTTAATCATATTGGTCCATTTTAAAAAGTACCTGTAAATGATGAAAAGGCACCTCCAGTGCCTAAAACGAATAATGGGGCCCCCGGCGCTCCTTTGCGCAAAAACGGGGGCCTCCAAAACATTGCAGATAGAGAGGGGCGGCACGCACCCTCTCTGACTCCTTATCGGGCCCCTTCTGGGACCCGTGATCACTGGGGGCCCCCCGGGCCTCCACCGGCCCTCCTGTGGGGGGCCCAGGTCACCCAAAGCTCAAAGAGGGGAGGGGGCGCCTCACACCCCCTCCTTGTAAAAAGGCGGGCCCCTCCGGGGGTCCCGCTACCGTCGGGGGTCTCCCTGGGCCTCCGTGGCCCTTTCCTGAAGGGAGACCCCTAAATCAGGGACTTCTGGCCTGCGAGGGGGCCAACCAGAGAGCCAGGGGCCAGGGCGAGCCTCCGGTGAGGTTGCGCCTGGCCCGGCAGCACAGAGGAGTCCTCCGGGACTCCGACGCGCGAGGGAGAGGCGTCCTCCTCTCCCTCGCCGGTCAGAATGACGTTGCGGCCCAGGATGGGCCGGCTGGTGCCCACGGGGCGCCCTGAGAAGGGCGCGTCCCCCGGGAGCACGCGAGGAGCAGGCTTGCTCCGATTTCTTAAAAAATTATCCTCCCTGTGCCCCGGGGGCACAGAGCTGAGCGCGCTCCTCGCGCTCAGCAACGAAGAAAGAACCCGGCTGCGGCGGTGATATTTTCTCGGCACAAACGCGCTCCAGGAAGCGCGAGGACACCAGGTGAAACCCGGGCTGCGGCGGTGATCTTTTTTTGGGCAGAAAGACAATTAAGCACTTAAGTGCAATGCTCCAGCAAGGGGAAGCGCTTTCAAGCGCTTATGGAAGTCCCCTAAGGAGCGCTTTACAAAGCGCTTAGTTTTCCCTTCCAGGTAAAGAACCCCACGTGCTTTAGGGTAAGAATGCAGGGGTCAGGGGCCACAGCACCCTGCCCCTGGGGAGCAGAGCTCAAGGAAAAGGCCCACAGGGGGACAGGGTCCAACATCAGGCCAGCGCAAGAAAGATGCCAGCAAAAGGTAGTCCTTTATGGTGACCAGGCAGGTCACAGGTCAGCCCAGCAGCAACAGTCCATGGCGATTCCTGTGGAGTCCTTCCAGCAGTCTGTGTCCAGTTCCAGGTAAGTTCAAAGAGTCTCCAAATTGTGGGGAAAATTCCCCTGTACTTATAGTCCTGTTTTTACAGTGTTTTACATTGACAGGGAGAGGAGGTTCCAGCCAGTTACAACTGGTTCTGGGAGTGCCCCCTCTCTCCTTTCAGCACAGGCTCCAAACATCAGTGGGGGGTTAACGACCCTATTGTGCGAGGCCAGGGCACAGCCTTCACAAATGTAGGTGTGCCCCGCCTCTCCCTTCTCTCAGCCCAGGAAGACTATTCAGTATGTAGATGCACCTCAGTGACACCTCCACCCTCCCTGTGTACAGGCTGTCTGAAAAGTATGCACAAAGCCCCAACTGTCACTCTGCCCAGACGTGGATTGGAGTCAAGCTGCAAAACACCAGAATCATAAGCACAGATAAATGCGCACTTTCTAGAAGTGGCATTTCTGTGATAGTAATAAAAAATACACCCACACCAGTAAGCAGTATTTATTATCACCATCACAACCATACCAAACACGCCTACGCTAGCCCTCATAAATCAGACAATACCCCTACACATAAGGCAGGGCATTTCTAATGCAATCCTATGAGAAGGCAGCACTCACAGCAGTGAGACACCAAGTTAGGCTGTTTGTCACTACCAGGACAGGCCATGCAATATGGCACATGTCCTGCCTTTCTACATACATGGCACCCTGCCCACAGGGCGTACTTTAGGGGTGACTTACATGTAGTAAAAGGGGAGTTCTGGGCCTGGCAAGTAAATTTAGATGCCAGGTCCCTGTGGCAGAAAACTGCGCACACAGGCCCTGCGCTAGCAGGCCTGAGACAGGTTTGAAAGTCTACTTCAGTGGGTGGCGCAAGCAGCGCTGCAGGCCCACTAGTAGTATTTAATTTACAGGCCCTGGGTATAGAGATACCACTGTACAAGGGACTTATAGGTAAATTAAATATGCCAATCAGGTATAAGCCAATCATACCAACTTTAGATGGGAGAGCACCTGCACTTTAACACTGGTCAGCAGTGATAAAGTGCTCAGAGTCCTAGAGCCAACAGCGAAAGGTCAGAAAAACCAGGAGGAAGGAGGCAAAAAGACTAGGGATGACCATGCGTATGGCCAAAAGTCCAACACAACCCCCTACCAGCCAAAATCCAGGGGAGAACAATCAATACCTTGATGTACTTTCCTGATTGGGGCGATAGAACAAGGACCCAGGCCCACAACAGCAGGGGCATGTTCCAGTTCTACGCCTTCCTGACTCCACTGGGATCTCTCTGTCAATGCGTCCCAGGCAGCCTAGACCAACCCACGGGGATTCTCTAGCTGCCAATGGCCAGAACCAGGCCCCAGGCCATCTAGGAGCCTCTGGTCTCTGAAACCATAATGAGTGGGGGGCGGTAGCCCCAGGTGCAAAGCAACCTGTCTCCACTCCCTTTCCGATCAGTTCAGGGGCTCTACCCTGCCACTGATCCACCAACCTAGGGTCCGCACCCATAGGTTCTACAGGGGCTAGAGGCGAGGCTCTCCTCCCTCTACCCCTCCTTCTAGGATCCCGCCCTCCTCTCCTAGGAGGGGTATCACCAGAATCCACACTTGCCAGGGTGCTGGGTACAGCAGCCCTGCACAACTTTCTCGCCAGCCCAGGATCACTACCTGGCGACTGACCACCCAACCCAGGGACGACACCCTTGGGTTGCACCGGGGTCCGGGGCGGGCTTCCCCCTCCCTGAACCCCACTTCCAGAGTCCTGCGTCTCCCCACCTCGGGAGAAGCCACCAGAAGTTTCACACGGGGAGGTGAGCGCACTAACCGCCCCCCCAACCAGGTCAGAGTTTACCCCCTGAACCTGTCTATCTAGTCCAGGGACGACACCCTTAGACTGGACCACTGCCCAGCGAACCAGGACTTCCTTGGGAGCACACCTACCCCCTACCAGATCAGAGCTTACCCCCTGAATCTGGCAATCCAACCCAGAGTCACTACCCTGCGGTTGAACCACTGCCCGGCGCACCAGGACTTCCTTGGGAGCACACGTACTCCCCATCAGGTCAGAGTTTACCCCCTGAACCTGATCATCCAACCCAGAGTCACCACCCTGCGGTTGAATCATTGCCTGGCGCACCAGGACTTCCTGGGGGGCACACCTACCCCCCACAAGGGAAACACTTTCCCCAAGGGCCATACAAGAGTCTGGCTGGCGCAGGTCTCCTGACCTCTGCCCATCTGACAGAGTCTGGATTCCCCCCAGCCCAGAAATGGTCTCACCAAGGTCATTCCTGGGGGGCTCTGCACTCAGAGCTGACCCCTGACCCTCCAGGTTCTCCACTGGGGCCCGCAGCCCCCTCTCAACCCTATGCCTGGATTTCTGCCTCCTCCGCTGTAGAGCGAGACTACCAGACACCAGGACCGGCGGAACGCTATCACCAGCCACCCGCCCAAGTCCTAATGACAAAATGGGATCCTTCTGAACAGCTGGCCCTACGGCACAGGCTAGGCTCACCTCCTGGCGTTCACTCATGGAACCCTCCAGGACCTGGGACTGGAGCTCGGGTACCCTGGGCCTCAGCCCAACCCCATTCCCTCTCCTCTGAGACTGGACATGGGGTGCCTTACCCGCCCCAATACACTGGGACCTACCTGGGACACAAGCCTTTCCCACCACACCTGGTTGGGAAACACCTAGACCACTCTCATTAGGAACACCCCCTAATGTCACACCAGACCCTCTGGTACGCAACCAGAAGTCTGCCTCCTTTGCAAGCTCCCTGGAGTCAGAGAGCTCACACACTGACAAGTGTTGGCGTAACTCTGAAAAACAACAACGAAACAGGTGCTCTCTGAGAATCAGATTAAACAGCCCTTCAAAATTGTTTACTGTGCTACCCTTCACCCATCCATCTAGTGCAATGCAGCAATCCTCCACAAACTCCTCCCAAGACTGGTGGGACAGTTTCTTACCACCCCTAAACCTTTTTCTGTATTCCTCAGGGGAAAAACCATACTTCACAATCAGTGCGTTCTTCACAGCGGAGTACCCCTCCCTGTCACTCTCTTCTAGAGTCAGTAGGGCATCCCTCCCCTCCTCAGGAATAAAACTCCCTAGGCCAGTTCCCCAATCCTTCTCAGGGATCCTGCGCTCTACCAGAGCCCTCTCATATTCCTTTAACCACTGACGTATGTCACCCCCCTCTTGGAACCTAGGTACCAGATCTATGGGTATGTGAGGAACATCTTTGCTACAGCACTGTACATTGCTGCCACCACTGGACTCCACCTGCAGCGCTGGTGAGTCCAGAACCTTCAGACTGCGCTCTAGAGCGAGTCTTTCTCTGGCAAAGGCCCTCTCTGCCTCTGCCATTCTCTCCTGTACTAAGGCCTTCTCTACCTCAGCCCTTCTCTCCTCAACAGCTAGGCGCGCTAACTGCAACTTCAGGTCCCTCTCTTCCCGCCTATCTCTTAGCTCATCAGGCGTCAAGGAATGAGAGGTAGCCCTGCTTCTTACACTGGACCCAGCAAGGGACTCCCTATCACTGGGGCCTTCCCTGTCAACTGGCGTCCCCAACCGGTCATTCTCACCCTCCTGATCAGTCTCTCTACCACTCTCTAGGGATGAGGTCTGGGAGCCCTCCCATTGGGAACCCTCGCTACACTCAGGATCCTCTGGGTACCCCCTACGCACACTCCCTCCCTGGGTAAATGTCACAAACCTTTCAAAGAAATTCAGAGATCTCCTGAGGTCCCCTTCTACAGGCAGCCCTCTCTCTCTACAGAACCCCTCTAATTCCCCCTGCGTGTAAAACGGCAGGTCCTCTAAATCAAAGGTAAGCCCCATCTTGAAAAGGTACAAATAACTCAACTGTGACAACCACAATACCCAAGCGTGAGAACTGAAAACAGGTAAAATGACCAAAGAGAGAAAGTTAAGAGAAGCCAAACATGTGATGGTCTAAACGCAATCCTTGTAGTGAAATAATGAGTCACAATGGTATTGTGCAAGCGCAAGTCCTATCCTCACCGCTGACTTCCAATGTTAGAAATGGGGTTTCTGGTTGGCTAGGGTATGTACCTCAGCCAGGCAGAACTTACCCACTCTAGTCAGGGCAAGGGAGTTACACGTCCAAGATAACCCCTGCTCACCCCCTTGGTAGCTTGGCACGAGCAGTCAGGCTTAACCCGGAGGCAATGTGTAAAGCGTTTGCACAACACACACACACCTGTGACGCAATATCCCCACCACAAAGGAAACACAACACCAGATTATATGAAAATATACTGTATTGTACACAACGTAATTATCAGACCAACATCACATAACAGTACTATCCTGCTACCTTAGCAGTTGTCAGAACACGTTACACATTAATTACTCTGCAAACTAGCAGTAGTCACACATAACACACAGGTTACTCAGTATTCTGCAACATAAGCAGTAGTCAGGAAACACGTTATCACATTAGAACACTTGTCATAAGAATATCATAAAACGCCCATAGTAGGAACATTAGAAAACCTATGGCAAGTTAGGGAAACATATTAGCAAGTCATGCCCATAAAAGGAACATGTGCACACATATGTAAAAGCATCATAGAACAGGTAGGCAATATAACACAATCAATAAAGTCTGTAGAAAGAACTTTAACTCTTAATCATATTGGTCCATTTTAAAAAGTACCTGTAAATGATGAAAAGGCACCTCCAGTGCCTAAAACGAATAATGGGGCCCCCGGCGCTCCTTTGCGCAAAAACGGGGGCCTCCAAAACATTGCAGATAGAGAGGGGCGGCACGCACCCTCTCTGACTCCTTATCGGGCCCCTTCTGGGACCCGTGATCACCGGGGGCCCCCCGGGCCTCCACCGGCCCTCCTGTGGGGGGCCCAGGTCACCCAAAGCTCAAAGAGGGGAGGGGGCGCCTCACACCCCCTCCTTGTAAAAAGGCGGGCCCCTCCGGGGGTCCCGCTACCGTCGGGGGTCTCCCTGGGCCTCCGTGGCCCTTTCCTGAAGGGAGACCCCTAAATCAGGGACTTCTGGCCTGCGAGGGGGCCAACCAGAGAGCCAGGGGCCAGGGCGAGCCTCCGGTGAGGTTGCGCCCGGCCCGGCAGCACAGAGGAGTCCTCCGGGACTCCGACGCGCGAGGGAGAGGCGTCCTCCTCTCCCTCGCCGGTCAGAATGACGTTGCGGCCCAGGATGGGCCGGCTGGTGCCCACGGGGCGCCCTGAGAAGGGCGCGTCCCCCGGGAGCACGCGAGGAGCAGGCTTGCTCCGATTTCTTAAAAAATTATCCTCCCTGTGCCCCGGGGGCACAGAGCTGAGCGCGCTCCTCGCGCTCAGCAACGAAGAAAGAACCCGGCTGCGGCGGTGATATTTTCTCGGCACAAACGCGCTCCAGGAAGCGCGAGGACACCAGGTGAAACCCGGGCTGCGGCGGTGATCTTTTTTTGGGCAGAAAGACAATTAAGCACTTAAGTGCAATGCTCCAGCAAGGGGAAGCGCTTTCAAGCGCTTATGGAAGTCCCCTAAGGAGCGCTTTACAAAGCGCTTAGTTTTCCCTTCCAGGTAAAGAACCCCACGTGCTTTAGGGTAAGAATGCAGGGGTCAGGGGCCACAGCACCCTGCCCCTGGGGAGCAGAGCTCAAGGAAAAGGCCCACAGGGGGACAGGGTCCAACATCAGGCCAGCGCAAGAAAGATGCCAGCAAAAGGTAGTCCTTTATGGTGACCAGGCAGGTCACAGGTCAGCCCAGCAGCAACAGTCCATGGCGATTCCTGTGGAGTCCTTCCAGCAGTCTGTGTCCAGTTCCAGGTAAGTTCAAAGAGTCTCCAAATTGTGGGGAAAATTCCCCTGTACTTATAGTCCTGTTTTTACAGTGTTTTACATTGACAGGGAGAGGAGGTTCCAGCCAGTTACAACTGGTTCTGGGAGTGCCCCCTCTCTCCTTTCAGCACAGGCTCCAAACATCAGTGGGGGGTTAACGACCCTATTGTGCGAGGCCAGGGCACAGCCTTTACAAATGTAGGTGTGCCCCGCCTCTCCCTTCTCTCAGCCCAGGAAGACTATTCAGTATGTAGATGCACCTCAGTGACACCTCCACCCTCCCTGTGTACAGGCTGTCTGAAAAGTATGCACAAAGCCCCAACTGTCACTCTGCCCAGACGTGGATTGGAGTCAAGCTGCAAAACACCAGAATCATAAGCACAGATAAATGCGCACTTTCTAGAAGTGGCATTTCTGTGATAGTAATAAAAAATACACCCACACCAGTAAGCAGTATTTATTATCACCATCACAACCATACCAAACACGCCTACGCTAGCCCTCATAAATCAGACAATACCCCTACACATAAGGCAGGGCATTTCTAATGCAATCCTATGAGAAGGCAGCACTCACAGCAGTGAGACACCAAGTTAGGCTGTTTGTCACTACCAGGACAGGCCATGCAATATGGCACATGTCCTGCCTTTCTACATACATGGCACCCTGCCCACAGGGCGTACTTTAGGGGTGACTTACATGTAGTAAAAGGGGAGTTCTGGGCCTGGCAAGTAAATTTAGATGCCAGGTCCCTGTGGCAGAAAACTGCGCACACAGGCCCTGCGCTAGCAGGCCTGAGACAGGTTTGAAAGTCTACTTCAGTGGGTGGCGCAAGCAGCGCTGCAGGCCCACTAGTAGTATTTAATTTACAGGCCCTGGGTATAGAGATACCACTGTACAAGGGACTTATAGGTAAATTAAATATGCCAATCAGGTATAAGCCAATCATACCAACTTTAGATGGGAGAGCACCTGCACTTTAACACTGGTCAGCAGTGATAAAGTGCTCAGAGTCCTAGAGCCAACAGCGAAAGGTCAGAAAAACCAGGAGGAAGGAGGCAAAAAGACTAGGGATGACCATGCGTATGGCCAAAAGTCCAACAGGGGTGATTCCAACTTTGGCGGGCGGCGGCATGGAGGATTCCTCAGGGCAGCGGAAAACCGGCGGGGAACCGCCGGTTTTCCGTTTCTGACCGTGGCCATACCGCCGCGGTCAGAATGCCCTTGGGAGCACCGCCAGCCTGTTGGCGGTGCTCCCGCGGTCCCCAACCCTGGCGGTCTCGGACCGCCAGGGTTGGAATCACCCCCTATGTGTATAATGTGCAACACAACAGGCAAAAGGTCACTACATTGTCTTTCATTCAGGCCTGACAAGCATCAGAGACCAGTACTCTTCCCTTTGCTCTTGGCAGAATGCTACATTTTTTTTAACCTGTTTTCTTATGTGTGATTAGGTACAGCGCCAACAGCGTATAGCTATTCTGTGTTTAGCAAAAGCATTAAAGCTGTAAGTTACAAACTCTGGATGGGTCCTGTTTCACATATCCTAATAACATAATCAGCAGTTAGTGCTGAATCAAGCCTCCTCTCACATCAACTATAGAGTCACACACCAGTATTCAAAAGTAAAGTTAAAAATAGCTGCCTGGTAGGAAAAACTGTTTTATTCTGTCCTCCAGGTTTTATGATTAAAATAGGGAAATACAAATTAAAAAGTAACTTCAGGTTTAATGACCCTACTGTTGTTAAACTGGTCTGAGTTTACAAACTCCTCTAACGCTTATCCTCCATCATTCAGGTGGAATAAATATGACACATTGCTCCTGTGTAGCACACAGGTCACAGAATGCCCCATTCCACAGGGGGAAGAGAAGAACCCAGTGATAAATCTAGTCAGCAATGGGTAACCCTGGTGGGTGAGGGTGTTGGTGTGTAAACATTAATAAGCTTGTGCCACTAAAATATAATGTGAAATAACATGTATTAAAAGGCCTAACTGAAATCAAGTATAAGTAAATAAGAATGTGTAGCTGATATGGTGGACACCATAAACATATATTAAGAAATAACGTCTAATGAAAATGTATTTTGCTTGATAATTAAATGTACTGATAAATGATTGTGTACTAAAAGGAGTAATAGTTTAAATATTATTAAATGTTTTATTCTTCATGTTTTATCATTAGTTTAAAAGGCCTCAGGTTTTAGTAATTTTCCAGAGGCAATGTTTAAAAGTCTAAACTCTGCAAACTGTATGACTGGCACATTGTGGAATAGTTATGTTCTTTGCTGGGTACTGTTGTCCTTCCGAGATTAGATAATAATGTACAACTAAACAAAGATCCACAGTGCTCAATGTGTGTTTTTCATGTAACATTTTATATTTGCCTAAGTTTCATCTTTGGCATTAAGCAAATTATGTTTCCATGTAGTTTTAAATGTAATTAATCACAGAAGTTGATGTCTGGAGAGTGGTGACTGTTAATCCACTCATGGTTGCAGAAAACATGAACATATACATCTGATGCACAGATTATGTTTTTTTGGCTGCAAACTAAATCACCTCATAGTCATGACCGATAGAAACTTAGTAAATATTTTTTGGGACTTTAAGATCACAATTTGTTATGTGATGTAAGATAGTTCCCCATTTTTCTGAGCTTCTGTGCAGTTATTTTCCTGTGTTCTGTTCAGATGATGCTGCATAGTCTTTGTCTCTGATTCTAACAAATCAGTTATTTGAGGCCCAACTTGCTGAACTGTTTCCTTTCATGTCCTGATGCGTTTTTCTGAAGACCGGAGGTTCCTACGCTGTGCTGATGATGAAATGTCTGCTGCTTGCTGATCCATTTAGGAGAGGTATAAACAATGTTGATTTGTCTTTCCAGAAGGTGTTTTTTGCTCCCTTAGAAACTTCAACTGCTTATTTTGGTTAGCACGCTAGTTAAATGCTTTTGAAAAATGTTTGTCTTATTTTCCTTTTTGCATGAAGCCCACACATGCTTTTCAAATTAGTGTTGTTTAGGGACGCCTGACCTAAATACCTAATTTTGAAATATATTTTAACTGTTTGTGTTTCATTCAGTTGCACAAACTATTTTCCCTTGGATTCTGTTATTGCTCTGCATTATTCTTTTGGAATGTCTTATGCTTAATGCATTAATTAATTTTATTTTTCAGGCGTTTTGTACAGCCTGTGATATTTCTGTATTTCTATCATTTGGTCTTTCGCATTATTTACGTGATCTTAGCATTGTTAAGCTAAAGGGCAATAAATGTTTACATTTTACTTAATGGGTGTGGTGATTCAAGGCCACATAGGTCACATGTGCTCAAATTACTGACTTTTTGATTATGTTGATTATTTCATGTTCTATTCCATGTCTGTTAGATTCACAGTGTCTATTTGGATGATTTCACACTCCTGTCCGAGTCAAAAGGTCTGAGTCAACGTCTGAGGGTAATAGAATTTTTAACCTATATGTGTCCCCTTATAACAATATAGAAGCAAATAAAGTCTGACATGCCCACTAGGGTTACATTATAAAAAGCTTTTTGTCCCAAGAGAGGATTAGACCATGTGTATTGGTAAGGCTCCCAGTTTTTAATGTACTTTCTCTAAATCTCCCCATTTTCTGTTTCTAAATGTTGGCATTTAAGACATTTACAATTTGTGATTCCCCCCCCCCAGACAATGTTACAATGTTATTTTTTTAGCAGGAAACGTAATACTGGCTTCATTGATTGATGCATTTGAATTTCATTTACAGAATCAGTTGCCTCAATGTCTAAAGAAATGGCCTTAAACTGAAAGTATTTGCTTTATTTAATTCCACAGTTCCTGCTGCAATTGGCTGACTAACACATTTTTAGATGAAGCATTCAAGACTCAGATTCTGCAGGAAGTACTGAATGGGTACAATTGATAGACATCAGCTTCCAAACTAGTAATGTTTAGGACATGCATGTTTCTTCCAAAGTGCACTTCCAAGCACCTTTTGACTGTGTGTCACTCTAACGCTCAAGCAAGAAGTTAGGTGTGAGATAGACAAATGAATGGATGCAGCTAGAGCTCCTGCAGGTAGTCTGTGCTGCCACAAGCTTTCAAGAAATAAGTCTTGTGCTCTTTAGATTTGTGTTAGCCTCTCATGTAGAGAGTGGTGGGCTGAGTTCTGTTCTGCCACGGAAGCAAAGGTTAGTACTCCGCTGCCCGGGCAGACTATTTCCCATCACATTTACAGATCTCTGTCAAGCAGGCAATCTTTGTGTCTTCAGGTGAGCCACTGCCATGCAAGCTCCACTGAGGACACTGAAGCCTTGCTTTGGGGGTGCTTTGGCAGGTGCCATGGTCAAAAGCATCAACATAGCAAGGTTTGTTCCCCAGAAAAACAGACTTCCACAGCAGAAGTTTGTTTTTGAAAAACAGACGAGAAATGCCCTTGATATGCTCTAAGTTTTCCGCTGGCTTGTGGGGGTAATTTACTCCTTCTCCTGTTCCAGAACACAAGGCTTTCTTTGGTGGTCCCAAACAGGCAACAATTAGGTCAGGCTAGCTACAATCAATAGGACCTTTTGTCTGAGGTACGGTGTCAATTGAGCCATTGGTCTATGGTTTTCCCAGCAGAGCAAGCAGAGATTCCAGTGGTGGAAACATGGCAGTTCCCCATGTAAGAAACTCTGGGTATTAGTTACAGTGGGTACCTACCTCAAATAATAGCTATAAATCTTGACAGAGTGAACGATTAAAGTCACTACATTAACCCATTAACCTGAGCTCAAAACCTCATTAGCTATGGCACAGAACAGCTTAACTTGGAGGCAGTGTGTACATGATTAATGCAGTACTCGCAAAGGAAAAATGGATAAACATAACATTAAAAAAATCTCGAACCATTTAGAAAAATAGAGCATGTTTCTTATATAAAATGACAACAATCCAATAACAGAAGTAGGGTTACAGTTTTGTTTTAATTTAAGGTTGAAAATAGCACCAAAAAGCATTAAGTGCCAAACTTGGTCATCAGGTTGCAAAGGGCTAATACATAGGCGCTTGTTGAGGCTGACTGCAATGCAGTTTGGATTGGATATAGAAAAGAGGTTCGACCAATTCAGAAATGTTAACTTCTTTCTTAGTCTCTGTATTGGAATTCAAAAATTCTCAGCAGGGCAAGGCAGCAGGCTGCACACAAAGAAGGTTTCATGTCGTTGGATGGCCACTGAACAAGGTCTCAGTAAAGACGTTGTCTTTTGGTAATAAAGGTCAGGGCAAGACAATATTACATTTTACATCCAGATATCCCTCGCCAGTCAGATACTTGCCAGAGAGGCACTGAGGCCAGACTCCTTCTCCATGAGTTTACTGAATTTGATTTGCTACTGTGGAGAACATAGTGGAAGCAACCATAACCTTTGGCCGAGCAGCAATGCACCTTTGTTGGATCGGCTTGGCTAGTTGATACCAGTCCTCAGAGCAAAAAGTTAGAAAAGGTTTCTATGTTCCAGTTTCAGGATTTGTTAGGAGGCACGCACGTTGACTCTAGTCAAGGGTCCAGAACCTTGGGGACAGCACTTTGGGGCCAAAACTCACTCCAGAAGTGGCCAGGTCATGTCTAGTTGGAACTGGTCAGCTGGGAATGCAGTAAAAAGTCCTCCACAAATGTGTTGTCTCCCTGTAGCTCAAACAAGAGGTCAGCCTTATGCTCCTTAACATCCACTTCTTTATCCAAGGTGTAAGAGGGAGAGCAGATATAGGGGGTTATTACAACTTTGGAGGAGGTGTAAATCCGTCCCAAATGTGACGGATATACCACCAGCCGTATTACGAGTTCCATAGGATATAATGGACTCGTAATATGGCTGGTGGTATATCCGTCACTTTACCGTCACTTTTGGGACGGATTAACACCTCCTCCAAAGTTGTAATAACCCCCATAGTCTTCAGGACTCTTCTTGGAACTCAGAAAGCAGGCCCAGTCGTCTTCTGTTCTTCCACACATCCAGCAAGTGTTCTGAAGGAATTTCTGAGGGTGCCACACTTATGCCCAGTGCCAGCTTCTAGGTGGTAGAAATTACTGGTCACTTACTAACCAATGGGGTTAAAGGCCCCGGGGTGAGCCTACCCACTTTTCCTTTATAACTTAATACAAGCAATTAGACAGTGCCCCTCTCTGCCTGAAAATAATATGGTAGAGTTGCCAGGGAAATGAGCAACCCTTCCCCTGTGGTCACTCTAAGTTCATTCTGGGGGCATCTCCTCTCCCACTGGGTCTGGTTCCTGACTGGCTAAGGGCACACAAGTAAGGGTGGGCCAAGGTGTTAGCTATATCTGTCTATGACATGGTAGGTCTCTTTGAAGTTAACTTTCAGGGTTCAGCCCAAATGTCCTGCCTGTCAGAGGACAGAACATCTCCCCATGCCTAGACTTTTTTTCTCAGCTCTGAAAACAAAGTCACGCTTCATAAATGGAGGTATTCAGCTCCTGGTTGACAGTTGGAAGTTCTTGCAAATGGACTTCCAAATGCTTTAAGAAGGGAGCAATCAACTTTTTAAAAGATCCTGCTCTAGAATATTGCTTTCAAAGCTACCTTCACAAATGAATTGGGCTTGTAATAAACATTTTTAAAAATCCAAGAATTAACTTTGTATAGTTTTTCAGGGGGGGGTAACATTTTGTTTTAATATGGTATCCTAATATTTTCCTATGGAACAGACAGCCCTGCTACAGTGAAAATAGCTCTGAGGGTCTTTTCTCTGTTAAGGATGTGTTTAACATTAAACTTTTGCATGTGCTAATTTTAAATACTATGTACCATGTAGTGCAGTAAGGTCTCCTTAGGAGTTACATACATATTTAACGGAAAGGTTTATGCTTACAAGAGGGGTTAATATGGCATGCTGAATTTGCAGTTAAGAACTGCACAGCCAACCAACTCATGGCAAGCCTGAAGTGGTGTTTGCATTGTCACTGCAGTGGAGGGCATAATAAGTGTTGCAGCTCACTGGCACCATCTACTAACAACTTCTAGGTAAGTTAAATATGCGAATTAAAGGGATGCCAATTTCATCATGTGGAAAGAGGGAGAATAGGCACTTTACTATTGATCAGCAGGAGTAAAGTGCACTGGGTTCCACAGCAAGCAAAAACAGTCAAGGTCAAAATCTAGGGGTACACAACACAAAAGAGAATAATTTCAATACACCGACATTAAATATAGCGGGAATACTACAAGTTTGGTGGACTGGGCACTCAGCTCTGTGTCCACCAAACACTATTTAGGACGCCTAGCCTTCCAGAAAATTGTATACAATGCATATGCAGACACGCCGAGAGTCATATGGAATTTGACCATTGAAATCTAGTACTAAATGAGTAAATGTATGTATTAGTAGACCTGAACTAAATAACGTTTTATTGGGCCACATTTCTTTTCACTGCCATGGTATAAACTGTTTTATTCACTGAAGAATGTAAATGGATGCGATCTGGTGCCTGTGGCCTTCAGAACAGTACTCGTCTAGGGAACTTTACATACGTGTGTTTTTGCCTCGGGTTCGCAACTCGAGTCTCAGCGGGGACTGGACCATGTGCTGAAATTACTTCATTTGCACCTCGCCCGCTTCAACGCCTGCAGGGAGCTGTCCACCTGCTGAAAGTACTTTATTTGAGGCATTCATCGTCTCGGCTCCCGATGAGCGGTAGCAGTAGTACTGTCCACACGCAAATCGCAAGGGATTGCTTGTTTCTGTGCCCGTTACGCCGCGAGCTGCCCAGGTGCAGATAGGGATTTAAGATCCTGCCATGTGCACGGAGCTGTGTCATCACTGACAGGATTCTCTCCAGCCCGAGGCCTGCAGAGATCCTTCCAGACGCGGAATGACAGCCACTGGTTACCGCCGCAGTCAGAAGCATCTAACGGATTAAAAGTATACCTCTGTGGTAATCACGCGATAAGGTTAAACATTGCTACGCAGCTGAAAAGTTTTGGATCAGAATTCTACTTAATATTAGAAAAATACAAATGCCAGTATTTTTCAACAGTTGAAAACATTTAGGAACAGCGAAAACGACGATTTACATCTAAAATTCGGTAGAGTTTAATTTTTCAAAGTGTATTGTGGATAAAATTAAGTGGGGCTTTTAAAATTAAAAAAAAAGAAATCGGGAATGTTATATTTGTAAACTTTGTGGTAGAGGAATTTTAAGTGGGTACAAAAAATATATATGTTTAAAATAAAGTGAATTAGTATCCAACTTCAGGAGTGCTGGCATGCATGTAAAAGTAAGATTATGCAAATATTGAATTGATCTACCTGGCGGCGAGACGAAATAACGATAAAGTAAATGCAAGTAGCGTAATAAGGCGAATAAAATGAATGGATCAAAAAAGAAAGGTGCTTCTATATTTTTATTGAACAGAGGCGTGTTTTTTCTCTGCCTTAATTATTTCGTGTTTGTTCCCGTTCGTCTTTCACCACCCACGTATGTCATCGATAAACGAAAAATGTCATAGCCTAATCCATTTTTCATGGTTTAAAGAAAGCAATTGGAAGATTGATTCATTTCAAACCATAAGTTGCCTCATATTGCTCACCTGCTGCTGAGCCAAAATATGCCACGTCTGATTAATATTTTATGCAGAGGTTAGCGACGAGGTCGTCGAGGCGCTTGGTGTTTATTAAAGAAGGCCGCGGCGCCTTAGCTGATGCGGTATATCTTAATTAAAGCGAAACGCGAAGTACCGAATAGGCACCTCCCTAGGGCCCTGCAAATAGAATTTGCCGCCATTATCTTTATCGGATCCGACACTGTCTTGATACGGCACCTTCAGTTCCCTCTTGGGAACATTGTCATTTTGTTCCGATTCTCTCCACTGGAGCCGACCGCCCCCAAACAGCAGCGTTTATTCGGAGTGTCAGAGCTGTGATGGGCCTGCCCATAATTTAAGCCTCCAAAGATAAACAACAGCAACAAAAATGGATTGCTGCTCTCCCTTTAGAAACATCATTGCGGTGACAAGGCGGTCTGCGCTTAACTTTCTCCTTCAATGCATCCCTAAGCTGCTGCAGTAAAGAGACAGGCATTTTGCCCTGGGAGCTAGAAATATGACGGTTTCATTTTTTTTGTATTGATTTCTTTGACAAAAAACCTGGTCAGAGTTAGCAGTTTCATTCTACCACTGACCCCACTGACCGAGGCTGAGCGCTCTGCAACGAACCTGTCTGATCAGGTAATTTTTTTGCCTTTTTTGATCTCTAACAGAAGGGTTCGATTTTTATTGAAGTCAAACGTCACCTGGTGTTACCTGTGTACCCATTCAGAAAGGACTGTTTCTGCTAAGATGGACCAAAACTGATTTGCATATGGTTGCTCTCCATTTAGAGTAATGCAGTGAGCAAAAAAGGGACTGTATTGCGGTTAAAGTGGTTGATATTGGCAACAGCTTTTGCAAGCATTTGATACCACTTCTTGTTTTTACTAGGGCACCCGAAGGGGAGAAAGATATGGCCGAGATCCATAATACACCTCATTGCTGACGGAGAATAAGATTGAACAAAGTCGAGTTGATTGTGCTCCCATTTAGAGGTGAGGGCCTGGCACGTTGTGCTGATCTGTTCCAGACTGGTTTAAATGCTGCTTGCGATTTCCATTTTTAAAAACATCCAAATCACCCCGTTTTTTGTTGTAATGTGTACGACCAGAAGAGCATAACATGGACATTCCCGGACATTTCGTGATGTGCTGTTACTACTGGATCAGAACAAAGACCGATTTGAATGTGGTTGTTTCCTCTATGGATCGGTGCAGTGCGCAAAAAAAGACGATGAACAGTAAAGTCAAAGACATAGCCAATAGTGAGGATTTATCAAGCATTCCAAACATACTCTGACGGTTTTTGCTACACTGATGCAACAAATATGTAAGGTGGATTTGTAGGTGCCAATGAAACAAGCTGATCTGACCTAAGGTGGCTGAAACCAGTTATTGTTCCATTTCCAAGGAAACATGGCCTAGCAGATCGAGGGCCTCTCAAAAATTTCAAAGTGGGATCTGAAGTCAAGATTTTTAATCTTGGCAAAAGCACAGCCTTCATCCTTCAAGATTTCAATGCCAATGTGGAAAAGGGCAGTGTACTTCCTGTTTGTTTCCTACAAAGCACATAGCTTTAAGCCAGTAAAATGCTGTTTCATAAAAGCAAGTATCACAGTAGTATTTCATTACTATTGATTGCAGAATCAAAATACTTCACAAACACAACCTATATTTCTATATTAAGACATAATTAAAATCAATTACTAGCCATGACACCCTAAATCCATATTTTAGATATATAAATATCAAGTCTCTTCTTATGCTCTTGCTACCTTTTCTTAACCTACCTCTTCCATCACCAAACATATACCAAGACTAAGCCCTGACCTAAAAAACTATTTGCTCCATAATCCTAAAACAATAATTTTGGTATCGAAAATGATTTAGTGTGGTTGAGTGTCTGACAGGAAAAGGCAACTAGTTTAATTATCATGTGGCAATAGTTGTCCAAACATGAGGTGATCTTGTTCCTAGGGATACCCTGGAGCATTTTTGTTGGGGGAAGGGTAGCCACTTCAGTGCTGTGGTATGAGGAGGGTTTTGAGTGGTGGGTGGGAAGGTAGGTTGGGGCAGGGCCCATGTAGCCAGTTGGTATTATTCTTAGTCAATCACCAGAATCACAGTTTCTGTCTGCTGGTTCCAGGGATTACAAATAGTACTAAGACAGATGGCTGCTGGGCACAACCAATCTAAACCCAGGGGCTTGCTATGTTCCCCCAAATGTATTTTTAAATTATTGGAGCTGCACTCTTGTTTAAAAAAAATATACAGCACTGTGGTCTGCAAGGCTATTCAGTTTAACACACCCATACTAAAGTGTAATGAAATAGAAAAGCAGCCCAATGACATGTGGAAAATGTGGTTCATCATGATTTTCTTCAATAATTTGGATGAATACAGATTTGTATTAGTTGCCTTTAAAAAAAAAAACAGAAACAACCAAGCCAGTTAGTTGTAAACTAAATGATTCCTTTACAATATCTGCTGAAAGGCTTATTATTTATTGCTAACATCTTTTTAGAATAATGTGGTGAGCGCAATATGAAGTATGGTCACCCACACGTCCTTTTTTCTTTACCAGCACCTTCTCTACAAGTCCCTTAAAGTAGAAAATACACAAATTTGCAGTTATCTTGTAGTGGTACCTGCTAGCGTCACTTGGGCACCAGCCCCTGTGCTAAATTCTAGTAGGGGTGTGAGAAGTTTGCATAATTTCCTTACATGAAAACAATGTCAAATTAGAAGTTATTGAAGGAAATGAAAATCTCAGTATATTTTATTGCGATATACATCACTCATTAGAGAGAAAATATTAAAGGCACTCTCTACGTGTTTTAAAAGATCCTGATTACAAGTATAACATTAATTTGATCATATTTGCAATCATTCATATACTTTGAGTTTAAAAGTCTTTTCCTGAGTCAGCCCTTATTTGAGCCTCAACCTACACTTCTGGACAACATTACTCCGCTGAACAGCAGGCATAACAAAAGATCCCCTGGACAACTGGCCCATTGGAAGCAAATTTGTATGCTCTTGTATGAGGAAGAGGATGAAGGAGCAATCTGCATTGGCTGTTTACTCACACTTAGGGACAAGCCTGGGCCTCATTTAAACTATAGTTGAAAGCCACACCTCTGGTACACTTCACAGGAGAGGTTCCATATGCTAGTTTTGGAGGAAATGAACCCGTTTCCCCTGTCAGTTAAGAGTGGAGCTGCAGGCTTCAGGAGAGCTGCGACTAACCAAAGCTTGAAGTGTTGAAAGATCCCAGGTTGCGGGAAATGGAAATTAATCATGAGTGTGGACATGTGGCATCTTTAGATTTGGCATTCACAACCACCACCTAGATCTCTCTGCTTCCAATTTTAAACACCTGAACAAGGGAATATCTTTTAGAAGTACACAGAACAGAGAAAAGGGGATGGGCCAGCTTGAGGAAACCTACTGCCTGCTGACATCTCCATTCTTGTAGTATTACAAATGTTCTTGGACTATTGCATCCAGGGCAAGTGACACAGCTGTGCACACTCCTCATGGGGGATAGAAAAGGATGGACATCCCAGAGATCCTGTGGGAGATTATTCTCTTGCGACTTCTGTGAACTGGGCTTGTTGTGGGAACACCTGGAGTGGGGTTCCAGACTCCTGTTAGACATGCAGAGACTCTGCAAGTGACCAGGGGACTGTGGCACCCAGGGAGTAAAGGCAAGCTTGGATGGTCGCACAGCACTGCTGAAGTATGATCTTGGGCCAAGGAGACTACCAGAATGGGTTTCTGTGCACCACCATCACCCAGCAGAAGGAGACCTCTGGGTGATAAAGCTGCCAAAGATCTTTAAAAAAAGGATGCGGTTCTCCCCCATTGGAAGGAAAAGTAATGATTATTAGACAAGCAGGAATTTGCATCACCTAGTGCAATTTTCAGGTGTTAGAACAGCACTGTGTGAGATTCTAACTATGCATCCTCCAACGCACTGTGAGATGCCATTCACACTGATTTTGCATCACAGAACAAGCTCCCAGCACTGAAAAGTGTGAGCAACACAACATACCGAATTTCCACCCACTTGAGGAACTCCGGAGTCAGTGTATTTATGCAACACCGCTGAATTCAATGGAGTGAAACTCTGCCAGTTCCGCCCACCTCTAGTATACAAACTCCTAGAAACTAAGAAAATGTTACAACCCTAAGTGTGTGCAACAAACACCTCTGGTGGCTGGAGCACACCAGCAGGAGTACAACAGTGACAACCTGCTGTTCAAGGACAATACAATCAGCTACTGTTGTTTTCAATAATGGAGAGTTTGCCAGCAGGTTCCATTGTCAACATGCCAAAGTATTACTAAACCATATCAGGTGATAAATGAACCCTTAACTACCCTATGGGGGGATCAGACACCCCCAGGGACTGCCCCACAACAGGAGGATTCATGAGGCACACCTCTTTTTATTACTTTATAACCACAAGGAAGGTCAGTGCCCTGAGAAAAACACAGCATTGGGTCCCAGCTGCACTGCAAGGAAGACATGGAGGTGGGAAAGTGGGGAAAAGGAAGCCTGTTCCCCAACTACCGCAATAGTGAGTGAACTGTGTAGATGGGAAGTCACCTTGTTCACACATGTGCACTTACCAGGGATTATCTGCAGATGCACCAGACATAAGGTATGGACGCCCAACCTAAAAGAAAGAAAAAGTGGAAAATCTAGCCAATAGGCACTTGATTCTTGAAAAAGAAAAGAACGAGAACCAAAGCATGCAGCACACCAAAAATAATTCTGTGGGCTACACCATGCACCACAAAAAGCAAAAGAGCAACTTCAAAATTGGCATATTGGCCTTAAGTGGTTCCCCTGGAGGGAACCACCAACAATTTCTTATTATGCTGTGGGTCACATTAATTCTATATTTTCTCTTTAATTGTGGTATTGACAAAGCCAGTAAGCCTGATTTGTGAATAATCGAGAACTCATGTTGTGTTAGGCTCATTGTGTGGGGGGGGTAATTGTTTTTAGTGTTCAGGGTTTACTCGGGTACCGACCGTTAGCTGCTTTCAGTGCAGGTAGGTCCAGTGTACATGTAAGGATTTACCTGATCTGTGTGCCCCCTATAAGACTCTATTTGGGTGGGGGCAAGGAAAGCACGGGCAGTGGGCTTCTGCCATGGGGACTGAGGTCATTTGTCTCTGATGATTCAATGTCCATACTGTCATGGCTCTGTAAACTGGGCCAAGTATAACACTTCAGTACTTCACTCCTGAAGTAGCAATGGGGAGCATGTGCGTAGAGAAGTCAATACTGCTAATCAGTTTTTTTTTTCAAGACCATTGGGCAAGTACTCAGAAAAAGGGAAAGTGTGCGGCCAGCACCAGCTCCACTGTTGCATCTGTCCCCTTAGTATCTCTTCGCAGTAAGCAATGCTTATTTAGTCTTTTTTTATATAGCAGAGTTTAATGTGGAGTTCTGCCAAGTAGCACACTCAACAAGCACCAAGTCGTGAAACAACTGATTTGTCTAACCCATTGCTTCTCTTTTATTTAAAAAAAAAGAAGTACTTTAATATACTTTAAAACGCAGTACTACCCAATACAGTATGCAGGTTCTCAGTCTCTGGCACGAGACCTCTGTAATTTGGGCAGAGGCACACAATTATCACCCTTCAACTCCATCTTCTTCTGTTGGTCTTCAGCACAGATTCAGTGCTTTCCCACCTCCCTCTCCTCATGTAAACTGTGCTCAGCCTTATTTTTCTAAGCAAAGTCAGCCTGGAGTAGACTTTAGCATCCATTAGTCCATGTCCTCTCTCCACCCAGGAAAGATGGACCAGCAACATGTGTGCCAGCCCTCAGCTCCCATTACAGGAGCAGATGGGATAGTGTACAGAAAAGTGGGTAGATGGGCAAGGTCAAGGTTGCAGGCTGTCTTGAGTCATTCCTCCTTCGGGTGCTGTGTGAGTTGGCAGGAAGTTTAAGATCACAGGCCACTGCAGGTTTTTTCTTCCACACATGCTAGCTGGTGAGTCAATGCCTCTGCTAGCAGGTCCCATGGCTGAGGTGACCATGCACTCCACATCAGTTCTTGAGCCCTTTGGGTATGAGGTAAGGCACTTCAAGATGGTTTAAAGGTTCAGCAGTGGCATCCCAATCAGATCTGGGGCACTTCAGGTCACACACATGTGGTCAGTTCAGGGCAAGTGCTGTGTGCTACCCACTTCAGAGTCTTTTCAGGAACACTTAGGGCACGTGTCACAGTCTTTGAAGCAACCAGGTTCAGTGGTAAACCACTTCAGAGTGGCACACTTGAAACAAATGCCACAGGGATGGCAATATTCTATTCAGACATACTTCTGCAAGTGTTAAAAACTTAGCAACAGTTGGTTCAGTGACATTATCCACCCTGGAACACTTCAGATAAGCAGAGTGAATCCTCCACTTCAGAAAGGATGACAGATGTGGGAGCATGCCAATCAGATTCTCTGAATTCTTTGGTATAAGGACCCTCATCTCTGGGGTCAACCCTTTCTTGTCCATGCTAGCAATCAGCTCTTCCTGCAGATGTGGCTCACACATTCCCACTTCTCAGAGGCAGGGTATGTCTGGACACAACAGGACAGAAAGGCAGGTCCTGCTTCAGCTCAAACTCCAGGTGATGTTTCTTCACCTTGAGGAGCTGGCTATTAGGCAGACACCAGCAATCTTTGAAAAGCAGTCCTGTGGTTGCTCTAAAGAACACCTTTTAATTGGTCAGAAAGAACTTAGAACAACAAGTGGATCTTCCGATCCCACTTTTATACAGGCACAGCATCCAAGGGATGTGTATTCTCTATCTGCACCTTCAGAACTGGTCCAGGTTAGTTATTCTTTGGTGAGCAGGCCTCAAAAAAACTACTCGCCCACTCGCTATGGCGATTCATATTTTATCAGGTCGAGCTATTTTTAGGACTTACTCATTCTGGTGAGTTGACAAAGAACAGGTGTTCCGTTCAGTCAGAAAGTGAAGGAGCAATAAAGACACCTTTAAATATTGTTTTTATCTTGACACATTTGCTCAGTGTTCAGCAAAAAAAAACAGTTATACTTTCTACATTTACCTTACCTTCTCTGAATGCAGAGTTCCAGGATTTTGTGAAGGTCACCTTCTGACCTGCTGTACAAAGTGTAAAATGAAAGACTGTTGGGTGACAGATTTTTCTGAACACACATTTAAATAGCTAATAACTCAACTTTACAAACTTTTCAAAATATATTCCAGTATTTGTAAAAGCCCATTTTTTGGTAATTCTGAGTGTCACTCTTGCATCAAAAAAAGGCCCCACATTAGACATGAAGCAAACGTTTAGTCTATTTATTCAAACAAAAGAGTTTTTTGTACAGCAGAAATGCTTTGGTCACATGTTTAAACACTCATGAGAATGAAGAAAAAGGAGACTCTAAAAAATATAAGTATTTGCAGAGGATCACTCAATTGGAGACCCACTCATGGGTCAAGTAGATTACAGTTAGGTCAAGTAGAATATTCAAGTTACTCGAACTTCTCGTCTAGTAACATTTTTATGATTTCGAGGCCTGACGTGTCATTTTCAGGTGTCTTCTACAATCAGTCTTCACGCAGGCGTCTCCAACCTTTTTTACAGTAAAGGCTACTTATGTTGATGAAAATCATCCAGAGCTAAGATTCTTAGAAATGTAATACTGACCACAGACACGTTTAAATGTTTGTTTTAAATATCAACGTTTCAGTTATTGTAGGCTGGTCTACACACTAGAGCCTCATGTGTGACACAAGTAAATTCTATTTGTTTGATTTTGCACCAAATGCCCTACTATATTTTTAACATGGCAGAATGAAAGTAATGCTTTGTTAAAAGCATTTTTGTGGAGCAATGCACAGCTGGGCAGAGTGCTGTAACAATTGTTTTTGTAAATTAGGCCCTTTGTAGATCTCGTTGACTACTGTATTGAGTTAGATTACCACTGCTTCTGCTCATTTGGGGAGCAGGAAGTCTGGTTTTATTATGTTAATTGTGTCTAGACTTTGAGTACCTTTTAATGAAAACAAATCATTTAGGGATGCTTTGATAATATACATTTGACCTAAGAGTCTTTGGAAGATTATTGGGTTTTTGTAGTTCTGCAGTTCGTATTGAGAGATATTGTGTTAATGCTGCATTTTCTGGTGATTTTGAACTTCTAATGTCAGAATCGTGTGCTTTTTCTCCCACACAATTTTCACCTATTTTACCATGCAAACTTTATAAAGATAATTGTCATAGTTTCAGTGCAAAATGCACTCACTACCTATGACTGTGATTAGGGTCCATAACCTGCCTGGACCCTGAATCAGAATTATTCTGCACATAAGAGGTCCCCAAAATTCACACAAGGTTTTACGAAGAAAATAAAGATTATCCAAATTCTAAACCACACAATTCATCTTTCTCTTTGTTATTTCAAAATTTCTAACCAATAATCCTATATCTCACATTCGATGTCAGAAATTAGAAAAATCAAGCTAAAATTATGCACTTTAAAATAGTACAAGATATAGCAAAGGAAGTAAGATTGGCCTCATGTACTAATATTACAAATAATAAATCATAAATCACGAACAATAACAATTAGCAATTTGCGATTTCTCATTTGGAATTTACTACATTTAATTCAGTAGAAGTGGTTGCAGATTGGAATTGACTTAAGCTGAATGAATTGGTATTTTGTTAATCAAGCTATGTATTAATAGGTTGCTTCAGAAAATACTGATTCCTAGTGGGTCCCAATTCGACCTCACTCAGTATTATGCATAAGGGAGGTCGCAAATTGTGATCCACTATGATTGGCTACGGCCACAGGCATGGAAGCCTCCTGGTTCAGCAGACCACCATTTCTGTGATTGCTTTTCAATAAAGCAATCTTAAAAAAAAAAAAAAAGGAAAACGGGATGCATCTAAAACAAGCCTTTACAATGCAATGGGTCTTGCGTTTGCTCGAGTTAAAGCTATTTGTGTTGTAAACTCCTAACCAAACTTTTCTTGCCACAAACTGAAAATGAAAAGTAAAACAGTCTCACATAACTAACCAGACTTTTCTTGCCACATAATGTGAAAATGTACAGTAAAACAGTTTCACATAAGCGCACTGAGGGCTGCTATGAGTGCAAAGCAGACAAACAAAAGGAAACAAAAGTTGGCGCCCAGTGAAACGTATTGGCAAAGTGCAACTATCCATGTAAACAGCAAAAGTACAATTATCCATGTAGCAGAGTCGATTTCATGCAAAGCACTGGACTACTGCACAGTGAGATTGCGCTGCTTATGAAATAAAGAGAAAAAGTAGTCCAGAAACCGTATGGAGCCCCGTATGTTTTTAGTAGGTTGCCGGTGTGCTCAAGGAGGGCTAAACACCGGAAAAGGCATGACGTATGCATGCCTTTCACTTATTAAATCAAGCAAATTTTAAACGGCAAGCCCAGGAACCAACCAAACTAATGGGCGTGGTTAAAAGCCCACAGTGAGATTACATCTGGGACAGAGCGCTTTGCGCTCAACACTTAAAATGAAATATTTTATAACCATTTTTTTTTTTTAGTAGGAGGTCACCTTGGTACATTAACCTGCTTCTAAAAAATATTTTGTCCACAGTCACACAAAGGAAGAGATCCCTAGCAGCCGATTCGTTATTTACTTGCAAATCAAATTGCAAGTCGATTACTTGTTAGTGCATAGTAGTTTAGGTTTTGTACATTTAAATGTACCATTTTGCAGTCACAAAGGCTTTCATTTGTCCTTTGCGATCATAAAATTGCTTTGTACCTGAGGCCCACAAGCTTTCAAACTGTCAGATCGGCGAGTCCAAGTTTCTGCTTTAAACCGGGAGTTTATCCCATTAAGTAACCAGGACTACAAGCATCAGAATGCATGCAAAAAAACTAGTCTAACAGTCTACTTGTGGGCTCTCCTTTTCAACATCGTATTCCCTCCCACAGATTTGCTGTTGTGTGAGAGTTAACCTGCAGTGCCCGGTGCTGTCACAAATGGACTTCAGTTCTGCTTGCCAGCGGGCTAGCCAATCTACAAAATACAGATTCAAATTCTCCTTCTCCTCTTGTTCTCCTGCTTGCGTTGGTGAGCTTTGGCTTGCCACTCCTTAAGTTGTTTTTTATTATTTTGTGTAAATACCTAATCAAACCGAAAACAATTGCTCAAATAACAACTGCAGGAGGTAAATGAGATGCAGGAAGATGTATTATGTAACCGAAATCACAGTTTTCCGTCTTGATAGCCATCACAACGGATACCTCAGTACCTTGACTGATATGCTCACCTTCCGGCTTTTTGAGTCCTGAATGTCAAGTAGCTGTGCTTGGTTTAAGATTAATTTTGTGAATCATTCAAGCCCTGACAGTTACCCCCTTATTATTTCGGGAAACGCGATTTAAAGCAATCCGGAGTCTGTCTCGAGCTGCGTTACAGAGAGCACTTAAACCCACACACACCTTGACGCAGCTCATCCGCCGTTCGCACTGACCCATATAAAGTCACTCAGGCAAATGAAAAGGTTGCTATGGGATACCCCTCTCCTGACAGCGTCTGATTAATTGCCGTTCTCCACGAAAAGGGATTTCCTTGCCATGGACTGAATTCAGAGGAGCAGGTAACGCCACAAGAATTAGCGCGACAGTGAGACGATGAAGTGGACTTTGTCACTAAAGGTTAGCTAACACCGAGAGACGGGACCCAGATGAGAGGCGACGCTGATAATGTGTAAGCAGTCTCACAGGGGAGTAACAAGAGACATCCTCGGCAGAGCGGAGGGCTTCATTAACATCGAAAGGGGAATTCTCGGCTGCTCTGAAGGCCCATCTGCAATGATATTATTGTGGCGCATGTCACATCTCTCGACGTCTGCTTTTTAATCCCCTCTGTGTTCTGTACTATGCGGTGATGAACTGCAACTCAAATGAAATCAACAACCATGGATATGGAAACTCCTCTAATGATGTATCGGTTAAGCGATCAACATTTAGTACAGCATAATGCAATAAAGTGTGTTTTACTTAAATTTATAGAGTTACAGAAGTCTGTAAAGCTTTGGAAAGTCGTAGACGTTTTATAGGTGTAAATGTGTGTGCCTAATGCAGCCGCATGTTGATAATTACTCCGGGTTCCCCTGAGGAGAGTGAGGATGTCGCCCTCCTCCTCAAATGCTGGGAGTTCAATTCTGGGCATCTTATCAGTACTTAATTTGTGAAAGAATGAGTCCTGGTGCCAAAAGCTGTGCTCATTGGGTATTAAATATCAATGCGATGAATATCATTTCTGCACATTCTTAAATCCACCACATGCCTCTTTAATAATGTTTGTGGCTCAAAAAGATTCTTCAGAACATGGGATTGGAACAGTTTTATCACAGCTAATTGGTGAGGGTCAGGATCAACCAGCTGCCTTTCTCAGCAGGTGCTTACTCACCATGAAGCAATGTTGGGGTGCCATAGAGAGTGAATCCTTTCTTGTGGTTTGGTCACTAAAGAAAATTAGACCCACCTTGTGTGGGACTCCCTTCAGGGTTATAACTGACTACAGGCCTCTCCGGTGGCTCATGCAGATAAGAGGGAAAACCCTACACTGTTGAGGTGAACCATTTCCCTACAGGGTATGGATTTTATGGGGGAACACAGACCTGGGCCTGATAGTGCAAATGCGGATGTGTTTCCAGGCTTTTTCGTTTAACTCTTGAGAAATGCCAACAGAATGGCCGAGTTGCTGCTCACAGTTCATGTGAATGGAGGCCACTAGGAAAATGCCTCTTTTTGCTACATCACTCACATTTTTTTGAAGTGATACTGTTGAGATTTTTGACTCAGTGCACTGGGACTCAGTTAACCAGGCCCCAGTGCATGTACTCTGACCTCTAAAACATCTAGAAATTGGCAATGCGCCTAATTGGCATATTCAATTTACCTGCAAGTCCCTAGTATACAGTACAAAGTGTAACCAGGGCCTGTGAGTTAAATGTCACTAGTTGACTGCAGCACACACTGTGGCACCACTACAGTGACCGTGAAAAACATGACTAGAGCCCTACTACTTTAGCCTGGCTGTGCTGTTTCAAAACCTGCTATTTCGACCTACCAAAATAACTCCTTCCAACAGTCCTAAATAATCCTTGCAAATATTAATAAATCACCACTAAGTAGGCCTTAATGCCCAAAGTTAAGTAGGGGGGGGGGGCCGTTGCTAAGATGGAAGACGGGTAGGACACGTTTTCTCATCCCTCTGTACCCGCTGCTGTTAGCCCTATTTAAATGCTTGCAGGATCAGGCCCCACAGCACTCCTAATCAATACAGTAACATCCCAAGGAGCCTAGAAATCTGCTCTCCCGGGTACAGGGATGTGGTGAGACAGCATCCTACATGCAGTAAGGCTGGTCTGAGGGGCGAAGATGGTGGCAGCTGGGAGCCATTAAACACACAGTGGGTAAAAAAGCATCCCACAGCAAGGGACAGATCTGGTGCTGGAAGACTCAGAACCACTTCGGCTGGGAGTGCCCCACCTCTGAAGAATGGGGCGCCTTGAAGACCAGACCAGCGCTGCTGCTGTGATCCCGGCGACAGAGCTAGGGCTTGAGACTTGCGCCTGTCATTGATTGTGCGACTGGGAGCACTTCACCTGCGAAGTAGGTCAAGTGTGCTGCTCTCGCCTGTGACGAGCCTTTGAGCCAATGCACCTTGTGGAGCCTGCATTCCTGTTCATAGCTGCACATTGGAAGATCGATGCAGCAGCTCACTGGGGCAGAGGGGACCCATCAACTGCAGAGCCCTGTGGACCCGGTGTCTCTTCCGGGGGTCACAAGGCCCGGAGTTTCCATGGGCTCTTGATGGCACAAAATGTCTGCCCTGAGAGACTTGAGAGGTATGCACAACTTTTCAACGTGCCCACATTCACTGATGATTTTGGGGGGGGGTACGAAGAGGAAGGTGCTTCCCGCTGAGGGGCATAAACTAAGAGGCAGTGTGAACTGCAAAAACTAGGCCTGTATAATGCCACTGGGGCACATAGGCATTGCAAAAGTCAGACAGACCTGTGGAGTTTGCTCTAAGTGACCAGTGGGAAGCAGGCAGCCTGAATTATAACCCATAGAAGCCAGGGAGAACTCCACCACCAGAGATCGGCAAATGACTAACTACTTTCCCTCCGGTGGATCATTTCACCTGTCTCAACTGCTGTTGCCACAACCAGCCCCCCCATCCACCTCACCCCCCAGGTCCAGTTGCCTGCACCTGTTATATAGTGTCTCCCGAGTTGACGCAAGGAGTTCAGCTTGGGACTCGAGTTCGGTTGTGCACTCACTCCCCAAAGCTGAGAAACAGAGTGGCATGTGTGTGGCTATAATCCTCACTTGTAAAAAGCACAGTACTAAAAGTATGGGATCGGGTTTCCACACTGTCCTCTCAGCTATCTCAGTCAGTAATGCAGCCTTTACACCTGACCTTGATCAGACTACATTTAGTCAATGGCTGAATGTAGGATGTCGCTCAATCGGACACTTTGACAAGATAGTCCCACTCTCATTTGAGAGACTATAGGCTGACTAGGTACTCCCAGAGGTGGAGAAAATGTAATACCTGCAGATCTGTCACTGGGGGATGCAACCAACAATGCGGGAGGGGGCACAGAGACCACTCACAGGCTTTGAAAAATGTCTCCTGATAAAAACTACAGACAAAAGTTTTATCATTCAACTGTACAGCATCCTGCAAAACACCCCCACCACACAAGACACTGGGGCAAAAACGCTGGGAAACCGAACTTTGAAGGTTACTTGCGATCAAAGAATGGATGAGGTATTTTACAATGCACTCAACACAATACGGAATACGGCCAGCATGAAGACAAAAATCAAATTCATTACGTACCGGTATCCTACCCCGTATGACCGCATAGGGATAATCATACTTGCAGCCCAGAGTTTTAGAAGCAATGCAGGTGTACTGGGACATTGGTTCATTTGTTCTGGGAATGCCCGAAACTTTGACAATACTGGGAGTGGGTCCTGGATGATATTGATGCACACCTAGACACACAGCTTACCCTATTCCCGGCCTATGTCATTCTAGGACTTCCCAATGGCCTCACCTTCCCACTCAAATCTTGATAAGGATGGCAGGTCTGCTTGACATTAAGAGCGGCCATTCTAATCATCCTAGCTCACTGTGGCACTGGTACTCTCCCTACTCAACTGAAGTGGCTTTACCGGTAATTGCATGTGTCAGGCATGGAGAATATCACCTTGGTGATCACTGCTCAGGGAGATTCCTTTTGTGAACTCTGGCATCTGTACCTGGATCTCCTCTCTAAGGAGTTTGGGGAGTTGACTTTCCCTAAATATTTAAGGCTGTTGTGGCTGACGGATGTCCTGGCCCCGGCAGACCACAGGAGATCCTTAAAGGGCTTTAAATTGAAAGATATTGTGTATTGACTTAAGAACTTTGGTCCCAAGTATTCTTCGGGGAGGGAGGGGGGATCTTTAACTTATACACATTAAGCAATTCCTGAGGTGTTGGATCACCTCCTTCGTTGTGTTATGTATTTGCCAAGCAATTATAAAATGCAGATAGTAAAACGATTTGAACCATAAGACTAAGTAGGACACATACATGTTTATTGTAGAAGATGTTCTTACAGTGACAAGGCCCCAAAAGCTATTATTACGTAGCAGAGTTAACTGTTCTACAGGGAAGCATTGGGAAATAATAATATTATTAAATAATGGTATCTTCACTGTGAAATCAGATAGTCAGTCCTTGCAGTCGTTAAGATATTTATTAAAAGGCCAATTCAGATTTTTACTAACTATTTTACAAAAGGTGTTTTTAAAAAGTCATCTAATGTCTGCCAAAAGCACTAGAATTCCATTTGTGTCAAGCATATAACCTTTCACAGGAGTGAAATGGACATAATGCAATTCCCACACTTCTCTGCAAATCTAACAGACCAATGATTGGTCACGCCTGACTCACCGGAACAAAAAGTGGCCAAAACAAGATTCCACCTTGTCTAGTGAAATAATGCTAATATGATGACCTTACACGAGGGACTCCTTAATAGTCTGATTTCAATATAGTTCTACTTGTACAGGATACAATATACATATCGTGCACTTCTTAATAGTCACTGGTTTTAGATTAATCCTACATGAACAACAAATTATGTACTTCTTTTTCTCTTGTAGAAAACTTAAAAAAATGGTTAAATTCACCATTCCTTTCCAGAAGAATCCATCAGATAAGTAATTCTCCTAATGTTTTTGGTATTAGTCTTAACTTTTTCCAGAAAAGATTAATTGTTACTACTTGTTTTCTCTTGCAGGTGGTCGGAAAGTCTTGAGAAAGTGATGCGGAGCCCGATTGACCCAACAGTAAGGGTGATGCCGCCGCAGTTCCACAATAAAAAAAATGGCGAGCGCTTGTTCAGGGAGTTGGTAACGGAAAGCCACTGGACCACAAAGACGCGGGCAACAGAGACACCAAAACAGATGAATACAGGAAGGGGATGGAATACAGACGAGGAGCAGTCATCACAGTTCAGCACATAGCCTTAAAGGCTATGTGCTCCACCATTAAAGGGACCGGCACACCACCTAAACAGTGCAGTGCACAAGACAATTTGCAATGGTTTCCAGCTGTCACTTGCGATCTGAATAAAACCTTGATGAGGTCTAAACTTGTTCATAGAGCTGAAATAAAGATCTTGGGTGTGTAAAGGAGGTCCGCTCCCCTGACAAGACGACCTTCTGGGCAAGGCCCAGGAATGTCATTATCTTCAAAAAGGCCTACTCTGTCAGGGGCATACAGGACTGCTACAAAAGTGGGTATGGTTACCACTGGGAATGTTTTCTCAGTTGGTTAGTGAGTGGCCAGGAGTCACTGCCAACCACAGTCTAGTGCCAGACATAAATATGGCACCACTGTACATCCTCTACAGAGCACTTTTGGGCCTGTGGGAAACTGAAAAAGGACCACCGCACCTATGGTTGAGGCCTGTAGGGAGAACCTTAAGGACTGCTCCCACTTGTATCCAGGACAAAGTAGTTGAAACCCTCACCACAACGGTCCATTGGCTGATATGCTGTTAAGCTACAGATACACACAAGCTGCAGGAATTCCATCTTCCTGGAAGAGTCCAGCTAACCACTTTCCACTGAACTTGCCCTGGAGCCTGCTTATGACTTTTGTGGAGGCTGTTTTGACTCCCAAGTACTGTTTTTGAGGACCTGAAACTTTTGGTTGGTGTCAGAGTGTACTACTCCTGCCTAACCCCAAAAACTGGGTAACTTATGCCACCTTTTTGACTGGAGAACTATTGCTGGAGCAGGAATACTTTGTCAGTGGATCTGACGCAGGCACCAGCAGACCCAGCTTCCCCCTTAGCAACTACTACAGTCTTCTCTTGACTCCTAAATCTGTCCACGTCATAGTCCTCCTTCATTCTCAGACTCAGTTCTATCTGTGCCATCATCGAAGGAGACCCAATTGATGCCAAAAACCTCAAGGCCTAATTGTCCTGCCAGAGCTTTTCCGCTGGAACAAACTGTTTTGTGAGCCTCCATCTCAATGACAGAATCTATTGACTTTGAACCCTTCTCTCTGCTCCAGCCCACTGCCTGCTTTAACTGTAGGCAGTCAACATCAGAAGGTAAGTTTACCACAGGGATAAACATGGTCTTTGTATCCAACTCGTGCACCATCATGGTCTAACTCAAACCGTACCCTTGTCCTGTCAAGCATAACCAGATGACCATGGTTGTCCCAGAATGCTTTTTAGAGCAATTTTCATTTAAAACTTTAAAAATGTGTATATCCGGTTTCACCTGCTGGATGTTTGTTTCTTTATTTTTATAAATTGGCATGGGATTTGTATTGTGTTGTGCTATTGATTATTTAACTTTTTTGTTACTGTTAAAGACTGTACAGGCTAATTTTCTAACATTAACCTTGTCTGTTCTGTACATAGCTACCAAGGGTTGAGCTCAGGTTTACATGTGGTGGACTACCACCCACCCTTACTAATAATTCACTTTCACACAGAACCCAGAAGTTATCCTCCAGAAACATGGCACTGAGGGAGTTGCTCCATTCAGGTCATCACTTAGAATGCCAGTCTTCCCATGTTGTGCATTTTTCATGCACCATCATAGAAAAGGATGGTAGGCTCTCATCATAGCAAATATTTTCTCAAATCTTAAGCAAAGCCTTTGTTAACCATATTCATCCAACTCACCATAGCAATAGAATATCAACAGATTTCAACAATTGTACAAGAAGGTTGTCTTAATTAAGAGCCAGTAAATCTTGTTGGGACACAAAACTGTATAGAATGAAGAGATCAAAAGCCATTCCCATCATTCTAGCCCAAAATGTCTCTTGGATGCTTATTGGCATAGGATAATGGGATTAGCCTACATACTAGTTGATGCAATTAGGTCATTAATGCACTGGGGATTAAAAAAGTATAACAAATGCAATTTCTAGTTTCTTAAAGACCATAAAGATAGTTTAAAACTATTTTCTATTTGAGTGATGCAAGCAAACCTGTTTGAGGGTTTGAAATATTAACGTAGTAACAAAACTACCCCTTTTAAAAAGAAGATGCCTACATATTAATTTAAAATAGATTATTTTCCATATTGGAATATCATCTGCTTGTGTGGCCTGCACAGAATCTTTAAAGATGTTCCAGTTTCGACCCCTTGGCAGAATAGAAGGAGTTTTCCTCAGGACTCCTAAGCCCACAAATAGAATCCAATCCCCAAAATGAAAGCTCACTAAATGGGTGAATTGAGAATTTTGTGCACGTTAACAGCTCTAAATTTTAATTTGTTAACAGCTTCAGAACAAAAGAATGGTCAGAACTACTCAAACACTGACCCACAGTTCAATACATAAACCATTCATTCTAAGTCTGTCACGTGGGTCTTTATTTGTGTTTTCCAGCTGTTTGTAAACCTTAGAGCAGTATCATTGCTAGCTGATAGCATGAGCCAGGCATTCCCCTGTTCCTATGGGAAATGAGAATCCCAGTCTTTAGTGTGTATAGCTCTTTTGTAAACTAAGGGTAGTGATAATGCCCACATTTGCTATGTCTGTAGGATTTGCATGTGAAACTTTTGCTTTTCTGCAAGTGGATTGGCAATGAATGGTTTTGGAGACAATTCAATCATCATCTTGTATAAACTCAACTGCTTCCTCCTAGATAATGAAAAGTTTACAAAACTACAGAAGCAGGGATAAGGGCAGAGTGAAAAATGTGTTAACTAATGATCGGCCATACACAGTCACCACAACCATCCAATACGGGATATATTGTTGTCAAGCTAACCCAAATGTACCCGCCAGCAGAGAAATGATTTACCACAGGGATTGTATAATTAGTCATTGTAATAAAATCACTATTTTTTGCTTGATCACCCACATTTTATGCACGGAGGCTGTTTTGCACTCAGCACACCGGGGCCCTGCTAACCATGCCCCAGTGAATGTGCTTGAACCCCTAAAACACTTCAATGTAGGTAAATGTCCTAAGACGGAGATGGATATGTACTTGGTGGTGGAGAGAGTGCCCTATAACAGTAGGAGGTGCCCACAAATTTCTCATGGTCTGGGGAAGCTGGTTAAAGTATCACGACCTTGATCCCACTGACAATGTGACCCAACATACTCTGACCTAGCTTACATACTTGTAGTGTATTGTCATTATGTCTTCTACAAATCTTCTCCTATACCTACTCTCCTGCTCCACACCCTCTAACATGTATACGTATACGGATGCAGCAATGTCTTGCTTCCCTCTGCTGTTTTAAAATTGTTCCAAGTGCGGGTTTGCACCCTAGCTTGTTGTTTACATGACTAAATAAAATATACATTAAAAAAACTAATCGGCACATTTAACTTATCTGTAAGTCCATAGTATATGATACTCTGTGTACCAAGGGCCTGGAATTTAAATGTCACTAGTGGACTGCAGCACCAATTATGCCACCACTAAAGTGCCAATGCAAATTTCTTCAGGCCTGCCTCACCAACCTGATTGTACAGTTGTAAAGCAGCTAATTCGACCTGGCAAAATAAGCCTTCTTGTCTGGCTTAAACCTGACTGCTTAATAAATTATACTGCACTGGTAAGGTAGGTCTTGAATGTCCATATAGCATAATATATTGCATTTAAACGTAGGACGTGTACATGAATGTTACATGCCATGGAAGTGAAACGTTTCCAAAGTCTATTTTCACTGTGACAAGGCAAAGTCTCCCACAGAAGAGCATTGTGTTATAACACCGTAAAATGCATACATTCAGTTTGTAAATAACTAGAACCATGGTCAAAAACTTAAGGCAATATTAATTTAAAATACAATATAATGGTCAAGTTGGAATTTAGACTACCATTTAGAAAAATGCTACTTTTTAGAAAGTTAGCATTTTCCTGCCCCTAGTAGCTTTTTCAGAGTTGAACTCCAACTGTCACCTGGCAGTCGGCTGGGACTTTTCAATGCCTCATAGAAAACGGGAGAATAGGGCCAAGACTGGGAGGAGGGGTGACCTCCGCCTGACAGGGTGGTCTGGGGAATGTGCCTACTAAATACACAAGCTTAGAAGAGCCATCCCATCCCATAGTCAGTTGTACCTCACACCTAGACCTGCCATTGTCCATTTTTCCAGAGTGCCATGAATCCCAGTGGGGGAGTGGGGTGCAATAAAGAACTGGTTTGTAAGGAGAGCTCCTCATTTCCCAGGGGAACATCTGGGTTGTGCCCAGAGCTCTGCACACGACAAGAAAAGTTCTAACAAATTGGGTTTAGGTTGAGAGGAGCAATTTGGGATAGTGTACAGTAGAAATCACATGCAGTGTTGCAAAAAATGGGGAGGGGTGCCCAGGTTATCTTGTATCCTATATATTAAGGAGTGGTCAAGTGACTACTCAGTCAGAGGGTGGCACTGGGCATAAAAGTGGCACCCTCAGTGCCTCTTCAGAACTAGGGGGCAGCAATAAATTCTGCTCTGCCGTTAGAGTTTTCTGAGTTTTGGCCACTCTGTATTACACATATAACATGGAGTTGTGGCTTGCCAACAGTAAGTTGGCAAGTGTGACAGAGAATTGACATCCCCTAGCACAATTTTTGGGCACTAGGAGGGCAGCTGGAGAGACTTTTCCAACACTGGCAGTAGTGATCATTCATGTTTCAAAAGCTGCCGCTCGAGTAGAAAATGTATTTGAGTGGCATTTGAGTGGCAGGAAAACCAGCTCAAGCAGCAGCGCCATCTTGCACTCCATGTGGTGCAGTTCACGCTGATTTCTCAGCACGGAACAAGTTCCTGCCACCAAATATCAGTGCTATTAGCACAATGTACTTATTTTCGCCCACTCACTGAACTCCGCAGAATCTCGTAGAGTTTTTATGCAACACCGTTGAATTCCACAGAATGAAACACCATATATTCCGCCCACCACTATTTAGAACACCTCTGCAGCTGTGAAAGAAGGACTAATTCTGCTGTTAAATGTGTTGAGAGAAACCACAAAGGCTGTGAGTTCTCCCCACTCTTAATTAGGAGAGAAGTGGGGACTTAAAGGGCTAGGTGACTAGCCTCTTGTTAAGCTCCAGGAACATGAAAGCTGGAAGAAGCAGACAACTTCAAGACCTCCCTTGCTGTTGACTTTTAGAGTATTGACTCTTGACCTCCAAGTAGTGCCTAAATGGTCCCAGACCCAAGACTGGTGTTACAATGTACTCTTTTTCCCTTCCAATACTACAAAGCTAGACATTAAGAACATTTTCTGAAATGTCTGTGAAAAGAACTAGAGGCTACCACTGGACTGCCATTAACCTCAGCTGCCGGTCAGACTCAACAGTCAGACTCAACTTGCTCATTTGCCTCACCTAAAGGATCTGAATGTAGAGGACTTCACTGGGACCACCGCTGAGCAGCCCCCAGGCAATGGCAATACCTTAGTGCACTGTGACTTCGGACTTCGTGCACTCGTACTCTTCCTGCCTTCGATGTCGAGAGCCTTGAGCTCGTGTGTGCTCTATTGCAATTTTAAAGCCAAACTTTTTGGCTTTTTTTTTTTCTTTTTAAATTAAATTGCACATTGTTACCAGATTTGAAGTTGATAGTAATTGCATTTCCTAAATGCTTAATTGGCATTTAGGAAAAGATTGTACACCGGAATAGGAATCACAAATAGGTAATCCCTATTTGCAATTTCCTATTCAGAGGAACACAAATTACAATTTCTACTGGCTAGAAATCGCAATTTGCGATTCCATAAAGGGCTTTGTACATCCAAAAAGCCCATTTTGCATTTCTTAACAAGACTAAGAGAAATCCTCGACAATGTGCCTAAACGTTGGCTCCTAGCATCACTAATTGCCTCAGTGCATCACAGAATGGGGCAGTCCCATCTCGCAAGAAGACCAAGCCAGTTTTGAATTCAATTTCGTTGAAAAGCCCATCATACAAGAGCAGCTCCATCACCATCACAGAAGGTTTATGTTAGAAATGGGGTCTTTGGTTGACAGTCAGGTTACCCCCTGTTCAAGCAAGGACCCTCACTCTAGTTAGGATAAAAGAGAATCACCCTCAGCTAACCCCTGCTTACCCCCTTGGTAGCTTGGCAGAGCAGTAGGCTTAACCTCAGAGTGCTGGGCGTAAAGTATTTGTACCAACACACACAGTAACTTAATGAAAACACTACAAAATGACACAACACCAGTTTAGAAAAATATGAAATATTTATCTAGACAAAACAAGACCAAAACGACAAAAATCCAACATACACAAGTCAAGTTATGATTTTTAAAAGGTTTAAAATAAAAAGAGTCTTTAGGTAGTTGTAACAACACACTAGCGCTGCTAGCGTGTAAATGTACCTGGTTTGCGTCAAAAATAACCCCGCACGGGCGGTGTGCGTCGAAAGTAACCCTGCACGGCTGTGTGCGTCGAAAACAACTCGGCACGGCGGTGCGCGTTGAAAAAGCCAGCCACACGACGATCCGAAAGTCCCGCGGCGCAGGGTGCGATCTCTCAGCCTCCGTCAGCGATGCTGCGCGTCGTTTCTCCTGCTCCGGGCGTCGGTTTTTCGGTCGCGTTTCCTGCGGCGTCGTTTCTCAGCTGCGGAACCGGCGTCGCGTCGTTTTCTCAGCCGCGATCGGATTCGCGTCGATCTTTTCTCCGCACGGTGCTCGGTGCGTGTATTTTTGTCCTTAGGCTGCCAGCCTCTCCTTTCAGGGTCCCAGGAACTGGAAGGGCACCACAGAGCAGAGTAGGGGTCTCTCCAGAGACTCCAGGTGCTGGCAGGAAGAAGTCTTTGCTATCCCTGAGACTTCAACAACAGGAGGCAAGCTCTACATCAAGCCCTTGGAGATTTCTTCTTCAAGATGGAAGGCACACAAAGTCCAGTCTTTGCCCTCTTACTCAGGCAGAAGCAGCACTGCAGGAAAGCTCCACAAAGCACAGTCACAGGCAGGGCAGCACTTGTTCCTCAGCGATCAGCTCTTCTCCAGGCAGAGGTTCCTCTTGATTCCAGAAGTGTTTCTAAAGTTTGTAAGTTTGGGTGCCCTTCTTATACCCATTTTAGTCTTTGAAGTCACCTTTCTTCAAAGGGGACTCACACCTTCTTGTGAAATCCTGCCTTGCCCAGGCAAGGCCTCAGACACACACCAGGGGGCTGGAGACAGCATTGTCAGAGGCAGGCACAGTCCTTTCAGATGAGAGTGACCACTCCACCCCTCCCTCCTAGCAGAGATGGCTAATCAGGAAATGCAGATCACACCCCAGCTCCCTTTGTGTCACTGTCTGGTGTGAGGTGAAAAACAACCCAACTGTCAAACTGACCCAGACAGGGAATCCACAAACAAGGCAGAGTCACAGAATGGTTTAAGCAAGAAAATGCTCACTTTCTAAAAGTGGCATTTCCAAACTCACAATCTTAAAATCAACTTTACTAAAAGATGTATTTTTAAATTGTGAGTTCAGGGATCCCAAACTCCACATGTCCATCTACTCTCTAGGGGAATCTACACTTTAATCATATTTAAAGGTAGCCCCCATATTATCCTATGAGAGAGACAGACCTTGCAACAGTGAAAACGAAATTGGCAGTATTTCACTGTTAGGACATATAAACCACATTACTATATGTCCTACCTTATCCATACACTGCACCCTGCCCTTGGGGCTACCTAGGGCCTACCTTAGGGGTGCCTTACATGTAAGAAAAGGGAAGGTTTAGGCCTGGCAAGTGGGTACACTTGCCAAGTCGAATTTACAGTGTAAAAATACACATACAGACACTGCAGTGGCAGGTCTGAGACATGATTACAGAACTACTTATGTGGGTGGCACAACCAGTGCTGCAGGCCCACTAGTAGTATTTGATTTACAGGCCCTGGCACCTCTAGGGCACATTACTAGGGACTTACTAGTAATTCAAATATGCCAATCATGGATGAACCGCTTACATATAATTTAAACAGGAGCACTTGCACTTTAGAACTGGTTAGCAGTGGTAAAGTGCCCAGAGTAACAAAAACAGCAAAATCAGAGTCCAGCACACATCAACAACCTGGGGAACAGAGGCAAAAAGTTAAGGGAGACCACGCCAAGGATGAAAAGTCTAACAGTTTATATTTGGTTATGTGTTAAATGTTACTCTCAAGATACAATAGTGATTAGTAGCACAACTGTTCAGCTATATGTATTAGTCAGATTCTTACTACCCCTACAAGCAAGCCACAAGGTAGAGGTGACATGATCCCCAATTGGTGTCTGACTTAATTGTATCTATATAATAGTTATTCTCTCAACAGTAATTATTGCGCTTCTGAAAACAATGTCATACTATTGATGGTGCTACACCTTAGTGTAAGACGTGTGTTGAACCTTGATGCTGACCTTGCATAAAGCCTGGACATAAAACACCTCAACAGCAATTCAAGTGACACAAATACAAAGGTAGAGCCCTGGGGGTCAAAACAAAGAGATGTGTAATGCTAACGACCCCCTCCTGAGATCACAAAATAACTCTTTCACTTGCAGGAAGATGTTGAAATCTGAACTTCCGGAGGAAGCACTCACTTGAACTGTATTGTATGATGTGGTGAATGAATAACGCTGTTGTGATTTATGTCCTAATCACAGTGTGCACCCAATATTGCGATCCCATTACTGAAGAACTACGTCTACAATCAACCAAGACTATCAAACTTATCAAAGGGGTGGATGTCCCCGAGGACACCACGTATACCACCTACAACACCAACATTAGGTTACTTATTCTATTTCCTGTAAAATAGAGTTACTACGTAATACGCTTTTGGGGAATGTTATTTTAATCTTATGTTACTATATACTAGTGGCTATAGGGTGACCGATTGGTGGTGTGTGTACTTATATTCATAATAATATATTATTTGTTATCAGGTAGTTACACCTCTTGATTTTCTTCTTCATTTTTGTTTCCGACTATTCTTCAGAAGGACCGCCGGTTCATAGTATTCGTTTGTGCATCCGTTGCAGTGTGAAGTGGGCTCTTACAGTGTTATGAAATTGTGGTTGTAAGTGTTTTCTTTAAAGTCTTTTGTCATTGCTTTTCAGCCAAAAGAGACCGAATTTATCCCTCATATGTTCTAATTACTTTCAGTTGAAGATGTTATTACGATATGGTTTTCCAATTATAGAACTCATGTGAACCTTATTGATTTGTGTGTTTGGGGAGCATTTTTTCTTTTAATTGAATCATGGACGCAATTAGTCTTGCTGGGATTTAGTGACTTGGGTATGCTAAACAATGCGGGTATGGGATAAGCTTTACAGAGCTATAGTTTACATTATTCCCTAATTCAGTGGTCAAGGATGGAGAAGCTTAATCCTAACGAAAACGAATATATGGACACTCAGAAGTTCAAGCCCTTACCTCAATATAGTTATATTAATCTTTGAATTTCATAAAGGTCTGTAAATCATCAATTTGAACTAAGTACATATATTTTAGTATGCATTCAGAATTGTAAAAAATGCGCAATTGGGCTGCAGGAAATTATGTTCCGTTTGTGTAAAAAAAAAAAATCTTTTCAAACAAGGAAAATATTCTCCCCTGAAAAACCCCTTCCTAGATACCTCAGCCAAATTAGGGATTGCTTGGTATCCTTTTCCACGCTTGAAATGGATTTACTCTTTCCTTTGACATAGATAAATCTGATCATTTATTGGTGAAATTGGTTAGAGGAATGCGATGTTAGTTATCCGCCACTGGGAATTGAATGGTTCTCTGCATGGTCCTGGAGAGCGTGCACCCCCTGCTCAAGTTCATCATAGCAAGCAACTGAAGACTTTTCACCTAAGGCTTAGCACAAAAATCATGCATGTGGCATGAAGCCCTTTTTGTCACACAGTCAGCAATACAAAGTGGCATAACAGGTGTACCATTCTTATGAAGCGTAACTGCAATCGGGTCAACTAGCTGTGAAGGCGTGGCTGTGGTGGCAGCGATTATTGCAATTGCAAGACTGATAGCAAGATCAGCCTCTCCAACACATTTTAAAATGTAAAGCCAGCTCTCTGTAACCGGGTCTTTCACCAATCCATGTGGAATAGGGATGTTGGGTATGTATACTTATGTTCTTTGTCTAGAGACAGTTTGTGTTGTATGCATATCATGTGGCTACTGCGACACAGGAATCCATGTAGCCTTTCTACATTTTAGTAATGTCTTAGAGAGTTGCCAGAATCCCAAATTGCAATGTGAATTGCAAGGCTCATCTGGGACCTTCTAGAAATCCTTTAGAATGGGACTTTTTTTTTTAAACAGGAGAGAAGATGGATAACCCCTTTAAGGCTTATGGAGTTTCCTCTGTCCTTTCCTTCACCTTCAGATTAACAGGGAGTTAAGACTGCCTCACTCTGACAGGCTTCTCTCAGGTTTTGAGGCTTCCCTCGAAAGAGATTTTCAGCTCCACACCAGTTTTCTGCTGTAGAGGTGTGGAATTTAACATAATATCTACTTGTCCATGGAACAGGCTGCATCATAAATCTTCTTGTCTTGTAAAAAAATAATTTGTCCCTTTGGTGCCAATTAGTGCATGAAATTCATTATATAAGAGCTCTGATAATAGCCTCTCTTATTAAACCAGGGCTCATATTGTTGTACTGTTTGAATACTAGCAATTTAATTCTTTTGCCACTATTCCACAGATCACATACTGGGGCTAGATGTAGCGGTGAGCAATAGTTCCATGGATGGAATGCCCATTTGAATCTGTGCAAACCTACCAACTTGTAGGATTTAGGGGTTTCACCAGCTATTCTCTGATCTTTTGCCATACTGAGAAAGGTTGAAAATTCACTCAGAACAAGATGAGAAGTAACATTTGTTCCAGGGTTGGGGAAAAAAGTGGATGGAGGAAAGTGAACTTGTAAACACCTAACAGATATTCACTAGAGCAAATCTATGCATGCATATTTGCTTGTGCTAAAATACACTTCACAGATGTTCTAGGACTACGATTTCCTGGGCTACTTCTGTAAATTCACAAAAGCCATAAATCTGTTCTAATGCAAGGACATAACATGGGTGCACATGAGTGACCTTCTTTAAGAATTAGGCCTCTAATTAGGTCTGAATTTAACTAAGACCTTTTCTTTTGACTACAATTCGATCTATCTTCATCTGTTGATCAGCTGGCTTCACTGTGAGTAACAGCATTCTGCTCTTACACAAGGGGCATATATGCACACAAAGTAGTTTTGTTCAGTGCCAGGAACAACTGAGCAATGTGTGCTTTGAGGCCCAAAAATATTTTTTCTTTTTGCCAATGTTTATTATAATGGTGCAGGCATGGCAGCTCCCACAACAATAGAATTTTACAAAAAACCTGTCTGAGCAATACACACAGTAACAAAGCCAAAAAGGCTGACAACCAATTGTGGTCATGTTGGTTTTGCCAATGCTCGTTTATTTTTCATGTTACACTTAATCTTGTTAAACATGGTTACACTGATTTTCCAATATGATTATTTTAGCATACATCAGCACATTTTACTAAATGATACTTCAAAGAAATAGTACCTACAATTTCACAGTAGCTCAGCAAAACTTCACCCTAATTGCATTTTGTGGACATTTTATTTTGAAAGAATTGAACTTGATTTCAAGCATTTTCAAATATTTGCACCTCATCAGAGAGCATCATACGTAGCTTCATAATGTTAAACTTTCCAAACATCTGTTCATATTTTTATGATGGAAGCACTCAGTAGTGCAGTCTGAGCTTATATTTTTTTACCGTGCTCATCCTAATAATACAAGCTTTGCAATAATGAACCATAAATACAAGCTTGAAAAGCAATGACATATAGACAGAAATATTACCTTAACTGCAGGCATACCGTTCACTGATCCCTAATGAGGTACTGTAAAGTGTCAGCCAGAGGTTTTGTGCTGCAGGGGGTGGGCCTACTTGTCCTAAGGACAAAATAAAAATGAAAACTCGTTGTCCTGAGCCCAAACAATATGTGCTGGGCGTCTGGCTATAGGAATTCCACACTGTGTGCTGACACCAGAAAACACCTCCACTACAGAAGACCACACCCCAATCATGGATCAACTCAACTTCCAACTCAGAATAGACAACAAAACCATCAAAGACACCCTCACCTACAGATCTCTGGGACCCTGCCCTGGCTTCTGCGATGCCATTGCCAATTTCATCATTCCCTTGCCCATCAACACTGAACACTTCATCTTCCTCTGAGACCTCCATTTCCACCTCAACTATGCTAACACCATCAACCTTATGGACCGCATGAACAACATTGCCTCACCTCGATAGTCACCAACCCCGTCTCACATTGTAGGATAAAGGCTAGATGAGCTAGATGAGCCACACCACTGACTTTGCCTGGACAGACCACACAATCATCCACTTCAACTACACCACAGCGCCCAGCCACACCACACTACCATCAGCACCTCTTACCTCAGCTGAAATAGAGTATCTGAAAACCAATGGACCGACACCTTCACTGCTTCCTCCCCGATGCCTCCCAGAACATTGATCAAGCCATCAAAAGCTTCCCCACCTGAATCTCCAACAGAGTTGCCCCAGCAACTCTCCAAGCCCAGCAGACCCACCAGACAAACTACCAGTTCTACCTCACAACTGATATCCTCAAAACCCTACTGCAAACAACTGGAAAGGAGATGGTGCACCACCAAGAAGCCCATCGACTGGACCACGTTCAAAATCTCCCTCAGCCAATACCAGAGGATCTAGAAAGACACCAGGAGGAACCCTTAGCCAACTGCATCAAATAAATTAGGACAACTCCTGGTGGCCTGCCAACCTGGCAATCCACCATCCCTATGGATCAAGTCTAAAACCTCAGCATCATCCTGGAAAGCCAACTCACCATGTGGAGCCAGATCAACGCAGTCTCCTCTGCCTGGATCCCCACACTCCACATGCTTCACAAGATTTTCAAGTGACTCCCTGTCGCCACAAGACAAACCATTTCTAAAGCCCTTGTCACCAAAAGCCTGGACTAAGCCAACCCTCTATGCTGGAATGATAATACACCTCTTAAAGAGACATCAGACCATTCAGAACTCAGTGGCCAGACTCATTCTCGACCTCCCTAGACAGACCTAAAACACCCTCTTCTTGAAGAAACTCCACTGGCTCCCCATTATCAAGAAATGGCAATTTAAGATTCTTGTGCACGCTTACACCTTCAACCAAGGACCAGCATACATCAACCACTGCCTGCGCTGGGTATAAAATGGTGAGAATAGATCATGTCTCTGCAAGGGGAGGTGGCATAGCCATTGTTTATAAAGAAGCTTACTCATGTTTCTACTCTGTGGCATTATCAATTTCTGATGCATCAGCATCTCTTACCGTAGCTGGTATAGAGTATCTGAGAACCAATGGACCTTCCAATGACCCCCAACAAGCACAAAAACCTCTGACCGATCTCCCTGCTCACGTTTCCTGCCAAACTCCTCGAAATGCAATGAACCAAGAACTCACTGAGTACCTGGTACACGACGACCTTCTGGACATAACACAATCCAAATTTCACTCAGAGCGCAGCACCGAAACTGCCCTGATCGCTGCCTTGTATCATACCTGATCCCTGCAGGACAGAGAAGTCTCTGCAACTCTGATCCTCCTTGATCTCTTGTGGCTTTTGTCACCATATCCCCCCACACTCTGATCAAGAGACTCCATCAGATCCGCATCTAAGACAAAGCTCAAGTGGATTGCATCCTTTCTCTCTGGTAGGACTCAGAGGGTTCACCTCAGTGGCCAAGATCATCATCTGCAGCATCCCTCAAGTCTCATCTCAGCCCCATGTTTTTCAACAGCTGTATGACCTCCTTGGCCAACATCTACAAAAACGACGGACTGAACATCATCTCCTACGCTGATGACATTCAGCTCGTCCTCTCGCTTTCCAAAGACCCCTCCACCACAAAAGCCAACTTTGAACTCTGCATGGCCATTGTTTATAAAGAAGCTTACTCATGTTCCTACTCTGTGGCATTTTCTTACCACAGCTGGTATAGCGTATCTGAGAACCAATGGACCAATGTCTTCACTGCTTTCTCCCCAAAGCCTCGATCAAGCCATCAAAAACTTCCCCAACAGGAATCTCCAGAAGAGTTGCCCCAGCAAACCCTCCAAGCCTCGAATTCTGCATTCTATTAAATACAGAACAATCTGTAGAGGAGGCTCTTGATTTGTAGACCTGTTGGACCTACTGGTCCGTTTTTTTTACAGTCATTCAGTGAGCCGGTTTCTCAGGTCTCACCATGGTATTGTTAACGCGATATTCTGGGTGATTTCAATATACATTGAGACAGTGTTCTGGACTGTGCTAAGTTCACACTTTAGAATATAATGTCCCTATTGGGTTTCTCCCAGTTGGTTGCTAAGCCCACTCATGGTGGTGGACATATTAGACTTGCGACCTCATTACAAGTTTGGTGGTCCCACTGTGGGACTGCCAAAATCCTAGGGAGGACGCCACCGCCATGGCGTCCCCCCGCCCTATTACAATATTCCCACCAGCCTGACCAGCTGGAACATTGCAATAGAGTGTTCCTGCTGGTCACACCAGCAGGAACAGTGCTACGAGATAGCACACAGCTCTTTAAGGGAGCCAAGTGCTAGCTCGTAGCATAGAGGGGGGCCGACCAGCACCCTTGGAATAGAAGACAGCACGCATTCCGATGGGGCTGGGCGGGGGGAACAGTGCAGGAGCCCTCGTGGAGCCCCAGCAGACCCTCACCACCAGCCTTTCCATGTCATCAAAACACCATGGAAAGGCTGGTGATGAGGGGCATTGTAATAAGCCAGGTGGTGTGGCATTCAGCACCGCCCTGGCTGAGTACAACTCAGACTGCGATCATGCCGTCGGGAACCATGTTCCCAGCAGGGACAGCAGTCACCTGTCAAGTCTGCCTGCCAGGGTAGTAATCGGGCAGTCAGACCACCCAGAGTGCAGCAGTCTGAATGTTAACACAAGTGTGGCAGTACTCTGACCACCACACTCATAATGAGGCCCTTCGTGTTTTCTAATTTTGACCCGAGTATATCTGACCCTCTTCGTTGGCATGGACAGACCCATTGTTTGATTCAACTTAACTGGTCTATTGGTCATTCTGGCCCTTGGACTGGCTGCAGAGAGTCATATCAGTTTTGCTCTTTCTTCAAAATTGCAGGAGATAATTTGTGGACGGCCCTGAAAATTTGCACTCAGTAATTTCTGGGTTTTAAGATGGTGAAAGATTATGGCCATCCAGAGACACTAGGTTGCTTCAGTGGACTGATGTGAACATCTCACAATTCTTTCATACTATAGTTGTGGATATACAAAATAGCCTTCCTTCTGGAGGTACTCTGGATACACCTGCATGCAGCTCATTCCAGATAGACAAACACTTCATTCTCTGGCTGGCTTTTGGAGTTTAGTTCTGTCTCCTTGGATGACTCCAGGAGGGTGATTTTTAAACCTTAAATCAAGCTCTCATCTGGAACTCCCTCTATTCTGGGCCTATGTTTGGACACCATTAATCCCATTCTTAATGTGAGATTGAATAAGTCTTTGTCTTGGTGCCTTCTTGAAGGAAGAGAGCTAAAATTGTTCCCCTTCTAAAAAAGCCGAGTTCAGATCCTGATGTGCCAAGTAATTATAGGCCCATCTTTTCTCCCTGCACCTTCCAAGCTGGTTGAAAAATGTGTCAATTCCCATTGCCAAATGGCTCCATTACCATTGACCACTTTACACTGTTCTCGTTGGCATGGGAGTGGGCTCAGATCATGTAGGTGCAACACCTACTGAAAGAGTGGACTAACCTGTCTTACATAGACCTTGCAATTGAATACAATCTTCCACGGTCCCTTTTCTGGGGATACCTCAAAATTAGACACTGTCTCCTCACCAAGAGAAGCTCAGAGGACTGCCCCCACCCAACCTTTTCCCACTTCACTCCTACTTGGTACTCCTTAGCACTGGGACACTTACTTAAGTCGTCATTTGCTCTATAAGTACTATGATTATTGGTTCAATGAGGCCAATACAAAAAGCGGATTTCCAGTCTCTATGGACTTCTGATGACAAAACATTTCTCTGAACCTCTGAAACTCCATCTCAGACGTCGATGGCAGGACCATCTACAAGTGATGTACATCCCAGCTACTTGGTCCTGATTTATGGCTTCTCATGACAAGGGGCTGCGGGAGGCCAGGATGAAGTTTTGTTATTTTAGAATTTTGCAACACTGGCACTGGCTTCAGCTAGACTTCATAGAGCCAAGTTGACCCCCTCATCCACATGCTGGCAATGTCCCCTCCCTGACTGATGTACTGAACATTCTCTCAGTCTGCCTTGTATCCTTCCCTTCTAGTCTGGCGTTACCCATCTATTCAGAGATACTCTTGATCTTCCTGCTCCCCTACAGGCACTGTGTTACTCATCCACAACAACCAGGATTTGCCAGAACGTACTGCTCACGCGAAAAGCTGGCTATTGTCAGTGCTCACAGCAGTCACCCTATGCATACTCTGCGGATAGTCTACTCCAGCGACCCCACCCAGGTAAACTGGCTTAAGAGAGTAGCCATGATGGACACAAATGAAGGCCTCGTATTCAGGCTGAATGATCAGGAATACATTTTCAATGATATTTGGGGTCTGTTCATTCATGAGGGCATTTTCATTCCACCTGCCTGTTCCACTAGCCTGAGCGCTACAGCATTACCCAGCAGAACCCACCCTGACTATTGACCCTATCCTGGCCATGGGTGATTTACGGATACCACACCCTAAGTAATATCATCTAGGAGATCCCTCTCAGTGCAAGGGACCTCCCAAACCACCACCATGAGATCCTGCAGGCACAGACATATCTGTCCCCACCATTTCATGTTTGTTGACCAGAGGGCCTTTTCGATATCATACCCTTGATGTACGTCCCCCCACACACATACACAACCAGCCTGTACATGCCACAAGTTCATAGATGACAACATGCACTGATTTCCAGTGGGAGGAACATGTTGGGCGAAATGCTGCTACCGACCCTATTTGTGCCGTTCCTTTTTCTGTTCTTGTATTTCTTTGTCTTTTTTTTGAGATGCCGATAAAAATATTTATACATAAATAGTCGGCCTTGGATTCTGTTTTCCAATTCTGATGAATGTGATCCAAGAGTTTGGTAGGAACTCAGGTATTGGTATTAGTGGTCCCATTCAGTTTGGCTATTGGAGTTCAAAAATGAATGAAACGGACACGACCGTATTATTTAAGAATTTGAGACTTTAAAGGGCTGGCATACTTACAAGAGCTTGACTAAAACATTATCGAGGAAAAAAACACTGCAGCCATTAAGCACTGAGTGCAGACTGACAGATGCATTTCAAGATAGATTGAGTGATAGATAAAAAAACGTAGATAAAGTGATAGTTCAGCTTCTATCTCGAACAATGTAGACATAATGGAAAAACTTTCTTGGGAATTAATGCATTGTAGCTCTTGTAATATGGCGAATGGGGTACCCGCCACACTGTAACAGATTAATCTCTCTTCTGCATTTTGAATCAGGTCTGTATTCGTATTTATGCTGCTCTCTGAGCAGAGATTTAAATGTCCTGAACATACATTTGACTAAGGGAAAGTTTTAACTGTGATGGAGGTTGACGGTATCCGTTAAACAAGATGGCATAGAGGGTTGAAATCTGTTAAACTTCTCAATCTATTGCTAGTATTTTGGCATGGGTCCTACGTTCTTGAATTGACTTGGAGTTAAAAGTGATAACAGTTTTAGCTGAAGACATGTGCACCAAAGAACCAGGCTCTCCTCCTACTCAGATCTCTTTCAAGTACGTTTGATCTAAAGGAAAGGCAATTTCACCTCTCCCACGATGGGCAGAACTGTTACTTCGAGCAGAGATAAGGGAGCGGTAGTGCCGTCCTGATAATAATCATACGTCCACCTAGGAATCAAAGAAGCAACATAGCTATAGATGATTGAATGGATGGATGTTTGCACGTACTTACACAACACTACATTAAATACGTTGGCACCATTCACGATATTTAGTTATTAAGTATTGACCTATGACGAAGATGGTCATTGTTGTGGTATTTACATTTTTTCGAATTGAAGCCACGTGAATTAAGTAGGAAGCTCACTGCGTGGGGCACTGCTCGATGTTTGCAGCGGTATGATCGGAAGAAACTCACACAAGAGTTCATTTGTGTGCCACAAGTCACCCTCTAAACATCCTTTGACTCTAAGTTGTCGACTGAGAGATAACCTGAGAGGATGCACACTGGTTGTTTTCCACCTGTGAGCTACGTTCAGTGATCTGAAAACAGAGGAACAGGGAGCGCTGCAGCTGCACCCAGAAAGGACATCACCCACCCTGCCCATCAATAAATAAGTGGTTTCTTTTAAAATAAAACAATACTGGTCTCTTTGAGGATCTAAAAGAGAGCAGACTGTTACCCAGTTCTATTTTCAAGAAGGACTCAATTCATATATCTCACAGTGGCTTGGTAAGTTATTAGTTTGTTTCACAGAAATTACTTTTAGAATGGTTTAATAGCAGTGGCGGCCCAACCTTTAGGGCGGAGGGGCTACACCCCCCAACCTTTTGCCCCCCGTGAAGAGTGTCTGTCAGGCTGAACAAAGGTCAGCCTGACAGACACTCTTCATGTTCAGGTCAGGCAGCCAGGAGCAGACATGCGCGATTTGCGCACACTCCTGGCTGCCTGAGCTGAACTTTGCTGGGCTGAGGAGATCACAGCTCCTATGGGCGTGACCTCCTCTGCCCAGCAAAGGTGCCTCGAGGCCCTCCCCTGGGTGACAAGGAAAGCGTCACCAATTGACACTTTCCCTGGGTGCTTCAGTTTAAGCCCTGAAGTGCCCAGGGCGAGTGTCAATCAGTGACACTTCGTCACAGAGTGGGGTGGGGTCAGCAGTCCCAATGGATGTGCGTGCCTGTGTGAAAGAATGAGTGTGTGTGATGTTTTAAAATGAATGTTTGGTTTGTGTGTGCATGTTTGAATGGTATGAGTGTTGTTAATGGATGTGCGTGCGTGCGTGTCTGTGGGTGAAAGAATGAGTGTGTGTGTCTCGCCCACCCCCCTCCCTCCTAAAGCTGCCGGCTGCCACTGTTTAATAGGTTCTAACACCAAGCTGAGCTATTAAAAACACCTTTACGAAGCAGACACAAAAAAAAAGACAAAATGTATAAACATTAAACGTTTGAGAAGCTAATGTGGGGCAAAGACTACTTGCAACCTGCCTGTTTGGCCATTTTGTTTAAGATATCAAGCAAATATATATATATATATATATATATATGGTTTATTGGGAGACCACGTTGGACGGTTAGCCAATCGTGAGATTTCTAGTGTAGAATATGGGCATGATTTAGATGTTGGCAGTGTTACTGCAAAGCTGCATCAGCTGCGGGCCCAAGAAGACAGTCAAGGCAGCGATGTTTCACCCACTGCACTTCGATGTTACAGTCCTGGAGGCATTGTACGATGGCAGTAAGATGACGGCGGGAGAAAGCAGTGGGACTCAATGGACTTAATAAAATGGCATGAGCTATGGAAGGGAGGTAAGTGAGACACACATTGTCCCTTAGTCATAGGCACACCACTGCACACAACACATTCACACATTTACACATTGTCCTAGATGCCAAAAACACACATTGACACGTCAATGACAAAACACACACACCATTGACACTGCACAACCACAAGAAACACAACTACACCCTCAGCTACACAAACACACACACCTCACCCTGCCAAACGCATCACACATATACATATAATAACACAAGTCCCAGCACAACATGACAGGTACTGATCACCTGGCACATATGGACTCAGATGACATGTGTGAATGTACTATTTTTGTGGTGCCAGTATTCATTTGCCAATGAATACAGGCACCATAATAACAGTTGTGTGTGTGATTTGTTGTGTACCTGTGTGTCCCCACCTGTGTCTGACCCACCTGTGTTCAACATATGCATGTCACAGTGATCAAAACAATTACTGCGACATGTATACTTCTCCAGCAGTCCCCATCTCCTCTGCAGTGCCTGTTGAACATACCCTGACAATGCAGTGTCCCTACCTTTCAATATGTGAACGGGGCGGTGGTGGGGGAGAAGTATGGAGAAGGGCGCAGGAGGGAAATATCAAAGTTGATGTTTCTGAGCTTGGCTCTCTTTTTAAAATACAATATGGCTAAGGCATTCTTAACCAAAAAGATTATTAGCTGCAGTGTAGGTGTAAGAAATTGGGTTACTGGTTGATGGGGTGAAGGTCTACTCAAGCAGCAGCCCCATTCTCTGTCAGGGTGAAACGCAAACAAACTTCAAATTGATCTGTGCTTATCCTTCTGGTAGCTTGGCACAAAAGTGGTCTGGCTTATTTTAGAGGCAATGTGTAAAGTATTTATGGAGCACTTCAAGCAGGAATAAAGTAAATAACACCAAATATAAAAAAAACACCAATGCAGAAAAATAGAGTAGAATTTAATAATGTGTATTTAATATGTAGATGTGTACTGAAGAGCTGGGTCTGAGGGTCCACTATTTATTTCTGGTGCCCACTTTAGAGTAGGAGAAGTTTCAGGGGAGTTCCTTTGAAGCACTTGAAATTTCCTGCCTGTCCTGGGTCCATGCTGGTTACATGAAAAAAATGCACGGCTGACAGGTCTTTTGTGTAAAGGCAGAGCACAAGCAATTCAGCTGCAAGTGGGGCTGTGCTTGGCTGCGATCCTGATCCTGCAAGCAGATGGCCCATCCAGGCACACCCAATCCCTCTATAGCGTAGTTGTCCAGGAGGAATAAACTAAGTTCAACTTTCAACTACACCCAGACATGTGACCCAGGAACAGGCTGCAGGCACAAAATAGTTCAGGCAGGAACATGACAACCTTTTAATAGTGGCATTTTCAAAATTGTAACTTTATTAAATTTAATAATGTAACCCAATGCTGTCCTATGGGGGAGGTAGGGCGCACTAGTGAAAAACAAATTTAGGAGGTTTTCACTACCAGGACATGTAAAACTTAAAAACAAAAGTTAAATATTTCAAATACATTGCACCCTGCCCCCTAGGCTCTGCAGAGCCCATCCTAGGGGCACTTTATGTGCATCAAAATGGGAGGGTTGGGCCTGGCAAGAGGGTTATCATGGCAGTTTATACCGCCCAAACAGGCTTCAATGGCAGGCCTCAAAAATGTTGAATGGGCTACTTGGGTAGTGGAACAATAAGCGCTGCAGTCTATTAGTAGCATTTAATTTACCGATCCTAGGTACAAGTAGTACTACTTTATTAGGGGCTTGCAAATCAATTAAATAGACAATTGGGTGCAAGTCAATTTTACAATATTTAGGGGACAGAGCAGTATAAGCATTTTAACACTGTTCAGCAGGCCCAAGGCCAACAAAAATCAACTCAGCAAAAATAGGAAGGTGTCCACCAAATATTTGAGGGAAGAGAGCATCTGCTGGTTATGGACACAGGAAAAAATATCAGAGTGATTGGCTTTCCAACTCCTAATATGTCCGGCGGGGTTCAGGCCACCTGTGTGGCCTGATGGCGGAATGGCATTAGGGGGCAGGCTTTGCCACCCGCCAATGTCATAGTAAGGGCCTTTGTTTTGTGCTGCTATTCTCAATGTTTTTAGACCCCGCCCACTTCTGTTGATTAAAATCTCCCATACACTGACTTGGGCTGACATCCATGTGGTCTTTTGAACTGCTAGAACTTGCTCCCACACTAATATGTAAATTAACATTGTAAATGCATTTTCAAAATACCAACAGGTGGCTGCAGATTCACAAACTACCTTTGTTTTATTTAAAACAAAATTTATGTAATAGTTTAGAAATCATCCACTGGACAACACCTAGAATGATTAATAACCCGATAAGTGCGGGCCGACACCTGCACACTCCCTGGTACTTCTGATGGCCACTGGCTGACACTGGGGAGGGCTGAAAAGGATATTCTGGTGCAAGCACCCAGAGGATTCTTTTTTAAAAAAATGAAAATGGCAGAGGAGATGCAGAATTGCTTCCCCGTCAGTCCACGTCATCCTCCTGCCAATCTGTGATGTCAGCTCACCGCACGGTGCACTGAGGTCACAGTTTCCCCAAGGGAGCAGCTACGAGGAGCAGGTAAGCTCCCTTCCCCACTCCAATGGGGGAAAAGTAGCTAAGAATTTCTCTCCAGGTAAAACCTATAAGGTACCAGGGAATGTCAGTGGGTGTCAGCCCTCATCTAGGGAAATCATAAAAAAATAAACAAAGGCCCTCATTACAAGGCTGGTGGTCATGAGAGCGCCAGACTTGCAGTGGTGGTCCTACCGCTGTGAAACCAGCGGTAAGGACCGCCACTTTAAGAGTTGTGAGGCTTGGCACATGCCAAGCCTCCACAGCCCCGCCAGGCCCGTCAGTGTGGTCGCACCACCGCGGCTGGCAGGGACCACCTCCAACCCGGTGGCAGGCCTAAGCCTGCCATCCGGATTACGAGGCTGCAAACTGCCAGGCTTTCTGTGGCGGTCACCCCGCCATTAAAACCCTGGCGTTTGCGCACCTAGTGACAAGAATCTTCATTCCTGTCACCAGCACACACATATACACATCTCCCCACACATGCATACATCCCCCTCACCTGTCCCCCAGTCACCCCCCCCACACCCCTTCACGGATGCATAGATACACATACACACCCATTAAGCATACGCATACATGCACTCAGACACACCCTCTCACTCACATTCATCAACACAGACACCCCCATTCACAGGCACATACATGTACACACACATTCACATTCACTCGCATAAACGCAGGCATTCAGCACCCCCCACCCCCTCCGCACACATGCACAGATGCATGGCAGTCTTACCTCGCGGCCACCACAACGCTAGCAGGACTCCGCCAAGCCGTATTACAGCTTGTAATATGACGGGCGGAGTCCTGCTTGTGTGGCGGGGCTGGCGAAGGACCCGCTTTTGCAACACAAAACACCAGCACTACTGCTGGCTGCTTGCCACCTCAATAATGGCAGAAAAGCAGCCAGCACTCGTAATATGGCGGTCTGCTGACCACCAGCACTGGCGGTCATCTGGCTGGTTGGGCTTTGGCGGTCAGTGAAATTGACCACCAAAGTCGTAATGAGAGGCAAAGTGTATTTGCCTCCCAGCAGTTACCCTCCAGGTGAGGCTGAGTAATATAAAATAAAAAAATAATAATAATCAGGAAGTTGGCCCTCTTGGACACGGGCTGACCCCCTGTAGGCTGCTATTCTTTTTGGAAAATGTGTGCTTCACATATCGAACAAACACAAAAGAAAAGAAAAACGTAATGTAGGTAGGGGGTCAACCCTCAGCAAATGGGTCAATCCCCTTTGGAGGGCTATTGACAAAAATCATAGAAATTCAACAATTAGAGTTATACTGATCTCAAGAAACTATAACGGGTGGACTGAGGTAACTCTAATCCACGCCACTGCCATGCAGAGTTTCGTCATCAATAATTTTAGTGCAAATGCTGAAGTGATATTTTCAGTCATGTCATAGAAGATGTGATGACTAATGTAATATGTGGGGTAATCAGCAGTGCATGACGAGGGACTGAGTTATAGTTACCTTAGGGCCAGAGTTATATTTTGAGAAAAACATAGCTGTAACTGAAATTTCTAGGATTTTCTATGTGCACATTCTGAACCTAACCATAAAGTGCCAGTAACCTTTATTTTTTAGTAAATTTAAAAGGTTTTTTAAATTTCTATTTGATAACTATAATGTCCCTGTAACCTTTGATGATTTTTTCAGTGAATTTCTAGTTTTTTTTATTTTTATGTTAAATAATATTTAAATGCCTTATGTTAATCCAAATACTGCTGACACAGCCTTCGGCCTTGTATGTCCGGGGGGGTGCCCTGCAGCCAACCCCCCAGTAGGGTGGGGAAAATTGGCTGTAGGCCCTATGGCCATCTCACCACAAGCAGGCAACCCAGGATGTGGTCGCACACCCCCCCTCCTCTCCGAGCCAATTACAGCCCGATACACCCTTCTCTGAGTCCCATCCATATCATCAATGGGGAGGGAGGCACAAGCACCTGGGCCTGGGCCTATTTTGGCCCCAGGAACCCCATCTCCCAGGGCCCAGTCCGCAAAAATGAAAAGGAGGACATGTGCTCTCCTCTCCAGGCCAGTGTGCCCCTGGGGACCCCAACCCCAAGGCTTTCTAAGTTTATCATTCAGGATGCAGCTCCCATCCTTGGGCCAATATTGGCCAATATCAGCCATGGGGACCCCATCACTCGGGCCTGGTCAATCAAAAATATGTGTTAGGGCCACGTGCCCCCCCATGCTAAATTTAGCTCATGGCACCCCATTCAGTGGGGCCTGGACAATTAGCACAAGAGGAGGAGCCGTATTATGAGTCCATTCTATCCTATGGAACTCGTAATACGGCTGGTGGTATATCCGTCACTTTACCGTCACTTTTGGGACGGATTAACACCTCCTCCAAAGTTGTAATAACCCCCCTAGTGTCTTCTGTTAAGGGCCCAGGGGGGTGGGTCCATGCCGGCTCTGTGCCTCCAGCAGAGCCGGCATTGCTCCTGCACACAGGGCGCAATAAAAATGCTTTTCCTACGTGCAGGAGAACTTTTTTTTAATTTAACAGACTAAAAGTATGCTCCCAGCTGGGAGCAGACTTAGGGGGTCATTACAACCTGGCCGGTCTTTTCACAAGACCGCTGAGGGACCGCCGTGCTGAAGATCGGCAGTGGTGGCGGTTTTCCGCTCTGCGTATTATGACTGTTGGCAGCTTTCCGACGGAGAGCCGCCAACAGCCATAGTGACGGGCGGCGGGGAAGTGGAGGTTGCTCCACCTCCACCGCCACGCCAACAGAACACCGCCCAGCGAATCACGTCCTGTGATTCGCCGCAGCGGTGTTCTGTTGGCGTTGTGGTGTCGGCGGTGCTCCCGTCCCGGAGGATCAACGGAACAGGTAAGTCGATCGTCCGTTAGGGGTGGGGGGTGTTGTGTGTTGTGTGGGTGCATGGGGTGTGCGTGGGTGTATGTGGAGGGGGTGTGTGAGTGCGTGTATGCTTGCGGGGGTGTTGTGTGATTGGGAATGAGTGCGTGTATGTCTGTAGGTATGTCTGTATGGATGTGTGCGTGTATGTTTGAATGTGGGTGTGCATGTCTGACTGTGTATGTAGATGTTGGCATGTATGTCGGTGTGTGTGCGTGTATGTGTGTTGGTGGTGCCTGCGTGCGTGTCAGGTGTGTATATGTAAGGTAATGTCGGGGGTCGGGGTGGGGAGGGGGGGTCCTGCCACCTTTGGGGGGTGGCAGGAGTGGTGGGGGGTGTAGGGGAGGGAGTCGGGGTGGGGGTGGGGGGTGGGGGAGACCCCTATCAGTGCCAGGGGAGGAGTTCCCTGGCACTGATAGTGCTTACCGCCATGGATTTCATGGCGGTTCCTACCGCTGGAAATCCACGGCGGTCAGCCGGGTCAAAATACCGGCAGCGGTATTATCAAGGCCGCCGGGATGGAGACCCAGGTCTCCAGCCCAGCGGGCGGAACGGAGAAGCGGCGGATGACCATGGCGGTAACCGCCATGGTAATAATCCTCAAAAAAAGACCCCCAGCCTCTTGGCGGTCTTACCGCCGCTTTAACACTGTCCGCCAGGGTTGTAATGACCCCCTTACTGTTTGCTTGCATCTGGAGGGAGCTTTGATAGCTCCCTCAAACTGAGAACCAACAGCCATGCCCCCACTACCTTGAACATAGGGAGGGGGTTGAATTCCTACAGCCCGATGCCCAGGACATATTGTTTGGGCTCAAGGACAACAAGTTTATTTTGTCCTTTGGACAAGTAGGCCAAACACCGCTCTAAGCTCTAAATAAATGTTTTAAGGTCACTCTACACTACCGACAGTGGTTACAGTAAAACAAATATATATATATATATTAAAAAATAAAATAAAGTGTACACACGTTTAAAAAGTTTAACAATGTAAGGCTATGTATAATGTTCCCTGACTACATGCAAATGTCTGCAGAAGCTCGTAAGCAAGATTGATGATTCTTTGCTTTAAAAATAAAATGTCTAGAAAAAAAACGCAAGTACGAAAAAAGTTTTGCTTAATTACTGTGAAATTTTAGGTACCATTTCTTTGAAGCATCAATTGGTAAAATGTGATGATGCATGCTAGTATTTCAAAAAAAGATTCATAATGGAAAATCATTGTAAATGTTTTCAACAAGGTTATCGGGAACATGGAAATAAACAAGCACTGGCAAAGCCAACAGATCCGACATTGGTTGTCAGTCTCTTGGTTTTGTCAAATCATGTCTTGTTTTGACATGGATTTTCTAACACTTCATTGTAGAAGCTGCCAGGCTGTCACTATTGTAACAAACACCGGCAAAAAGCAAAATAAATACGTTATGTTGACTCAAAAAGCACACATTCCTACAGTAGCTCCTGGCACTGAACAAAACTACTTTACATGCCAATATGCTCCTTGTGGAAAAGCAAAATGCTACCACTCACAGTAAAGCCAGCTGATAAATAAAGAGATAAACAGAGTTTTAGTAAAAACAAAATGCCTTGGTTAATGCCATATCTAATCTTAAACAAAGTCACATAAAAGTGCCCCCATGGTATATGTCTTTGAAATAGTGAATTTTGTGAATTCACAAGAATTTACAGAAGCAGACCAGGAAATTGTACTCTTATAAAATATTGGTAAACTGTATTTCAGCACAAGCAAATATGCATGTGTAGATTTGCTCATGTGAAAATCTATTGCATGTTTACAAGTTCACTTTCCCTCCAGCCACTTTGTCCCATCCCTGAAAGAACTTCTACTTCTGCCCTTGTCACAGGTAAATTTCCAACCTTTCTCAGTATAGGGAAAGATTAGAGAAGAGCTAGTAAAAATCCTTAAAACATGAAAGTTAGTAGGTTTGCGCAACTCGAAGGCGTTCCATCCCTGGAACCATTGCTTACTGCCTACCCAACCCCAGGATGCAAAGCAGTGGAAAGGTGGCATGATAACAAAATTGCTATAGTAGGGCCTGAAATTGCTAGTATTCAAGCCATGCAATAGTTTTAGCCCTGTGATAATCAGAGATGCTATTACCAGAGCACTTGCATATTGAGATGCTGCCCTAATTTGGCATACTATATGGCACCAAAGGTACACGTAGATTTTTTTACAGGACAAGTAGATTTAAGAAGCAACCTGTCCCATGGACAAGTAGATGTTTTATTAAATTCCACACCCCCGATAGGGAGCCAGATCTTGGAATGGAAGTCCCCAGGGTCATTATTGGGTCTGGAAGGGGGACCTTTACACTGCACCCGCCAAGTCCCAGGGGAAGTGGTTGCCGGGGCTGATTGCGGCCCAGGGAGAGGGGGCTGCGCAGCCCTCCTTTCCCATTTTATTTTTTAATGAAAAGGGCCAGGGGCATCTGGTGCCGAAATAGGCCTGGGAGGGGGGCCACATATGCCCCCCTCCACTATACAATTAATATTCCCATCAGGACCTGGCCTACTGCAGGTGCCTAAAACAAACACATGTGAGAGCCTGTCGTTGTTGCTTTTTAATTTTTTTGCTATGGATTAGTGGATTCTCTGCTATTTTGGGGCAAAATATTTTTTTTAAAAAAAAGGTTTTTGGCGCTGGCGGGGTCCCTCTGAGACCAGGCCTAGAGGGTCAGAGTATTTCTACCAGGACCGCCTTTTTTTCTTTTTTTTTTTTACACTTTTTTCTTGGGACTCGGCTGAGTCCAAGATAGCTGTCAACTCCTGAGCGTGAGAGCTGTTGTTTCATCTGAGGATCTGTTCCCTAGATATCTATATTTCTTTTAAAAAAAAGAAAACTCAAAAACTACTAAACAGATTTCAACAATTGTGCAGTAAATGGTAGATTTATGCGGTATTTGAAGCACATACTAATATATGTGGCAACATGTTTGACCTCAATGGAAGGGCCTGCGTACAAATTTGCTGGCTCTTTCAATTGCTTATTTCTGCAACATTGTTGATCCCAGAGGCCAGAAGAAATAGGAAAAAAAGATGGGAAACTATAATTAACAACTTGAAACTCAATCAAAAAAGCTACATTTCTATATTGCTTGGAGTCAATGCTCACATCAATATTACTTAGTGACTAAAAACGGTAACTGTTCATGATGTGTACAATTGGGCTACAACAACCTGGTTTTTGAAATATTTTGTAAGAATGCTTTTTCATGTGAAAATGTTGCTCTCGAATTTTGCACAGTGAATAGTGGCTGTGCAGAGGTCTTGGCTTCTGCACTGTAGCATCTAATCGGTAATCCAGAGCAACACCCACACCAGTGCTCTGTAAACTAATCAGCAACCTGATGAAATTCCCATCCCTCCAGACTAAAAATTAATCATTAAAACAGTGTGACACCCCTAAACAATGTAACCTAAAACCCAAAATAAAAAATAACCAATTTACATGTGAAAAACTCAAAATAAAAATGCATTTGTTTTAATAATGCTGTTTAGTTAAGTACAAACACTCTAAAACCCAATAACCCAAAATAAAATACCAGTATCTATAAAAGTATATACAAAAAATTACATTAAATTGGACAAAGTTTAAAAAATGTGAATAAAGTTGTATTAAAATATAATACACTACCCACCCAAACCCATAAATAGTGTTCTAAACAGCGTGTTCATTTTGAAATTATAACATTTCCCAAAAAAAATCTGAACCAATTTGATTTAATATATTACACACCATTATCCCCAAAATAATCAACAGCCTTCTGCAACACAAATCCCAGCACTTTAAAAATGTATCACTAAACTGGTGCAATACAATAAAAATAACATGCTGGTTGTCTATTTACATCCTACTAAATGTGTACAATATTATTCTCTAAAATGAACCTCATTACATATATGTTGGTAAATGTTAATACTTTACATATGTTATGAAATACCTTTTTTTAAACACTTAAATAATGATCATGTTTTTTTATTTATTTTGGAAGTACAATAAACTATGATGAAAAAACAACCAGGATACAGTCAGCCTAACAAATACTTAGTTACTTAAAGTGAGAAAGTGGATTATTGGTTGGGGTGGTTATGAGACCTCACCAGGTAATAATGTCACTATTCTGTATCAGGTAAGTTATGTTACTTTAATTTAAACCTTAGCTCACTCAGGGATAGCGGTGGCACAGAGGTTGTAAGTTTAACCTAAAAGGAAAACAAGCATAACGCATTTACCAGGATCAAAATGGTTAATATGTAAAAAACACAACACCATAAAAATCCAAGTCTAATTTACAAAAAAGTAGTATATATTATTTTTAAATAAACACCAAAAATGAAAAAAATTGGATCAGGGGAACTGTGGACTCTATTTTAAAAGTTTGAGTTTTCTAACTTCAAAAAGCTGAAAGCACCAACTGCATGGATCTGGTCACACTAGACTGGTCAAAGTCAAAAGTTAAGGTTAGCTGCGATGGAGCACAGATCGGATACAGGGATCAGATATGTCCTGGGGAAAAGTTTGCCTTCTATCCTAGGGCCAAGTATATATTCTGGCAGACAGCCCACTTGTCTGCCAAGGCAACGGAGTAAATTACTCTGTCGCCCTGAAAAAGATGCCATCTGCCAGATTTAGAAATGACTGCCAAGCATTGGCAGTCATTTCTTGAAGTATTGTTTGTAACCACTGTCACAGCAGTTCCTGTCAATGCCTTTTGCAGTATGGTACAGGGCTCTATCAACATGATGGAGCCTTGCACCAAACTATTTTACTTTTTATTTTCAAAAATGTATTTTCTTTTTGAAAGTAGGAGATAGTGTCCCAATCACCATGGGAGTCCTTTCAAATGGGGGGCTTTTTGTGTTTTTCACCGTGCCTTTCTGCTAGGGTTTGCCTGGTAGTAACGGACAGTAAAAAACAGCTGTGTGCCCCCCCTTCATCCTAATTGAGCATTTGGACAATTCTCTGATGAACTTTTCTCGGCAAGACCACAGGAGACATTTGGCCACTATGGTGACAGAGTAGTCACTACTATGGCCAGAGTATGATCCTCCCACATTTAAATCGGGCAGGAGGACCACTAAGCTGGTGTTGAGGGAACACCGTGGCTGTTGCAATGAAGTTCCTCCTCTGCCAACATGAAAATTAGGCCCCTAGTTGTTTTTCTTTTTCTGGAGGATCTTCCTTGCCATCAGGGCAGGCAGCTAGTTGAATTCAATTAAGGGCTTAAAGATGGTGGGTACTGCTCTGTATTAGTCCGGGTGAACTCGTCCACTTTAGGACATATCTTTTCTGGATGTCAGGCTGCTCTTAGCAGGGCAAACCAGAAAGTTGAGTTTGACCGGAAATGCCATGTTGACACAATGGTTTGGCAGATGTTCCTTGGTAGCATCTGGTTCATCAGGAGGGTTGCCAACTAGCCACTCAAATCCACGTTTCTGCCCTGAATTCAAGTGTGAGCAGGCTTTATCCTTGGGGTTCTTCACAGTTAAAACAGCAAGCTCAGCCCTTAGTCTGATCTCCAGCCTTTTGGTTGAGCAGGTGCAGACCTGCTTCTGTTCCCCACAGGTCCAGCAGTGTTCTCGGCAAGGTAGCCAGGGGTGCCACTTTTATTCCTTGAACTAACTTGTGAATAAGGGTGGTTCCCTTACTAATAAGGGGAAAGTTCCCAAGGGCAACCCTATCCAATTTGACATAAATTCCTGGGGGCTTGACCCAAGTGATCCTCAAAGTGCCCTACTCTGCGAACATCCAATACTGTAGAGTCATTTCCTCCTTGGTCAGAGCTGTGACAACACCCTTGAGGTGTGTCTATGGAAATGAGGAACCTTATCTTCAAGACCAGTTCTTGGACAGGTTTTCTCCCCACCTGGATTGGTGGCATGCTGGCTACTTAAACAATGGCATAGGCAGGCCTAAACACAAGTGACATACAGTATGCTTGTCACAGGGGCTACCCTCTTCAAGCATGTACAGCTATGGCCAAAGCACTTTTGTCCCCTTTCTTGAGAGGGACCCACTCCTCTCAGCTGACTGCCGTGTGACAGTTGAGGAATACCTCAAAAGGGCTATTAATGGTTTAGGCAGGAAAAGGCCAACTTTATAAGAGTTGAAATTTCAAAAAAATAATTTACATTTTGCCTTTACCATCCGATTCGATTTTAAGTCCTTCAATCATAGTTATAGCTACTCACAAACCTAACTTATTCATTATAAGCATGAAAAACCTGAGAGCACATGTACCAGTATTAAAAAGGCATGTTTAGACCAAGCAAAGGGTTATTTTAAAAGAACTCCTAGAAAACCCAACAGTAGTTCAGAATCCAGATGCACTACTGCTAGCCCATAGGCTCAAATTGCCAAACAATTCTATACTAACAATTAAAGAATTATGAATAAATGACATTTTTATTCATAAAAATTGTTAAACAATCATTGCCAAAATGCTACTGGTGAACGTTGACCATTTGTATTGTCATTTAACATCAATAAATAACAAAATGATGATCAGCAATGCGATCCTGTTAAAGAAATCCAATGCATTTCGGGCAGTATCACCCTTCGTCAGGGCCAACTGTAATAAACATAAACATTTCTGACATCCTAACATGTCACATCTAAAAAGTACCAGTTGTTGTTCTAATGTTTTTAATGCAAGGAATCCAAGTCAACAATACTTGCAATGATACTAGAGGTACACTCAATAAAAAACAGCCATGTCCCATGTAGACACCCCTCTGTGGTGGTTCAAAATAAACATGCTCATGTTAAAGCCTCCAAATTCAAACAAACTGGATTCTGGAATTCCACATGCACCAATTTCCTGTGTCTCCACCCTCCTATAAACTATTTGTCTATGTGACACAACAACCCAGACCCATTATGTTAAGCAACCCATGTGCAAAAGGAGTTTTCATAGGGTTAAAAGACATTGCGTACAACATCCAGCATGCAACATTTTCTTACTGTGAATTGCACAAACGTAACGACTGAACACTGTAAACCAAAAACAGGAACCGAAAATGTTAAAATGCTGAATATGCTCGATGGACACCCATAATATGTAAATCTGAACAAGAGCGAATCCCATCTGCATTCGCACTGAATATTACTTGCAGGCAATAAGATGAAAACGCCTCCCCAGGCACCCAATAAACCATCCGTCTAGACTGTAACAATGTTTTACTGAAGAACTCCCACATATGCCTGATGTGTAAAAATTTAAATTACTGACAGTACTTCACAATCTACAAAAGTAAATGCAACATACCCGTGCCTCGTACCTGTCCTAGCGCGAAAACATGTGCTTCACCAAATTTGCATTTTAAAATACGACAGAGTGCATGATAAACATGAAAATAGAAAAAAGACCCCAAACATCAGGGAGTATTATTGTATGATGCTGTGCAAAGCCTGCACTTCACCAAATATATGCTTTTAACCCCTTGGGTGCCGGGGACGAGCTGGCTACTTCCTCGGCCACGGCGCTTGTGTGCTGTGGACGTAACCAGCTCGTACTGCACACGGCCCATAGGGGGAGTGCCTTGGGGGCAGATCAGCCTGTTTCTATTAGGTTTATCTGCCCCCAAGGGGGGGGGGGGCAGAAACCACTTAGGCACCAGGGACTAGTATGTGTGCGTATTTTAATAGGGGTGGCAGCCCTTTGGGCAAGGGTTTCTCCCCATGGGGGCACACTACTGTTGGCCATTTGTGCCCCCCTTGGGGACAGATCAGCCAATTTTTGTAAGGCTCATCTGCCCCCAAGGGGGGCAGAAAGCCCTCCAGACACCAGGGAAGATTTATTTTCAAAAAAAGAGGTTGGGGGTATGGCCATACCCCCACCCCACATAAATGGAGACGAAGTTGTTCTACCCTCCAGTAGGCAGATGGGGCAATTACCCCTGATCCACTCCTGGGGGGGTGGGGGGGGGAGGCAGAAAGCCTACTAGATGCCAGGGAATAAAAAAAAAAATAGTGGGGTGGTGGCTACCAACCAGTATGGGCATGGTGCTGCCCCCACCCCAAATGAAGGGGGGTAACAGTCTTTCAACTCTCCCCCTGCACACTAAAAGTTCTTATCCCAATGGCAAGCGAGAGGATATTTGATTATTTTGGGTTTTAGTTTTACATTTGGGCCATGAGAGCTTGTCTAACTCTCAAAATCGTCACACTTGGGAGGGCTGCCCTTTATGGACTTTGGGATGCTGCCATGTAGAGAAATCTACGAGACCTAGACACATCTGAAAACTAAACATCTGGGTTAGTGCAGGGTGGTGTGCTTCACATGCACCCACTCCATTTTCTTAACCACAATGCCCTGCAAAACTCCAACTTTGCTTGAAATCACACATTTTCTGCACATTTTTGTGATGGAACCTTCCGGCATCTGCAGGAATCCACAAAATTCCTATCACCCACCATTGTTGCATCTAAACCGATAAAAATTCAGCCCATCTTTCAGGCTAAAAACTTTTTTTTTCAAATTGCCCTTTTGGACCCGCTGTGGTTCCCCCTCAATTTTGACATGTTTTTGGCTCTTCCCTGTCACAGGCACTTGACCCACCTACACAAGTGAGGTAGAATTTTTATCAGGAGACTGAGGGGAATACTGGGTGGTAGGTAATGTGTGCCTGTGCAGTGATCCCACACAGAAATGTGGGGGAAATGAGACTTTTTGCTAAATTTGAGATTTGCTGAGGATTCTGGGTAAGAAAACACTGTGGGATCCATGCAAGTAACACCTCCCTGGACTCCTTCGGGAGTCTAGTTTTCGGAAATGTCTGGGTTTGGTAGGTTTCCCTAGATGGCTGCTGAGCACAGGACCAAAAATGCAGGTGGTCCCCCCATTGCAAAAACAGGTAATATTGTAATTGATCATTTTGATGTGTCACGTAGCGTTTTGGGCCATTTCATGTCGCGGGCACTAGGCCTACCCACACAAATGAGGTACCATTTTTATCAGGAGATGTGGGCGAATGCTGGGTAGAAAGAAGTTTGTGGATCCTCCAGAACTTTGCAGCACCGAAATGTGAGGAAAACAAGTTGTTTTGCAAATTTTTGAGGTTAGCAAAGGATTCTGGGTAACAGAACATGGTGAAAGCCCCAAAAGTCACCCAATTCTGAATTTCCCTAGATGTCTAGTTTTCAATAATGTATATGTTTGAAAAGTTTCCCTAGGTGCTGGCTGAGCTTGAGGCCAAAATCCACAGCTAGGCACTTTGCAAAACACAGGCCAGTTTTCTTTGGGGAAATGTAATGTGCCCATGTTGTGTTTTGGGGCATTTCCTGTCTTGGGCACTAGACCTACCCACACAAGTGAGGTACCATTTTATCAGGAGACTTCAGGGAACTCTGGGTGGAAGGAAATGTGTGGCTCCCCTCAGATTCCAGAACTTTCTATCACCGAAATGTGAGGAAAAAGTGTTTGTTTTGACAAATTGTGAGGTTTGCAAAGGATTCTGGGTAACAGAACCTGGTGAGAGCTCCTCAAGTCACCTCATCCTGGATTCCCCTAGGTGTCTGGTTTTAATGAATGCACAGTTTGGTAGGTTTCCCGGGGTGCCGGCTGAGCTGGAGGCCAAAATCTACAGCTAGGCACTTTAAAAAAAACACATCAGATTTCAATGTAAAAATGTAATATGCCCATGTTCCGTTTCCTGTCATGGGCACGAGGCCTACCCACACAAATGAGGTTCCATTTTTATTGGGAGACTTGGGGGAACACAGAATAGAAGAACAAGTGTTATTGCCCCTTGTCTTTCTCTACATTTTTTCCTCCCAAATTTAAGACAGTGTGTGAAAAAAACGTCTGTTTGAGAAATGCCCTGTAATTCAAATGCTAGTATTGGGACCCTACAATTCAGAGTTGTGCAAATAACGACTGCTTCTCAACATCTTATCTTGTGCCCATTTTGGAAATACAAAGGTTTCCTTGACACCTATTTTTCACTCCTTATATTTCACCAAATGAATTGCTGTATACCCAGTATACAATAAAAACCCATTGCAAGGTGCAGCTCATTTATTGGCTCTGGGTAACTTCGGTTCTTGATGAACCTACAAGCCCTATATACCCCAACAACCAGAAGGGTCCAGCAGAACTAATGGTATATTGCTTTCAAGAATCTGCCATAGCTGAAAAAAGTTATAGAAAAAAACATGGACAGAAATGGCTCTTTTTCACCTCAATTTCGTTTTTTAAAATTTTTCCTGTTACTTTCTGTAGGGAAACCTTGAAAGATCTACACAAATGTCCCCTTGCTGAATTCAGAATTTTGTCTACTTTTTAGAAATGTTTAGCTATCCAGGATTGGTTTCACACCGATTTCTGTCACTAACAGGAAGAAGGCTAAAAGAACAAAATGGGGTATGTCCCAGTAAAGTGCCAAAATTGTGTTGAAAAATGTGGTTTTCTGATTCAAGTCTGCCTGTTCCTGAAAGCTGGGATGGTGGTGATTTTAGCACCACAAAGCCTTTGTTGATGCCGTTTTCAGGGAAAAAACACATGCTTTCTTCTGCAGCCCTTTTCCTCCCTTTTTTTTTAAAAAGCAAAATTTTAGCTGTATTTTGCTTAATTTCTTGGTTTCCTCCAGGGGAACCCACAAACTCTAGGTACCTTTTGAATCTCTAGGATGTTGGAAAAAAAGGACGCAAATTTTGTGTGGCTAGCTTATGTGGACAAAACGTTATGAGGGCCTAAGCGAAAACTGCCCCAAATAGCCAAATAAAAGGATCAGCACAGGAGGGGAAAAGCCCTGGCAGCGAAGGGGTTGAAACGCTCGGAATGCGTGATCAACATGAAAATAGAAAAATGACCCCAAAGTTGAGGGCTTGTTATTGTGTAACCCTAGTGGTATGCCTAAAAAGTAAATAGCTTCCAAAAGATTCCTGAAAAACCGAAACAACCGGAAAACAAAATATGAAAGACCACACTTTTCTTCCACTACATATGAATGATACTGCAATATATGAAAGGCGGTTCATCACTTTATTCTGATGAAAATGCAGGTTACATTCTGAACACATGACTATAACAAAACTATATGCATTTGAAATAGCTAAATGTTAGTTGCCTATAAAAGTGAATGAATGCGTTACAATAATGTGGATCACCTGAGACTCAATTATCAAAACAGAATGAATCAGCATCCAATAAAGAATGTGTATACACATTTGTCCAACTCACTATTGTACATAATCTCTTGTGATGTTACAAGGTTTGTAATTCCCAACAACAAGTTTCTTGGCACTGTCCACTTGGTGCATTGTGCACATACCCTTTTCATGTAGCATTATCCATAATGTCTGAAGCAATGTTACATATTATATGATCCCTGAACCTCTATTGCTGAACCCAATGCAACATCTTCAGAAGAGAGTATAGTCACTGATACTGACATGGCATCCTCCAGATTACCATTATCAATGGATTCGCAAATGGCAGCACAACACTCCACTTCAGCTTCAACGGATTCCATTCAATCTAAAATGTATTTTGTATTGCCCAGCAAAGCAGCAAATCATCCGTCAGAAACCTCCAGCATGAGGGGCACCCTAAAACCCGCAGAGGAAAAGGAAAAAGAAAACAGGAAAGAACGTCGGGTTCCCAGGAGCAGGGAAAATGAGTAACCAACATATCGGGTTCTCAGGAGCACGAAGAGTTCGTAATCAACACATCATCATTCAAGATGACTCATGAACAGAGAGCGGTTTTGAACAAGGGCATCGCGTTTGTGTATACTTAGCATACCAATCTTCTGGAAAGTGCAAAAGCTCTCTTTGAATTCATGCGCCAACTGCGATCACAATATTTTAATGATAATCTTCCAAGTGATACGCTTACGACAGAGGAAGTATATCAGGAGTTTAAACCCAAGGGTACGCTCATGTCGCCCATCTCACATATGACTTTGGACACCTTTGAAGCCTTGGTAAAAAAAAGATTTTCAACGCATCAATTTCCAAACTACTTGAGGACATACAATGACAGGGCAGGAACAGAGGATCCTGCCAGGTTGAGCTGCAATTAAGATTTGACATTTCAGCCTGTGGATAAAGGAGATGCCTTGGTGGTCATGGACATGATTTATTATGAAAATAAGGTTTCAAGCCATGTGATGGATGAGGACACGTATATTCCTTTGAACAAGGATCCCACCGAGGAGTTTATGGCAACCCTGAAAATCATTCGCTGTAAAGCTTTAGAGAATGTATGGATCACAGTGAGTACACAACATTTTCTGTCGGCTGATTACCCATGACAGCCTCGTCATTACATACTTCTTAAAATTCACAAGGATCTACTGGACCCTCCACTTTCACCAACAGTATCTGGTTTAGGATCACTACATGAACCCTTGAGTAAATATTTGGATATTTTTTTGCAACCAATAGTACAATCCTGGACTTCCTACATCAGAGACAGAACAGATCTTTTAGAACCAGCTTACTGGCGTGTCAAGCAGCAACAAAGAAGCCTAATGGTTATGAACTATAGATGCACCATGAATGTTGTAGCCTCATATACTTCAATTCCTCATGCAGAAGGGATTGGAGCAGTGGAATGGGCTTTGTTATAACACAAAGATATTAGAGAAAACAAGATATTCCTTTTGGAATTGTTACACTTTTGCTTGTTTCAGAGCTATTTCACTTGGAAAGGTTTTTTTTTCTACAAAGGACAGGCACGCCCATGAGATTTTCTGGAGCTCTGTGCTATGCTAATATTTTCATGGTGAGGTTTGAACAACAATTCATTTTTTTAAACACCCAATAGTCAGAGAATCTCATAATGAACGTTCGCTATATAGATGAGATATTTCTCTTTTGAAATACCTCCATAGCACCATTCTAATAGAACATTCACTTTCTGAACAAAGCAATCCACTTATTCAATTTACTCACAACATCAGTAATTCACAGATCACTTTTCTTGATGTTCGCCTTGAATTATCTACAGCTGGTATATCTACTTGTGTACTTAGAAAGGACACATACTGAAATAACACCTTACATTACAATAGCTTCCATCCCCTTCATTAAAAAGACACTTCCCTTTTTCCCAGTTAATTCATATCGAGAGGATTACATCAGACAAACATGTTTGTGAGTCCATCCTGAATACCTATTGGACCCAATTCAAACAGCAGGGGTATCCGGAGGATGTATTGGAAGCACCAATACAGGGTACTAACAGGATGAACAGGGCTGCTTTACTTGCCAAATCTTTTGAGGCAAAAACCCTACCTGTGAGGTATTTGTTATGAAGTTTTCGACCAAATCAGAGGTCATCAAATGCAGCATTTGCAAGTGATGGGATTTGTTTCAAATGGAACCTGGCCTTAGAGGGCTTTTTAGTCAGAAACCACTTTTTGCCCATACATGCTCAAGGGATCTCAGAGATCTTCTGTTAGTTGGTTTACTGGAGTAAGATTCCAAACAAATGGGTATGTATACGTGCTACAATTGTATACATTGTGGCATTGTAATTGTAGAGAATACAATTTCACATCCTAATACAGGAAAATCTATCTGTATTTCGCCATTCAGCAGATTGCAATTCGGAGAAGGTGATTTAGGCTATTAATTGTCCATGTTGTTTATTACATGTTAGCAAGACTGAAAGAAAAGTGAAGGTCCATATCACAGAACATGAAAGCATGATTAGAACTAAAAACAGGAATTCTAGTCTGGTTGTTCATTTGTTAGACCATGGTCATAACGTAGCCCAGCTTTACCTTACTATCATTGAAAAGTATACTTCTAAGACAGATATTGATACACATAGATTTCTTTCACAAAGGGAGTCATTGTGGATAAGGTATTTGGACAGTTTGCATCCCCATGGTCTGAATGATAGGTTGGAAATGTCATATTTTTTATGAATTCCACATTGTCTGGTGCAGCCATTTTAGATTATGTACAACATTCAGCAACAGAGGTTCAGGGATCATATGTTATGTAACATTGCTTCAGACATTATGGATAAGGTCACATGAAATGAGCATGTGCACATTTCAGCAAGGGGACAGTGCCAAGCAACATGCCGTTTGGAATTATATACCTTCTTGGTTTGCAGTGTTCCGTTGTTACGTTTCAGCAATGCACGGTAAGAAAATGTGGCATGCTGGATGTTGTGTGCACGGTCTTTTAACCATATGAAAACACCTTTTGCGCAGGGGTGCTTAGCATTATGGGTGTGGGTTGTTGTGTCACATAGACAAATAGTTTAGTATTATTTTATAGGAGGGGTGGGGTCACAAAAAATTGGTGCACATGCATGAGGATACCAGAATCCGGTTTGTTTGAATTTGGAGGCTTTCACAAGATTACACCTCATTTGAACCACCACAAAGGGTTGTATACATGGGACATGGCTGGCTTTTATTGTGTGTACCTCTAGTATGTTTTGCAAGTATTGTTGACTTGGATTCCTTGCATTAAAAACATGAGAACAACAACCAGTACTTTTTACGTGTGGCATATTAGGATGTCAGCAATGTTTTGTGTTAAAGCATTTCAGTGTGATATTGTTTGTGATGATTATATTATTTATTTTTACAGTTAGCCCTGACGATTGGTGATTTCGTCAAGAGGATTGTGTTACTGATAATCCATGTTTTGTTGTTTACTGATGTTAAATGACAAGTGTCATAACGCTATTGTACAAATGGTCAACGTTAACCAGTAGTATAATGGCAATGATTCTTAAAGAATTATGAATAAATGGCATGTATTCATTGATGCTAATTGTTATATTGTTAGTCAAGAATTGTTTAGCAAGTAGAGCATCTGGGATCTAGACTATGATGGGTTCTCTAGGAGTTGTTTCAGTATTCACAGACACAGGCAGGTTCTGTCGCCTGGCAGCACCTATATAGGCATATCATTGTTTATTGTTTATATAGGATTTAGAGGAGTACCTTTGAGTGCACAGGGTTGCCTTGCTTTGCAAAGGGTGTATTTTGCCAGGTCAAATTGGTAGTTTTTAAAACTGTCATACTAAGCTGCAGTGGCAGGCCTAGAGTCATGTTTTCACTTTGTCACTGTAGTGGTAGAACAGTTATTGTGGCAGTTTACTAGTGACATTTACCTTAGAGGCCCTGGCTACACAGAACACCATGTACTACAAACGTTAGGTAAGTTGAACAGGTATTAATATACTTTAGGGGTCAGAGCACAGGGCACTGGGAATTGGTGCCCAGATGTTCTGACTCAGTAAACCAGCACTAATTCTAGTAAAAAAGGGTCAGGGGCAAAAAGGTGGGGGGAATTCTGCGGAAAGGGAATTTCCTCACACTTAACACTGTTTGTCAGAATTTTCAAACTAGGGGCCAGATGTACAAAGGGTCTTTACAGTTGCAAACCTGGTCATTCAATAAAATAGAGGGTTAATAACAGTAACACCCTTTGAATATGTTCTAAACACCATTACTATTTAGTAAAGTTTGTATCAATCTTGGGTGCAAACCATTTGTCTGTTACCGACTACTGAGTTGAGGTGGTAATTAATGTGCAAAGGGACAAGGGTCCCCCTTAAATCCTTTTCAATTGAGCCTCAAAGTGGTAGGTTCAGGGGAGTCACATTTTTCTGGGCTCCACTGCCTTCTTTCACTGAAGATTTTCAAATAAAAGTAAAAAAAAAAAAAAAAAAAGATGTGCGGTTTTAAGGACTTGGTCTGTCTTTTTTTTAAAGCTTTTCATTGGAATGTGATCACGGAGTTAGTAGTCTGCTGTCCCTTGCAGGCTACCACCCCTCTGTGTGTAGCCAATTACAGGGAGCCACAAATTGTGGCCTGCCTAATGAATTTTAATCAGGCAGGTCATTTTTGTGATCCCCTGTATTTCATTATTTTATTTTGTCAACCAACATATCAGTACATAGATTGGTTCACAAAGTGCAGGAACAAAAAAGTCACTTCTTTTTGTGTCCATTCTGCTAGACACCTTGCTTGAATTTGGGAGAAAATAAGCTCATGTGAATGGTACACAATCACTAGGGTAATCGGCTTCATAGATATATACTTAGTCATAGACTAATAACACAGTTCTGAATCTCTTGGGTAGGCAGGAATATTTGATCTAATTTAATGTAGAATGACAGTAAGCAAACTAGTAAAATCAGGGAATGGATTCTCCTGTACACAGAGTAGTAAGCCAAACAGTTAAAGGCTGATGTGTCAATGCAATAGTTATGCTACGAGGACTAGCGCTTGTCAGAAACTAAATAAGCTCAAATGAGTAGTAAAACAAATATATTAAAAGTTCATGAATAAATAAAAGTTATAAGTTAAAAATTCCATTTGTACTATAAAGAAGAAAGGAGGTTAAAGACGGCCAGCTGGCAACACACAATTTATTGGTACTGTGTTCATTAGTTGCATATAATTAGATCCAACTGCTTACAGGAACTGTCACTGAGGATTTTTATGAGGGAGTAGTCATGATTTTTCTGGTGGAAGATTAGCTGATGCATTCATGCGTACTTCGCATAAACACTAAAAAGGAGTCATTAGACTCTTCAGTCAGATTGTCACTTGTTCCTTCCAGTCTCCTCTCGCTTGTGATTCCCTTCAATGACTATCCTTCCTCTCTTTGACAAACAGTCCACATATATGGGTGACTTCCTGCATGCATCATCAACAGTTCATTGCTCATTGGTCTTATCTCCTTCAGTCTAAAGTATATAGCAATAAATACCCTTGCTCAAAAAACTTTCTCTTAGCCCTGCAAACCCTACAAGGTGCAACAACTACGGACGTATATGTAATCTGCCTTAACTAACAAAATAATTTGTGTACCTAGCCACTACTCTGCTGCAGGATTTGTTGGAAATTGCAATCTACTCGAAAATAATCAAGCTAGATTTCACCCTTATTCGAAGGTTGTCTGACAACAATTTTATTGGTGACTCCATTCTTTTTAAGTCCCCGCAATATTTATTACAATGGACAAACCTGCCCACTTTGCTTGTAACATAGCTTCTTGAATTGGTGGCTGGTACTTTATTGAAAATCGTCCTTGCTGATATGTCACAAATGGCATACCATCATTTTTCACATATCCTTTTTTACCGAAGGGATGATAATATCCAAATTGCCTTAATGTCTGATTCCAAGGGACTTGAGAGCATTTGGTTTCACACCTGTTGCTTGAAATCCAGTCACATCATACTCTTCATTTTTTTTAGACAAGGTCACTGTAGTCAACACTTTGTATCCACCAATCTCAGTAGTTTACTTAGTGTTTGAAACACATATCTGTAACCCTTTCAAATTAACCCAAGACAGGAGGAAGGCAAACTACTCTTCGTCATGAAAGGATAACTGTCAAGAAGATTCAGCCATAGTCTCCTTTTAGAAGATACAATCCAAACTGAACACTGTTGGACCTGGCACTTTTTGCAGGGTTACCCCAAACCTTTTGCCTTCCTCCCACTTTTTCTGACCTCTTTTTCTTGGCTTGAGGACCCTGCGCAATTTACCACTGATAGTCAGTGCTGAAGTGAATTTACTCTCTCCTCTAAACAAAGTATAATTGGTTTACACCTGTTTGGCATATTTTATTTACTTGTAAATCCCTTGTAAAGTGGTATGCTGTATACTCAGAGTATGTTAATTAAATGTCACTAGAAGGTCTGCAGCACTGATTGAGCCACCCATAGAAGTAGCTTTTCAAACCTATCTCAGGCCTGCCACTGCAGTGCCTGTGTGTGCAACTTACTGCCACTGCCAGAGGACTGCTGTGATGCCAGGAGGAACCACCATTTGGACTACCTGCTTTGGTGTGGTGATCTGCTGCCCACTCATTATTACTGGGCCGAAGAAGGGACAACCACTTTGAGACTTGCCTTATGTGCTGACCTGCTTCCAGCACCTGCTACCTGCTTGTGCTTCGAGCATTTTCCAAGGGCTTGTTGGCAGCCCCTCTTCCCTGTTCTGCTGCAATCTCTGGGGCTTAAAAGACTTAACTGGTGTCTAAGCCTGCGGTGGGACCCTGAAACCAGTAATTCAGACCTTTGAAGCACAGCACATGTGAAGCACTTCATGTTTCCCCCAGTGTGGCCCGGATCAGTGTGTGTGGGGCACTTGTGTTCTGCCAAGACATGTTGAGTGCTTTTTCTTTGAGAAGAAAGCATGGGCTTTGGATGCTGTGTGCTCTCCCTGCCACTGCTCTCTGTGAGGGGAAAGGAAAGCTGCAGCGCTGAGGGAAGCCTTGCCTTGGATCCTAGATACAATGGCAGCAACCCCAGTCACACAATGAGCAGGAGGCCCGCCACCCCAGTGCAACTTCTTTGACCCGGGAGATGCAAGGGATCAACCTGAGTTGTGCACCCCCTTCTGGCCTTTGGCCTTGCTGACATCCGCATCAAGAATCTCGCACCTGTGCCCAAGGGGCACCGTGGTTCTCTGACAACCCATCCACTGTAACCCCAAGTGAAGGACCAAGTGGGAAGAAAGATACAGAGTGGTCACAGCAGTGCTGCACTCTTGCAGGCAGCTGCATTTGAGATCTCTGGATGTGGGGACCCAGCAAGGTCTCCTTGCTGCTTCTACAGTGTGTGTCCCCTCCCATCTTTTGCTGGGACGTACCGTGAGGGGCACTGGACCTGTTGTCAGCATTATGTGGTGAGACTTCGAAGGAGGCTGCCAAACACATCATAGAACTGCTGCTAGAAACTTTTCAACCTAGGAAAAATGTGGATTACTTTAATACAGGTACTAGGTGCACATGTGCTTCTGTGCCCTAAATTGGGATACACAATTAGCCATATATAATTTAATAGGAGCGCATTGTAAGTTATGTGCTTATGGTGATAATTGGTGATTAATGTGCATTTCTGTAACCTGCTGGCATATATGCACTAATGTTATGATATATGTCATTTTGATACGTACTGTGTTCAGGATAATGGATATTGTCTCAGTAGCTGCATAGTGTGAACTGTACTTATGATATATGTTGTTTTGGTCTGATTTTATGCACAATTTATATAATCCTTGTGGAGTCTCTTTTGTGCTGATTCATTGTGCTAATGTGTGAGTATGTTGTGCAAATGCTTTAGCCATTACCCTTAGGATTAACCCGACTACTCTGTACCAAATTACCAGAGGGTGAGCACAGGTTATCTTTGGTTTGTAACCTACTTTCCCTGATTAGAGTGATGACTTCTGCTTGGCTCGGGTGCATACTCTAACCAACCAGAAACACCATTTCTAACAGCCACAAAGATTTAGTGGCCTTAAAAGGCTTTGGAGACTTTCACTCCAGAGTCCAGTGACCTTTACATTTCCTGCCTGAAAGGCCACTACACTGCGTTCCCCAAAAGAAGGTGCCACACTGTCACATCTTGCTCAGTGTTTTTGCACATTCAGCCATGAAGATATCTAAATTGTTTATCCCCACTTAGCCTCTAAGGCAAGTTAAACCCTGTCAACAGGTGTGAATTTGAGATAGGTGTTGACAAGTGGCGTGCCCATGACAGCTTTACTAATGTGAGAAATACATACACATAGTTAGGTTGTAGTTGTACTCTTGCTCTAGGCAAGACTGCTGGTTTAGGGATGACACACTTTTGACTAGGCCATTTCTACAACATGTCCCAACAGTCTGCCCAACCCTTCTGGCTCACAAGCAGTACCTCACCAAAAACCCAAACAGTAAAAGCTGATTTCTGGCAGTCTTTACGCATTACTCAAGAGTGCAATATCTCAGGGGAATCATGGTTAAATGGAGATTACCCTTTTTTCACAGGAGCAATAAGTCAGTCACACACAGGCAATGAGGGAGATGCAGTAAAGTTTTCAATATGTTTTAACAAGACTGCAATCTACTGTAAAATGCATGAGCTGCAATGATTAGGATAACGAACGATGCAAGAAGCAGAATGGTAAAGAAGAGAGTTGTGAATACAAACACCCCAACCATATTGCAATAACATGGAATGTAAAATACCCATAGAACCCTAACATGGAGAACTTAATCTCTAACCTAAAGAGAGCTAGGTGTGATAAACCTAATCTACCAGTACAGTGTCAATTAGAAGTGCCCTCGGCCCTCTTTACCTTGGAATGAGGTATCTAGATCAGACTCCGTGGGGACACATAGGCTGGGTCTGCATCAAGGCTACGTGTAGCATGGATAGCCTTGAATGCATCTGGTAGGATTACCTCTGATAACCTTGTCTGAGTGAGATGTATTTATATAGATCTTGTAGGACCCCTGACGCAGGTATGTTTCCCAAACAATAGATAAGGAGGCATGCTTGGGGTGGCAATTATATAAAAAATTTCCTCCAAAAGTACATTATGTTCCGTTCACACATAAGTGAGAAAAGGACATGATGTGAATACCTATGTATCTCACTTAACTATGAGGCTGATAGTGACACTTTTACAGAGTGGTACTGATAAGGTTTAATCAAAAAATTTCACTAACTATAAACAAAGCAGCCATTTTGAAATAAATAAATAAATACGTTAAGATGGAGCAAGCTAAATAGGTTATGGTCTCTAGGTGACGGGGCACAAGTCTGCAAGCCAGAAGGTTAAGCTAAATTCCTGATTCTTATTAAAACTAAATAGGATACACTACACCCTCCCCATTGCCGGAACAAGGATGACACCACAGTGGTGATGCCAGAGAAGGAGTCCAAGCTCAAATACTCTGCGCTAAAAAATATTAAAATCTTATTAAAAACTAGTTGAAACAGCTAAAAACATAAAACGAGATACAAATGTCGACCATGACAAGTGCAGCAGACCAAAGCCAATCTTATCAATAAGGCAATTTGGCATAATACTTTTGAAACTTTGGAATAAAGCCAATGGTCAAATCAGCTAACAATAGTCATGGTCTGGTAGAATGTCTCTGAAGTCATAGAAAGGTCAGTTGTCAGATCGATGACAGGATTGGCAGACGGGCCCACGGAGCAGAAGTGCACAGCAGCCTCAAGCGCCGGATCATCGACGAAGGTAGTACCATCCAAAGTGCCTGAAGGAGCCAGATAGTTGACGAGTGGTAGCTCATTGGTGGCCTCATGAATCAGACTCAGTCTCATGGGGCATGACTGTGAAAGAATCCTCATCTGGAACACCAGCAGCACTCGGTCCACAGGAGGCACCGGAGGAACAGCAAGGCACACCGAATATAGACACTCAAGGATGCACCAGGTTCAATGGAAGACTGGTTGCACGCACCATAGGATTGGCTGGAATGACAGTGACCAATCATGTGCCAAGTCTTCCAGCAACGAAGCACCAAAGAAGTGCACCATGTGATCACGGCACAGCTGCACTGGTGGTAGTAGCTCCATCACTCCGCTTAGCTGAGAAGGTACAACCACTGCGTATCAGGAACAGCAGCAGCAGTATCCCGCCAATAAATGCCAAAGTCACCAGAAAGGCGCCAAACACACTTGAAAAGAGTGAATGGATTGCCGAAGGAATGACTCCAAAGACAATCTGGAAGATGTAAATAAATCCAGACCCAGCAGCTTTAAAGAAGTGAAAAATCCCCATAGTACTTGAGATGTTGAATATTCTGGATATCAGCTCTGCAAATTGCCTGGGGAAGTTGGTATTTAATAGGGATTGTATCTCTGCTGATGATCTTGCTATCTGGAGTGCATACGTCTCTCTAGCCAATGTCAATGCAACTTATTTCGGGAACAGTAGTGCCTTCAGTTTGCTCAGCTTGTCATAATCTACATTATTAGTATTAATGTGAGGCCACATTTCTGCTACTCTTATCTCATGTGTGGGGGGGGATAAAACATGTTCACAACAAGTTACAATCTTAGAGACTGAAAATGCGTAGGCAATTCCTGGACTCATATCGCAACAGCTCTGTTCATTCAGGACCAAATAACCTTCTATTTAAAAGTATATGAAATGCTGTGCGATTCAAAGTACCCTTCAGAAAACAGGCTAAGTGTGTGATCCCCGCATTGCAAAGGCCATGAAGGGACACCTCTTTGCAAATCATAGAATGACTAACAGTAGTCTCACATTCGCTTCCGCTGAGAAAGACCTATGTTTTACCATTCAGACATTTAAATTCAAAGGGCAACTCCCACTCTTCTTTAATATAGCTATCTCCTAGCCAGTCGTAAGGTGGAAATGGGTAGATATATATTGCCATGTACGAGCCATAATATTGATGGACTTTCTGCAACCGTGAAAGGCAGCTTTTCTAATTTTTCTATATGAAGCATAGTGAAACTCGCTTCTCTTTTAGCCATTGTCTGCTGTTCCCTAGATAAGTGAAAAGCAGAAAACACGTCACTACTGCTAATGTATTTACATGGAACTCTGCCATTCTTTAGAATTTATATTGATCAACCTAAGTGCATTATGGAACGCAGTTGACTTTGTCCAAGGTGTAAAAAGGACATATTCTGAATGATGTCAATCGCAGATGACACTGTTATCAAGGGAGTATATTCTGCTGGACAGAGTATTCAATCCATTATCAACAAAAGCAAAAGCCTTTTCCAAATTTTCCTTATCTATCTGCCTTAAATGTGCAGCTGCTTCTACCTGAGAAAAGCTTCCAGATCTCATTGTATATGGCACACAGGAATAGTTTAGAGTGTGGCTTTCTTGGACCTTGCAAAAAATCTTGTAAGTCTATGTCTTCAGATAATGTATTAAGATGTTCTTTAGATGCTGCTAAGGTGTTAGTCTGTAACCATAGTTGGCAAGGTTTACCCACACTCTATGCAGCAACTATACCTGCTTGTTGACCCGAGACAAAGCGAGGGTCCGGTCACCTAATCTTGAAACCTCCTGAAGAATTAGCAAAAGGTGTCTGACACCCATTTGTGTCCATTGGCCACAATAACCACCCACCGGGACTGGAAAGTGAAGAATTATAGGCACCATCCCAAACCTTCCTCTGTGACATTTAGGAAGGATTGCCAATTGGTGAATTTGGACAGTGTGGGGATGCTGGGTGCATTCATTTCCGTCATTTTTGCTAACCCCTGGCAGGATGTCTGCTGAACTGTGTCCTTTAAAATATTATTTGAACAGGAATAATGCATGCTCTAAAGAAAACCTCCCTACCCTGAATTTGCCAATCTTCCAATCTTGTGTTCCCCATACACTTTCTACATCAATAGTGTCCTTCCAGTCTTCGTATTCTTCAACTGCAAGTTGGGAAACAAAGGAATCTGAGTAGGTCTGTGAAAAGTTGATATGTGATCGTCCGTTTCCTCTTCAAGGGAAATGACCAGGGTAAACGTTTTAAGGGTCACACATGTCTTTATTAGATGTTTTTTTAAAGTTTATTAGTACAGTTGTTATGGTTGTATGGACATTCCTATGGTTCCCATCCCGCTGTTAACACCTTCTCTTCTTTCATTCCAGGTGAAGTTCTTGGTGGTTGTGGGGATGTCTTCGTACCTCGGTCAGAGCGTTACAGGCAAGAATCAGGTAAGTGGTCCTGTTACTTTAGTTTAGAGTTAGGGAGGGGTACAGTGCTTGTGCAGGGAGAAATAGAGGTGAGAGGTGGTCACCCGTGTTCACTTGTTGGCTTTTCTGTGTTCCCCAATTACTTTATCGCTTAACCCCTTCACTGCCAGGCCTTTTCCCCCTCCTGTGCCGAGCCTTTTTTGGCTATTTGGAGCAGTTCGCGCTTAGGCCCTCATAACTTTTTGTTCACGTAAGCTACCCATGCCAAATTTGCGTCCTTTTTTTCCAACATCCTAGGGATTCTAGAGGTACCCAGACTTTGTGGGTTCCCCAGAAGGAGGCCAAGAAATTAGCCAAAAAACAGTGAAAATTTCATTTTTTTTTTTTAAATTGGAAAAATGGGCTGCACAAGAAGGCTTGTGGTTTTTTCCCTGAAAAGGGCATCAACAAAGGGTTTGCGGTGATAAAATCACCAGCTTCCCAGATTTCAGGAACAGGCAGACTTGAATCCGAAAATCCAATTTTTCAACACAATTTTGGCATTTTACTGGGACATACCCCATTTTTACGATTTTTTGTGCTTTCAGCCTCCTTCCAGTCAGTGACAGAAATGGGCATGAAACTAATGCTGGATCCCAGAAACCGCAACATTTCTGAAAAGTAGGCAAAATTCTGAATTCAGCAAGGGGTAATTTGTGTAGATCCTACAAGGGTTTCCTACAGAAAATAACAACTGAAAAAGAAAAATATTGAAATTGAGGTGAAAAAAACATCAATTTTTCTCTAAGTTTTACTCTGTAACTTTTTCCTGCAATGTCAGATTTTCGAAAGCAATATACCGTTACGTCTGCTGGACTCTTCTGGTTGCGGGATATATAGGGCTTGTAGGTTCATCAAGAACTCTAGGTACCCAGAGCCAATAAATGACCTGCACCCTGCAGTGGGTTTTCATTCTATGCCGGGTATACAGCAATTCATTTGCTGAAATATAAAGAGTAAAAAACAGCTATCAAGAAAACCTTTGTATTTCCAAAATGGGCACAAGATAAGGTGTTGAGAAGCAGTGGTTATTTGCACATCTCTGAATTCCGGGGTGCCCATACTAGCATGTGAATTACAGGGCATTTCTCAAATAGATGTCTTTTTTACACACTGTCTTACATTTGGAAGGGAAAAATGTAGAGAAAGACAAGGGGCAATAAGACTTGTTTTGCTATTCTATGTTCCCCCAAGTCTCCCGATAAAAATGATACCTCACTTGTGTGGGTAGGCCTAGCGCCCTCAACAGGATATGCCCCAAAACACAACGTGGACACATCACAGAAAACAGACCTGTTTTTAGCAAAGTGACTACCTGTAGATTTTGGCCTCTAGCTCAGCCGCCACCTAGGGAAACCTACCAAACCTGTGCATTTCTGAAAACTAGAGACCTAGGGGAATCCAAGATGGGGTGACTTGTGTGGCTCGGACCAGGTTCTGTTACCCAGAATCCTTTGCAAACCTCAAAATTTGGCTACAAAAACACATGTTCCTCACATTTCTGTGGCAGAAAGTTCTGGAATCTAAGGGAAGCCACAAATTTCCTTCCACCCAGCGTTCCCCCACGTCTCCCGATAAAAATGATACCTCACTTGTGTGGGTAGGCCTAGCGCCCGCGACAGGAAACGCCCCAAAGCGCAACGTGGACACAGCCAAATTTTTGAAGGAAAACAGAGGTGTTTTTTGCAAAGTGCCTACCTATAGATTTTGGCCTGTAGCTCAGCCGCCACCTAGGGAAACCTACCAAACCTGTGCATTTCTGAAAACTAGAGACCTAGGGGAATCCAAGATGGGGTGACTTGTGTGGCTTGGACCAGGTTCTGTTACCCAGAATCCTTTGCAAACCCCAAAATTTGGCTAAAAAAACACATGTTCCTCACATTTCTGTGGCAGAAAGTTCTGGAATCTGAGAGGAGCCACAAATTTCCTTCCACCCAGCGTTCCCCCACGTCTCCCGATAAAAATGATACCTCACTTGTGTGGGTAGGCCTAGCGCCCGCGACAGGAAACGCCCCAAAACGCAACGTGGACACAGCCACATTTTTGAAGGAAAACAGAGGTGTTTTTTGCAAAGTGCCTACCTGTAGATTTTGGCCTGTAGCTCAGCCGCCACCTAGGGAAACCTACCAAACCTGTGCATTTCTGAAAACTAGAGACCTAGGGGAATCCAAGATGGGGTGACTTGTGTGGCTCGGACCAGGTTCTGTTACCCAGAATCCTTTGCAAACCTCAAAATTTGGCTAAAAAAACACATGTTCCTCACATTTCTGTGGCAGAAAGTTCTGGAATCTGAGAGGAGCCACAAATTTCCTTCCACCCAGCGTTCCACCACGCCTCCCGATAAAAAGGATACCTCACTTGTGTGGGTAGGCCAAGCGCCCGCGACAGGAAACGCCCCAAAGCACAACGTGGACACAGCCACATTTTTTAAGGAAAACAGAGGTGTTTTTTGCAAAGTGCCTACCTGTAGATTTTGGCCTGTAGCTCAGCCGCCACCGAGGGAAACCTACCAAACCTGTGCATTTCTGAACACTAGAGACCTAGGGGAATCCAAGATGGGGTGACTTGTGTGGCTCGGACCAGGTTCTGTTACCCAGAATCCTTTGCAAACCTCAAAATTTGGCTAAAAAACACATGTTCCTCATATTTCTGTGGCAGAAAGTTCTGGAATCTGAGAGAAGCCACAAAATTCCTTCCACCCAGCGTTCCCCCACGTTTCCCGATAAAAATGATACCTCACTTGTGTGGGTAGACCTAGCGCCCGCGACAGGAAACGCCCCAAAGCGCAACGTGGACACACCCAAATTTTTTAAGGAAAACAGAGGTGTTTTTTGCAAAGTGCCTACCTGTAGATTTTGGAGTGTAGCTCAGCCGCCACCTAGGGAAACCTACCAAACCTGTGCATTTCTGAAAACTAAAGACCTAGGGGAATCCAAGATGGGGTGACTTCTGTGGCTCGGACCAGGTTCTGTTACCCAGAATCCTTTGCAAACCTCAAAATTTGGCTAAAAAAACACATGTTCCACACATTTCTGTGGCAGAAAGTTCTGGAATCTGAGAGGAGCCACAAATTTCCTTCCACCCAGGGTACCCACGTCTCCCGATAAAAATGATACCTCACATGTGTGGGTAGGCCTAGCGCACGCAACAGGATATGCCCCAAAACACAACGTGGACACATCACAGAAAACAGACCTGTTTTTAGCAAAGTGCCTACCTGTAGATTTTGGCCTCTAGCTCAGCCGCCACCTAGGGAAACTTACCAAACCTGTGCATTTCTGAAAACTAGAGACCTAGGGGAATCCAAGATGGGGTGACTTGTGTGGCTCGGACCAGGTTCTGTTACCCAGAACCCTTTGCAAACCTCAAAATTTGGCTAAAAAAACACAGGTTCCTCACATTTCTGTGGGAGAAAGTTCTGGAATCTGAGAGGAGCCACAAATTTCCTTCCACCCAGCGTTCCCCCACGTCTCCCGATAAAAATGATACCTCACTTGTGTGGGTAGGCCTAGTGCCCGCGAAAGGAAACGCCCCAAAGCGCAACGTGGACACAGCCAAATTTTTGAAGGAAAACAGAGGTGTGTTTTGCAAAGTGCCTACCTGTAGATTTTTGCCTGTAGCTCAGCCGCCACCTAGGGAAATCTACCAAACCTGTGCATTTCTGAAAACTAGAGACCTAGGGGAATCCAAGATGGGGTGACTTGTGTGGCTCGGACCAGGTTCTGTTACCCAAAATCCTTTGCAAACCTCAAAATTTGGTTAAAAAAACACATGTTCCTCACATTTCTGTGGGAGAAAGTTCTGGAATCTGAGAGGAGCCACAAATTTCCTTCCACACAGCGTTCCCCCACGTCTCCCGATAAAAAAGATACCTCACTTGTGTGGGTAGGCCTAGCGCCCGCGACAGGAAATGCCCCAAAGCGCAACGTGGACACAGGCAAATGTTTGAAGGAAAACACAGGTGTTTTTTGCAAAGTCCCTACCTGTAGATTTGGCCTACCAAACCTGTGCATTTCTGAAAACTAGAGACCTAGGGGAATCCAAGATGGGGTGACTTGTGTGGCTCGGACCAGGTTCTGTTACCCAGAATCCTTTGCAAACCTCAAAATTTGGCTAAAAAAACACATGTTCCTCACATTTCTGTGGCAGAAAGTTCTGGAATCTGAGAGGAGCCACAAATTTCCTTCCACCCAGGGTTCCCCCACGTCTCCCGATAAAAATTATACCTCACTTGTGTGGGTAGGCCTAGCGCACGCGACAGGATATGCCCCAAAACACAACGTGGACACATCACAGAAAACAGACCTGTTTTTAGCAAAGTGCCTACCTGTAGATTTTGGCCTCTAGCTCAGCCGCCACCTAGGGAAACCTACCAAACCTGTGCATTTCTGAAAACTAGAGACCTAGGGGAATCCAAGATGGGGTGACTTGTGTGGCTCGGACCAGGTTCTGTTACCCAGAATCCTATGCAAACCTCAAAATTTGGCTAAAAAAAAACACATGTTCCTCACATTTCTGTGGCAGAAAGTTCTGGAATCTGAGAGGAGCCACAAATTTCCTTCCACCCAGCGTTCCCCCACGTCTCCCGATAAAAATTATACCTCACTTGTGTGGGTAGGCCTAGTGCCCGCGACAGGAAACGCCCCAAAGCGCAACGTGGACACAGCCAAATTTTTTAAGGAAAACAGAGGTGTTTTTTGCAAAGTGCCTACCTGTAGATTTTGGCCTGTAGCTCAGCCGCCACCTAGGGAAACCTACCAAACCTGTGCATTTCTGAAAACTAAAGACCTAGGGGAATCCAAGATGGGGTGACTTCTGTGGCTCGGACCAGGTTCTGTTACCCAGAATCCTTTGCAAACATCAAAATTTGGCTAAAAAAACACATGTTCCACACATTTCTGTGGCAGAAAGTTCTGGAATCTGAGAGGAGCCACAAATTTCCTTCCACCCAGGGTACCCACGTCTCCCGATAAAAATGATACCTCACATGTGTGGGTAGGCCTAGCGCACGCGACAGGATATGCCCCAAAACACAACGTGGACACATCACAGAAAACAGACCTGTTTTTAGCAAAGTGCCTACCTGTAGATTTTGGCCTCTAGCTCAGCCGCCACCTAGGGAAACTTACCAAACCTGTGCATTTCTGAAAACTAGAGACCTAGGGGAATCCAAGATGGGGTGACTTGTGTGGCTCGGACCAGGTTCTGTTACCCACAACCCTTTGCAAACCTCAAAATTTGGCTAAAAAAACACAGGTTCCTCACATTTCTGTGGGAGAAAGTTCTGGAATCTGAGAGGAGCCACAAATTTCCTTCCACCCAGCGTTCCCCCACGTCTCCCGATAAAAATGATACCTCACTTGTGTGGGTAGGCCTAGTGCCGGCGAAAGGAAACGCCCCAAAGCGCAACGTGGACACAGCCAAATTTTTGAAGGAAAACAGAGGTGTGTTTTGCAAAGTGCCTACCTGTAGATTTTGGCCTGTAGCTCAGCCGCCACCTAGGGAAATCTACCAAACCTGTGCATTTCTAAAAACTAGAGACCTAGGGGAATCCAAGATGGGGTGACTTGTGTGGCTCGGACCAGGTTCTGTTACCCAAAATCCTTTGCAAACCTCAAAATTTGGTTAAAAAAACACATGTTCCTCACATTTCTGTGGGAGAAAGTTCTGGAATCTGAGAGGAGCCACAAATTTCCTTCCACACAGCGTTCCCCCACGTCTCCCGATAAAAAAGATACCTCACTTGTGTGTGTAGGCCTAGCGCCCGCGACAGGAAATGCCCCAAAGCGCAACGTGGACACAGGCAAATGTTTGAAGGAAAACACAGGTGTTTTTTGCAAAGTCCCTACCTGTAGATTTGGCCTACCAAACCTGTGCATTTCTGAAAACTAGAGACCTAGGGGAATCCAAGATGGGGTGACTTGTGTGGCTCGGACCAGGTTCTGTTACCCAGAATCCTTTGCAAACCTCAAAATTTGGCTAAAAAAACACATGTTCCTCACATTTCTGTGGCAGAAAGTTCTGGAATCTGAGAGGAGCCACAAATTTCCTTCCACCCAGGGTTCCCCCACGTCTCCCGATAAAAATGATACCTCACTTGTGTGGGTAGGCCTAGCGCACGCGACAGGATATGCCCCAAAACACAACGTGGACACATCACAGAAAACAGACCTGTTTTTAGCAAAGTGCCTACCTGTAGATTTTGGCCTCTAGCTCAGCCGCCACCTAGGGAAACCTACCAAACCTGTGCATTTCTGAAAACTAGAGACCTAGGTGAATCCAAGATGGGGTGACTTGTGTGGCTCGGACCAGGTTCTGTTACCCAGAATCCTATGCAAACCTCAAAATTTGGCTAAAAAAACACATGTTCCTCACATTTCTGTGGCAGAAAGTTCTGGAATCTGAGAGGAGCCACAAATTTCCTTCCACCCAGCGTTCCCCCACGTCTCCCGATAAAAATTATACCTCACTTGTGTGGGTAGGCCTAGTGCCCGCGACAGGAAACGCCCCAAAGCGCAACGTGGACACAGCCAAATTTTTGAAGGAAAACAGAGGTGTGTTTTGCAAAGTGCCTACCTGTAGATTTTGGCCTGTAGCTCAGCCGCCACCTAGGGAAATCTACCAAACCTGTGCATTTCTGAAAACTAGAGACCTAGGGGAATCCAAGATGGGGTGACTTGTGTGGCTCGGACCAGGTTCTGTTACCCAAAATCCTTTGCAAACCTCAAAATTTGGCTAAAAAAACACATGTTCCTCACATTTCTGTGGGAGAAAGTTCTGGAATCTGAGAGGAGCCACAAATTTCCTTCCACCCAGCATTCCCCCACGTCTCCCGATAAAAAAGATACCTCACTTGTGTGGGTAGGCCTAGCGCCCGCGACAGGAAATGCCCCAAAGCGCAACGTGGACACAGGCAAATGTTTGAAGGAAAACAGAGGTGTTTTTTGCAAAGTGCCTACCTGTAGATTTGGCCTACCAAACCTGTGCATTTCTGAAAACTAGAGACCTAGGGGAATCCAAGATGGGGTGACTTGTGTGGCTCGGACCAGGTTCTGTTACCCAGAATCCTTTGCAAACCTCAAAATTTGGCTAAAAAAACACATGTTCCTCACATTTCTGTGGCAGAAAGTTCTGGAATCTGAGAGGAGCCACAAATTTCCTTCCACCCAGCGTTCCCCCATGTCTCCCGATAAAAATGATACCTCACTTGTGTGGGTAGGCCTAGCGCCCGTGACAGGAAACGCCCCAAAGCGCAACGTGGACACAGCCAAATTTTTGAAGGAAAACAGAGGTGTTTTTTGCAAAGTGCCTACCTGTAGATTTTGGCCTGTAGCTCAGCCGCCACCTAGGGAAACCTACCAAACCTGTGCATTTCTGAAAACTAGAGACCTAGGGGAATCCAAGATGGGGTGACTTGTGTGGCTCGGACCAGGTTCTGTTACCCAGAATCCTTTGCAAACCTCAAAATTTGGCTAAAAAAACACATGTTCCTCACATTTCTGTGGCAGAAAGTTCTGGAATCTGAGAGGAGCCACAAATTTCCTTCCACCCAGCGTTCCCCCACGTCTCCCGATAAAAATGATACCTCACTTGTGTGGGTAGGCCTAGCGCCCACGACAGGAAACGCCCCAAAGCGCAACGTGGACACAGCCAAATTATTGAAGGAAAACAGAGGTGTTTTTTGCAAAGTGCCTACCTGTAGATTTTGACCTGTAGCTCTGCCGCCACCTAGGGAAACCTACCAAACCTGTGCATTTCTGAAAACTAGAGACCTAGGGGAATCCAAGATGGGGTGACTTGTGTGGCTCGGACCAGGTTCTGTTACCCAGAATCCTTTGCAAACCTCAAAATTTGTTTTAAAAAAACACATGTTCCTCTCATTTCTGTGGCAGAAAGTTCTGGAATCTGAGAGGAGCCACAAATTTCCTTCCACTCAGCGTTCCCCCACGTCTCGCGATAAAAATGATACCTCACTTGTGTGGGTAGGCCTAGTGCCCGCGACAGGAAACGCCCCAAAGCGCAACGTGGACACAGCCAAATTTTTTAAGGAAAACAGAGGTGTTTTTTGCAAAGTGCCTACCTGTAGATTTTGGCCTGTAGCTCAGCCGCCACCTAGGGAAATCTACCAAACCTGTGCATTTCTGAAAACTAGAGACCTAGGGGAATCCAAGATGGGGTGACTTGTGTGGCTCGGACCAGGTTCTGTTACCCAGAATCCTTTGCAAACCTGAAAATTTGGCTAAAAAAACACATGTTCCTCACATTTCTGTGGCAGAAAGTTCTGGAATCTGAGAGGAGCCACAAATTTCCTTCCACCCAGCGTTCCCCCATGTCTCCCGATAAAAATGATACCTCACTTTTGTGGGTAGGCCTAGCGCCCGCGACAGGAAATGCCCCAAAGCGCAACGTGGACACAGGCAAATTTTTTAAGGAAAACAGAGGTGTTTTTTGCAAACTGCCTACCTGTAGATTTGGCCTACCAAACCTGTGCATTTCTGAAAACTAGAGACCTAGGGGAATCCAAGATGGGGTGACTTGTGTGGCTCGGACCAGGTTCTGTTACCCAGAATCCTTTGCAATCCTCAAAATTTGGCTAAAAAAACACATGTTCCTCACATTTCTGTGGCAGAAAGTTCTGGAATCTGAGAGGAGCCACAAATTTCCTTCCACCCAGCGTTCCCCCATGTCTCCCGATAAAAATTATACCTCACTTGTGTGGGTAGGACTAGCGCCCGTGACAGGAAACGCCCCAAAGCGCAACGTGGACACAGCCAAATTTTTGAAGGAAAACAGAGGTGTTTTTTGCAAAGTGACTACCTGTAGATTTTGGCCTGTAGCTCAGCCGCCACCTAGGGAAACCTACCAAACCTGTGCATTTCTGAAAACTAGAGACCTAGGGGAATCCAAGATGGGGTGACTTCTGTGGCTCGGACCAGGTTCTGTTACCCAGAATCCTTTGCAAACCTCAAAATTTGGCTAAAAAAACACATGTTCCACACATTTCTGTGGCAGAAAGTTCTGGAATCTGAGAGGAGCCACAAATTTCCTTCCACCCAGGGTTCCCCCACGTCTCCCGATAGAAATGATACCTCACTTGTGTGGGTAGGCCTGGCGCACGCGACAGGATATGCCCCAAAACACAACGTGGACACATCACAGAAAACAGACCTGTTTTTAGCAAAGTGCCTACCTGTAGATTTTGGCCTCTAGCTCAGCCGCCACCTAGGGAAACCTACCAAACCTGTGCATTTCTGAAAACTAGAGACCTAGGGGAATCCAAGATAGGGTGACTTGTGTGGCTCGGACCAGGTTCTGTTACCAAGAATCCTTTGCAAACCTCAAAATTTGGCTAAAAAAACACATGTTCCTCACATTTCTGTGGCAGAAAGTTCTGGAATCTGAGAGGAGCCACAAATTTCCATCCTCCCAGCGTTCCACCATGTCTCCCGATAAAAATGATACCTCACTTGTGTGGGTAGGCCTAGCGCCCGCGACAGGAAACGCCCCAAAGCGCAACGTGGACACAGCCAAATTTTTGAAGGAAAACAGAGGTGTTTTTTGCAAAATGCCTACCTGTAGATTTTGGCCTGTAGCTCAGCCGCCACCTAGGGAAACCTACCAAACCTGTGCATTTCTGAAAACTAGAGACCTAGGGGAATCCAAGATGGGGTGACTTGTGTGGCTCGGACCAGGTTCTGTTACCCAGAATCCTTTGCAAACCTCAAAATTTGGCTAAAAAATCACATGTTCCTCACATTCCTGTGGCAGAAAGTTCTGGAATCTGAGAGGAGCCACAAATTTCCTTCCACCCAGCGTTTCCCCACGTCTCCCGATAAAAATGATACCTCACTTGTGTGGGTAGGCCTAGCGCCCGTGACAGGAAACGCCCCAAAGCGCAACGTGGACACAGCCAAATTTTTTAAAGGAAAACAGAGGTGTTTTTTGCAAAGTGCCTACCTGTACATTTTGGCCTGTAGCTCAGCTGCCACCTAGGGAAACCTACCAAACCTGTGCATTTCTGAAAACTAGAGACCAAGAGAATCCTTTGCAAACATCAACATTTGGCCAAAAAACACTTTTTCCTCTCATTTCGGTGACAGAAAGTTCTGGAATCTGAGAGGAGCCACAAATTTCCTTCCACCCAGCGTTCCCCTAAGTCTCTCCATAAAAATGGTACCTCATTTGTGTGGGTAGGCCTAGCGCCCACGAAAGGAAATGGCCCAAAACACAATGTGGACACGACATATTTTTTCACAGAAAACAGAGGTGTTTTTTGCAAAGTGCCTACCTGTGGATTTTGGCCTCTAGCTCAGCCGGCCCCGGGGGGGGGGGAAATTCCCTAAAATAAATTGGACCCCCCACCCTCAAACCCCCCCTGCCCAGGAGCGACCCTTGCCTACGGGGTCGCTCCCCCTGCGTGACATTGGCGCCAAAAAACAAATTCCCGGTGCCTAGTGGTTTCTGCCCCCTTGGGGCAGATTGACCTAAAATCGATCAATCTGCCCCCAAGGGGGGCAGAAATGGTCTAAATACAGTTTGCCCCCCAGGGGAGCGACCCTTGCCTGATGGGTCGCTCCCCATCTCTAAAAAAAACAAACATACAAAAAAAAAAAACACACAAAAAAAATGTGCCCTGGCGCCTAGAGGTTTCTGCCCCCCCCCCTGGTGGCAGATCGGCCTAATAATAGGCCGATCTGCCCCCGGGGGGGCAGAAATGGCCTAAAATAAATTTGCATCCCCAACCCCCACACCCCCACCAGGAGCGACCCTCACCTACGGGGTCGCTCCCCCTGCGTGACATTGGCGCCAAAAAACAAATCCCCAGTGCCTAGTGGTTTCTGCCCCCTTGGGGGCAGATTGACCTAAAATTGCCCAATCTGCCCCCAAGGGGGGCAGAAATGGTCTAAATACAGTTTGCCCCCCAGGGGAGCGACCCTTGCCTGATGGGTCGCTCCCCATCTCTAAAAAAAACAAACATACAAAAAAAAAACACACAAAAAAAATTTGCCCTGGCGCCTAGAGGTTTCTGCCCCCCCCTGGTGGCAGATCGGCCTAATAATTGGCTGATCTGCCCCCAGGGGGGGGCAGAAATGGTCTATAATAAATTTGCATCCCCAACCCCCACCCCCCCACCAAGAGCGACCCTCACCTACGGGGTCGCTCTCCCTGCGTGACATTGGCGCCAAAAAACAAATCCCCGGTGCCTAGTGGTTTCTGCCCCCTTGGGGGCAGATTGACCTCAAATCGACCAATCTGCCCCCAAGGGGGGCAGAAATGGTCTAAATACAGTTTGCCCCCCAGGGGAGCGACCCTTGCCTGATGGGTCGCTCCCCATCTCTAAAAAAACAAACATACAAAAAAAAAAACATACAAAAAAAATTTGCCCTGGCGCCTAGAGGTTTCTGCCCCCCCCTGGAGGCAGATCGGCCTAATAATAGGCCGATCTGCCCCCAGGGGGGGCAGAAATGGCCTAAAATAAATTTGCATCCCCAACCCCCACCCCCCCACCACGAGCGACCCTCACCTACGGGGTCGCTCCCCCTGCTTGACATTGGCGCCAAAAAACAAATCCCCGGTGCCTAGTGGTTTCTGCCCCCTTGGGGGCAGATTGACCTCAAATCGACCAATCTGCCCCCAAGGGGGGCAGAAATGGTCAAAATACAGTTTGCCCCCCAGGAGAGCGACCCTTGCCTGATGGGTCGCTCCCCATCTCTAAAAAAACAAACATACAAAAAAAAAAACACACAAAAAAAATTTGCCCTGGCGCCTAGGGGCAGAAATGGCCTAAAATAAATTTGCATCCCCAACCCCCACCCCCCCACCAGGAGCGACCCTCACCTACGGGGTCGCTCCCCCTGCTTGACATTGGCGCCAAAAAACAAATCCCCGGTGCCTAGTGATTTCTGCCCCCTTGGGGGCACATTGACCTCAAATCGACCAATCTGCCCCCAAGGGGGGCAGAAATGGTCTAAATACAGTTTGCCCCCCAGGGGAGCGACCCTTGCCTGATGGGTCGCTCCCCATCTCTAAAAAAACAAACATACAAAAAAAAAACACACAAAAAAATGTGCCCTGGCGCCTAGAGGTTTCTGCCCCCCCCCAGGTGGCAGATCGGCCTAATAATAGGCCGATCTGCCCCCAGGGGGGGCAGAAATGGCCTAAAATAAATTTGCATCCCCAACCCCCACCCCTCCACCAGGAGCGACCCTCGCCTACGGGGTTGCTCCCCCTGCGTGACATTGGCGCCAAAAAACAAATCCCCTTTGCCTAGTGGTTTCTGCCCCCTTGGGGGCAGATTGACCTAAAATTGACCAATCTGCCCCCAAGGGGGGCAGAAATGCTCTAAATACAGTTTGCCCCCCAGGGGAGCGACCCTTGTCTGATGGGTCGCTCCCCATCTCTAAAAAAACAAACATACAAAAAAAAAAAACCACACAAAAAAAATTTGCCCTGGCGCCTAGAGGTTTCTGCCCCCCCCCCCTGGTGGCAGATCGGCCTAATAATAGGCCGATCTGCCCCCAGGGGGGGCAGAAATGGCCTAAAATAAATTTGCATCCCCAACCCCCACCCCCCCACAAGGAGCGACCCTCACCTACGGGGTCGCTCCCCCTGCGTGACATTGGCGCCAAAAAACAAATCCCCGGTGCCTAGTGGTTTCTGCCCCCTTGGGGGCGGATTGACCTCAAATCGACCAATCTGCCCCCAAGGGGGGCAGAAATGGTCTAAATACAGTTTGCCCCCCAGGGGAGCGACCCTTGCCTGATGGGTCGCTCCCCATCTCTAAAAAAACAAACATACAAAAAAAAAAAAACACACAAAAAAAATTTGCCCTGGCGCCTAGAGGTTTCTACCCCCCCCTGGTGGCAGATCGGCCTAATACTAGGCCGATCTGCCCCCAGGGGGGGCAGAAATGGCCTAAAATAAATATGCATCCCCAACCCCCACCCCCCCACCAGGAGCGACCCTCGCCTACGGGGTCGCGCCCCCTGCGTGACATTGGCGCCAAAAAACAAATCCCCGGTGCATAGTGGTTTCTGCCCCCTTGGGGGCAGAGTGACCTAAAATCGACCAATCTGCCCCCAAGGGGGGCAGAAATGCTCTAAATAGAGTTTGCCCCCCAGGGGAGCAACCCTTGTCTGATGGGTCGCTCCCCATCTCTAAAAAAACAAACATACAAAAGAAAAAAACACACAAAAAAAATTTGCCCTGGCGCCTAGAGGTTTCTGCCCCCCCCTGGTGGCAGATCGGCCTAATAATAGGCCGATCTGCCCCCAGAGGGGGCCGAAATGGCCTAAAATAAATTTGCATCCCCAACCCCCACCCCCCCACCAGGAGCGACCCTCGCCTACGGGGTCGCTCCCCCTGCGTGACATTGGCGCCAAGAAACAAATCCCCGGTGCCTAGTGGTTTCTGCCCCCTTGGGGGCAGATTGACCTCAAATCGACTAATCTGCCCCCAAGGGGGGCAGAAATGGTCTAAATACAGTTTGCCCCCCAGGGGAGCGACCCTTGCCTGATGGGTCGCTCCCCATCTCTAAAAAAACAAACATACAAACAAAAAAAACACACAAAAAAAAATTGCCCTGGCGCCTAGAGGTTTCTGCCCCCCCCCTGGTGGCAGATCGGCCTAATAATAGGCCGATCTGCCCCCAGGGGGGGCAGAAATGGCCTAAAATAAATTTGCATCCCCAACCCCCACCCCCCCACCAGGAGCGACCCTCGCCTACGGGGTCGCTCCCCCTGCGTGACATTGGCGCCAAAAAACAAATCCCCGGTGGCTAGTGGTTTCTGCCCCCTTGGGGGCAGATTGACCTAAAATCGACCAATCTGCCCCCAAGGGGGGCAGAAATGCTCTAAATACAGTTTGCCCCCCAGGGGAGCGACCCTTGTCTGATGGGTCGCTCCCCATCTCTAAAAAAACAAACATACAAAAAAAAAACACACAAAAAAAATTTGCCCGGGCGCCTAGAGGTTTCTGCCCCCCCTGGTGGCAGATCGCCCTAATAATAGGCCGATCTGCCCCCAGGGAGGGCAGAAATGGCCTAAAATAAATTTGCATCCCCAACCCCCACCCCCCCACCAGGAGCGACCCTCGCCTACGGGGTCGCTCCCCCTGCGTGACATTGGCGCCAAAAAACAAATCCCCGGTGGCTAGTGGTTTCTGCCCCCTTGGGGGCAGATTGACCTAAAATCGACCAATCTGCCCCCAAGAGGGGCAGAAATGCTCTAAATACAGTTTGCCCCCCAGGGGAGCGACCCTTGTCTGATGGGTCGCTCCCCATCTCTAAAAAAACAAACATACAAACAAAAAAAACACACAAAATAAATTTGCCCTGGCGCCTAGAGGTTTCTGCCCCCCCCTGGTGGCAGATCGGCCTAATAATAGGCCGATCTGCCCCCAGGGGGGGCAGAAATGGCCTAAAATAAATTTGCATCCCCAACCCCCACCCCCCCACCAGGAGCGACCCTCGCCTACGGGGTCGCTCCCCCTGCGTGACATTGGCGCCAAAAAAACAAATCCCCGGTGCCTAGTGGTTTCTGCCCCCTTTGGGCAGATTGATCTAAAATCGACCAATCTGCCCCCAAGGGGGGCAGAAATGGTCTAAACACAGTTTGCCCTCCAAGGGAGCGACCCTTGTCTGATGGGTCGCTCCCCATCTCTAAAAAAACAAACAAACAAAAAAAAAAACACAAAAAAAAAATTTGCCCTGGCGCCTAGAGGTTTCTGCCCCCCTTGGGGGTAGATCGGCCTAATACCAATAGGCCGATCTGCCCCCAGGGGGGGCAGAGATGGCCTAAAATAATTTTGCCCCCCCCTACCTCCCCCCCCCCAGGGAGCGACCCTTGCCTACAAGGTCGCTCCCCTTGCGTGACGGCGCAAAAAAAGATCCCTGGTGCCTAGTGGTTTCTGCCCCCCTTGGGGGCAGATTGACCTAAAATCGGCCGATCTGCCCCCAAAGCGGGCAGAAATGGCCTAAATACATTTTGCCCCTCCAGGGGAACGACCCTTGTCCAAGGGGTCGCTCCCCATCTGTAAAACAAAAAAACAAAAAAATCCCTGGTGCCTAGTGGTTTCTGCCCCCCTTGGGGGCAGATCAGCCGAATCAAAATAGGCTGATCTACCCCCCAGGGCGGCAGAAATGGCCTTAAATAATGCCCCCCCCCCCCCAGGGAGCGACCCTTGCCTAAGGGGTCGCTCCCCTTGCGTGAAATTCACGCAAAAAAAAAAACTCCCTGGCGTCTAATGGTTTCTGCCCCCCTTGGGGGAAGATTGGCCTCATCAAAATAGGCCAATCTGCCCCCAAGGGGGGCAGAAATGGCCTAAATATAATTTGCCCCCTAGGGGAGCGACCCTTGCCTAAGGGGTCGCTCCCCACCTAAAAAAAAAAGAAAACATAACAAAAAGAAAAAAAAAAAAGAAATGATCCCTGGTGCCTAGAGGTTTCTGCCCCCCCTGGGGGCAGAAAAGGCCTTCCCAAAAAAATGCCCCCCCTGGGAGCGACCCTTGCCCATGGGGTCGCTCCCGTTGCGTGAAATTCGCGAAAAAAAAACAACTCCCTGGTGTCTAATGGTTTCTGCCCCCCTTGGGGGCAGATTGGCCTCATCAAAATAGGCCAATCTGCCCCCAAGGGGGGCAGAAATGGCCTAAATATATATTGCCCCCTAGGGGAGCGACCCTTGCCTAAGGGGTCGCTCCCCACCTAAAAAAAAAGAAAACATCACAAAAAAAAAAGAAAAAAAAAAAAAGCTCCCTGGTGCCTAGAGGTTTCTGCCCCCCCTGGGGGCAGATCGGCCTAATAATAGGCCAATCTGCCCCCAGGGGGGGCAGAAAAGGCCTTCCTAAAATAATGCCCCCCCTGGGAGCGACCCTTGCCCAAGGGGTCGCTCCCATTTGACAGTTTCATTAAAAAAAAAAAAAAATCCCTGGTGTCTAGTGGGGTTTCAAAAGCCGGATTGCAAGCCATCCGGCTTTTGAAACCCTGTGAGAGACTTCAAAGGGAAGGAAATACATTTCCTTCCCTTTGAAGCCTCTCGGGGCCTCCCCCATGGGATTGAAAGAGAAATGCAAAAGCATTTCTCTTTCAATCGCGCTGGAAGCTCTGCTTCCAGCGCGATGGGGGAGACCCTGTGACTAATCAGCGCGCGCTCGTGCGCTGACGTCACAGGGGGGGTTGGGGGGGTCGGGGGTGGGAGGGGAAGGGCTTCCCCTTCCATCCCTGACTTTGGGGGGGTGGGGGGAAGCACACAGAGGGAGCGAGAGCGCTCCCTCTGGGCTGTGTGCCGAGGACGTAGTGGTTACGTCCTCGGCACAGCAGCACTGTGCTGAAGGACGTAACCACTACGTCCTCGGCACAGAAGTGGTTAAAGGTGGCAGGTAGTGTCTCAATACCTTTCCCCTACAACCTCTTTTTAGTTTAGCTCTCCTCCCCCTTCCCTCTCCCTCTCTCTCTCTCTCATGGCACATCTGTGGGTTTTAACAGATGGCCTCCCCCCAAATAGGAACCATACCTTAGACAGCCACGTTCTTCAAGGAACGTGGCCGGGAGCGTGAGTCTGTTGTCCAACTCTTCCTCTTGGGTAGTACTTCACCTCTCTCTGTCCCTCGCGTCTCTTCATCCTCGCCTCTCCGGCTTGCCTCGGTCACCTTTACGGAGGTTCCTGTCTCTTCTCCTCCGTTCTCTCCAGGTGCTCCTCCTGTCGTGCTCTTTTTCCTCTCCTTCTCCCATCTTCCTTCTCTGTTGTTGTTTTCTCTGCCCCCTGTTACCCAGAAGTCGCAGAAACTTCTGGGTAATGACCCGTCTGTAGTCCCCCATGGGGACCAGGGAAGGTGCCCATCGATCGGCGAGGCTCCCTCCTCGCCTTCCTTGACGGCGTCTACCATGCTACACTGCCCCCCTTCCAGGCATGGCTGTTTGGGCCATGAAGAGACTGGAATGCGGGAGATAATGTTGGTCGTGGTTTGGTGTTTTCCAGGGATAGGTAGGGTCTGAAAAGAAAAGGGTTGAAGAGGCAAAAACCACTGTAAGACCCTGTGGTTAGTGTCCTTATTGCACGAAAGCCAGGTTAGAGGGGCATGATCAGTCATCAGAGTAAAAGACAGGCCTAGTATGTAATACCGAAGGGCCTCAATTTCCCACTTGATGCATAAACATTCCTTTTCAATGGTAGGGTATCGTACTTCATGAGATAACAGTTTTCGTCTAATGTAAGCTACAAGATGAAGATGGTTAGACTCATCAGTTTGGGAAAGGACTGAACCGAGTCCCAGATTGGAGGCATCAGTCTGTAGTACGAAAGGCTTGAAAACGTCCAGACATTGAAGAACGGGGTTAGTACATAAAACCATTTTAAGATCGTAAAAATTCTCTCTGACTTGGGGTGTTGGGCTCGGTATTTTGTTGGGGTGTGATTTTTATAACAGATCAGTGAGAGGGGCAGCCTTGTATGCAAACTGTAGGATGAAGCGTCCATAATAGCCAGTGAGCCCCAGAAAGGATCGGACCTCCCTTTCTGTGGTGGGATAGGGGAGGTCCCATACAGCTTTTACCTTTTCTACTTGGGGTCTTATGGTTCTGTTTGAAATGTTATACCCGTAGTATTGAATGGAGTTCCTTGCTAAGTGGCATTTTTCAAGATTAGGTGTCAAACCAGCATCTTAAAGGTTAGCAATAACCTTTTCTAAGTGGGCTAAATGGGAATCCCAAGAAGGACTGAAAATCACAATATCGTCAAAATATGCAGCTGCATGACTTTTGTGTTTCTGTAACATAACATCCATTAGTCGTTGGAATGTGGCAGGGGCACCATGTAGCTCGAAAGGCATTACCTTGAACTGATATAGCCCAGAAGGAGCGGAAAAAGCCTTCTTCTCCCTATTCCTTGTGGCCAGAGGTATCTGCCAGTACCCCTTCGTGAGATCTAATGCCGAGAGATACTGGACTCTCCCTAGTTGTTCTGTGAGCTCATCCACCCGGGGCATGGGGTACGCATCAAATTTGGAGATAGAGTTTAGTTGGCAAAGTCTATGCAGCATTTACCAGTCCTATTAGGTTTAGATACCAGTACGAAGGGTGAACACCAGGGGGTTTTAGAGGGCTCAATCACTTCACCCTCTAGCATTTTGTTTACTTCTTGTCCTATAGCTACACTGCGAGCTTCTGGTATCCTATATGGTCGTAACCTGATGACCTTGCCTGGTTCTGTCTGAATAGTATATTGTATGAGGGAAGTCAGTCTTGGTTTTGGAGAAAATACATCTCAGTTCTGCTTAACTAATCCTATTATCTAGTCTTGTTGCTTTTCTGTTAAAGCAGAGCTATCGAGGGTATGTTTTCTGGTTCTTTATCCTGGTAGGATGGTAACTGGATGTTGAGGGACTGTATATCAGTGATAAGCGAGACCGGTTGAGCCTAGATGGAACTTGTGTGGGCTTCTTTCCATTCCTCCAATAGATTGATATGGAAGATTTGCCGGTCTATTCTAGGCTGTGGGATTGCAATCCAGTAGGTGACAGAAGTAACTTGTTCTATTGCAGTGTAAGGACCCTGCCATTTGTTAGGAGCTTAATATTGGAGGTGGAAGGAGTATGAGTTCTTTACTGCCTACCGGTAGATATTTTAGTTAGCTGTTTATACCATAACATTGTTTTTGTTGGTCCTGACTTTTTCCCATGTATTGGTGGAGCTTCGCCCATAGAGAATGTATTTTGTCTGTTAATTTTTGGGTATATTCCAGCAGATTTTTTTCCTCATCATCCTCTCAGTGTTTAACCGCCATATCCAGCAAGGTTCTGGGTTTCCTCCCGAATACTCACTCGAATGGACTATGGCCTGTTGAGGATTGTACCTGAGTACAGATAGCAGAGAGGATTAGGGGGAGTTTTCTGCCCCATTCTCGCCCAGCATCAGAAATATTTTTTGCAATATGGTTTTGATTGTTTTATTGTACCTTTCTGCCAAACCATCTGTTTGTGGGGGGTAGACCGATGTCCGTAGGTGTTTTACACCTAGAAGGTGGCAGGTCTGTACCATGAGTTTAGACATAAAAGGGGTACCTTCGTCAGTTAGTAGTTCCTCAGGGAAACCAACCCTTGAAAAATACTCAACCATAGCCTGAGCCACTGTTCTCGCGGTCATGCTTTTTAGGGAAATTGCCTTGGGGTACCTTGTAGCATGGTCAACTAGTACCAATATATATTGGTATCCTTTGGAGGAAGTTACTAAAGGTCCCACTAAGTCCATGCCCACTCTGGAAAAGGGTACATCAATAATAGGAAGGAGTTGTAATGGGGCTTTAGTGTGTGTGTGTGGGGGTTAACTAGCTGACAGCGTCTACAAGAGGCACAATACTTCCGTACATCAGAATACACCCAGGGCAAATAGAACCAAGTCAGGAGGTACTCCACAGTCTTGTCCCTGCCATAACGTTTGGCTGTTATCTAAGTGGAGTACATGTGCACAGTAGGGATTTGGGACTATTAGTTGGCTGTGTGATTTAGTGTATCTATAGAGAAGTCCCCACCGTATGGAAAGGAACACTTCTACCTTCTTGGGAGTCTCGGGAACAGTCTGAGCCCATGCATGTTTTAGTGGTAGGTCTTTCCTCTGACAGGCTCGAAAGCTTCCTAGGTTATCCTTGTTAGAGCATAGTATGGGAGAGGGAGAAAAGATGTTAGAAGGGTGGGTCGTTGGGAATGCTTGGGGTTTTCTCTCATTTTTTTTCTCTGCAACTCAGCTTTTGTTTTAACTTACCTCCCTCAATTATTTCAGTCTGACAAAGGGCTTTTAGCAGTCCTCCGTGGGTATCTTCCGATGGGGACGATTTTTTTAATAGTAGGGAAAAATCAGAATAGTCCGTACCCAAGACTAGATCTTCAATGAGGTGAGGAATGCCACCCACCCTGAGGAGCTCCTTACATCCCCTCTATTCCGACTCCACACAAGTAACAGGGTGTATCTGTTTTTTTTCCAGGTACACAGGTTATGGTGGCTTTTTCACCCTCCCTCCACTGGTGTGAGGATACCAATTCCGCTTTTATAACCGAATGTCTACACCCTGAATCCACTACTGTCTTAACCTACTTGTTATTTTCTTGCATACCTATAACGTAATGGGGGCCCATTACAGGTCGTGCAACAGACCCTCCTTTTTTAAAGTCCCACTTCAATGGGTCTGGGAACTTGTAATTTCTGTGGACAATTATGGGCTATGTGGCCCCATTCTGCACAGTGAAAGCACTGGGGAACTTGTCCCATCTCCCATCCCGGATGTCAGGGATTCTTTGGGACATCCATAAAACCTCTAGGGGTAGATTTTGTCGCTACTCTAGTCTCTACAATTGGTAGGCGTATGGGTGACCCGCGAGAGGGAGCCCCCTGACACTCAGTTGAGCGATTTTAAGCCCAGGCTAAATCAATGGCCTTGGAAACGTTTATTTCAGGGTGTTGCCTTATTCATGTTCGGGTAGCTCCCGGAGGGCTTCTAAAACCTGCTCCAATAGAATCTTGTTGATCACGTCTTCCTTAGTAGACTCTCTTGGCTTTAACCCTTTCAGACCAAGATCCTGTATTCTACAAAACAGGGTTCTGGGATTATCCTGGGAACACCATTTTTCTGTTTGGAATTTCAAGCAGTAATGTTTGGAGTCACACCCCAGTCTTTTGACAATAGCTTTCTTTAAATCGGAGTAAGGAGTATCGCTCCCTGGATTAGCGGCCTGGTAAGCTGACTGCAGTTCATCGTTCAGTAAGGGGGCTATATACTGACCCCACCTTTCTCTTGGCCAGGTGGCTGACGTGGCCACTTTTTAACAAAAAAAGATTCCTGGTCTTCACCCATTTGGCACTTTTGGAGCACAGAACTGGGTACATTTGGATGAATCTAAGAGCTCGCAATAGTCTCCGTGAGTTTTTGGATGACCGACATGTGCACTAGTTGGTTGCTGGCTATTGTTGTAGACTGGGATTTCAAGGCTTCTTGGAACTGCTCTCTTTCTTTCGGTGAAGTTCAGACCTGTTCCTCCATCACCAATAGTAAGTGTGTTTGTCCTTCTTCTAATTGGAGTACAACATCATCCAGGGAAACCAGGTTTTCCATGTTTTTCTTTCAGGTCGTCACACTGCTATCTGTCTCACTCTGTGAATGGTCGATTGGTGATTTTCCATTTCCTCTTCAAGGGAAATGACCAGGCATAAGGGTTTTAAAGGTCATACACGTCTTTATTAGTCGTTCTTTTGAAGTTTATTTGTACAATTGTTATGGTTGTATGGAGATTCCTCTGGTTCCCATCCCCCTTTTAACGCCTTCTCTTCTTTCTTTCCTGTGGAGTTCTTGGTGGTTGAGGGAACGTCTTCGTACCTCAGTCAGAACATTACAGGCAAGAATCAGGTAAGTGGTCCTGTTACTTTGGTTTAGGGAGGGGTATAGTGCTCATGTGGGGAGAAATAGAGGTGAGAGGTGGTCACCCCTGTTCACTTTTTGGCTCTTCTGTGCTCCACAATTGCTAGATCCCTTAATGGTGACAGGTAGTGTCTCTGTGCCGTTCTCTACAACCCCCCTTTTTAGTTTGGCTCTCCTCCACCTTCTCTTTCTTTCTGAGGGCACATGTGTGGGTTTTACCAGATGGCCTCTCCCCAAATAGGGACCATACCTTGGACAGCCACGTCCCTCCTGGAACGTGTCCAGGAGCATGAGTGTCATCCAACTCTTCCTCTTGGGAGTACTTCACCTCTCTCTGTCCCTTGCCTCTCTTCGACCTTGCCGGTCCACCTTGCCTTGGTCGCCTTTGTGGAGGTTCCTGTTTCCTCTCCTCCGTTCTATCAGGTGTTCCTCCCATCATGCTCTTTTTCCTCTACTTCTCACATCCTCCTTCTCCGTTGTCTTTTTCTCTGCCCCCTGTAACCCAGAAGTCGTAGAGACTTCCAGGGTAATGGCCTATCTGTAGTCCCCCAGGGTGACTGACCGGGGAAGTGGCCCGTCGATCAGTGAGGCTCCCTCCTCTTCTTCCTTCGCGGCGGCTACCCTGCTAGCAGATTTTGTTAGTAAAATCTTCCTAGTTTTAGAAGGTGGTAATTGAAGTAGTATGACTCTGCATGTGAAGTGTCATGCTCAGAAAAATATGCAAATTTGTCCATATACTTTTGGGACTCCCCACTGGAGGTGTAGAACAGTGTTTCTGCTGTGTATAATTGAACGCTGATCTATGTCTTGTTGCTTGAGGCAGGCAGTTTTGTCCGCAATTATTATAACAGAGCATTTCCCCATAGGTTTTGTGTAATCACTTTCAAATACAGTATAGTCTTGCAGCTCAGCAAGCATTGAATCAATTGTTTTAACATCCCAGTCATCAAAAATAACACCTGGTGTAATTACAACAGTCATTGAAATTTTGAAAACATAAGGAATTTGTATAATTTCAGTACTCCATCCCAATCAAACCCTTCTGAAATTGGTACTGCTGAAACAATAACAAGGGACAAGTCTCTTTGGACCTTATGTAAGGAAAGATATGGAGTTAGGACTTCATCCACTGGCTTGACCAAAGGGCGTTCAGGAAGATAATGACCATTTATCAAGAGAAAGAAAACAGTCACACAACCAATCCATAATAGAAAAGCAAGCAAGGTCAGAAATATCCACAGATAATTCTATGGATAAACTAAATAGTTATGTTTAAACCATATGTGCAGCTGAAGTGTCTTTAAAACAGTTTCATTTGCAGATGCGGATGAAGTTGAAGAAAAGTCATAAAGGTCGATTAACTAACCAGAAGCAGTCTCTGCAAACATAGGAGCTGGTGCATTACTGGTGGATGGATCCACTTTGCGTGGAGGTTCATAGTAGACGGTGTCATCAGTTTGTGTTGAATTGGAGTAGAAGACAGGCACTTCTTGGACAGTTGTTATCGGTGAAGTGGTAACAGGAATTAGCAGAAGATCGTTTTCTGCCCTCCCCATAATTGAGGAGGCATTTGAAGCATAGCTATACATGCTGGTGCAGGTAGAAGATTTTTTGTTTCTTCTTTGAAGAGGAATGTCCTGTTGGGTAGTGAGAGAGAACCAGGAGCTACCCAAGGGACTTCTGGGTTTACTGCTCAGGATTAGCCACATGATGCAATTTGATGTTGTAGATGGAGACAAATCTGTTGGTGTTGGAGCCTGGCAGTGCTGGTAAAATGTTAATTCTGGTTCCTTGTATTCCCAGGACTGGGACCGGTGCTCTGTAAGATGGGCCAAATTTCTTCTTCACAGCAATCTTCTCACAAACCAGATCCCCAACTTTAGGAATCCAGCCTCTAGAATTCATTGGCAAATCTCTTGTTCCTTAGGTGGCAGTACTGGCGGATCAACCATCATCATGAAATTTTTAGAGTTCTTGTAAGACAGTGAGACGTTCATTTATTTCAAAAGGTGTGTCTGCTGCCACCAAACCAGGGCCATCTAGATCTGGGGCATACACAGATATCCCAAAGAGGACCTGGTAGGAAGTGCATCCTCCCAAGGATTGTCTTTGCAGGTTATTCAGTGCTCTCTAGACCCCATATAGGTGTTGAAGCCAACTGCAGCCTGAACCTAATAGTCTAGCTGTTAAGGACTCCTTTAGATCTTGATTCCTCCTTGTCACAACCGAATTACCCTCAGGATGGTAGTGTGAGGAGTGATGGAATTCAACAACCATCGTCCTCATGGTGGCCCAGAATGCCTTAGAGGCAAAGACAGGGCCACAGTCACGAACAAGAATCAACAGCGACTAAGATGTATTTGTATGCATCATCAGGTCGTAAGAGATCACAATGGTCTGGGTACACACATCGCATTGGCCTATTGGGCACTAAGAATTATGTCTGCGGCAGGTGTTTGATATTTGCGCAGTTTATCTGCTGGCAAATTTCACAGCAAAGAACATATTGCTTGGTCTGTTTGTATAGACCCGGCTACCAGAACATTTTCTGCAAGAATGTTATTGTGGCCGCGACACCAGCATGAGCAGATGCAACAACTTCATGCGCTGCTTTTATGAGATCTAATCTCTGGTCTTGGTTGGGGATCATTCCATCTCCAACCCTAGGAATTGTTGCAAAGGCAACATTCTGTGCACTGATGTGGTAAGAATACTTAGTAGGGTATGCTTTTGGGAGAGGCTTGCCTTCAGCCGATGTAGCTACTGCAGAAAGCTTCATCAGCCAAGGTTTAATAATGTGTACTCCTACACGTTGGTGACCCAATGTATGGACTACATGAGCCTCTGGTAGCTTATCCTTAAGATCAGCTACCCTCCCCCACAGAGTTCACGCCTCTGAACCTGTTCAATCGCCAATGATAAAGATGATCATTGTAGGATTGGACACAGTAGTATGAATCACAGGCAATCAATGCAAATTGTCCTGGATCCATATGTTCTAGAGGTAGGATAAGGGCTTTAAGTTCAGCCAGCTCAGCTGTGCAGTCCTCTAGGGTCTGCGTATAGGTATTGTGAGGGTGGAATACACCATCCTTCATCACTCTGCTCACGGCTGTGCAAGAGGCTGAGTATTGGTGTTTTGTACCTACAGCTAGTTGTGCTGAGCCATCAATGTCAATGACAGTATGGTATCTGTCAAGTGGCAAGACGCTAAAAAGTGCCTGGTACTCCTGTTCGTACTGGAGAAATTCTTGTGTCAGAAGTTTTGGGCCAAAGATGTAATCAACATCAGTGGCAGTCAGGAAGGTTGCCCATTGAATCCAACGTGGATGTAATGCTTTAGTGTTAGGAACGCTTGCTTTGGTGATTGCCTCTAAAGCCCGCACCGGGGTAACAACAATGATGCATTTTTCCTTGGGCAAGTGCCCTCTTCTTGATGACAGCCATCTGTCCAGCAGTTAGAATTTCTTCTGTGGGTGCAAAGTGTTGTTCTGTATTGGAATATAAATGTAATTTATATGCTATGGTCACCGTGTCGCCCTCATTAAAGGTGACATAAGTGAACCCAATGGCATCAGCAATTATTCTGATAACCAAATTTGTTTTGTTGTCACAGGTGTGTATGTTTTTTGCTTCTAACATGTCCTGTTGCAATCCTATAAGGATGCATGTGTGTTCAACTGTCCAGTGTCTGCTTGAGAAATCTAGGCAAATTAAACCATAGAGTGGCTTTATGGGTTGTGCATAGTCAGGAATGCAGGTTCTACCAAAGTTGAAGAAACCAAGTAAAGACTGCAGTTTCTTGATAGTATTTGGTGGCTGGAGTTGAGCATATTTTTCTAGAAAGTGTGGGACCAGGCTCTTGCCCTCATTTGATAGCTCACAACCCAGGAACAATACACTGAGAAAGGCTATTTCAGTTTTCCTAAAATTGAATTTGTAGCCAAGGGCTGCGAATCCTAGAACAATTCGATCGACCCTGGCAAGATGAATTTTGAGGGCGTCATCTGTGAGAATGATATCATCCGTATAGGACAAAGCCTCGGGGTCAATATCCTGCAACATTGATGTTTCACGGGCTGAGAACAACACTGGACTGTTCTTATAGCCTTGGGGCAAATGACAGAAGTGTTTTTGTGCACCAAATGAGAATGCACTCAGGTCCCGACTTTCGTGTGCTAAGTTCGGGCAGAAATAAACATTGGAGATATCCAAGGTTGTTTTCTATTTTTTATGCACTATGTAGTTAATTAGTGCAGTGCTGTGTGCATTTTGCATGTATATGTGTGTGTGGGACTGTTTGTGTCTGTTGTCTAAGACTATTCTACATGTATGGTCAGGTTTTGCAACAGGGAATAACAGGTTATTCATTGCAGAGACACAAGGCTCAATAACATCCTGGTACTTGAGCTGAGAGAGGATCTCCCTCACTGGAGCATTGGTTTCATGTTTAAAGAGATATTGGGGCTGAGGCTGGGGTGTAGACCTCCTAGGTATTACATGCATGGAGAATCCTTATCCCAACCTACATGGTTGCGGTATAGCCTAGTTGACAGCGTAGGCTTGTTTTACCACCTCTGGAACAAGAGCAGAGAAAGAAGGCAAAATTACATCTTCCCCATGTAGGAGCTTACGGACGTGTTCAGGAACCCAGTCTCTTTCAGCCAAAAGATATCACAACTAAGTTAATCTCAGAATATTACACTAATGGTGTGTTCTATGTCTCCCTCTATTTTGATCTTTTAATCATAAACTCTGTTGAGTAGGAGAACACGCCCAATCTACTGTCTCGACTGCAACAAAGTCGCTAGTTGCTGTCTCATCCAGATGTTCTTTCAGATTCTTGTGACATATCGTGAATTCTGCTGCGCTGTCCAGCAGGGTCACTGCCCACGTCTTGTTCTTCAGCAATGTTCTCCAGTTTGCTGGCATTTTTAATTGAAATCACTGCCACCTTTTTCATTTTAAATTGTGGCTTTTGTTGTGGGGATTTGTCTTCTTTCTTTTCTGAAGACCGCAGTGAGTCTTTCTTCAGTTTCATGTAGTCAGGGCGTTGCTCTAACTGGCCCACTCTCTTGTTACATCTATCCAGTACATCCTGAAAGGAATTAGAGGCACGTGAATCAGTATACATATCTGGAGCTTTTATGTTTTCTCTATTTCTGAAATTGTATCTCCTTTCGGAATTCTCTGGGTGTGAAAAGTCTGCTCTCTGGCTTCGTCTGTCTTTATTTTGTTTTTGTGTATCCCAGTGCTTTTTTGAACCCTCCTGTGCTTTTTTGGTACATTCCTTAGGGGTGGTACTCTGAATTTTTTTTGGCTTGGCTCCCAAACTATCCCACCCCATACTAGTATAGAAATCGGAAATAATTTTCAGTAGCTGTCTCTCCTGTTCCAAGTGTGGAATCTCCCGGAGCTGCTGGCGTATAGCCAACGCTAACGCTTCCCCTTTAATGTTGCTGAATATTATCGAGGAGACTGCATCGAAGTTACGCATTAATTTCATTTCCCAAGTCCAGGGCTAGTACAGCCCCATGTTCGTTCTGAATTTGTTTGTACACTTCTGGTAAATTGGCAAGATTCGGGGTACCATCTGTGGTAGTGTAAATTGCAGCAAAGACTGTACCCCATGTAGAGCAGTTGTCGACTGAGAGAACCATTCCGAATGGCAAGCACATTGTGAGAATTCTGTGTTCAAAGTTCACAATACGACCTAAACAAGTTGTCTATATAATGTTACTAACTCATTGTAAAGATTACTCAGATCAGCTGCCTGCATGTTTTGTACACTTCGTTGTGGTGTATATGCAGGCAAACATTGGCTACGTTGGTCCGTCATTATCTATGGAACCTAATCTCACAGGTTGTATTACATGTGGTGGGGGACCATTAAACCAGTTCTGATGTTTTTGATAAGTAATTGGTATTTCTAGACACTGGTATGCTTTGTACCGCTGCTGTACATTTGCAACTCTGTATGTGTGGAATGTGTATGTTATAGAGTATTCCTCAGGAAAGGAGACCAAGAATAGAATGTTTCTGTTTGGTAAGCTTTAGTAGCTTCTACAGTGAATATGACATCCTTGCCCTCATCTTTTAAGCCATGCCCTTTTATATGTAGTGTTAATGCATGTCTAACATTCTCGGAAATGTCAATGGCGTTAGCCTTGTTGTGAAATGGGTAAAGAGATAGAATACCAAATGGGGAGAAAGTCCTTTTAGGAGTTCGAGCTCAAACAACCTACAGCCTAGTTAGGTGCTCCCTGTTCAGCTGAGGAGGTTTATCCCAAAGACTACGGAAGACTCCGTACAATGATACTTAGGGTACCCGTTGTGTGTGAGACAGAGATACTCAGGACATCCATAAATGAGTGCCAAACACCATCGTTGGTGGCAGCATGTAGTAGTTGGACTCTTACCCTAGGCAAAACTGCTGGTTTAGGGATGACAGCACTTTTGTTTATAGGCGACTAGGCCATACCTACAACAAGTCGCAACTGTTGGCACAACCCTCCCAGCTCAGAAGCAGTACCCCACAAAAACCTAAACAGTAAAAGGTGATTTTTGGCAGTCTTTACACATGAACATAATAGTACGACATCTCAGAGGAGTCGTGGTTAAATGAGATTACCCTTTTTTCACAGAAGAAATAAGTCTCAGTGACACACAGGCAAAGAACGAGATGCAGTAAAGTTTTCAATAGGTTTTATTAACAAAACTGCAATCTACTAAAAAATGCATGAGCTGCAATGATTAGGATAATGAATGATATAAGAAACAAAACGGTAAAGATGAGAGTTGTGAATACAAAGACCCCCACCATATTGCAATAACATGGAAATGTAAAATATCCCTAGAAACCTAGCATGGAGAATCTAAGCTCTAACCTAAAGAGAGCTAGGTTTGATAAACCTAATCTACCTGTACTGTGTCCACGGGAAGCGCCCCTAAACCTTGTTACCTTGGAATGAAGTCTCTAAATCAGACTTGTTGGTGACACAAAATCAAGGTCTGCATCAAGGTGACATGTAGCATAGATAGTGTTGATAGCATCTGGGAGGAATCCCTCTGATAACCTTGTCTGCGTGAGATGTATTTATACAGATCTTGTGGGGCCCCTGACTCAGGTATGCTGCCAAACAATTCCAAAAGTACATTATGTTCCTGTCACATGTAAGTGGGAAAAGGACATGCTGTGAATACCTACGTATCTCACTTTGACACTGATAGTGAAGCCTTTACAGAGTGACACTGATAATGTAAAATCAAAACATTTCTTTAACTATAAACATAGCAGCCATTTTGAAAGAAATAATTAAATAAATAGGCTAAAACAGAGAAAGCTGAGTAGGTTTAAAGTCACTAGGTGATGGGGCACAGGCCTGCAAGCCAGGAGGCTAAGCTAAACTCCTGAATCCCATTAAAACTAAATAGGATCCACTCCAGTTAACAATCTGGAATGCAGTAAAACAGTAGTCAGATAAGAAACTAAGGGCCAGATGTACAAGCCATTTTACGGGGCCCATTGGCCGATTGTGACTGGTAAAATGTATTTTGCCATGTTCAAAAGGCAAAATGCGATTCAGCAACTTGTTACCAAATCACATTTTGCTTTTGCGATTCGGTGTTAGGAAGGGGTGTGTTTAGGGTGCCCCTTACTAAAACTGAATAGCACTTACATGTATGAATGTTTTGCAACTGTGAATGCAGTCACAAAACAGATGCAGTTACCACCAACTTCAAGTTGGTGGTAACCCATTCGCAAACATTTCCCCTTGAAAAAAAATACTTTTCCTTTTGTTTTGGAATGCTTCCCATTTTTCTTTAAGGAAAACAGGCTGCATTAGAAAAAAAAACATCCCTGCTTTGTTCAAAAAGCAGTCACAGACTCAGTGGTCTGCTGTCCTCAGCAATCCACAATCCCTGTGAGTGAAGCCATTCCCACTGGGTTGCAAATTGCGGCCTACCTCATGAATATTGATAAGGTAGGTAATATGCGACCCCATTGGGAATCACAAACAGTGTGCTTTACATTGTTGTACCTTTTGTTTTGCGACTCATAATTTGCGATTCCCAAAAGGATCACAATGTCATGCATCTGGCCCCAAATCAAATCCAAATAAAAAAAGCTCAAAGAAGGAAAGAACATCAGGGAGAGAAAATTCATGGGGATAAAATACCCACAAAGGACTTGATTTAAATTCTGCTGCCAAGGTTTTGTTCATCTGAGATATGTGATTTAAAAATAAGCTGTTGATATTTGTCAGACACACATGAAGCACATGCACTAAGGCCCACTTGTGCAAAGCATTTTCCTAGTTGCAAACAAGCCCATTCGCAGAATCAGCCTGTTTGCAATTAGAAAAATGCTTTTAGGGATGTACAAAGCCCAAACTGTGATTCGATAACTTGTTACTGAAACTTAATTTGGATTTTGCGACTCGGTATCAGGAAAGGGCCTGATCAGGGCAACCCTTCCTAATAACGAATCCAAAAGGTATGTACGAATGTTTTGCCACCAAAATGAGGTCGCAAAACATTTGCAGATTACCACCAATTTCAAATTGGTGCTAAGTCATTTGTAAACGGAAAGGGGTCCGCACGGGATCCCTTCCCCTTTGTGAATGGTAGCATAAATATTTTTCAGAGCAGGCAGTGATCCTATGGACCACTGCCTACTCTGAAAAAATAAAAATAAAACTTTTCATTTTTCTTTTTGAAATGCATCCCGTTTTCCTATAAGGAAAATGGGCTGCATTTAAAAAAACTGCTTTATTGAAAAGCAGTCACAGACATGGTCGTCTGCTGTCCCAAGCAGGCCATCATCCCTGTGAGTTTTGCCATTCCCAATGGGCTCACTAATTGTGAACTACCTCATAAATATTGATGAGGTAGGTCATTTGCGACCCCATTGGGAGTTGCAAACAGTGTGCTGAACACTGTTGTATATTTTCTTTTGCGACTCGCAATTTGCGATTCCTGAATGGATCACACAAAACAAAAGGTCGTACATCTGGCACTAAATGTAGCATTTGCATTGGATACAAAAATTCTCAAATCAAAAAAATGCTATGAGAGACATAAATATTTAAACAAGGGAATATAGTATCAAATGGTGATGGGCACCATGTGCTATGCCCATTATTTAAGGCAAGGGGTGAAGGAAATTAGGAGTGCGATATGAACGGAAATGTGAGGTTGGAGTTAGAGCGCGAAAGGCATAGTGCAAACTGACTGAAATGATAGATGAGAGCCCGCAAATGAAAGAAGTGTGCTGTGGAGCATAGAGAACATCTTGAAAATGTAAAGTAAGGCGTCAATGAAACAAAGCAGTGCAGTATGTGAACCCCCTTCACCGATGCATAGTCGTAGCGAATATTGCGAAAATGTTCACAGTTAATGATTCAGAGTCCGTGATTTTTTAGTTGTTGTAACAATTATAATGACGCTTTTAGACTGCAGGTTAGCGCTCCAAATGTTATGGTATTTATGTTTTTTACATTTCAGTCTCTATTTATATATATTTTTGGCTGCTCTTCTGACTTATGTGTTAGTCAACATTTATTTAGTGCGAGCAAAACCCATAGCTGCAACTAGTATTTTACCACATCTATTCAATGACCGAGGTGCATAAATACATGCTTTTAGTCCCTCTGTTAGATACATCAGTCCACTGACATGAAAACGTCACTGTTGTAACACACACACCTGCACATCTGAAGCTGCTGAAGGTCCATTAGTCAGCTACCTCCTTTTTATGAACTCCCTAACGTGCCAAGCTGAGCTATTTGGTTAGGAGTGATGACTGATGGCTTTGAGGATCAACCGAATAAAAACGCTTATTTCAGTTTTTATTTCATATTTAAAACATATACAGATATGGAAATATATTGTTTTCTCTGTGTGTTCATTTGCAAAAATCTGTAAAAACAGAAAATTGGGAGACTAATTTATGTTCTGCTTCCTAGTATTTGCACGAATGTTATGCTCTTGCCTGGCCCCCTGGAGTTTAAACTCTTCACAGCCCTTTTGGAAGGTTGGGGTGGAGAATTCACGGAAAAAATAAGTCTGAAAAAAAGCTGGATACATTTAGGCATACAGTAGTCTGTCGTCTTTGTAAACTGGAAGATAAAAATACCAATTTCTCTGTGTGGTTTTTAAAGAAATAAATAGTAGGGAAAGAAAAAAAAACTAAGGTTTTCCCCTTTTTAATCACACTGTTTACCAAGATAGATTAAAACTATAGAAAAGCTAGGAAACTGAGCTACGACACAGATTTACACCAAACAAAGAAAATACACTGAATAGATATCCAGCCTCAGGAAAGTTTTAGTGTACTTCTGTTTAGCTATTTTTGATGTATTGGAGAGCACATTTTCCTAGGAGAAGTAAAATTGAAAATGCAACTTTTGGAAGCCCCTACTTAACTTTGTGGAATATCCCTGGGACCTCCTCTCCGTTGCCCAGATGCATGTGCACAAAGATTTACATGCCAAAAGGAAGTTGTGTTTTACTTTCAAGTTGATAGCTCGTCCACAGCGAAAAAAGAACAGCGACAGGACGGCACCCACACTGTGTGGTCATATTACCTATTGTATGATAAACAGCAACTTGAAGAGGTGAAGATCGAGGATTAGTAGGTGCCTTGGGAGGCTCATTTGTTACTATAAGAAATGTTAATAGTGTTCTAAGAGCTGGTGAAATGTTTCATTACATACTTGAAAAACAATGGTCTAATAAGACATGGGTTTTAAAACACAGGTTTAGGGTGCAGCAATTGAATATTACTGCTTTAATGAACTTGCAAGTGTAAAAATTGCAGTGCCTTGCTGTGCCACTTTTGAAATGCTGGGATGCACCGTATTTAGAGGGATATGGTGCAGCTCTGTGTTTCCCCTGCTGCAACATGAAATTAATCTGCCTGCGCCAACGCAGGCATCTTTGCACTATAGTGCAAGGGTATCTGCATTGAGGGGATATTTGTTTATGTGCAGGAAGGTGTCCCTTCCTGCACATAAACAATCTATTACGGCGATTTGCACTTCTATGTGTGCTGAAAAATGTAGCACACACAGAAGTACCAAAGTATTATTTCGGAATGATTGTTTATGTGCAGGAAGGGACACCTTCTTGCACATAAGCAATCATAAATGGCATTTTGCTTTTTCTATGTGTGCTGCACAATGCAGCACACATAGAAACAGTGAAAAACAAGGAGGAATAAAAGCATTCCTCCATGTTTTGCCATGCTAATGTGATCCGGGGGTGGCGTTAGTTTTTGGTTGTGCTTCAGGTTTACGACAACTCATAAATCTGAGGCAGCATCAAAAGCAATGAGTGTTGTGGTGTAACGCCCACAGCAACATCCATTGCACGCAAGGGAGCCCCATATTTACAAGGAGGCGCAATGCCACAAAAAAGTGACAGTACACCTTCTTGTAAATATGGAGCAGTGGTTAGCTTCACCGGAGCGTCACACTCCGGTGGCGCTCGTAGCTGTTAAATGTGCCACAATGTGTTGTAAAAAAAAAGTTGAAATGTCTTTTCCGTATAGAGAAATTATTGTTCGATTAAACTTTTAATATCAGTGGAAAAGTAGCATATTATTCCTTTTTCTTTTTTATTATATAGATGCAAGATTTACCATAAGTTGAAATATCTGGGTATATTTCCTCCTTACTCTCTTTTCTTGATCGTGGAACTTTTGCATATTTGTGCTGATTATATACTGTCTCTAGGTGAAACAGACCTGATCTTCAAAAAGAGAATGATGAATACAAAACAACAAATGCCACATCCCCAGCTCTATCAAGATACATAGCTTTAAGAAATTAGCTAAACTTGTTCGTCTAGTCCTAATGAGAAGTACAAAAAAGAAAGAAGAACATGATTACAGAAATACCACAGAGATCAGAAATAATGGAGGGAAGAATACTGTTGTCTGGTGTATTTCATTAAAATCAAAGGTGACTGTGTTTGTTTCTCTATCAATTCACCATTTTTTTGTAAATGAGAAGACTTGTTTGTTAAAGAAGTAACAATGAATGAATATTCAATATTAAGAACTGATAAAGAATTACTTTATGGACTATTTTAAACATGAGGAGGCTAACTTCGATTAAAAGGATAAAATGCTATTATTATTCTGGTCAGTGTTATTTACATTGGATGGAAAAATGGAAATTAACATTTTTACTGCACGCCTTCTGTAGTGATTTCGTGCAAAGGAAGGATCCTGATAAAATACTTTTTCAAAGTAAGTTAAATGTAATTGCCTCTAAGCGATTAGCTGTCTTTAAGAAGCTAAACAGCAATCTAAAGGTTCAGTAAGACTGAAAAAGGCCAATTATTATTAGCTCGCATAGCCTGCATGGAGTGTGGCATAATCATATTATCAAAGAACACTCGAAAGCCAACGCACCCAGTTACAAAAAATGGCAAAAAATCCGAATTTCTGTGTAAAAAATGCATATTATTACCGTGACGATTTTTATACACGTCGGCCATTCAGAAAACCCAATAAAATGTTTTTTTTATTAGACGCCTCTTTTACTTCTACTGTACTGGTCGCAATTTTATCTTTCTAATCTGCATAGTTCACAATGTTTTGTCCTTTCTGTTGTAAATATGATTATACACCTCTTATTTGAACATTCTAAAATATCTTACACAGGAATGTGATGCTACTTTGGGATGATTTTGTGTGATTTTTAAATTTAAACTGTATGAAAAAATAAAAAAAGCAATGACTATTATATTTATCAAACTAACATCGTATTACATTCTCTGCCTTATTCACAACAAACATGGGAAGAGATCTAGACATTTATGCCAAATAGAGGTAGATCGGGTAATTTACTATAATTGAAATTGAAAAAATAATTGTTCATATCACATCTATCTTGGTATCACTGTTACTCTTATTATTTTGTCATAGCCGAAGGAAATAATTCAAAACGACTGATTTGTAGTGGCTGCGAAGTCTGCATTATGTTGTACCCTCATATTGCCTTTTAAACCCTGAAAACGGTACGCGGATATTTTAGCCTAAATTAACACATCACACTCGCATGGACGTCATATAGGAGTCGCCAAGGGTGGCAGCTGCGAACCCTGACTTGCCCCTTGCCACCCCTGGCACTGTCTTTTCGACCCCAGCTTCATATGTGGCAAAGGCCTTGCCAGAAACACAGTGGCAGCTTGTCCTTATGGACGTTGGTTGGGGCTTTTTTCTCTTTGTTTTCTCTCATTTTTTCAATTACACTGATAGTGAATAATGTTTAATCATTCACTATTAGTGTAATAAAAATGAAGTACAATTAGCTGGATTAGATCCTCCCTCACAGCTGAGGTAAGCAAACAAATGCTTTTAAAGTATGTTGTGTGCATGTTTGAGGGTGAGCATGTTTAGATGAGCGAGTGAGTGTGGGTGTGTGAATGTGTGTATGTGTAAGCATTAAGGTGACCACCTGGCATTTATGCAAATTCTGGATAGGACTGTAAAATATTCAGGACAAAGGGTCAAAATTCAGGACAAAGGGTCAAAATTCAGGACACAAATTCAAGAACAAACGTCAGTTTTACAGACACACGCAAGAGAGGCCATGCCTCACTATGTTGTCAGTGCATTTATTTACTTTTTAACATAGCACTATTTATTCACTGTGGTCTTTTTGTGATTGCCTCCTGGTATGCTACATTCAGGTGTCACATTACGTCCTTGTTCAGTAGTAAATTAATGCACTTCAGTACTGCAGCAATGCCATCACCCCTACCTAAATCTACCCAATCTTTCTTGAAGGGAAAGTAACAGCAAATGTTTGATAATGTTTCTGAACATATTAAAACCCCAGGCAAACAGTTGAGAAAACATTAAGGTAATTAACCTTATGTAAGTTTAAACACATTGAACAAAAACATCTGGCTTACCCCAACCCCCCAGGGCAGACGGTGTGGGCGACAGTTTCACACCTAATGTCAGGATGTGAGGTAGCCACAACTTATCTGTAGTCTCACAGCACTAGAGTGTATGTCTGGGACTCTACATTTCTCTCACGGGTCTACTTTGCACTCTGACACTACCCCATGCCACTCTATGCCTCTGCACTCTGTGCCAATGCACTCTAAACAACTGTCTTGTACGCCACTGCCCTTTACTCTGCACCACTGTACTCTACGCCACTGCTCTCTGTGCCACTCTACTCCACTCTACATCACTGCACTGATTCTACTCTGCAACATTGCACTCTCTGCCACTGTACTGTACCCCAATCTACTCTGTACTACTGCACTCAATGCCACTGCACTCTATGCTACTCTTCTCTGCATCACTCCACTCTATGCGACTGCACTCTACAGCACTATACTCTACTCTGCACTGCACCAATCTACACTACACTATGCCACTGCACTCTCTACCACAAAAGTCTACTCTGCACTCTATGCCACTGCACCACTCTACAGTACTGCACTCTCTGCCACTCTATTGTATGCCACTCTACTCCACTGCACTCTATGCCAATGCACTCTAAAAAACTGCACTATACCCTGCACCACTGGGCTCTTTGCCACTGCTTCTATGCCACTCTACTCCACTCCACTCTACACCACTATGCCATTAACTTTTAGCCATGAACAGCAGCCACTCTGGTGTATAACATGGCTAAAACACATTGGCAAAGCCAATAACTCTTGCGCAGACGAGACCTATTGGCTTTTCCAATGTTTGTTAGTACTATGAGGTACTGAGTCCCCTGAAAGAACTGTGAATGTGTTATTTTAAACATGCATTCAATGCTTCGTCAGGGATAGTAAGTGCTATATAAATACAATTACATCATAATATAGGCTTCTACAAAATGAGCAAATACATTTTGGTTAAATATTAAAAAGTGCTTCCTAAATACAGATTTGAATAATATACAGTTTATACCTAGTACTAACTTTTTTTTATAACACTCCATTAAAACCACACACTCCACAGCTCACCTTGGAACACCCTTAAGGTATCTCTCTAAAAGTATCTTTGCCATCAGAAAGCTTTAAGTGATTCTTTTGTTTAAAGTCAGTGCAGGTTTTCAAGCCCCTTTACATTTGCAGATTTACCAGTTTGCACATTTGCATGTCTTTAGGGGAGACACCCTCGCAAGAAGGCCTTTTCTTATCTGTCTGCCCCTCCCTCCGAGCGCAGGAGACTCCCTGCCTTTCAATCCAGCTGGGGAAACTAATCTACCCATAATTTCGCCCTGCCTTCGTTGTCCTTTTGGTGAAAGGCTAAAATTACGGACAAATGCCGTCCATTAGGCTTTCATTACGGACAACGGATGGCAGCGAAATTACGGGCAGTCCGTGAAATTTACGGACGGGTGGTCACCCTAGTAAGCGTGTGTGAGTGAAAATGAAGGTCAAAATGGGTGTGTGAATGTGAAAGTCCTTATTTTAAACATGCATTTGCTACCCATGGCATTTAGGATCCGGAGGCCTCCTGACAGCCCACACTCCCCCCACCAGAAATAAACAGACCGACAAACTTAACTCATTGGAAGTGGTTTTTATTATTAAAAACATTTCAAAACATCTTATAACTTAAAAGCAAACTAGTTATATCAAGTGTAAAGGTTATTCATTCCACAAACATGTACTTCCGCCCCAACGCCTCGCGAGGTGCGGGGGCGGAAGTCCGGCCAGCACTGTACACCTCCGGTGCGGCAAAGAAGGGGAGTGAGTCCTGGGCCTCGGAGGCCCCGACCCCTCCACTTTGGTGAGGGCGCTTTTCCCTTGTTAATTGCTGTTAATGCACATTCGTTCTCCACAGGCCGTGGGGGGTGTTGTGCCGCCAGGCGATCTCCTTGTCACTAACACATCAGGTTTCAAATTACCTATCAGAAGCTAACATGTAGTAAACAGAACACAGTAAGTTTGCAAGTGCTAACAAATGGCAACATTTTATTCAATAATGCAGTCTGATGTTGTTTGCCAAACACCAGATATATTGATGAGTCCCACACAGCTAAAGCAACAGAAACAAACACATCTGCTTCTTTATGCCTCAATCGCAAATAAATAGGCCAGAGCCTGTGCTATTTACAAATATAAAAATTCAGTGCCATCATGAAAAATATTGTCCCCTTCACCAACCCCCCAGAATGTTATGAGGGGCCCTTAAGTCTCCCATATCTCACAGATATTCATGTCTCTTAGGCTGAATGGGGGCCCTGGGAGTGGGTTGAGCTGCAGGGACATGCATTACGTAATTAGTGTAATTGAAATAAAGGGCACCTCTAATGAGCTTCAAACTGAATGCTTTTTATTGGGAGCGGGATATCAACATTTTTCTATTGTGATCTCTCAGCTTCCCAAACAAAGAAATAATCTCTGGTGGGTAATTCAGAATTTGCACTATTGACAAACGCCAGCTGGGAAATCAATAAAAAGGCAACAAGAGTTTCTAAATGCTTTTAATTGTAGGGCATAGCAAGACCGGTATGGTTCAGAAGATAATGGGATATAAATGTTTTCATTATCTCGATTTTCAATTGTAATATACTTGATATACCTTATCATTTGACAAATCATATGAATGATGTCATATGATGACAAAGGGTGTCTTTATCCCTCCTCTTGAAAAGAATCCATACAGAATTGCAAAAATATGAGTAATCAGTGGGAGACAACTTTATTCATATTATCTGGCCTATGCTATATTCTTATTGCAGGTACTTTCTAGCGTCAGAAAACTCCTGTTACAGAATACATCATCATCATTCTCTTGCAATAATGAATTACAAGCAAAAAGAAGTGCCTAAGAAAGTGATGTTCGAATTTTGTCCTGCAGAATTTAGCAGCAACCCACTTATGTTAAATCCTATGATATGTTTTCATAATGTACCATTTAATGTAATATAGATTTCCCTTTGCTCACTGATTTTAGGGATTAGAAAACCTTAGCTACGCTATAAGGATTTTGTCAGTCGTGTTGGATTTCCATGCTCTTATAAAGGCACTTGGATAGCAGCCCCATGCCCTCCGTATGGTCATGAATGTATATATATATATATATATATGTATGTATATATATATATATATATCACCTAGTTCTGGTCACTGCTAGGTAGTTATAGTTAGGAGCATGTTTCCATAGAAAAAGCAGTTTTTGACTTGCCTACATCTTTGGTGCCATTGACGAATCTTCACAAAATTTTGCCAGATTCAAGATTTGCATTCAGTAGTTTCTGAGAAAATTAGGGAAATCCAAATTTGTATAACTCTGGTTGTGGCAACTTCACAATTATTTGACGAATATTTCACAGAAATGTGTGAATTTTCACATATATGCGTGCGAAAAGAAGCGCTGTAAGTGGCTGACTGCAACCTGCATAGAAAGCTGCGGCCGTCATTTTATTTCACAAGACACGGTCCCCAGGGGTGAAAATCCTAATTGAAAGTGACATAAGGGGTCAGGGTGAAGGTACCTTGACCCCTGGGGTGTCATATAGGAGTATTTTAGTGGCAAATTATGGGTTTAAAATATTTTCATGACACCATTCACAATATCTGGAAATATTTGTGAATCTTCGCAAATGGGAAAAAATTGGAAGAAAAAACACAGACATTCATATACTAATTCATTCATACATACATGCACTCAGCGACTCATGCACCCACTCACACACCCATTTAGACACTCATGCACCCACTCAGACGCACTCATAGACTCACACACCCACTTTCACACCCACTCAGATACTCACCACCCACTCACAGATCCACTGAGAGAGACAGGCCCTGTGCCAACCTACGCTACTCACAGCCAAAGGCTTTCATGGTGCAGGGTTGGGTGGTTATAATGGCTTGGTTGCAAGGTCTGGTTGCAGGCTAGGCCTTGCAACAAACCCCCGCCACACACACCCAAAGCCGTGCACGATGGGGGTTGGAATAACTTTCGGTTAAAAGGACGTTGTAGTTAGGGTCTGAATTTACATGTACAAAAACCTTAGAAATTCAGCAGTTATAGGTAGAGTTCTTTCAAGTAACTATAACTCGCGCTTTAAAGTAACTATAACTTGCACCTTCACCATGCACAGCTAATTACTCCACGTATTGTATCATTGAGGACATATTCTATGGCATCTTTGATATTATCACTTCAACATTTGCATTAAAAATATTGATAAGAAAACTGTGCATGGCAAGGGCGTGATTTATAGTTACCTTAGGGAGCGAGTTATAGTTACTTGAAAGAACTATTACTATAACTGCTGAATTTCTATGGTTTTATATGGGTAAATTGAGAACCTAATTATAACGTCTCTCACAGCCCCGGGGACCACCACCTCTCAGGAGTGAATAATGTAATTGGAGGAGGCAGCGTGCGGCCACCCCGCAGTCACAAGGACCACCACTTCCCCAGGGCTAAAATACAAATAATTAGAGGGGGTCAATTTCTGACCCCCTTAGTCCCAGGAATTCCTACCTCCCTGAGGCTTCTTCTAAGTTGGAGGGGGGCCACGTGGCCCACTTGAGGAGCCACTGATGGCCCTGAGGACTGCCACACCCCAGGGCTGGCTTTGCTGTGTCCTGGGATGCCCACCCCGGGACATAACTGTTTGCCGTGGCTTGGCTCAAGCCAAGCCACAGCAACTTCTGATTGTGACAGTGGGACCTGTCAAGCCGGTCATACAGTCAAAAACTGAAGTATTCATCTCTGTCCCCTGCACGCAGGTATGTCTCAGAACCACTGTACTCGTAATAATGCCCTTATTAAAAAGGCATGCTGGAATCATAGAGTTCAGCTGTTAAGGTCTGTATGATCAAAAATAAGTAAAATGTATGAGTTTTCCTTTTAAATGGCATCTACAATCTCCTTTGCACAAACCTTGCGATTTCACAGGTCATTCTACCCTTGACACTCACACAGTTCAATATTCTTCAATGCACCACTCCTCTGAGTCATTTAGTGATTGTTACTGTGTGTCAGACAGAACTGCTCATTTTCTCACTGCAGAATTGTAGCACGTAATATATAGTTTAGGTCATACTCCACCAGTTCTGAGCATTGCACATGAAGGCATTGTATAGAAAAGAAAAAATCAGCCGCTACTCTGGAAATTCTAATTTTTAAAGGAGAGTCCATTCAAATATGCTAAATCCTTAGTGATATATGTATATGTAAATGTTACATTGGCACTGAAGTATGTATGTTTATTATGGTCTTTAGCAGAGGTGTCCATCATAGGTCGAGGAAAGCTGGATCCATGCCTCATTTTATTGCTATCCAAATATGACTAGTTTACATGAATTTAGTCTACAATGACTTTTTCACACATGCGTAATATCCTGAAAATCTGGCATTGATCCTGCCCCCTGAATTGATGAAGCAAGTCTGAACATCATAAGCTTCAATTATATTGATCAGACATTGCATCATTAGGGGTAATGCCTTACCGGGTAATCTTGCTTCCATCAGAGTACCATGTGGTTGAGTTATTTGAATACAGTGGCTTATAAAGCATAAACTGTAAGAGAAAGATTAAACTTAACAGGAACCAAATCATACATATAACTCAATGGTTACCTGCCTAACAATGTTGGGTACAAACACATAATTGAATGAAACACTTGTTTTAATTAGGGAACATTAAAGACCAAGAACCAGACATTGGCTTTACATGGGAGATATTCTTCAGCTGTTGTTGCTAGGTACCTCTTCTCAACATTGGCCACAGATGGAACATCTTCCATACTTAAAGTAGTTTACCATCTCTTCTGTAAATTTTCAATGTTTAGTTTTTTTGGGACAGTCACTTTTGGGGAGAAAACCTTCGTGAAAATTCCACCATGTCATTGGTGAATGGTGTAATTACCACCATCATATATGGCGAGTGAGATAGTCCTCTCGATGTGTTTGAATATTCTCAGTGTCCATATTAAAGAATACCTAAAGTGGCTTGAATGGGGTTTCCAGCACATTTCTGGCACTCATTGTGCCTTCCCATTAAAGATCGCCATCATTTCCGTGCAGGTATTTCATTATAAATTATATGAAAAACTGGTCCTGGGTTGCATGTGGTCCAGATCAGGGAGGACCTGGCCTGGCAGGTTGGACTTGACTGTTCTATTAGAGTATGGTCAAGACTAACTTTCTTATGGATAGGTCCAAATTGAAGTGGCATGTGTGCAAAATAATGATAGACTAAGATGAGGCTCTGAGGCATTACCAGTGGCTGAGATTACTTCGAGCATTCAACCGAGTAATCACACAGGTCATATTTATTAAAAAACATAACAAACGTTATTAGACAACATGCGTTATTAAAATATTAATAGCAAATAGGGCATCACTAAGGAACCTTCTTAGTATGAAGACAGCTTGCACACTCCTAAACTAGTCCCACAGGACTCAATATTATTGACATTATGAACAGCTAAAAAGAAGAGGTCGTTTATTCCTGCTCATCCCTCAGGCCCAGAGTTTCATTTCCACTCTATTGCTACATATGTAGTCAAAACCACTCGTATTAAGAACAAGCTTAAACCACCTCCCAGCTGGACATATATCCTGAACCAGCACCTCCAAGCATTATATTAAGAGGGCTCCCGACCTAGCAATGAGATCAGGAACTAAAGAACCGTGCCCTGCACAGATACCCAGAGTCTCAAACCTTTGTCTCCACCACTGAGGAGAAGATCACACAGAACGAAAATGTACAGTAATAACCTCATTGCTATTTCATTTTCCTTTCATATACAATTCTTTGTGGACTGATTGATTATAAGTTTTGATAAACATTACACCTACACTCTTTAACCCCTTTGCTGCTGGGCATTCCCCACCACCCAGTGCTGAGCCCTTTTTTCGCTATTTGGGGAAGTTCACGCTTAGGCCTTCATAACTTTTTGTCCACATAAGCTGTCTACACCAAATGTTTGGGTTTTTTCAACTTTCTAGAGATTCTAAAGGTACCCAGAGTTTGTGGGCTTCCCCTGGAGGAGTCCAAGAAATTAGCCAAACTACAGCAACAATTTTGTTTTGTTTTTCAGAAAAATTGTAAAAAGGGCTGCAGAAGAAAGCATGTGTTTTTTTCCCTGACAATGGCATCAACAAAGGGTTTATTGTGCTAAAATCACCATCTTCCCAGCTTTCATGAACAGGCAGACTTGAATCAGAAAACCACATTTTTCAATACAATTTTGGCATTTTACTGGGACATACCACATTTTTACTATTTGTGTACTGGGACATACCCCATTTTTACTATTTGTGTGCTTTCAGGCCTCCTTCCAGTTAGTGACAGAAATGGGTGTGAAAACAGCGCTGGATCCAGGACAGCTAAATATTTCTGGAAAGTAGATAACATTATGAATTCAGCAAGGCGTTATTTGTGTAGATTCTTCAAGGTTTTCGTACAGAAAATAACAGCTGAAATAAAAAAATATTGAAATTGAGGTCTGTCCACGTTTTCTTCTATAACTTTTTCCACCTATGGCAGATTCTTGAAAGCAATATAGCATTATGTCTGCTGGACTCTTCTGGTTGTGGATATAGGGCTTGTAGGTTCATCGAGAACCCTACGTACCCAGAGCCAGTAAATAAGCTGAACCTTGCAATGGGTTTTCATTGCATACCGGGTATACAGCAATTCATTTGCTGATATATAAAGAGTGAACAATAGGTAGCAAGGAAACCTTTGTATTTCCAAAATGGGCACAAAATAAGGTGTTGAGAAGCAGTGGTTATTTGCCCATCTCTAAATTCCGGGGTCCCAAAACTAGCATTTGAATTACAGGGCATTTCTCAAATAGACTTATTTTTTACACACTGTCTTACATTTGGAAGAACAAAATGTAGAGAAAGACAAAGGGCAATAACACTTCTTCTTCTATTCCTTGTATCCCCAAGTCTCCAGATGAAAATGGTACCTCACTTGTTTGGGTACGCCTAGTGCCAGTGACAGAAAACACAACATGGCACATCACATTTTAACATTGAAACCTGATTAGTTTTTTGGAAAGTGCCTCACTGTGGATTTTGGCCTGTAGCTTAGCCAGCACCTAGGGAAATGTTATACCTGGCATCATTGCCATAGTTTCCCCTAACTTTTTGCCTCTACTTTCAATGTTGCTTCTTTGTGCTGTACTCTGTTTTTGTTGTTTTGTTTGTTCTGGTTGCTCTGGACACTTTACCACTGCTGACCAGTGCTAAAGTGTAAGTGTTCCCTGTATAAATTATATGTGTACATTAGCTTATCCATGATTGCATATTTGATTATTAGTAAGTCCCTAGTAAAGTGCACTAGAAGTGCCCAGGGCCTGTAAATCAAATGTTACTAGTGGGCCTGCAGCACTGGTTGTGCCACCCACATTAGTAGCCCAGGAAACATGGCTCAGACCTGCCACTGCAGTGTCTGTGGGTGTAGTTTTAAACTGCCAATTCGATGTGGCAAGTGTGCCCACTTACCAGGCCTAAACCTTCCCTTTTTATACATGTAAAGTACCTCTAAGGTAACCCCTAGGTAGCATGGGCCATGGGCAGGGTGCAGTGTATGTTAAAGGTGGGACATGTACTGATGTGTTTTACATGTCCAGACAGTGAAATACTGCCAAATTCGTTTTTTACTGTTGCAAGGCCTATCTCTCCTATAGGTTAACATGGGGCTACTTTTAAATATCCTTAAAGCGCAGATTCCCTTTAGAAGCAGATAAAAATGTGGAGTTTGGGGTCTCAGGACTCAAAATTCAAAAATACATCTTTTAGTGAAGTTGATTTTTGGATTGCGAGTTTGAAAATGCCACTTTTAGAAAGTGCAAAAACAACAGATGATGGACAGAATACAGAGCAAATCAATAATTCACCCCCAATCACATATCTCGGTTTAATCCATCAGTTTTTTTGCTTGCCTTGCCATTCCAGTTTGTACCCAGCCATATGCAAATCAGTCTTGACCCTGTTCCCCATGGAAACAGTCCAGCCTGAACTGCCAGGCCAGGTCCTCCCTGGACCAGAAACAAGCATTCTGGGACCAGTTTCAGGGTATCACCCTTCATCAGCCAGGGTAGCTTGAATCTGGTGGCATAGCAAGCACAGGACTGTGACTGGGGGTGAGTGTTTGAAAAGTTTCAACCCTCCATCCATCATCCTTTTGTGTTGCTAAAGTTGCCCTGAGTGGGAAGGGTATGCCCAGATGTGGGTCTTTTGCTCACTGTGCCACTGGATTCAAGCTAGCCTGGCTGATGAAGGGTGCTACCCTGAAACAGGTCCCAGGATGCTGGTTTTGGGTCCAGGGAGGACCTGGCTTGGCAGTTCGAGCTGGACTGTTCCATGGGGAACAGGGACAATACTGATTTGCATATGGCTGGGTCCAAACTGGGGTGGCATGTTGAGCAAAAGAATGATGGTTTAAACTCAGTGACTGGGGGTGATTGTTTGAAAAGTTTTAACACTCCATCCATCATTCATTTATGCTACTTTTTGAAATTAGCCATTTTCTTACTTAAACCATTCTGTAACTCTGCCTGTTTGTGGATTCCCTGTCTGGGTCAGTTTGACAGTTGGGCTGTTTGCACCTCTTCTCTAGACAGTGACACAAAAGGAGCTGGGGTGTAGGCTGCATATCATGATGGGCTGTCTGGGCTGAGGGGAGGAGTGGTCACTTACACCTGAAAGTGCTGTACCTGCTGTCACACAATGCATTCTCCAACCCCTTGGTGTGGGTCTGGGGCCTGGCCTGGGCAAGGCAGGATCTTGAGAACAACAGAGACTTATCTTTGAATTAGGCCTACTTCAAAGGCAGAAATGGGTATGAGAAGAGCCCCCAAAAACTTTGAAAATCACATTACTTCTGGAACCAAGTGGAACCTCTGCCTAGGAGAAGAGTTGGAGAAGCTGGAGAAGGAGTATTGCCCCTTTGTCTGTGACTGTGCTTTTCTAGGTTGGCCTACAGTAGCTGGTTCCACCTCAGAGAGTAAAAAGACTGATATTTTGTGTGACTTCCCACTGGTGAAGAATCTCCAAGGGCTTGAACTGAGCTTACCTCCTGTTGTTGAAGTCTCAGGGACAACAAAGACTTTTCTCTGCCAGCACTTGGGTTTTCTGCTGAGAGTCCTGCCTGCCAGGTGGTGCTCTAACCTGTCTCTGGGCCCTTGGAAGGTGTAGCTGGTGGAAAAGGACAGAAATCCACGCAAAGATCACCGTGCAGGGAAACCTTTGACGCACCACCCCACTTCGTGGCTGCTAAATGTCACGCTACCGTCCTCATGGCTAAAATCAACGCTCCACTTGCCTCACGGCTGGGAGATCGACGCAACGCAGCTGGAGAAACAACACCAACAGTGTCTGCTGTGAACGACGCAAGCCCCGGCGCACCGCGGTTTCTTGACACTGTGTGACCAGATTTCAACGCAACATCGCTGGGCATGGAAAATCAAAGCAAAGCCTGCCTGGACCCGAGGTGCCCGTTAGCGACACATCACTCTCGATGCACGCCGACCTGACCTGAGAAGGAACGACACATGGTCTTGCTTGCGAGTAAGAAATCATGCATCGCTGGCCTTTTCTGACACGCACTTGCCCGTGCAGCTTTATTTTGACTCTACCCAGGTACTTTTGTGCAATGACAGCATTCTCACTGTTTTCTAAGGATTAAGATTCTTATTCTTTTTAAAATTCATAACTTGACTTGTGTGTGTCAGATTTTTGTTGATTTTGGTCTTGTTTGGTTTAGCTAAATATGACCTATTTTCAAAACCTGTGTTGGTCATTTTGTACTGTTTTCACTGGGTTACTGTGTGTATTGGTACAGATACTTTACACCTTGCTTCTGAGGTTAAGCCTGCCTGCTCGTGCCAAGCTACAAAGGGGGTGAGCGGGGGTTAACTGAGGGTGATCCTTCTTTACCCTGACTAGAGTGAGGGTCCCTACTTAGATAGGGGGTAACCTGACTGCCAACCAAAGACCCCATTTCTAACAGGAATCCTACCAAACCTCTGCATTTTTCAAAACTAGACACCTAGGGGAATCCAGGATGGGGTGACTTGAGGGGCTCTCATCAGGTTCTGTTACCCAGAATCCTTTGAAAACCTCAACATTTGGCAAAAAACACTTTTCCTCAGATTTCGGTGATAGAAAATTCTGGAATCTGAGAGGAGCCACAAACTCACTTCCACCCAACATTCCCTCAAGTCTCCTAATAAAAATGGTACCTCATTTGTGTGGGTAGGCCTACTGCCCGCGACAGGAAATGCCCCAAAACACAACGTGGACACATCACATTTTCCCAAAGAAAACGAACAGTTTTTTTCAAAGTGTCTAGCTGTGCATTTTGGCATCTAGCTCATCTGGCACCTAGGGAAACCTAGCAAACCTATATATTTTTTAAAGCTAGACACAGTATAGGAGTTCAGAATGGGGTGGCTTGTGGGTCTCTCACCAGGTTCTGTTACCCAGAATCCTTTGCAAACCTCAAAATTTGGCAAATAAAAAACACTTTTTCCTCGCATTTAGATGATAAAAAGTTCCGTAATCTGAGAGGAGCGACAAATTTCTTTCCACACAGCATTCTCCCAAGTCTCCTGATTAAAATGGTACCTCACTTGTGTGGGTAGGCCTAGTGTCCATGTCAGAAATAGATCACACAACAGTCAATGTTAGTCCTTGCATGAGGGCAACTGTTGACCCTGGGGTAATCCATTACTGACGCAGGCACTAGGTAAAGGCACTCAAATGGGGTAGCGTTTTTATCAGGACAGTTGGGAAACACTGGGTGTTAGAAATTTTGTGGATCCCAGCATATTCCTGTAGTTTATGTGACAGAAATGCGAGAAGAAATTGAGTTTTTATTCAACATTTCACCCTGGCAGGGTATTCTGGGTAAGAAAACTTTGGAGAATTCACACAAGCCACACCTCTGTAGACTCCCACGGATTTCTAGATTCCAGAAATGTCTGGGTTTGGCAGGTTACCCTATTTGGCCGCCGAGCCCAGGACCAAAAACGCAGGTTACTGCCTTAAAAAAACAGGTTGTTTTCTGATAGATAGTTTTGATGTCTCCACAATACGATTTGGGTAGTGGAATTTGGGGCTGAACTAAATTGTGGAGACTCTTAAGAGAGCACTCTCTATGTACTTGCCACCGCATGCACCTGCTCTCTAAGTTGGGCTAACCCACTATTGTCCTGCTGCACAGACTGTGCTTGTGAAGGGGTAGCAGGACTGTCCTCGTCACCTCCCTCAGAATCACTGGAAGAGGAGTTGTCGGATGGGACTCCTCCGACTGAAAAATCACTCCCAGAGTCTGCGCCATTTTCCTATCCCTCAGATGCTGTCTCAGCATCTGCTTTCTCAGTCTCCAATCCTACGTCAGAGCTGCCCTCTATGACCAGAGTTAGGGCTTGAGCAGCAGTCATCTAACGAGACGCCATCTCTGCTACTGGCTAAACAGTTGCTCTAAAACACTAGCCTATGTAGACAGTCACAAAATTTCTGGTGGGTGTGTGTGTGATGCGTGTAGCAGTAAATGTCACCTTACCTTCGCTTCTTCCCTCAAGCAGCACTTTCTCTCAAGACACAAAGAAAAAAAATGAACCACTATTACTTCACCTTGTCGCATACTAATCGTCACAGTCTTTAGCACCTCTGACGCCCAGTCCAGCAATCATTATTGGTGCTTCCACTCCCATTACCTCCTCCTCAGATTCCCTTATTATCACCTGGCAAAAGTGCCCTTCTTCTCTCCATAGCCCCCCTCACACATATTTTTCATTTGTATTATAGCGCAGGTAATGGCTGGCTTTACTAATCCACTCAGCTATTCACATAAATATACAGATTTGATCTTTGCAGTAGGCATATAAACCTTCTGCACTACTTTATGACATCAAAACTGCCACTAGACAAAAGACAGATACTTTTCTAGCAGAAACATAATCACAAGAGTTACTTGACTTTTTTATTGTTGTCTAAAAGCTACAGTTGAAACCTCTCAGTTGAAGTATGTGCATTGCTTTGAAGACACAAGCTGCAAGAGAACTGGTGGCGCGAAGATATATATATATATATATATAGATATATATATATTTATATATATATATATATATCTATATATATATATATATATATAGATAGATAGATAGATATATAAATATATATATGTATAGATATATATATATATATATATATATATATATATATATATATATATGGTGAAGACGTCTCTTTAATATGTGGGTGTGATTTCCCTGGGGGCCAGTCGCAGCCCCCAGAGAAACCACACATGCATTGACAAAAGTGATCTCTCTCTCTCTCTCTCTCTCTCTCTCTCTATATATATATATATATATATATATATATATATATATATATATAAATATATATATAGAGAGAGAGAGAGAGAGTGTGTGAGAGAGAGAGAGAGATGGAGAGAGAGTTGTATATATATTTAATAGCTGTATGGTTTCTCGGGGGGGGGGGTAGTGGCTCCCAGGGAGACCATAGAGCTATTGAAAAAATTGCCCCCACAGGGGGTCAGCCTTGCTCAAGGGTGACCCCCTGTCAATTTCATTTTTATTTCTTTAAAAAAGTGTAAATTATTTTTTAACCCCTGGTCGGGCGCAATGCCCCCCCCCTTCCCCCTCCCCCCCCAGGGGTAAACTAACATTTTTTTTTTGTAAAAATCTACCCTGGGGGAAGGGGTCAGCCAGTTTTCAGAGGGAGCCCCACAAGTCAATTCCCTGGAGTCTAGTGGGGTTTCCTGGCCCTGGATTGGGTACCTAGAATTGTTCAAGCTATCACAATTATAGAAAATGAATGCTTTGTAAGGAGCATATACTAGCATTTAGTTGCAATGGCAGGTGCAGTTGGTAGTGCAAGCTGTGGTGGCCTCCCGAACAGTACTTTTGGCCATGACACTTACTTACAAATTAAGCACTGGGTCCATTTTCTAAACTAAGAAATGCAAGTACTAGAAAGGAGGTTTATGGAGAAGATCTCACCGTCATCATGCACCAGTAAACAAAAAAGATGTTTCCAGTGCAGGGCCGGGCACCATGAGTGCACATTTTACTCTGAGAACAGAAAAAAAACAAAAAAAAAACAAGTGGGGTATATATGTGTTGCCCAGCATTAGAAACAGATTAGATGGCACAAGATTCTGACTGCAGCAAGGTGATGCTATAATGAATGAATGAAGCATCAGAGTATGTACAATTTTCACAGTAAGAATGTTATCTTAATATTTTTCTTAGTAATTAAAATGAAAGCAATTGCGTTGCTTTATTGTTACTTGTCTGATTTATTACTAAATGTACATCCACGTGGGATGTACACACACAAGTGACATAAAACGTCTATCCAGGAGAACAGAATAGATACAATTTCATAATAGTTTAGAACAATCAACTAAACTAGAGATTTGACGTTTGGTTCTTTCAACTAATAAGTGTGAGGGGTTAACATCAACAGTAGTAATGTAATCTATTGTTGTAGACATCCTCATTTCTGATTTAGTAACATATTTCCACTAGAGACACCTTGAAACATTTCACATTTAAGCGAACTTATAAAAATACGAAGAGCATAAAAAAAAGTAGAACAGTGTCTTTTTTGCATTTCAAATCAATTGAAGAATTCAATACGGTGTTTAATGCGTCGACCTGGTTACGAATTTAGTTTTCCCTTTGCTGTTTTCACTGAATATTCAGCCACACTTAATATGAACTCATTATATTTAATGACATTTTTGATACAAACAAATTGACTAAGTATCCCAAGTTGCATAAACAATTTGACAAAAAGTATATATAATTTGGTTGAACCTCTGTGATTCTGACATAAATACATACTGACCACGCTTCATAATTTTGGGTAGCTCTTGTTCTGAAAATATCTGTATCCTTATGATCAATGGTCAGCTCCCTACTTAAATATTTTGTCAGCCTTTTACCTGCTTGCTGTAGCCACAGGCAGAACTATGCACTACGGAAAGTGAGTGTGCTGATGTAACCCCCTAAGTAAGATTCCAGGTAATTTGTCTATTTTCTCCAAACCATCCTGCGCATCAGTGGTGTGGATGAGCAATCAAGTCCTAGTGAAACAGAGATGGTGCAAACCTCATTAAGGTACTTCATTGCTCAATTACCACAGGTTGAATAAAGATGTGGATGCCCAACCAGAGTTTAGTATATCCCAAAGCTATTGACTCACTTTACTTGGGCACGCCAGTTGGCTTCTAACAAGGGTTCAGCAAGGAAACCCAAAACCATGACATGCTGCTAGAAACGTGGTCTTCTGGAGATGTTGGGTTAGCCCATTACAATTCAGTGGGCAGACAATGGATGACCTCCCATCTGAAAGCATGCCAATATGTGTTACCAAACAGCACTACATTGCGGGATTGCTTAGACTCAGAGGCACCATAAACTATTGCCAGAAACCAAAAACACATGGAAATTTATTAGTCAAAGAAACCTCCTAGAGACTGCTGCAAAAGGATTCTCTGGGACCTTTGTCGTTACACATTTATTTAGATGTCTTTATCAGAATAACGGCATATGGTGTGGTGGTAGGACGTCATTTTCAAATTTGCTTAGCCTAAGATGGACTTGGTAAGAATTGACACACCAATGTAATGTGTTCCTTCACTGCATTACGACTTACTTTATTTTGCCACTGTAGATATAAAGATGCCAGCGCCAAATGTGTTCTTAGGCATCTATTGACAGAAACCATGGCCATTTGTTGAAACCTAGGCTGCCATAAAAATGTTCAAAACAGGATTTTCTGTTGTCATGACAGCCAAAATGTCTCCAGGACCTTGGATCTCCTTTTCTCCTTGTTTTCACAATGGAAGAGTCTGACTATGAGTGGCACCTCCATCATAATTCATGGCAGGGTCATTTATAGTAAGATCGGCAAATGGGCCTCTGTACATACCATTTTTAATCACTGTCAATATGGTTTCACAGAACAATTCTTAAACCTCAGTCTAATTATTGGTGAATATACCATCTCAAAGCAGTGCCCATTGTTCTTGCATTCATGGAGCTATCAACAGATTTAGACAGTTTAAATTGTTATAAGCTTTGGATGATTCTTTTGCACTTGGGGCTGGGTGGGGCTCTTGTAGACATTTTGGCTGCCCTACACAGGCATATGAGTGCAGGAATCAGATTTGGAACTAATGGAGAGCTGATTAGTAAATGTGCTATTTCCTGGGGTGTTCACCAAGGATGTTTCCTTGCTCTCGTATTATTCATATTTTATACCAATCAGTTAAGTTCCTTCTTTAGCACCATTAGCTCAGATATTTCTAGGATTGGCTTTGCCCTCCATCTACCTTCCCTTATTCTGATGATGCAGTGCTGATGGCTTGAATACCCAAAACCCTGCATCTTTTAATGACTGCTGTTTCACAGTTTATGGCATATCTAGAGACACTGCACAAATCTGTCTAAATCATATATTATGGCTTGTGGCCCTAGACGTTTAAATGTTTCTACTTTTGCAGTGGGTCACAGGCAATGCTTAATTTGTGCTTGTTGTTTCCGGTGCTGAGCACCGGCACTTATTTGTGAGGCCCGGGGCTTATTCTTCTGCCTCAAGCATTTGCTGCGAGCAAAAGACACATATGGGAAAGACGGAAGAAGGGAAAACTAAAAAGCGTCATAAAGGGAGAAAGTAAAAAGTTGCAGGATGAGCTGAAGGGGCAGGGGTGGGCATAAATGGATTGAAGAGGCCTGAGATGGCTTCAGGATTACAATGCCTCAGTATTCAGTGCTGGCAGATTTAATTACAGCAGCCTCGTGTTTAAGAGAAGGGCTTTGAGCACCGGCACCTCTTTATTTACAAATTAAGCACTGGTCACAAGCATCTAGAAATGACCAATAGTTTTTCCCATTTGGGGATTACATATGACTCATCTTGATCATGGGCTAATAATCTTTTGCAATGTTGCCTGAACCTCTCTCAAGCGGTGGGGGTCACTTTCAATATACCAAGTCCATCTTGTGGTGGATCATTAATCCCGATTTCACAAATGTATAAGATTCAGTGTGTGCCTGCTGGAAAATATTGAGCAGGGATTGGGGGTGTTACTAGTTGCGCAGTCATTCAGGTGACATTTTGCAAAAGGCTCCTCTCAGCCCCCCTCCCCGACAACCCTCATTATGTCTGCCATGACATGAGGAAGTAGGACTCTGCTTTATTGAGGACCACATTAAATTACGTCCAATTTTAGTATGGCTTTCTGTCTGGCAGAATCAAAAGACAAGGGTCTCACTATCCCTTGGCTCGTTTATGTACAAAAAACTCTCTGTAAACTGTGGCAGACATCTCTTTTTGAAAACCCTTTGTCAGGCCGAAAGGCCGATAAAAAATTTATACAAGACAAATTTTTAGTATGAGCGTACTCCACAGGGGATATTGTGGAACACAAGAAATCAACTGTGTTAACCTACATGAATTTAAAGTCCACCTGCAGACCAGAGTGATCTTTATTTATAACTCAGGGGTGTTGGGAAAGATCCCTGTTGTTTTGTTCAGGGCAGGAACCTACTCTGTTTCTCATTAGGATATTCTAAAGATGTCTCAGCACTTCCCTGCCCGCGTGATGACAATTCTTCACAGTCCCTGCTGCACGTTTTCCTAGTCTCTAAATTGTATGAGCATTACACTAAGCAATTGTTGATACCTAGGCTAAGGCAACAAAATATTCGACTGTGCAGAGTAGCTTTTAAATATTTGCAATTGTTGCCAAACGCAGAATGCTGCTATCATAACAGGCTCCTTTTTTCAAGTTAGCTGTTCATGCAAGAGGTTCTATGCATTTTGGCTGATGTTACATGTAATCCAGCGACAACACTGATATGTCTGTATTAATTAATTTTGCTACTTAACACTTCATGTGCTATTAACTGGCGAGATGCTTATTTTCGATCTATTTAAAATGTACTGCAGAATTGGATCCTTATTTAAATCGTTTAATGTACTTTTATGGGTGTTTTCAGGACCCGGACAAATAATATTGTAATTGAAAATGAGTGCCACTGTCTCGATGAACTTCAAGGTCACCAATATTCGTCATTGGTACTCCATGGGCAATGTGTTGGCGGGAACCAGCTGGTTTTAAGGCATGGTTTAAAAACAATATTGGAAAAGGTTTTACAGGCGAGAGATAATGGACACTGTCAACGCATCTGTTTATTAGGTTAGTTTACTAGGAGATGTTGTCACAGGGTTTCCTCTACCTTCCTACAAGCAGCATTCGTGCTTGTTTTCTCATATCGTCGATCCAAAAATCTCATCGATGTTCTTGAGCTACTGCTGAAAAGCCCTCATGTTTACTACAATTAGTCTCCCCTCGCAAATAATTATTAAAATAGTGTGAATTGAATCATAGCTGATTTGCGAAAGTACGGGAAGGCTGTTTGTTGGTTTTCGCAAAACGAGACCTTAAGCTACCCACTATTTATATAAGCTTGCAAATACAAAAACCTATTTCCTGCTTCACTCATATTATGTATACTTACATGTACTAGAATGAGGAGAAAGTTACTGGACTCGATGAATTGATAACACTTGGCATGTGTCAACTTCAAATCGATGAGATAAACAATAAATCAAGTCCTTTGGCACAGAAATGGATGTGAACAAGAATGTGATTTTTATATATATCATCAAATCTAAATTTGAAATTTAGCTCTTGGTGATTAAGCACCCAAAGCAGAGACCTACCTCTTAACAGCCTAGTATTGTCTGCTTAAATTCAACGCCTATCCAGCTTGTCAACCTTCAACCCCTAGAGAAAGTTTTGGGCTAGATTAGTTATGGTTTTATTTACATTTACTCTTTGCATTGGGTAGAATTTATGAAATTAAAAATGGTTGTAGGTGGAAAAGGTGTAACTGAAAAGTTAAATCTACTTTTCTCTAAATCTTCTCTTCTTTCATTTTCCTGCATCAGATAAGCAATATAAAAAATAAAATCCAAATCCAGGAAGCCTTTGCAGAAAATCATTTAAAGCAAGAATCTTTCTTTGCTCTTTTTAATGAAAAATATGTCTTAGCATATTCTTTGAACAGAAAGCGAGCACTTGCAAACTGCTGTTATCACAAATCATGCAGAAACAAGGTTTGCGTTCAGTCTCGCCAACATTAATTGCATTTTCAAAAAAAGGCCAACACTTCGCCTATGAAATTCTGTAAACACGTCAGGAAAGTGATTGTAGTCTGACGCGCAATAGAACCACCGCTTCCTGTTAATGCAGAAAAGAACAGGGATGGTAGGAGGAGGAGAGAAGGCAACAAATGAAAACCATGTAAAGAAAGGCAGATCTAAATATAGCAAACAACCAGGGTCGGACTCAGTTGTGGCTCGCTTCGCTCATAAGGAGCGGGGCGGGTGCCGCACGTAGGGTGGGGGGTGGTTTGGAGGGTGGCTGTGGGAGGGGGTCTAAAATTTTATTAAAAAAGTAAAATAAAAACTTACCTGGATCAGCTGCGCCGCTCCTCTTTCTCCTGTTGTTGCTGCAGGTACAGGCTTCCAGCCTGCCCTGCGGCTAGTCCTGACGCTGTTCAGAGCAGTGTTAAGATTGGCTGGGAGCGCCCAGCCAGGGTGCTCCCAGGTAGACTGGGAGTTTGTGTAGGCTTTCGCTAGCTCGGCAACACAATGTGCCAGGCTGGAGAGAGCCTACTGCGCATGTGTGTTTGGCCGGCCCGAGACTGCTGGCCAAACATACATGCGCACTGAGTGGAGTGCACAGTGCACTACCCTCACTACTCCTCACCCCCCATTGCCCGACCCTTCAGCAAACAAAACAATAATAAGCAGGGTTTAATATCTTTCGTTTGGTAAAAGTTTTGCAACTTCTGCTGCTGGTAGGGGTGACACTCCTCTTACAGAGGAGCCGCCCTTTGTCAGACTAGGAGAAAAATAAGCCCTGCTAAAGAAATAAAGGTTGCCCCTGTGAGCGACCCAAATAGCGAAGAAGATGGCCCAAATTGCAAATCAGGCCAGTTTTGAACTCGCTAAGATAGCTGCATAAGTATTTTCAAAGAAATGGGAAACTGCATGCATTTGTATCTGCTCCAGGAAAAGTCAATAGTAAAAGTCAGCCCAGCTAGCCCTAAAGCAGGCACACAAACAGCTAACAAAACGTCCCACACGTTTATCTGTGAGACTAAACCATCGGGCTCTGACTGAATGACCTTTAGGCAAGTCTGACCCTGGCAACAACAAAAGCAGGGATTGAACCAATACATGTTACAGAAATAAGCCCCCACTTGGTTATCTGAATAGGAAGGTCTGTCCTGGTTATGTGTGAGAGCTTCATTACCGGAGATTCTCCGAATATGACCGATGTCCCTCAACTAAATACGGTATAACAAGCTACCCCCCCCCCTCCGAATGAGGAATAACAAGCACAACAGAAAACGCTGGAACCAAATCAGCATGTTTTTCCCACTCAGAAGAGAAATAACGGCCCTAGATTCACACCGCTTAGTCCCGTGGATTTTTTTCCGAAGTACCCTGGTGCTGGTTGTATGGGGAGAAGGAGAAGGGTGGGGTGGGGACTGCAACTCCCCCACAATCATAACCAGGTAAATTTCAACGTGCCGAATATGCCAACTTTTACTTGGGACACGTACTGAATTTGAAGTGGAACACACCAATTATTTATGTAATTCCCACCTTTTGTTTGGAATAATATCAATATAAAGTAATTGCCTGACCCAGTAAATATCTCACTCCTATGTAATAGAGATTTTGGGGTGCTGTAAACATCCTATTGCAGCCTACACGTAATTATAAATTTTGAAGTCTAAACTACATCTCCAATGTTTCAAAGTGTGCACTTCATGAAGATTTCTGTAGCTTTCACCTGCAACCCAGGCACACTTTTATTGTTTACTGGATGCTTGTGGTTTTTAACTATTTTGGGGCTTCTGAATGTTTTACACAGGTTTGTTAAGTTAAGCCAGTCTGCTCTGTGGAACAGCTACCAGGGTCTGAGCTCGGGTTTAAACTACTGAAAGCTTTGACTGGACCTAATATGATTGTGATTTTCTAATTTGTAGTGGACAGGCATCCAACCCAACTAATAAATCACTTACCCAAAGGACACCTGCACCCTTCAGACATAATTATTGTGTCCTTATATTAGCTACAAATATTGCCCCATTCGAGTTAATGATAGTAAATCCACACTGAATGGAGCAAAATGTTTATCTATTAAATTTAGTAAAAGATATATCAGACGATTTTTCAGTCTGAGGAGGAATAAAGCCCAAAAGACACTAGAGTGTTCAGATACAAACATCCCGGGCACATAATGCCTCATGTTCTTCAGAGACAAGGATGTTTTTTCTGGTTAAACTGTGCCCTATCCTAGACAATACACCAGAAATAGAGGATTGGGCAGCAAAAGCAATACATAAAACGACATAGACATTGATGCAGTCTCTAAAATCACTACTGCTACTTTCTCTACAATAGGATACATCTCATTTATTTCTTTGTTAGGGCAACAATTGCTTGACATTGGAGAGAGAGTAGAAATGTCTTTAAATGTGGCTGCCTTCACCTCCAGCTGCACCATGAAAGCATTCCTGGTGTATTGTGGATCAGACTGCCAATATCTGACTTAATCAATTACAACAGCAATGGGAAGGGTATCAAAGCACCTCTGAGTCACAGGTTTCCAATGCTACCCCTTCTTTTTCTTGATACTAGACAGAAGTGAAAAATACATTACATTCTTGTCCATGGCATACACTCCTGGCCTGGACAGTGTGTGTCTTTGAGCATATACTTTCTGGCGAATGCATGGTAAATTGATCTGTTTGACAAAATACTATGGTTGGACTGAAAGGTGTAATGCCTTTATGCCAAATATGCAAGGGAACAAGATCCTACAATATAGTTGTGAAAAACTGGTTTACTAGTTGACTGGTAAAGCTCAATCAGGATGAAGCCCTTTGTAGGTTGTTTGTGTTCTGGTTTAGAAAAGACCTGGCCTGTCAGTTCTGGTTGTACTGCTGCTGCTATTAGAGCAGGGTCAAGACTTTCTTATATATGGCTGGGTCCAAACTGAGGTAGTACAGTGGGCAAAAGAATGATGAATTGGAATGCTACCTCAAACTATTGGCAGTGGTTAGACTTTGCAAACTGTTAGATTTTGGGTCTCTAGTTGGCAAAGCTATTCACCCTGTCCAAGTAGGGGCCACAATCCTAGTCAGGGTAAGTCAGTTATACTCCCTATATTAACCAGTGCTCACCCTATGGTACCTGGCCCAAAGGAGTCAGGCTTAACTTAAGAGGCAATGTGTAAAGTATTTGTGCAACACTTGATTACAGTAACACAGTGAAAGACTCAACAAAAAGTCTCCACATCAGTTTAGAAAAATAGAGAACATTTATCTGAGTAACACATGACCAAAACAACAACAATACAACAAAAAATCCAATAACCAGAAGTTGAGTTGTGAATTTTTAAAGTTTAAATGTGAAAAAAGTGCTTAGAAGTCACCAGCTGTCAAACGGTTACTTGTGGTTGAGAGAGACTGGTGCAAATACAAAGTTCAGGATGACCGTAATAAAGTGTAGCCCAGCCAGAGGACCCACACAGGGTCCGTTGAAAAAAGTCCTTGGATGGAGCTTTTTTTGTCGATGTCAAGAGTCAATTGTTTCATTGTCAATCAACGAAAGTGAGTTCTGCGTCATCTTTGAGCTTTGTTGAAGTGAATACAATGCTTTGTTGTCAAGTCGCTCTAGGCGTCCTCAAACCATGTAGGCTGTGAATCCCCTACCGTCGATGTTGAGTTGCGCTGCCCATCTGCGTGAGTCCCGCCAGGTTTCGCAGCGATGCCGTCAAGCAGCCACTTCATTGGCATTGAGAGGGGGATGCATTGGCTCCAATCGGAGCAAAGTCGCTGATCCATCAACATTGAGAGGTAAAAAGCTGCAGAAGCCCACCTCTGAGTCCCAGAACTGAAGAGGGCACCTCAGGCAAGAGTAGGACCCACAGATGGAAGAGTCCAGCAGCACCAGAAGAGTGGCAGGCAGTCATTGATGTCCCTGCAAGTGCAGGAAAACATGGGGCAAGCCAACAAGCCTTTGGAGAATCTTGGGTTTAAGGATATAGAGAACAGGTCCAGTCCCACTCGCTCCAGACAAGAAGCAGCAGGCACAGGACAACTCAGCAAAGCAAGCATCAAAGTGCAGTCCCTCCTGGCAGCAAAGTAGTCCTTCTTCCTGGCAGAATGTCCTTGGTTACCGTAGAGATCTGATTTGGTGGGATTTTGGGTCCAGTACATATGCCCAAATGTGCCTTCGAAGTGGGGGAGACTTCAAAGAGGCCCCAAAGTGCCTGTCCTTCCTTCCCTGGCCCCAGCCACTCTACAGCACTTTGTGTAAGGAGAAGCACAGCCCTATTCAGGTGTGTTAGCTCCTCCTCCCCATCAAGCCCAGGAAGATCCATCAGCCTGGTGATGGGCTATCAAGATGCAAATGCCACACCCCAGCTCCTTTTGTGTGTGACTGTCTAGAGGGAAGGCACAAAGCTCAGATGTCATCCAGCCCAGACGTGCATACAGAGACAGGCAGAGACAAACAATGGTTAAAGTAAGAAAAAGGCAATTTTCTAAAAGCGGCGTTTCCAGGCTTACAATTTAAAATCTGACTTCACAATAAGTTGCAATTTTAAATTGTGAGGCCAGAGGCACCAAGCTCCACATTTCTATATTGTCCCAATTGGAAATTACACTTAAAAGACGTTTTAATGCAATCCCAATCTTAACCTATGGGAGAGATAGGTCTTGCAGTAGTGAAAAACTAAATTGATAGATTTTTACTACCAGGACATGTTAAACTTGAACGCACATGTCCAACTCGTTAAATACACTGCATTCTGCCTTTTGGTTACCCAGGGTGCACTTAGGGGTAAGTTATGTGTAATTAAAATGAAGGTTTGGGCCTGGCAAGTGGGTGTACTTCCCAGTTTGAAATGGCAGTTCAAAAATGCACACACGGGCTCTGCAGTGGCTGACCTGAGACATGTTTACAGGGCTACTGTAGTGGGTGACACAATCAGTGCTTGAGGGCCACTAGTAGCATTTAATTTACCAGCTCTTAAACAGATAGTTCACTTTACTGGTGACTTACAAGTAAATTAAATACGCCTGTTGTGGATAAGCTAATATTATCATGTTTACAGTACAGAACACCTGCACTTTAGCGCCGATCAGCAATGATAAAGTGCCCAAAATCCTAAAGCCAACAAAAATAAAGTCAGGAAAACAGCAGGTCCGGAGGCATACGTTTAGGGCAAACCACACCAAGGATGCCTGTTCTAACACAAACATACTCTCATCACATTTTGTGTGTTTCACAGAACCCCCTAAGTGGCTAAGGGTATGCACAGATGTGTTCCTTCTTTGCTCATTAGTACCACTGGAACCATGCTGCACCTGACAGATGAACCCCGATCACAGCGAAACCAAGTCTTAGGTTGCTTGACTTCCATTTCAGTGAAGACCTCGCCTTACAGTTTGGGCTGGACTGTTCTTATCGGAGCAAGGTCAGCATTGATTTGAATGTGGCTGTGTCCACACTGAGGTGGCATAGTGGGTAATAGAATTATGGTTTGGAATAGTTTAAATGAGCGATTTCCAGTTATTAGATTTAGTACAAGTATCCTCCTATCACCCTTGCATCTTTAATTGGAGAAGATCCTGATCATTTAAACTGTTCTCTCCCTTGTGTAAAAACTAACACTTGGACTCACATAGCACCTGGTGAGTGCATTTTGCTCTGCTTACCTGGTGGGTTGGTGCTCTGAAAGGACAGCTTGGAAGAAGAATATCAGTTTTGCATTGCTTCCTCCGGGTGATACCATTCAATGGACAGAAGAGAAAGGAGGGGCTTCAAGAGCACCTGTGGGAAAATTAGGGAGACAATTCCTTGTATTAATTGCACGCAGATCACATGAGCACATGACAAATGTGACTTTGTCACTCAAAGGAATTTAGGGGACCATTAGCCTGATCAGAAGACACTTGCACTAAAGCAGAGGTGCTGAGGAATTTGTGAGAAACCCTGGTGAAGAAATTAGAGATTCAGCCAGCTACCCACATCAATATCATCTGAAAGGCTTGCCTAGAGACGTGGAGGTCATGTTGATAGCTGGCATGATAGTTAATTCAGCCACTGTTTGAAATGTATCATATAAATACATTTACAATGTTTAAGTGGCTTAAATAGGCTTTTATATTTTTCATCCAGGCCAAGATGCACAAGTTTATACAGTAGTATAGCACCTGCTGTTGACATTGTATAAGGTGTATTGGTTCTTTATACATAAATTATATTAATAATCTGTTATAGAGATTTTTGGGTAGAAATTAGTTCTTATCTAGTAACTATTCTTTCAATTACTCGCGAATGCTTTTTTATATCGAAATCAAATTTGAAAAACAGTATTATCTTGTTACATAATGAAGTAAATGTATTACATCAATTTGTCTACCTAACACTTTTTTCTGAATGTTTTCTAACCACAGAGAGACAGTTAAAATTTTGTCACCCTATTCAACAATATGTCTCTCTCTATATATATAAATCTATCTATCTATCTATCTATCTATCTATCTATCTATCTATCTATCTATCTATCTATCTATCTATCTATCTATCTATCTATCTATCTATCTATCTATGTTTATATATATACATACATATATATATATATATATATATATATATATATACACAAATGTGTTTATTTATTTACTACTACACCTAGGTGTAACTAAATTTGTTCTCTTCACCTTGTCTGAGTGTGGATTTACACCAAGGAGACCACATATGTGTAGCACATAAAATCAGGGGATCGAGCCATCGAATTTGTGAGAGTAAAGATACTAGTAGTAACTTTGCACACATAGATGGAGATCTCCACCCCTGTAGTGGAGATCCAATTGTAGAAACGTGTCAGGAACATTACTAAGGTTTATTATTACGTACAAAATAACAAATATAGTTCAATAAAATAATATGAATGTAAATTAATTTTAAGTATTTATTTTTAACCTAGAGCTAATAGAATATAGTGAAATAGCACATTAACTCATCAAACAAAATATATACTAAATATTTAATGAATATATACGTATTCATTTACTTTTTAAATTATAGTTTTTAGAAAATAGTTCCCAAAAAATCACATCCTCTTTAATATTTGTATTTTCATTTAACATGTATTAAATGTTAAAAATAATAAGACCTATACTCAAACTGAATTTTGTAGTTTGGTTATTAGTAATGCAATATTATTATTATTCACATATCACAAACTGTAATTCTCAGACCTAAATGTCGATGTCTTTGCTTTCACCTCTCCTATCTTATATGTGCAGAGATGTCCACTTGGAATATCGCGTTTTTGTAGGAAACGTCAGCGGGGCATGGTAGTGGCTGGAAAATGGGGTCTACTTATGACTAGATAGATGGGCTTTAGGGAGAAGTAAAAAGTGGTTCAGGGAGGGCTAGGGAGATGTTAAGGGAGGGACATGCACCACCAGCCAAAATTGTCCCAAAACAAAACTAAACATGCTCAAGCTCAGACTTGTAGTAAGTCCAGCTACACACATTGCCAACCACTGCTATTGCAAACCATAACTCCTTCCCATAGAAAATAATGGAGGCAGAGTCTTAACATGTCACAGAAACAAATATTACATTATTATAATGTATCAATATATCAATTTATACAGACTTTTTGAAAAATATATTTACATTTTATGGAATATTAAAAGTATATAGATGTGTGTGTTTGTATATATATACTTATATACATGTAATATTGTTTTAAACACATTTAATTTGAAAATAAATATATTTTTAATTTGACTTGTAATTGTTTAAAAAACTAATGAAGCTAGTTTAAACTAAATCTGTTCATAACTTTTAGGATTTTTTAGGAGTTGTTACTACATAATAAATAAATACATTTAACTTAGTATATTTAGATTTATTACATTTTAAATTCACAATTAAGTTAATAAAGCTGTTTCTTTTTTATTTTGTTCTACATTAAAAAAATATAAAGGTATTTTACAATAATATTGTCATATAAATATTTTAACAATTTTTTTGAAGTTTTATCAACTTTTTAAAATGTCAATATTCTTTACTATAGGGAGATCTTCAACCTGGTGGTGGAGATCTCATACCATGTGTGAAAATCTCCTAATAGTCACTATGCACTTGTAAATTTGGCTCCACCACCTGAATTCAGTGGGTGAGCATATGTTAATCTACACTTTGTAGTAAACTTACTTTCTGACATGGTAAATAGCCAAAATTATTACATTTATTACCAAGTATAAGGGCCTGATTACAATCTTGGTGGAGGGCCTACTCCATCACTAACGTGACAGATATCCCCTCCCCATATAACAATTCCATTATACCCTATGGAAGTCATAATATAGTGGATGGAATATCCGTCACGTTTGTGATGGAGTATTCCATCCGCCAATATCCTAATCAGGCCCTAGAAGTAGACGTACACAAGTAGATTTGCTAACATTTAAATTTACCTTATCCCTGTGCGTTTAGTCAACTGAAATTAATGTTTTAATAAAAGTTTAAAATTTTGATTTTTTAAATTAAGTTTAAAATTAACTTTTAAAATAAAACAAAACAGGTTGATGCTCCACCAGCACCAGAATTAGTCACCAATTTGACATTGATTCAGTGAGCCAGTGGCTGCTGGTTGGGAGAATAGGCACCTATTTTTGGGGCCGACACTTATTTTTCCCTGTATCAGATATTTACAGAGTGCAACTGGGATAAAAACACAGAAATCAGAAAGGTGGAAGAATAACACAACTAAAACCCATCACAAACAGAAAACTAGAACCTGCAAGTGCAAAACAAAGGAACAAGGAGTGTCTGGCAGTGGATTAAAGACTACCAGCCTTGTTATTCGGAGCACCGATGTACAATTTCACTGACCACCTGCTTCTGAGCAGAGCTTCAGTCAGCACTCTTTTACAAATTAGGCACTGCAATTGAGTGCCCATTGTGGAGTTGTTTCCTGCATCTTAGATGGCATGATAATGGGCTCTGTACACCTATTATGCACACCCTTTACCACAGGGCACAGCAGATCAGCATGAACTTTCTTTTGTTGTGGATGAATAGATTTGGTCCACAGAGCCTACCAACACCACAACAGGGTTAATGAAGCAGTGGCACAGGTTTTCCCACTGGAGTCCTCATCTAATGTGCATATGGCAAAGATAAAAAGAACAGCAAAGAAGTAGAGGTGGCAAAATTTGTGTAATTTGCTTTCAATTAATTAAGTGAAATTACTGTGACTTCATGCATAATTGTGAGAAATGCAAATCTGTCATTTCATACTATATTTTAGAGCAAAATGCAGCCTCTAGTTAATTTGTGGCTTGAGGATACATTATATATTCCTATGCATCCATGCAAAATGTTTACTGTGATCTTGCAGTAATCTTTTATCGCAAATGGCATGTAAGTAAGTGAACTGGCGTAAAAGTGTAAGTTCAGGAATTTCACATATGAAGCGTAACTCTAAATTCTCAGAATCCCATGAATTATATTGGTGTAATTTCAATTTTGCCCAGTTCTACAAAGAAGGTTTTCACACATGATACTGCTGGACCCACTGATTTAGCGCCACAAGTAGAAAGGTCAGAGGACATGAACCTCGGGGCTAAATCTAGATAAGGAACTTATTACAATGGATAGTTTACCACTGATTCTCATATGTTGGCAGAGAAAGTTGTCTACATTAATTACTTGTTCAAATTAAGTAAAACTCATAGACCATCAGGGGTAGGATGTGGTTCTCAAATGCACTAAAGCAACAACGTCTAAATGCAAGAGCACAACAAGTGTAAGCAACTGAAACAAGTCTGGACCAGAACTCATATATAGAATGAATGAATGAATGAATAGAATGAAATATCACAGAAAGTAAAAACAAGTACAACAATGAATCAATTGTACCGAGCAGCAATATGACTGATGATAACCTGTTGATTAGCTATTTGGATTTTAAGTGTATTAAACATGATTCGGGAAGGGATAAACACTATCAAGAAGAAGTGCATATCTCTCCTCAGAACTCATTTTTAAACTATTTTTATTGAGGTACAATTTCATACAATAGAGCAAACCGATGACACAATCTATAAGAGCGTTTGCTCATTATTCTCTGGCATGTCATATGAAACAGTTACATTGTAGGAGTAAAAATGCATGCTTTACCACACAGTTTTATCATGACTGCACATAAAACCAACTTGTGACACACCACCTTCGTCTTCCTTGCATAGATGTATGCAGTCTAGATAGGCCTGATCTCTAGGGTCAATTTATGGGTAATCTGGTAGGTTCCACCCAATTAGACGCACTAGTTGAAGAATGTATGTCCTGGCTGTGATGTGAAGTGTGTGATATGAGGAGGGGAAGGAAAGGAGACTGAGATGAGGGAGGGGGATATAAAACGGATCTTATGTATCCTCCTGTGAATTCTTAGGTGTCTCTGGGTGAGGGTGTAAGCCACTGAGCAATGCTTTCCAGGCCATGGCTATGGGACACTTCCATAATCCCCTTATCTCTGAGAGCCAAAGGGTTACTGCCTCTGCCCCATCCCACTTATGTTTTGCTGCCCTCCAGTGTACCATGCTGGGTAATGTCTGTGATTTCCAGTGCATTGTAATAAGCCTGTGGCCCAGAAGCAGTGCCAAATCAATGAACCTATTGCTTGCTTTAGTAGCTACTGGTCTGTGGAAAAGTCCCTCAGACATCATAGCATTCATTATTCAGGAACTGAGGCAGCCTGCTGTTGGCAAACTGAGTAGACTCAAATGTAGATCCAAATAGCTGTTTATGAGACCAAATGAGCCACTGCATACTTTTTGTGATGTAATATTTTTTAAGTAAAAAAAATTAAAAGAGGAAGAAGATTGAAAAATCACTTAAATCAGCCACACAGAATGGCACCCAGAGCCTTGAAATCTTATGACTATAATTTTGAAATCATCCAACATGGTGGAAACTTTGAAGCAGCTCATAGACGATTGGATGAAACTGTTTGCTTTGCTCCCATTTTTGGGCACACTGATCTTATCTTGATGGTATTAGACAGAATCATTATTTATTGATGAATTGGAAAAATAAGTGTTTGATTGAATTTGAGGAATACCAACATCTGAGATGTAACTACCCCAAAACACACCTTTCATCTCCTACTGAAGGTGCACAAAGATTTGAAGAATCCTCCAGGAGGGCCGATTGTATTTTTCTTTGGGAGTTTCCTTGAAGTAACCTCAGAGTATGTAGGTCACTATTTGTTCTCCTTTGTTAAGAAGCTACCCTCTTATATATATGATAGTAGAGATTTTATAAGAAAACTAAATGCCTTACATTTAGAGGAACACTTTCTCCTCATGACTTTGGGTGTAGGCTGCCTCTACACCAGCATACAACATTATGATGGCATTAAGGCCTATGTACATTTTGAGAGCTTGTCCTATTATTTGCACACAACACACTCACATTGTTACAGGTAATTAGAGTTAATCTAGCAGAAAATATCTTGATAGTTCCCAATGCTTTGTATAGAAAGCAAAAAAGAAAAGTGATGGACACTTTCTATTCCTACAGCTACATAAAAGTGTCGCTCGGCTGGTAAAAGGAGCAGGAGGTATGGTCAGATGGTTTCACAGATTACACTGATACAGTGATGCTATGGCTGAAGTACAATATTTACAAACTCTGTATTATTTGGAATGGCAATGTGCCAACAGGCAAAGAATTAATAAGTGACATCAACAACTATGAAAATAACATGACATTCACTATGAATATCCATCTTACTATAATGGAATAACAAGATGTTCTAGTTGAAAAACAGGTGAACAAAGTAGAAAGTGGCATATATGACAAATCTACTGCCAGGAAAAGTGTTCTCTGTGCATGCAGGAGCATCCACTGTGGGAAGACTCTACTGGCAATGAAAAACTGCAACAGGGATAGAACTTTTAAAGAAGTTAAGCAAGACATATTGAATCAATTCATGAAAGAGAGTATCCCATGTATCTTATCATATCTATTCAGTGCGCTGCCCCTCAACTACTCAAGTAAACCTCCCAATATAGACTCTATCCTGCTGGACTTAGAATGGGGCTTGAAACGGCTCAGGGTTGAATTGCTTAAACTGAGACTTCCGGTATTAGGAGCAGCTTCTGACTATGAACTATACTAATTGACTACGCAACTCTAGTGGGCCACTTGATGGAGAAAATGAATCTCACACACCAGGAAGGGCAATCCTTGGCCATCCCCACAATAAAAGCCATAATGCAGACTGTATTACATCCCAAGCCCATAAATGAGCAGAAATACGTGGTTGAGAACCATGTGCACAAACTGCAGAGGTGATACAAATATGTCCTATGCCCCGTCTTCCCTATAACTTGCATTCTGACCATACCATACCAGGAGTGCTGGGAGAGGATCCTTGATTGGTGGAAAGTGAGAACAGAGCACTTGGGGGGGTCTGTTCACTATTGTGATCCATGTGGATTTTCAGAACACTGCATGTATGGACAGTTTCTTCTGTGGCAAAACTACAGGAACTCTGGACTGTGGGGCATGAACAACTGGCTATCCATCAAAGAGTGAGAATGCTATGCTCCATTAGAGGCAAACACAAAGCTATCACAGTACAGCACACTAAGCGAACATACAAAATGCTCTTTAGACCAACTTTGGGCAGATGGTCGGCTGATTTAGGCACCCAGCTGAGTGAGAACGAATGGACAAGTGTTTGAAATGGGGTCTTTGGTTGGCAGTCAGGTAACCCCTTGTCCAAGCAAGGACCCTCACTCTCGTATGGGTAAAAGAGAATCACCCTCAGCTAACCCCTGCTTACCCCCTTGGTAGCTTGGCACAAGCAGTAGGCTTAACTGCAGAGTACTAGGTGTAAAGTATTTGTACCAACACACACAGTAACTTAATGAAAACACTACAAATTGACACAACACAGGTTTAGAAAAATAGGAAATATTTATCTAAACAAAACAAGACCAAAACTACAAAAATCCACAATACACAAGTCATCAATTAAAAAGCAAAAAGAGTCTTCATGTAGTTTTAAACACACACTAACACTGTTAGCGTGAAAATGTACCTTGGGTGCGTCAAAGAAAACCCTGCACGGGTGAGTGTGCGTCAAAAAGGGCTTGCGATGCGTCGATTTCACTCACGAGCAAGACCTGGCATCGTTTCTCCTTTCGTCGGGTCAGGGCGCGTCGTTTCTTCTCTCCGCAGGAGAGTGATGCATCGATCCAGTCAGCACTCTCAGATCCGGGCAGGCCTTGCATTATTTTTACACGCCCAGCGGTACTAGCGTCGGAAATCCAGCTGCATGATGATCCGCAAACCATGCAAAGCGGGTTGTGATCTCACCAGCTTCCATCAGCGATGCTGCGCGTAGTTTTTCCAGCCCTGTGCGTTGATCATCTGGTCGCGTTGCAGCCGAGTGTCAAATTTCAGCCGCGAAGCCGGCAGCACGTGGGTTTTTCAGCTGCAGATCGGAGTTGCGCTGATCTTTTCCCCATATGGCGTTCTGTGCATGAATTTCTTCCTCTTTGGCTGTCAGCTTCTCCTTTCAGGGTCCCAAGAACTGGATAGGCACCACTTGGCAGAGTAGGAGTCTCTACAGAGACTCCAGGTGCCGGCAGTGAGAAGTCTTTACTGTCCCTGAGACTTCAAACAACAGGAGGCAAGCTCTAAACCAAGCCCTTGGAGATCTTCATAAGATGGAAGGTCCACAAAGTCCAGTCATAGCCCTCTTACTCTGGCAGAAACAGCAACTACAGGGTAGCTCTACAAAGCACAGTCACGGGCAGGGCAACTCCTCTTCCTCAGCACTTCAGCTCTCTCCAGGCAGAGGTTCCTCTTGGTTTCCAGAAGTGTTCTAAAATCAGTGGTTTTGGGTGGCCTTTTTATACCCATATTCTCATTTGAAGTAGGTCTACTTCAAAGTAAAGTCTCTTTTGAATGTGAAATCCTGCCTTGCCCAGGCCAGGCCCCAGACACTCACCAGGAGGTTGGAGACTGCATTGTGTGAGGGCAGGCACATCCCTTTCAGGTTTGAGTGACCACTCCTCCCCTCCCTTCCCAGCACAGATGGCTCATCAGGAATTGCAGACTATACCCCATCTCCCTTTGAGTTACTGTCTAGTGTGAGGTGCAACGAGCCCAACTGCCAAACTGACCCAGACAGGGAATCCACAAACAGGCAGAGTCACAGAAGTGTCACTTTCAAACACACAATCTTAAAATCAACTTTACTAAAAGATGTATTTTTAAATTGTGAGCTCAGAGACCCCAAACTCCTCATGGCCATCTGCTCCCAAAGGGAATCTACACTTTAATCAAGATTTAAAAGTAACCCCCATGTTAACCTATGAGAGGGACAGGCCTTGCAACAGTGAAAAACGAATTTAGCAATATTTCACTGTCAGGACATATAAAACAGATTACTATGGCCCTGATTATGACCTTGGCGGACGGCGGAGGCCGTCCGCCAAGGTACCGCCGCCAAATGACCGCACCGCGGCGGCCATTCAGACATTTCCTCTGGGCCGGCGGGCGCTCTCCAAAAGAGCGCCCGCCGGCCCAGAGGAAATGCCCCTGCAACTAGGACGCCGGCTCAGAATTGAGCCGGCGTAGTTGCAGGGGTGCGACGGGTGCAGTTGCACCCGTCGCGTATTTCAGTGTCTGCTTTGCAGACACTGAAATACTTTGCGGGGCCCCCAGGGGCCCCGCGGCACCCCCTACCGCCATCCTGTTCCTGGCGGGAGACCCGCCAGGAACAGGATGGCGGTAGGGGGTGTCAGAATCCCCATGGCTGCGGCGCGCGCTCCGCAGCCATGGAGGATTCTGTAGGGCAGTGGTAAACCGGCGGGAGACCGCCGGTTTACCCTTTCTGACCGCGGCTGAACCGCCGCGGTCAGAATGCCCTCGGGAGCACCGCCAGCCTGTTGGCGGTGCTCCCGTGGTCGGTGACCCTGGCGGTCACCGGCCGCCAGGGTCAGAATGACCCCCTATATGTCCTACCTTAACCATACATTGCACCCCACCCTTGGGGCTACCTAGGGCCTACCTTAAGGGAGTCTTACAGGTAAGAAAAGGAAAGGTTTAGGCCTGGCAAGTGGGTACACTTGCCAAGTCGAATTTACAGTTAAAACTGCACACACAGACACTGCAGTGACAGGTCTGAGATATGATTACAGAGCTACTTACGGGGGTGGCACAACCAGTGCTGCAGGCCCACTATTAGCATTTGGTTTACAGGCCCTGGGCACCTCTAGTGCACTCTACTAGGGACTTACTAGTAAATTAAATATGCCAATCATGGATGAACCAATTACATACATATTTTGTAAAGAAGCACTGTATCTAGGATATGGCGCAGCAAGGTGCAGGGTAGAGGGCAATAGAGTGAACATTTTTGACGCAATTGAAGTACTGTTCAGGGTTAGTAGTGGAAAACTTTGGCTCTAACCCTGAACAGTACAAAGGGGCCCATTGTAAACAATGGTGTGCCCCCTTTCAATACCTGTTCTGAGCAGGCGTTAAAAGTGCTAAAAAAATGACTCAAAGAAATCAGTTAGATTTTTCTGTGCCATTTTTTCGGCCCCCCTAACAGGGGAAAGCCCCTTTGCATATATTATGCATGACGCATGTATAATGTTGCGCAAAAGAGTTACAAAGTGGCGCAACGCATGCATTGCACCACGTTGTAAATATGGCGCGGGGAAAAGTCCACCTTAACACCACCTTAGTGTCAAGGTGGAGCTAAAGTGGCAATAGGTCCTCTTAAAAGTGGGCCTATGTTTTGTATCCCTATTCCTATTATACTAAAAAGGCATGTCGCTCGTTAGAAATGAGGTCTTTGGTTGGCAGTCAGGTTACCCCTGGCCAAGTGAGGACCCTAAACTCAAGTCAGGGCAAAGGAGAAACACACCTGGTTAACCCCCACTCACCCCCTTGGTAGTTTGGCATGAGCAGAAAGGCTTACCCCAGAAGCAATGTGTAAAGTGTTTGTACCAATACACACAGTAATACAGTGAAAACACTGCAAAATGAACACCACACCGGTTTAGAAAAATAGGCAATATTTATCTAAATCAAACAAGACCAAAATGACAAAAATCCAACAGACAGAAGACAAGTTGTGAATTTTCAAAAGGATAAGAGTCTTACTCCATAGAAAACAATGGAAACATTGTTGCTGCACAAAGTACCTGGTTTGTGTCAAAAATAAAGCTGCAGGGGCGAGCGTGATTTGGAATAGTCCGCAATGCGTGGATTCCTTACTCGCAAGTGAGGCTGTGCATTGTTTGCTTCTCCTGTCGGGTCGGCGATGCATCGCTTTTCTCCATCGTACAAGAGTGATGCCTTGATTTCTAGACAGGGCACCTCGGATCTGCACATGTTCACGATGACTTTGACACCCAGCGACGATGCGTGAGAAATACGGTTGCATGGTGTTAGAAAACCGTGCTGCGTGGGGTTTGCTCATTATCAGCAGCCACAAGCGGGTGTTGCATCGTTTCTCCAGCCGTGATGCATCAATCTCCCAGCTGCGATGCAAATGGAGCATTGATTTTAGCCGCGAAGCAGGTGGCGCATCGTTTATCAGCCACGTTGCAGGTGGTGCATCAATAATTTCCACGCACAGTGTTCTGTGCGTGGATTTTAGTCTTTGTTCTGCCAACTTCCCCTTTAAAGTGCCCACAGACAGGATGGGGCACCACGTGGCAGGGCAGGAGTCTCAGCAGAGAGTTCAGGTGCTTGCAGAGGAAGTCTTTGATGACCCTGAGACTTCAAAAGAAGAGGCAAGCTCAGTTCAATCCCTTGGAGATTCTTTTCAAGCAGGAATGCACAACAAGGTCCAGTCTTTGACCCCTTTCACAGACAGAAGCAACAGCTGCAGGATAGCCCAACAAAGCACAGTCACAGGTAGGGGGAGCACTTCTCCTCAGCTCTTCAGCTCTTTTCCTTGGAAAAGGTTCTTCTTGGTTCCAGGAGTGATCTAAAAGTCTGGGGTTTTGGGTCCAATACTTATAGCTCTTTTTGTCTTTGAAGTTGCCCAACTTCAAAGAAAAGTCTCTGTTGTTTACAGAATCCTCCCTTGCCCAGGCCAGGCCCCAGACACACACCTGGGGGTTGGAGACTGCATTGTGTGAGGGCAGGGACAGCCCATTCAGGTGTAAGGGACCACTCCTCCCTCCACTCTAGCCGTGTTGGCTCATCAGGATATGCAGGCTACACCCCAGCTCCCTTCGATTCGCTGTCTAGAGGGGATTCACAAATAGCCCAACTGTCAGTCTAACCCAGACAGGGAATCCACAAACAGGCAGTGTCACAGAATAGTTTAAGCAAGAAAATGTCTACTTTCTAAAAGTGGAATTTTCAAACTAACAATCTAAAAACCAACTTCACTATCAGATGTATTTTTAAATTATGAGTTCAGAGACCCCAAACTCCAAATTTCTATCTGCTCTCAGAGGGAAGCTGCACTTTAAGGATATTTAAAGGCAGCCCCATGTTAGCCTATGAGGGAGATAGGCCTTGCAACAGTGAAAAACGATTTTGGCAGTATTTCACTATTAAGACATGCAAAACACATCAGTAAATGTCCCACCTTTAACATACACTGCACCCTGCCCATGGGGTTTCTAGAGCATACCTTAGGGGTGCGTTACATGTATAAAAAGGGAAGGTTTAGGGTACACTTGCCAGATTGCATTGACAGTTTAAAACTGCACACACAGACACTGCAGTAGCAAGCCATGTTTACAGGGCTACTTATGTGGGTGGCACAATTAGTGCTGCAAGCCCAGTAGTAGCACTTGCTTTACAGACCCTGGGCACCTCTAGTGCACTTTCTAGGGACTTATTAGCAAATCAAATATGCAAATCAGGGATAACCAACCATAATCACAATTTATACAGGAATCACTTGCACTTTAGCACTGGTCAGAAGTGGTAAAGTGCCCAGAGTACCAAAAACCAGCAAAAACAAAGTCCAGCACACAGTCAAAAATACAGGAAGCAGGCAAAAAGACAAGGGAAACCACACCAATGAAGCCAGGTCTAACAGATAAAATGCCAAACAAGGTCAGTTCTGATTTGCATATGGCTGGGTCCAAACTGGGGTGGTGTGGCGGACAAAAAAACACAATGGATTTACCCAGATCTTTGTGACTGGGGGTGAAAGTTTGCATTGTTCAGCATTCTGTCCATCGTCTGTTCTTTTTTATTTTGCCACCCTAAGGGAAAAGGGTATGCCCAGACAAGGGTCCTGTTCTCACTACAACACGGAATTCAAGCTAGCCTAGTTTATGAGAGGGGGATACCCTGAAACTGGTCCCAGAATGCTTGATTCTGGTCTAAGGAGGACATGGCCTGGCAGTTTGTGCTGGATTGTTCCCATAGAGAACAGGGTCAAGACTGATTTGCATATGGCTGGGTTCAAACTTGGGTGGTGTGGTAGGCAAAAAACAATGGATTAAATTCAAATCTTTGTGACTGGGAGTGAATGTTTGGATTGTTCAGCATTCTGTCCATCATATGTTCTTGTTGCTTTTGTCACCCTAAGTGGGAACGGTATGCCCATACGTGGGTCCTGTGCTCACTGCACCACTGGATTCAAGCTAGCTTGGCTGATGAGGGTTGATTCACTGAAACCAGTCCCAGGTTGCTTGATTCTGGTCCAGGGAGGACCTGGCCCAGCAGTTAGGGCTGGACTATTCCCATAGGGAATAGGGTCAAGGCTGATTTGCATATGGCTGGGTCCAACCTGGGGAGGCGTGGTGGGCAAAAACATGATAAATGAATCTCAGATCCGTGTGACTTGGGGTGGATGTTTGCATTGTTCAGCATTCCGTCCATTGTCTGTTCTTTTTGCTTTTGATAATAGATTTCTCACACTGTCCAGCAAACAACTTGCTGTGGATTAGCAAAAGTCAAAGAAATCAAATACACAGTATTCCCTCCATAGCTAACTTGGATAAATGGCAAAATATTATGAATATTTCATACCAACAGCTGAATGGTTTGGTTTAGAACTGTATCTTTAATTCAACACTTTCAGGTCCCAACAGGTGTTTTTTTTGGCCAGTGGACACAAATAGTTCTCAAATCCACACAGGATTTTAGAGAAAGCAGACCGGACCCTCATTATATCACCACATATCATTCTAATGTTATCGCCACTTATAGCGTGGGTAAATTATGTCAACTTTGGCTGTGACAATCCACGTTAACAGCTGTTGAAGAACACCTCTCTCTCCTTTCTGAAGAAATAGAGTTACAAATATCTTGTTAGCTACTCCTCTCTTGATGGAGATATCTGCACAGAAAACAGTAGGGAAGGCAGAGGCTTAATTTCCGCTCCTACGTTTGTGAACAGCATTTTGTAGTTTATTTGTAGTTATATTGAAGTAGTACAAAACGTACTACAAAGTGCTTTTTGTAAATAGGCCCCACAGTTTCTATGTCTAACCTACAATTCCCATTCTCAGTATATTTATTGTCAAATGTTTAGTGAATTAAGCTGGATATTTTCCACTGTAAGCCTTTCTGGTTCCTATGTGTGAGTTTTTTCCGTTTATCACGAACGTCAATAAAATATTTAAAAATAATATTTTATGTATAACAGTTTGGAAAAAAGTTTTATCCACATAGACAATTAGTTGAAAAGGTTAGCTTGACTCTGCATACCTTTTCAATGCTGTTTTTGTATTTCTTTATGGTTACATTTTCTCACTTCTACAGAGGTCAAAGAAGGGCATTGTAATGCTACATAAATAAATAAAAAAAATATTTTTTGGGTTTCTCTAGAAAGAAGAAGGGTGCCTTTGGACCTATGACCTATGACTTGGAGATATTGATCAGGTTGCCCAAAGACTTTTGTGAACTATGTTCCAAAAAGCAGAGGCATCCTAACTACTACTGTGCGAATGGGTAAGTAGACTGCGGAACCTGCTGCTAGTAGCCTGTAAGCAACAAAGGATTAAAAATGAAATATTTGTAGGTATCACCACTGTGGGACAATTATTTTCTGCAAAAGGATATAGGTTACATTTCCCTTATGATACTTGTCTCTGAGAGTGACCACATTTACATTTTGGGATACATTGGATCCCAAAATACATAAAAGACAACAAAGAGATCACTAGATGTGTTTCAAACCCCCTATTGGCCTCTGAGTTTCCAATACCATGAGCATTGGTAACTCTGGGAGTGAGTAAACACCCTAATAGAAGGTAAATTATAAAAGGGGAATTAATGTGAAATCAGGAACACCTCACTCAGTTCACTTAATAATTCCTCATTTTTGCTTGAGTTCAGGCAGGCGTATCATCTGGTTGAGTAGCCGAAGTCTCTAGGTGAAAATCACTGGACCTTCACAATTATAGTGTGTGTTGTAATCTTGATGGTGTGAGGAACATCTGTTACTAGCCCCAAATGAATTAACCCAGGATTTTTATGGCTGATTTAGATGTTGGCAGAGGGGAATACTCCATCACAAATGTTACGGATACCCCCTGCGCTATATTAGGATCCCATTATATCCTATGGAGGCCATAATACAGCAGGTGGGATACCCATCATGTTTGTTATGGAGTATTTAATCCGCTGAAATCTAGATCAGACCCTTAATAGGGGCCTAAGGAGACTGCTATTTCAACAACCAAGCAAGGGGAGGATAGGACTAACGGAGATTGGTGGTGCCTGCTTCCCACGATATCTTTCAGTGTATGTGTTGTTCTGTAAAATGTAAGCCCAGACCGGCTTAGAAATTCAGCAGAAACAAACACAAATTAAATTACATTAAAAATATTAGCAGAAGCAAAATATATGTTTTTCATATTACTTTTCTGAGTACAGTAATGGGAACGACTTTTCATTCTGCTGTGTTCTGGAGGAAATGTAAAAGGTGTTAAATCAGTGGATAGAACAAAGGCCATTACATAAAAACAGTCATATCCATTCACCGAAAAGATTACTTAATTAAAATAGCTAATGCCTCAGCCTGCACAGTGTAAGGTGAAATGTCAGTATGTGTTAAAGTAAACATTATTTCAACAGTTCACAGACTGAAGCTTCAAGCAGATTGCAATCCGTAGCACATGCAGAGGTATTATCTGCACACTAAGCTAATTATGAAACTGGTAATGCTGAGATACTGCACAGCCTTATAGCTTAGAAAACGCACCAACAACTTTTATTGTATTTGAGGAGGAACAGGGGAGAATATGCCACTGCATCTCCCCTGCTGGAACGTATATAGAGAGGTCATTTACACAGGTATCTATGATTTAATTATGGGTCTCCCCAATGTTTAAGGGAGATAAACTTGTTCAACCGATATCTTTCGACAGTCCTTACTCTTTCTGCCTTAATCCGAGCACAGTCTAGATTTCCCAACCTGGATTGATTTGCACTTATCTTTTCACTGTCTTGATTATGAATACTCTCCCACACATAGTGGAATCTTGAATTTTGGGGTTCACCCAGAACTAGACTTTTTATTTATTTTGTTAGATGGGCAGAATTCCATATAACGCCTGGATTTTGACTTAACCAAAATAGTAGAATATTTTACCATTTTGTGTAGCACTCAGTTTTGAATGTCTTTTTGTCCCTCAGTGACTGGTATGAGTAAAGAAAGTCCCCTTCAGAGAGATTTTCCTTAAAAAACTCATGTTCTACTTGAACCAGTGCCTGGTCAGTATCTTGCATGCCTATTTTTTGCATGAGATAAGCTTTTCCACCCACCTTGCAATTAAGGACAAAGAGTTTTTTTGATTCACAAATCTTAACCGGAGCTATTGAACACAAATGGTTTCATACCAATTCTATTCCGTCAACCAATTATATGATGTCCCCCAATTTGGAATCTTCATAGTTAGGAAGAGAACCGATAATGCTGCTATAATTGTTAATCTTTGCTGCGTGAAGGGAATAATATAAATATTGTGTTCAATGTAGCAAATTATATTAGAGAATGACACATATTGTGTGATAAATTAGAGTGGGCTGTTGCGAAACGGTTAAGAAAATGAGTGAGTGTGACTTAAAATGCTTTTCAACAATTCCACTCCACGTCCACTCTTTCATGCTTGAAAACAGTAGAGTATACTTTAGGTCAATGGAATAGTCCTGAAAAATGGCGCAGTGCAGAGTGCCACTTCAACTTAATCCTGCTGTTTAACATCCATAAGCTAATACTGATACATGTACTAGGTCAACAGAAGGTATTCTTCGGAGTGTACCCTAATGACATGGAATTTTCCAGGTTACCTTGAAAAGCATCCAGGGAGTAAGTTAAACATCTTCATATGGTCACACTGCCACTGCCCAGTCAAAATGTTCTTTTGGGAGACAAAAGGAGCGAAAGGAAGGCGCCGTCGCTGCTGCTGCTGGGAGACACTGTGAGCGCAGGAGCCCAGGAGCCAGAGTTGGAGCAGGAGCCGGAGGGCCAGAGCAGAGGTGGGGAGATAGACGTGGAGGCGAGCAGGCACCGGACCTCAACGGCTGCAACAAAAATGGTAACTGCAGCAACTGCATCAACCGCGGCAAGTGAGCCTGCCCACCTGCTATCTCCACTCGCTGTACCCTTGCTGCACTCTCGCCGGCCCTCCACCAGCACCTTGGCAGTGTGCTCACCCCTGGTCACAGCCTACGGTCTCCTCTGCTGCCCCCGTCACCTGCATCCGCTGGGCTGAGTGCCGGCAGGTGCTGGGGTGCTCCCCTCGCATCCCTCGGTTACTGTGCCTCCCTGCTTCCTTGCTTCCCCCGGCAGCCTGCTTGGGGTGGGCTGAGCCCCAAAGGGGTGGTGGCAGGAAGCAGGGAGTCCGTGAGGGCCTGCAGTGGCACCCCAGGACAGCTTGGCTAAGCCTCTGGTGGCGGAGGCAAGACAGCAGGGGGGCTGGGCCAGGTCAGGCAGGGCTAGGCAGGGCAGGGCAGGGCTGGGTGATGCCAGCTTTGCAGGGGACATCATGGGCAGAGGATGAGTAAAGACTGGTAAAAGACTGGCAAGGGATTGATAAACTGAAAAGTTGGGGAAGAGGCTGCCCAGAGATTCACCTCATCTCACTGCACACTAGTCATCACAGCACTACAAGCTGCTGCCAACCAGCTAATCAGCTAACCTCCCATTGCTGTAGTACACCTCTTCCTGCTACTCCTGCTATTCCAGCTATTCCTGCTACTACCGACTTGCAAATGCCCTGCAACTGTCCTGCAACTGCCCTGGAACCTGAGTCCTGATGAGTACAGTGGCTTTAGAAGCTGCTGCGAGTGCGTGCCCAGCACCCTGCAGAAGCGGCTTGGGTAGCGCTGAGTGCGGCTTGCAGGGTGCCTGGTGAGCCACATTCGCCTGGGCCCATCTTTCTACCTCATTGAACCGAATCTGCAAGAACACCAACACCACAAACGTTACAGCAGACAAGTGGACACCGAGCAGACACTGAAGGCAATGGGGTCGGTGAAGCCAAGGAAATTCCCGGTGCAGTCCAGCAAGAGAAAGAAGGCACGCTATAGCGTTCCCCCCGGTGGACATCCAATCAACGGGTGGGTCAAATGGGTCCTGGATGAGGGGCAAGAGTGACCACTGGCCAGCCCAAAATAACAACAAAATTCCAGTTTTTAATAGATGGAGAAGCTGCCATCTACTCATCTACTGCTTCGAGCACTGGTATTCCTGTCCTATTAACACCTCTGGTGATAATCGGAGCCAAGCAACAATCCTTATCTCTGATTCCCAACAATAATCTCAGTACACCACAGCACGCAGCCACCATGGTACTAGGTGAGCCAGAGCTAACATCCAGTGGCATAATAACTGGCATAGCAATGGGCACTACAACTATAACTGGCTCTTCCTTGTATAAAGCCAGCTGAAAAGCCACAGATATGGGCAATGAAGTAGGGGCGACAATGAAAGGAGGGATACTGGAAAGATCTGCCCTGTCAGGAGCACGAAATGACTGGGATGAACCTATTCAGCATAACTCATTCCGTCAGGTAGTGGGACCAAGCTGAGGCTGCCAAAACATCAGTCCGGGAAAGATGGAACACGAGCAGAATGAGACAAGCATGAAAAAGCTCTCATTGAACCAAAAGATCTAGCAAATTGGAGTACAACTGTCCCTTTCTGCAAACAGGTGTGGCACAGAGTCCAACAAGACAGGGCACTGCCAGACCGAAGTCGAGCCCAACACAGAGGCTGACTTTGACGACCTAACACCGAAAGAATGGAACAAGCTCTTCGCTTCATTTTCGTTGGAGAAAGGAAATGAGTGCCCAACTGCACACCAGGAACCCTGTACTCCGGATACCCGGGGTTCTCACCACAACCTTGGAGGACCCCTCCTGACAGCAATAGAGGATCCCCCAGGGAGGCGGAAGATAGAGCCTGGCAAGCACTGCTCTGGACCATCCAGACAATGGCTGATGCACTCAGCTATCACTCAGCTAAGATGGATGTGCAAGTGAAGATTCTGAGTTCAGTAGCTTCCTATGTGGCTGGTATAGACAAGCACATTGTTGATCTCAATAACTTCATCAAGAGGGCTCATGAAGTAACCAATGACATTGCTCCAAGATGCTGCTGTTCTGCACCCCTGGGCAAATTAAGCCAGCTACCAAGCGTACTAGGGAGCATAATAAAAGACCTGGAAGACAAGAAGGGTACACATACTACCCCCACGCAATCACAAGGAGGCTGCAATAGTGCATACAGTGACAAACATGACAGTGTGCCCAAAGGTAAGGGAACTATGCTTGGAGAAGCAGCCTCAAACAGCCAGGACCCCTTCCCCTCTGAGGGAAACCTTTAACATCGCTGGGGAGGGGAGGAGAGCATCACCGTGTAATCTGAAAATAGAGTCAATCACTGGCAAAAAGAGCAATGATAACACTAAATACCAGGCAGTGCAAACAGAGAAAATAGATGAGTCCAAAAGGACTCAGAGGAGGAAACCACAGCACAAAAACTACCTCAAAACCGCATGGCTGTAAACCTACTTGACATCTAATCAGACAGTTCATGGATGAAACACCGGCGGCACTGACCAGCAACTCGGCAGCCCCTGAGGCAACTTACCTCAAAGAGCATGAAACTGAGCCACCCACAGTAAACCTCATCTAGTCCAAGCAACCAAAGGATAAGATCTGCAGCTCTGAGGCGGCCCCTGAGACAAGGAAAGACCACCCGCAACACCAGTTCCGAGGTGGCTCACCCCTCAAACCTTTGTGGCAGGACATCCCGGCCCACGAGGCGTGCTCAACTGAGCCATGGACATCCAATGACTGCCAAGAGGCAATAGAAATGCAAGGCCACATGCCTCAGAGAGGAGTACAAATGTTTATCCCACTCACTCACGAACAGACCACCATATGCTCAGGAGCCAGATCAGCTATCTCCGAATGAAGTTGGGAGTCAGTCTTTAGCTGCCTTTCAGCCAGAATCAACACCCTGGTCAGGAGGATGACCAGTTTTGGCACCAATGCAACTTCCCTAAACCACCCCTCAGACAAGTTTTACACCCTGCTGTCCTCAGGAGGATGAGAATGAGAAAGGTTGGGCCAAACTCATCCTGGACATTAAACATAAAAATGCCAGCAAATTCTGGAATACGGTAAATGCCCTAGAAAACCCACTAGTTCCAGTCCTGGACTCAAACATCTTGGAAGTGGATTGGGCGTCCTTCTTGAAACATCATTTTCAGCAAACCAAAGGTGAAGAGGATCATGCTACCATCAGAGGATTAAGTAGGCCCACCCAGACTGATAACCCAGATGTGTTGAATGCCAGTAATGCAGACAGCAAACTCGCCATCTCCAGGGCAGGAATCCAACAGCTAATAGTCAGAGGGAGGAAGACGGGAGCCCCCGGCCCAAATAGAGTTCCTCAGGCTATCTATAAACTAGACCCCTCTAAGTGGGCCAAAGTCATGACACCCCTCTTCAATCACACCCTGGCCGGAGAACCAATCCCGGAATCCTGGAGGAAATCCATAATCTCTCCAATATACAAAGGCGGCGATAAATCAGATCCTAGAAATTACCGACTGATTGCGCTAAACGATAATGAAGCAAAGTACTTTGCTCCCGAGCTCCTTGAACATCTGGTTGACTTAGCCGGTCAAGAATCAATAAGACCCCCACAAACCATACGAGGTTCACCAGTAACTCAGGCACGGAGACCAATATTATGGCCCTATCTCTCATACTAGATTCCTCAACGGCCGCGAAACTCCTGCTCTAGCTCTGCTTTATTGACTTCAAAACAGCCTTCATCAGCATCAAGCGAAGCAGGCTCCAGGGGGAAACTCAAAAGCTGGAAAATCCCACAGCAGCTCCTGAACACCAATGAGACCCTGTACACCAGTACGTGGGTTAGGAATAAACTGGGCAATGGATCAATCCTATCTAGGAAGATCCCAACGACAAGAGGCTAAAAGCAGGGCTGTGTTTTGGTCCCCACTTTATTCAATCTCTTCATGGCTGACTTTTCAACTGTGCCCTCTTCAACCAACTCCCATGCACCACCACTAGGGAAGAAGCAACTGTCGAACCTCCTATATGCAGATGACATTGTGCTACTCAGTAGAACAAGGATAGACATGCAATGTCTCTTGAAAGCCACTGAAGATTACTCCCTTGAGAATTGGCTGCAAATCAACCTTAAAAAAACAAAATCATCATTCTAGGCAAGGGATCCCTGAGGGGGGTCACAACCTGGGAACTAAGTGGGAGCACGCTTGAAGAAACAGTAACTTATAAATATCTGGGTCTCCTCTTTCACTGTCACGGATCCTTTATTAAACATAAAGATGAAATAAGACAGAAGGGTGCTTCGGACATTGGCAACCAAACTGAACAAGTAGATGCTCAGCCCACTTTTAGAAGTAGCAAGAGCTAAGGTTGTCCCAATGCTAGCTTATGGAAGTATTGCACTTCGCGGTAGAGACGCAAAGGTCTTTGATGACACCATAGTGAGTATTTACCGGCAAATGTTCAAGCCCCCAAGTTATACATCTCCAGCCTAGATAAGGCTTGAGTTTCAGCTTACTCAAACAGTCTCTAGCAAGGCGCACAGCTTTCATCAACTTCTTTTTGATAAAACAAGGAGTGCAGCCACGAACACCATAAACTACAACATATGGGTAGAAATAATGATGAAGCCCTGCTCACCGGCATGAAAATACCTTGACACTTCAATAAAGCAGCTTGACATCAAGAGCATTTGGTCAATGGAGCTCAACCACAAACTATTGAAACCTAAACCAAAAAAGCAACAAAGCTTTTGTTCCTTACTGAAGACAAGGCAACCTTTGAGAAAAGGTGACACACCTGGTTAGTTTTAAATAAATATAAGACCCTAGCCCCCCAGCCATATCTGGGAGGAGTCTTAAGCTACAGCATCAAGAAGAAGTACCTGCTTTATCACATGGGGGATCTCCCAGTAGGCAGACATAAGAGTCCATGGCAGCGGCCCGAAAAGACAAACTCTGCCGGCTATGCGGGTCAACAGTCAAAACTGTGTCCCACATGCTTTGCCTTTGCTCCAGGGCTCTGAAGGAGCGCCGCCGTCTCCTGCATCCACTGCTGGTTCATCTGGGGGTCCGCACATGCAGACATGCCTTAATCCTGCCAACCAAAATCTGAACTCCCATACGGTGAGATACCTGGAGGGTGTGGAGTGCGTCTTAGCTGATGCAACCATGGCAGACTACATGACAGAGGTATATGCCTTCTGCCGGGGAGCAATAACAATAATGCCTAAATAACAAATGATACTTCAATTTGATACAAGTGTAATGGCTTTACTTTATGGGCTTTATTTTATATAATTGTAATGGTCTGATTGTATGTGTTTTTATTGTGTACAAGTGCAATGGTTTTTATTAAGTAGGTGCACTGATAATAAAATTAGACAATATACAAACATATGGTTACACCCATGAATGCTGGACTAGATGACAGGTTTTCTCCTGCCCAAATGTAACAAAGACTTGAATACTATTGACATGAGACACTCCATGTAATTGGCCCATAAAGAGGAGTCAGTCACATGACCAAAAGCTTAACAAGCTATGAATTATATTCAACACAGATATTGTACATGAACCCCAAAATATTGCCCCCCCCCCCCAAATATTGGCATATGTCTCAATTTACAGTTGTCAATGGAACACCCTCCAACTTCTTCAAATATATAAATCGTTACGAACAGTTCAGCCTGAACTACCAGGCCAGGTCCTCTGTGAACAAGAGCACAAGCAACCCAAGACCTGTTTTGCCCTTATTTGGGTTTAACAGGGAGGACTATGTCATGGATGGTAACTCGGGGTGGACTGTTATTATTGGAGTATGGTCAAGACTGATTTGCATATGGCTGAGTTCAAATTGAGGTGGCATAGTGTGCAGAATAACAAAGGACTGGGATGCGGCCCACAGTAATTTCTAGTGACTGAGATTATTTCAAGCATTCACTCCATAACTTTTTTGTACACTTCAATGTGACAAACTAAGTGGGACGATTATGATCAGATGTGGGCCCCTTCTACACTGTGCCACTGGACCCAAGCTCTACCTGAATCATTGGCAGTGCGAACGGCGGAGGTCTGAAATCACATCAGACAGAACACCATGTTACACTGGATAGTTTGAATACCTTCCATCTGACACACATCCACACACCAGACACACCTTCAAACTGCACTATATAACACATCCCTACATGACCCACAATACTTTGCAGCCAGAATGCCAAACACAGCCACAGACAATCAACAGTTTAGAGAGTAACAAAAAGCAAGAATAGGCACCCATTAACATTTCACTATGCATCACACACCTGCACAACATACTCAACACACATTTTACTACCACACATAACCCACAACAACCATCACCCACTCACATCACAGCACCTACACCTCACCATTTACCTTTTTCTGCAGCCTTTCACTTTGAACACCATCTTCACTTTGAACACCATCTTCACCACCACCATCAGTCTTGACCCTGTTCTACATGGGAGCAGTCCAGCCCGAACTGCCAGGCCAGGTCCTCCCTGGACCAGAAAAAAGCATCCAGGGACCGGTTTCAGGGTATCACTCTTCATCAGCCAGACTAGCTTGAATCTGGTAGCACAGGACCCACGTCTGGGCATACCCTTTTCACTTGGGGCGACAAATGCAGAAACAGCAGATGATAGACGGAATGCAGAGTAAATTTGATCAAGACTGATTTGCATATGGCTGGGTCCTAACTGGAATGGCATGTCAAGCAAAAAAAACTAATGGATTAAACCCAGATCTGTGACTGGGGGTAAGTGTTTGATTTGCTCTGCATTCCGTCCATCATCTGTTGTTTTTGCATTTGTCGCCCCAAGTGGGAAGGGTATGCCCAGATGTGGGTCTTGTGCATGCTATGCTACCACTTTGAGGAGGTGTCCCCATTGTCATGTCACATTCATACATTGAGAAAGGTGGATTTTGTTCAGGGTGGATATCCTACATAGTGAAAATCATGTTGGTAATAATACATTGACATTTCATGACATAACATTGACATGTGTTCTAATACCTTTTAATCTAATGTATATGGTGTTGAGAAGGTAAGTGGGAGAGCTCCCGTCATGCTCAGCGGCTGAAGGCTGAGGCAGTAGGAGGGAGAGCGCCGAGACAGGACGCGCTGCGGCCGGAGGAATGCTGAAGCTGCCCTGGAAAAAGCAACTGAAGCCGGAGAACCACTCTGGAGCTGGGTTAGGTTGCTAGGGACGCCGATCCCTAGCTGGATTAAATCGGAAGCCGCCCGGAGCATTAGCTGAGGCCGGGCTTGCAGATGGAATGAGGAAGCTCCGGAGCTGAAAACAAAATCGGGCAAGGTTGCTAGGGACGCCGAGCCAGCCGTTCCTAGCTGTGTCAACGTGGGGGGCCTCCCCAAGGGTCGCTTTTGCCGTTGTCTCTGGATTTTTGGAGTCACATATGTCTGGCTCCCTGTTTGGGAGCCCTGGCCATTTTTTTCGAGAACTGAGAGAACTGCAAGAAACCTACATCAGAGGCGCGGAGCAGAGGTGGCTTTTTCTCAGTGGAGAGGTAACGGCTCAAGTGGATTGTTTAAGGTGCAGTGAAGCAGAGAGTTATAACTCCGCATATTTTCGGCTCAAGCTTTTTTTTTTTTTTTTCTGGAGGGTCTGCGTGTAAAACTCCCCCCGGATTTGCCTAGCACTTAAGGTATTTCACTTGGTATTACCGGTGGGGGGGGGGACATAAGGGGATAAGAGGTGAAAGAGGGGGAAAAAAAATTCTCTCCTTTCTCACTCTCTTTTGGCACTCAGTACTACCTAAAGGAGGGTTGTGGTTGAAGGGACTCAGAGAAGGACAGTATTAGGCTGACAAAGGACTTTTTTTTTTTGAGAGAGGTCTCACCCTACCTTCTCCTGTGTTTTTTTTTTCTCTCTTTTCTATTTCCTTTTTTCCCCCCCACCGCCCTCCTTTTTTTAATTTATTTTTGGTAATTCGCTAGTGCAGTTAAATTTTCTGGAAAAAATAAAAATAAAATTCTTCCTTCTGGGGAAGAGGGGAAAAATGCGGCGGTCTCCACACTTTGCAGGTCGCTCTGCTGCCAGAGCTCCCAGGGCAACTCGCACTATCAAACAGAAGCGACCAACACCTTCGGATAACCACTTGCACAAGGCTCCGGACTATGCCCTCCCTCCTTTAATCCCAGTTACGGATTCAGTCTCTAGTCTGCCTTCACCTCTCCCTGTCAGCCCTCCACCCTTAGAAGCCAATTCGTCCAGCACCCCCCTTAGTCTGGATTGTCTGTCTGATGATTCAAGGGCCCCTCCATCGGATCTGGATCCTAGCCCGGGGTTAATTGAGGGCCTGCCATTACTGATTTGGCCTATCACCGGCAGCAGCTCTGAGACAGCTAGCGATCCAACAGTGAACACTGGATCTGCTTCTAGACCCCTTTTTCCTTTGTTTGGAAGTGGAAGCAGACGGAATCGTAAGGAAGATCATTTGGTATCCAGCATTAGCCGCACTCCCCCTTCGCAGCTAATTGACTCTGCTTCACTATCAGCACAAGAGTTGATCAACAAAGCAGGGGCAAACGCAGCAACTGAAGCTTCGATCCACATTTTTTCCTCTAGTGCCTCTTCTGTTGATTTGGCCGGGTCTAAGGTGCTAAGGGAAGCCTCTGCACAGGGAATGATAGTTAAGCCAAAAAACGGGGATCCTGCGGACATCTTACTTCTGCAGATTCTAAGTGAGTTGAAAGCATTAAAAGTCTCCCAGGACGATGCAAATCAGAGAACAGAATCCCAATTGAACCTGATCTGTAGTAACATCCAGCAACTTAACTCACCAGTTACAGGTATCGAACAGCGAGTCTCTGCTCTTGAGGATACTCAGGTGACGGTAGAACCTTCTCTGGCAAAATGCCAAGCTGACCTGCTAGATCTACAAATTCGTCTGGACGATGCTGAAAATCGATCACGTAGATCCAATTTGAGCTTTACGGGAGTCCCTGAAGGGCGCAAAAACGGTCAGACGGTCACGGAGTTGGTAACAGATCTTATAAAAACTCATGTTCTAGCCGGGCCTGAGGATAAGTATCCGGATCTAACAATCATGAGAGCCCATCGGGTGCCAGCAGTCCAACCGTCAAACTCTAAATATCCTCGAACTATACTAGTGAATTTTGGGGACTTTCGTATCAAGGAACAGATTTTCCAGAAAGCAATCAGAACTAAAACCTTTCAGATTCCCGGGGACTATGCATTCAAGATTTTCTCAGCTATGTCAGTGGCAGCAGCGCATCAAAGGAGAGAGCTGAAAGATATGATTCCAGCCTCCCAGAGAGCAGGGGCGCAGGCAGGCCTCGTGCAACAATCAAAACTTAAAGTGTTTTTTCAGGGTCACTCAAACTTCATCCATACATTTGATGCTGCTAAATCTTTGTTGCATGTAATTCAAAATTCCGAACAGTCAGCACGAGAAAGGGGGGGCGGGGGGAGAACGCAAGAAAGACTATAAGGTGATATATTGAATACTAGATAAGGATTTATTGAATACTAGAAATGACAGTCTCATAGTAGAGGCCCGACCTCCTTTTAGTTTTAGTTTTTCCCCTTTTTTTTTTTTTTTTGTTGCTTGTTTTTGTCTGTTTAGTTTGTGTTTTTGTGTTTTTTTGTTTTGTTTTTTTTGGCCGTAGTGTATGGACAGACTACTCTAATTTTCTCTCTCTAGCCTCTAGCCCAGGGTGATATGACAAGGCACCTTGCTAGGAAAGAAGCGGGACAAAGGGTGGGGGAGGGATGTGGCCCGGATCATCCAGGCGGGAGGGCTCCAGGTGTGGGCCACTAAAGGGAGGGGGGGAAGGCGAGGGGGGTGGATATTAAGATCTGTTTTAGTCAATGTAAAGGATCATCACGATTGATTAGGATTTTTTTCTCCAGATTTAGTGAGGCTACAGGCACACTAGCTCAAACTTTAATTAAATGACACAATCACTTTTGCAATTAAGATTCCTATCCTGGAATATTAATGGATTAAACAATCATAGGAAAAAGTCCGCTATCGAAAAGAGGGTAATTGATCTTAATCCCTCAGTTATATTTCTTCAAGAAACCCATATTCCATTTCATAAAGTTTCAGGTTTTCAAATGTTTAACAAAATGACTGATTTTAAAGTTCTTGCGGCAGCCTCAGCGGCTCATAGAGGGGTGGCAGTTTTTTTAGCTAAAACCCTGAGTGCACAACAGCTGGACTTTCTCTCCGACCCTGAAGGGCGTTGGTGCTGGGTTCAGTGTACAATTGCAATGGAGAGGTTCATTTTTGTTAGCTTTTATGCACCTCTGATGGATGATCCGGCCACGTATATAGACTTGTTTCACTCCCTTCTCCAGCTGACAGTGAAAATTATTATTTGTGGGATTTCAACTTTCTTCAGGACCCAGCTCTAGATTCTACCGTAAAAGGTAAGAGACAGTATAAACCTAAAGTAGCCAAGATATTTAGAGATTATGTTAAGGTGCTGGCATTATGTGATCCTTGGAGGACAAACACCCCTGACGTGAGGGAATATACCTGTATCTCTTCACGGTATAAAAGCTCCTCACGTATAGATTTCTTTTTGATCTCTGAAACTCTGTGTTATCGATCTCAATCCACCCAGCATTCTGGTCTTTCAGATCATGCCCTTCTGCTGCTGGAAATTTCACTCCACTCTATAATTAAACCACCGCAGATTAGAAGGTGGATTGTCAATCTCCGCCTTTTGACGGAAGAAGGGTGGATACAAACTTCACAGGCTGAAATAAGGGATTTTTTTCAACGCAATCAGGGGTCGTAAACCCCAGCAATAGTCTGGGATGCATTTAAGGCTTACTTCAGGGGCTGGGTGATCGTTAAAGAGGTAGCTGATAAACGGGCTCTGAAACAACAAACTGCGGTGCTGGAAGATGTAGTTCACAAGTGTTTAGTTTCTTATTTCAAAACCCCTTTGGATATTAATAGAAAGGCTTTCGAAGCTGCCAAGAAAGTGTTAGCGGTTTAAAAAAAAAAAAAAGTTGATATAGCATATGGATCTTATAAACAGAAAAGTTATGAAGAAAGCAATTTTACGGGAAAATTCTTGGCATGGCAAGCTAGAGATCGTATCGCTGGCAATGTTATACACGCTTTAAGATGCCCGATTACTGGGGCTAGGCACACTGAGCCTCGAGATCTTGACCAAATCATGCTGGAGCACTATAAGCAAATCTATAGTGCCGTTTCAGTTATAGATTCCAGGACCACTGAGATTTTCCTGTCGGGCCTTAATATTCCCTCTCTTTCAGAGGAGGATCGTAGGGGATTGTCTCAACCATTTACAAAGCCGGAACTTCAAGATGTAGTTAAGGATCTCCCCACAGGGAAAACCTGTGGCCCGGATGGCTCCCCGGCTGAGTTCAATAAGACTTTCATAAATGTATTTGCTGAAGAGTTCTAATCCCTTTTAAACGGTATATTACAGGGCGAGGAAATCCCCAGAACTTGGCACACAGGGAATGTGGTTAGCTTCCCTAAGAAAAATAAAGATAGGGAGGATCCAAATGCTTACCGTCCAATTTCATTGTTAAACACAGACTATAAAATAATGACAAAACTATTGGCTAATAGGCTTAATGGGGTAATTAATAAACTGGTGCATCCCGATCAAAATGGTTTTGTGGCTGGTCGACAACTGGCTACAAACACTCACTATTTAGCAGAGGCTCTTGATTATTTCACGACTAATAAAATCCCTGCCATTATTCTTCTGCTGGACGCAGAGAAAGCCTTTGATTTGGTTGTTTGGGACACGCTTTATTTAATTTTATCTAGTTATAAGGTACCCACTCAAGTGATCTCTTTAATTCAAAGGCTGTACTCAAATGCTGAGGCTAATATTATTACAAACTCAAGGTCTGTTGGACAGCTTCAAATACAACGAGGGACTAGACAAGGGTGCCCACTATCCCCTATTTTATTTGCCCTTTTTATTGAACCACTTGCCATTAAAATTAGACAGAATAGTCAGGTTCAGGCATCGCTAAAATCAATGGGAAAAATGTAACTTTATGCAGATGATATTATTTTGTTTTTGGACACAAAATACTCCTCTCAGGAAGCGGCCTTTAATTTATTTAAAGAATTTCAGAAAATCGGTGGCTATAAGATTAATAGGACCAAGACCGACATCATTCTTTGTGGCACTACTCCTAATTGTCTTCTTCCTGAATTAAGAGAATGCATAAATCCCAACCCAAAAAGATACTTGGGGGTTTTCTATTTGGCCAATATAAGTGATCTCTATGAGCTGAATTTCGCTCCTTTACTTAAAAAAACTCAGGCTTTACTCACACGCTGGAGGCCTCTCTCTCTTTCGATACTTGGCCGCTTCGCATTAATTAAAATGTCAATTTTACCACTTTTCAATTTCTTGTTTGCAGTTATTCCGTGTGTTTTAACGCAACCCTTTTAAAAAAAACTGGAATCCCTATTTCACTCCTTTATCTGGCAGAACCGAAAAGCTCGAGCCGCTTTGAGTATACTGTACGCCGATAAGGAGAAGGGGGGACTGGCCTTACCCAATTTCAAAGATTATTACTATGCTTTCTTTGCACACTATTATGCTAGCTTTAAGTTAGAATACTCCGTGGGCTCCAAGTTTTTTATTGATTTTTGGGTACTAATATGCCAAGAGCATAATATTCGGAACCCAGCCCTTTTGACCAAATCGCCTAAAAAAGTTTGTTATAAAATTCTTAAATGGTTTCTTAAGAGAAGAGTGGATTTCACTAGAAAATATTCAATCCCCTTTGTACATTTTGACACCCCACTCTCACAGATTTCTCTAGGTTCAGGGATTCAGCTTAACTAAATCACGGTGAAAAGGTGGGAGCGCGCTGGATATAGTAAAATTGGAGATTTCTGGGTTGAGGGCAACTGGGAAGCTCCATGGAAAATCATGATCACAGTCAATAATTATCTTTTGCTGGTCAGATCCCACAATATTTTGCTGAGGGTTTTTAAAGACTTAGATATTAATTCTATCATTAATACCCAATCATTGGTATCAGAATTAGTTACTCCTTCGCGGGTAGGGAATGCAGGGGCATGGAGAAGGCTCTTGGCAGAAAGGTTTAAAGTGGATTTGGGGATAAGAGCTCAGAAGAAATGGGTTAGTCAGGAGGGCATGATGCTCTCAAGTGAATACTGGGAGACTATTAACCGCCTAAATTTCTCTGCGCTACGAGGGGCTAATTGGCACAGAATGATATTTTTTAGCAAATGGCTGCTGTATCGAACCCCGCAAGCCCTATCCCGTATGGGGATCGGCCACCCAAATATGTGTTTTCGGTGCAAGGAAATAGGGGCAGCTGGCTGGATACATACAAAAGCGCCATGCAAATGTATACAGAGATACTGGGAAGAGGTATTTGCAATGTTAACATCCATTGTGTTGGTACCCATATCTCCGAGTATTCGCCTGTTGAGTCTGGGCTATGATCCCGAGGCAAGACTCTCCCCTCGACTGGAGAAGCTCGTATTTATAGCCACTGCGGTGGCTAGGTCACTGTTGCTGAGAAACTGGCGGTCTGAATTTTCTCCTACTAGTCAAGGATGGTACAATAGGATGATTCAAGTTAGACTTCAGGAGATGAGATATGCTAGGAGAATAGGCAATGTCAAAAAGTTCTCTCTAATCTGGGGAAATTATTTCTTGGACAAGCCTGGTTGATCCTTTTTTTCTTTTCGTTTTATTCTCTGAAAGTGACAATGTATCTTGTTGTGTACTGATGTAAAAAATAATGTAAAAAAAAAAAAAAAAAAGAGAGAGAGAAGGTAAGCGGCTAGACTGGTAATCCCTTAGCTCATGTATATTGTCCATGCTACATAGGGCAGTACCATACCTATCTGGCTGTGACATAAACTATTTTGTGGCACCATCATGTGTCAATTGATACTTCATGCCTATTGTTATGTTGAAACCTCTTCTTTGCCAGACTTACCTTTGCTAATCTGAGGCTTTTTGGACAGTTATAGTAATGTATCTGCTAATTCCTTCCTGACTTAACAGTGTAGCAGGGCTTTCATTTGATAAGCACATGTTGGTGTTATGGGATATGTTGTCATTCAATTTGCTTGACTCTATGTGTATGTGTCATTTATGGTTACATCAGTAATTGGTTATGTAAGTATTAGTTCTGTACTAAAGTAATAGGATTCGCATGTCTGGACAGTTGTTAGTGATGTAGGTGTTTAGATGTTGTCATGTAGAGGCTTCTAATCAGCAGTGGAATGGTATGTGACCTTAATGCACATTGTTTGGTGTCCATTGTATTGGAGGTGTTGGTATGCTCCCTGTGGTTGTCTGTGGTTGTATCATGTGTGCTAAGTAGACCCCTACTGCAGGACGTAGAATTGTTGTTTATGTGTAAATGAGTTAGATTAGTGGGTCCAAATGTTCTTTATAAAATCTTTTTATACTATTTAGACAGAAGTTTCAATGACATGCTATGTCATTTTGTGAGGCACACTGTTTGGGTATGCCATATGTAGTGTCTTCATCTGAGATGTTTGACATTGTGAAAGATATGGACAGATTTACAAGTTAGATGTGTGTTTGCAAAGAACATGCTGTGTTGTATATGAAGTGAGATGAGTTTATTTTCATGGAACATAACTATTGGTGATGGACTGGGCAAGAGTGGAGTAGGGGGAGGCATGATATTATGTTGTCAGTAAACTGCATTTCCTAAGAATGATTTGTTGATACACAGTGGTGATCTATCTGGGGAGAGACTTTAGATATAGTTACTGATGAATTGATGGGATGGTGATGTAGTTGTCGGATGGTTGGCTTATGTTGTAGGTGAGACTGAAGTCATATGAAAATATTTGAAGTATTTGGTTGAAACATGATCTAGGCTCTAAATGGATCCTATCTGGGGCTTTATTTGACATAGATGTGTTGTTGCTGTTGTGTATGGTAAATGTATGTGTATGTTAACAATGTGATGATCCACGCTCTCTCTCTGTTTCCCTGCATCAGCATCGGCAGGTGAAGGAGATGGGCACAGCCGAGTAGGGAAGTTGCAGTCCACGGGACACTGAGTGCTGATGTCACTGATACTGAGGGACACAGTGGACTGGAGGGCGAGGGGAGTGCCACAGGGAGACTGTATCCACCTCATCATCATCAGAATCCTCCTCAAGTGTAGACTCCCTGGCGGTGGCAGACCCATCTGGGACTACCCCAGCACCATCTCTGTCCGCTATTCCCCTCCCTATCACTGCCCTTCCTGTAGCTCCCCACCCAGTTGGCTTTGCCCACTCACCCAAAAGGGTTGGCGTCTCCTTTCCCATAGGCACCTCTGCCCCTTACCTTGCTGCCCTCACTGAGGAGGCTATTGACCTACTCAGGTCAATCTCTGTGGGTCAGTCGGCCATAGTGAATGCCATCCAGGGACTGGCAACTCAGATAGAACAGAGCAATGCATTCGTGGAGGGCACTTACAGTGCACCGGCTGGCCTACAGAGATCCTTTCAGGCTCTGACTTCCACACTGACGGCAGCCAGTCACTCTTTGTCTTCCTTCCTCCCTCCACCTTCCTTTTCCCAATCCCAAACCCCTCTTCCCCAGCCCAGCCAAAGCACACAGACAGACAAGCATGCATTCACCTCAAATTCCAAGGGTAGCTCTGACAAACACAAGCAGCACAAGACACACCACCAGCATGCACACAAGCAACATACATCTGCACACACATCAACAGTCACAACCTGCCCTGACACCTCCACCACCCCCAGCATCACAGACACAATACCTGACATACCTGCAGACACCAAACCAACAAATCACAAAACCAGCCGCTACACCTATCATACCCACTGACAGCACCACAGCAGACCCTTGGACATGCACCCTAGTCACCATATCCGCAGACACCACAAACATGCCTACATGCAGCACATCCACCATACCTTCAGAGACCACCCCAACAGACATTCACCCATCTACCATGGCATCTCCCAGCACCTCGACCCCTCTCCTCCCAAGACATATAAATGCCACACTCACCCACCACCCACAAGCATACCTCGCACAAACATGCACCCAAGACATCCACACCAACACCTCAGGCAACTACTCCCTCTCCCACCACACCCAAACCCTTTTGTTATGACCGTCCCCACGTGTGTAAAAACTCTTTCGTTTTGGAGTTTGCTCTTTTCCCTACTCCTCTCCCAACCCTTGATAACCATGAGAGGTCTCCCCCAAGTGTGGCCCTTCCACATCCAAGACCTCCCTTGGCCCTGCAAGTTACCATGCCCCTCCCCTGCCAAGAAATCTACCCCTCCACCTAAAAGCCAACCCTCCCCTAAACCTAAGTCCAAGCCCAACCACCCTCCCAAGCCAGATCCCAAAGGCCCCCCTCCAAAACCCAACCCCCCCACAGATAGCCACTGAGGTCGCTGCCTGTCCCATAGATTCCCCTACCTGTGGAGGTCACATGGCATTTAGGAGTCAAGTTTGGGGCACATATATAAGCACTGTGTGCACTGAAACTTTTTATAGAAGGACTGGCCTATGGCCTTTGTTTTTGCCATGTTCGTGTTTTTAATAATAACTTAAACCAATCAGTTGTTGGTTTCCCATTTTCAACTTTGTCATGCATTTCTTTCCCTAGTATGTATTTGTTCCTGGCTGACATTAGTTGTGTGTCTGTACGTATGTGTGTGTGTCCTGCTTGAGCTACATGTGTTGTTTAGGGAGTATGTGAGGTTGTATCCAATGATTTTGTCCGAAAGTGGTGGGGTGCGTGTTGTGTGATGGTGCAGTAATGTGTTTGTTGGTGTGTTGTGTGGTTTTGTGTTTATTGACTGTGTGAGCATTATGTGCATGAATTGTTGGACACAGAGTTCTTTATAGGTCAATCAGTAAGTAGTTTGATTGTGTATTTGTATGTGTGTTTTTCCTGTTAGTGTTAAGTTTGAAGTTTGTGTGATGTGTCCCTGGGTAGTGTCCCCTGTGGGTCCCTGCCAAGTGATTGGAAATGGTGAGGTTGTGTTGTTTTGTGATGTGTTGTGGTGTTGTGTGGCAGTGTGTAAGTGTGGGCCTGTGCGGTGTTTCCATGCGTACCTGTGTGTGTGTATGTGTGTGTGTGTTGGCCATGGTGTATTTGTTGTGTGTATGCGAGTGTGTGTGTGGCTGTCTTTGAGAGTGCATGTCAATGTGAAGTTATGCGTGTGTCACCCTCGCACCCCTTCCCGAATGTATGTTATGTGTGTACAAAAATTGACAATATACAACACTAACAGGTAGGAGTGTGTACTTATGGTTGCTATTGTCCTCATCGTCACAGATTCTGAAGTCGTTGGGCAAGCAGGAGCAGCAGAAAGACAACTAGTTCTGATTGCATGGCGGCTCCTGACGAGTATGGCTTCTTGAAGGTGGGTGTCTCCTTTTAGGCAGTTCGTTTTCGCCTGGGTTTCCATAGTGGTGCGACCGCGGCAGAAACCTTGGCAGTGTGCAACCTTGTAATCTGTTCAGCGGAAACATGGTCTCGACCAGCCTACATGTGGCTACCAATGTCCGTGGTGGGCAGACTGCACTGATAGAACAGCAATGTTTTGGCTGTATTCTGTTGGGAATACCGCCATGGTCATAATTTGGCGGTGTTCTCTGCCAGCCTGTTCCCGGTAAGACCACCACCACCAACATGGCGGTCCTGGGACCGCCAAACTCATAATGAGGCCCATTGTCTGAAATATTCGGGCCTATGCAGAGAAGTGCCTTAAAGGCAATACAGAGAGCCTTGAAGTCTATGCGCTTCATGGACCGTAAGCCACTGGAGATGAGTCAGTGCAGAGGACACAGACTTGTGTTTGGGAATGCAAAGAATAAGTTGGGATGCAGTATTTTGTACAGTCTGTATTTTGTTAAGGCACCTTTCTGAATATTGTAAAAAGGGCATTCCAATAATCAATGCTTGACAAAATGAGTGCAGAAATCACAGTTTTTGTAAGTCCGATGGGATATATGGAAAGATTTTTCTCAGAACTTCATAATATTGAAATAACCTGAAGTGATGGAATTAATATGGCCAACAAAAGATAATTTACTACCTAAAACAATTCCTGAATTTTTAAGTGTGGTGGCTGGGGTAGGAAGTGATCCAAGTTCCAGTGGCCTCCAACTTGGGGACCAGAAAGATGCCTTATTGCCAAACAACAGAAACTCTGTTTTGCTAGAATTAAGCTTCAAACAGTTGTGAAACATGCATCTACTGATGCATACAATTATGAAGACGAGTAGAGGTGTCTCCTAGACCACTAGCTACAGACACCAGAATTTGGGTGTCATCGGCATAGAGCACAATAAAAATTTTGAAGGGCCTGATCAGGTGAGCCAGTGGTGTCAAATAGAATATTAAAAAGAATGGGGCTCAATGAGGGGGCTCTGAGGGACACCATAGGGCAGGCTAAAAGGGGTGAGTTGTATTTGTCAAGAACGACAAACTGTTCTCGATCTGTGAGAAAAGATTTAACAATAATATTTATTAATATTATTGGGAGCGGAGTCAAGATGGCGACCGAAGCAGATGCCTAAATTGGAGCTCTGCAAAGGCCCTGGAGCAGATATCCTGCTGCGGTGTTATCTGCAGTCTGAGACCCGAGGGACCTGTACAGGGAGCTGAACAATGGTCCCAGGGGGACCTACGGCACCTCTGCAAGTGGTGATGGTGCCCGGCGCAACATGAACGCGGAACTGCGGCAGCGACCTAGGAGGCCCTGAATGTCAGGCCTCGCCCGCGGCGTGCTGCACCGGGGTGAGGAGCGGACGGGCAGTGCTTGCACGACGCAACAGGTGCTGGGGCGCTGCGTGATGAGTGACGTTGTAGTGGACACCCACCCAGGAGCGGAGGAGCAGATAGGTGGATTGTGATCAGGGAGCGGTGGACTGTGACTCACTTGCCGACCCTGAAGGAGGAGTAACCTGCCTGCCGGCTGGGGTCTGGAAAGCTGCGGTGGGGCTGCCCCTGGAACGTGGGGACAGTGGGCGGGGCATATGGCAGCACCGGAGGAAGCTGCACTTGAAAGGCAGTTGAGGCCTGGGCTTCCTCCTCGACGCGTTGAGGCAGCAGCAGTGTCATCAGATGGTCGCCGGCCAGCGGCGGGGAGGTGAGAACCCGGCCTGGGGTTAGATTGAGTGCTGGATGCCCGAGACTGGGGATTGCTCTCCCCTGTAGCACAACTGGTGGTGAGGGAGTCGCCTGCGCAGTGGGGTTACCACCTTGAGTAGGGCAGCCAGCCAGGGCAACTTCAGGATACAGTCCGATACTGCCTTCCATGATCCAGAGGAGCTACACCAAGATACCCTTCTGGGGACTGGAGGTGCCCACATATATATGACTTTTGTCGCAACTGAATGATTCGATACTGGGACATAGTTTTTGTAAAAGCTAGAAAATTGTGGCCGGGGCTAGGGTCAAGAAACCCTATACCTGATATCCTGCTGCACTATTAAGGCTTTTTTTTTTTTTTGCATCCTTTAAACGACTCTCTGACCATTGTTAAGGCCCCCTAGAGCGTCGAAATGATGGGTAAACCTAAGAGCTCCAGAAATACAGAACCTGAATTGGCTCACACACTGAAAGAGGGAGAAGCGCTGGAAACTCTAGCGCAATTGGATGCCACTCTCAAATTGCACTCCACACAATTTGATCAAGTACTTCAAGCCATTCTGGATACCAAAACATCGCTGGAAACAAGGATCGACACAATAGCTTCAGAGGTTAATTTACTTCGAGTGGATCATCGTAATTTGACAGAACGGGTAGAGGGAACGGAGTCTTCAGTGGCAATTCTGCGCCCCACGGTGCAAGACCCACAGACCCAAATGGTGCAAGTACGACTCGAGATGTCCACTCTGCATAAACGGGCGGAAGACACTGAGGGGAGGTCTCGCCGCAATAACATTAGGCTAGTGGGATTTCCTAAACAAGTTGAAGCTCCCAATACGGAACTCTTTGTGGAGCAATGGTTGATTGATACTGTACTGGGCGGTAATCCCTCTAAATTCTTTTCCGTTGAAAGAGCCCACAGGGTCCCAGGCAGGCCTCCCTGCCCAGGCGCTCCTCCACGTCCCATAATTGCTTGACACTTAAATTTCCAGGACAGGGATTTAATTCTGTAGCTATCCCGTTCACATGGCCCGTGTTGTTACGAGAACGCAGATATTTCAGCCTACCCGGATTTCACCGTTGAAGTGCAAACACAACGTAATTCCTTTGTCAAGGTGAAACAGCATCTACGAGAATTGAATTATAAATATGCGTTGTTGTTTCCTGCAAAGCTTCGGGTGATTGATGGTGAGGCCATGCGGATCTTTTATTCACCAGAAGATGCATGGACCTGGCTGCATGCAAAGGGAGTGGTGCACCCAGCTCCAGATCATCACGATGACACTACCTGGTTAATCCTGCGTAATAAGCGACGTCAGCGAAAATCCAGTAAGGCGAGACAATCCTGAGCCCAGGCGGCTCGAGAACAAGAGAACGCAATAAAAGAAGCATCGCAATTGTCTAACAACTTCTATTTTGCCCTAACGGAGAACCCTCAGATACCCTCTGATACCGACACAGGACCTCCACCGCCCTCACGGGGCTCACTAGATGAAGAGGGCCCGAAACTGACCCCGCGTTTAGCAGACGATCTTTAAATGCTGACCTTTTGTGAACTAATGGAGCTGTTGGATACCATGGATCACCTCATTACGGAGCTGCTCACCGCCTGAGCTGTGCGGTCCCTCGAGGCCCTGGACGTAGAAACATTATGATGCTCCGGGGTCTACAATGCGGCATTCCACTCGACTTATAGCTCCTGCCGCCCCCCCCCGAAAGCAAGGAACGTTGAGTATGGTGCTTTCACTGAATAGATATGTGTGCATTGTAGGATTATATTTATTAGTAGTATGTTTTGGGGATTTTGACATTGTACCTGTTATTGATCAGGCCTGGGCTCTGGGAGTTGTTTTGCTTGTTTTTAATGTTTGTAAGTGCTTGGTGATCGGGATGGGTATGGATGGGCTCAGAGGATTAGGGATTGGGGGGGAGGGGTGCAGGATTCATGGAATGAACTTTCAATCCTGGCTAACATGGCTACAGAATATACTATGTTGACTTGGAACATCCGAGGTATGGGTAATCCCATTAAGCGATACAGGATATTCTCTTATCTCAGAAGACGCCGGACACATTGTGCCTGTTTACAAGAGACACACTTGACACAGGGGGAGTTACTTAAGCTTAGCCGTTGATGGAGGGGTCAGATTTATGGCACGGGTTGTTCAACGTATGCTAGGGGCACTTTAATTTGGATAGCACCAGAGGTGCCATTCATTAACACTAAAACACATATTGATCATGAGGGAAGGTATGTTCTGTTAGAGGGTCACTTAACCGGTCATTCCATCCTTCTAACCTCCATATATGGTCCTAATACCACACATGGAACCTTCTTAACTGAGTTATCCCCGACTTTGCTCCAAGACTCAAGCACTCCTGGCTTATGGGGAGGAGACTTTAATTGTATCCAAAATAACGCTCTGAAGCGGTCGATCCCTCCCTTGCCGAATTCTCCCGGTCTGCAAGCTACCAAACATTTCCAACAATGGTCACAATCTATGCATTTACATGATATCTGGCGCTTACATCACCCCAATGACAGGGAATATTCTTATTATGCACCGGGCTATCATATACATACAAGACTAGATTACATTTTCTATGATTCACTTATGTGGCCCTCTATCCGTAGTTCTGAGTACTTGGGTAGGACTTTATCTGACCATAATCCCCTTCGGGTAGTTTTTTAATGGGGGCAACCTAAACCAAAGATTCCAATGTGGAGACTACGAGTGGAAGCCCTGCAGGACATACCTTATAGAGTTCAGTTGGGCACAGCTATAACAGAATACTTTCAATACAATAAAGGATCGGTGGGAGACACTAGAGTGGAATGGGATGCGATGAAGGTGGTGGTACGGGGCCACTGTATGACCACCTCTTGGGGAGCGAAATTCGCCCTTATGCATAGCATATGGACTCTTAAACAGGAAATACGCCGGCTGGAAAAAGCAGCTATAACTGATTCCTTAGCGCGACTATCGTTGCTAGCCCAGCGTAGTCAATATCCAGCAGAATTAGATAGACTTGGGAAACTAGACTATAACGCATATTTGACTCAACAACATAAAGAGGGAGACAAACCAGGGTGTATGTTGGCTTGGCTGCTATGCTCTGAGATACCTCGAACGGTGCTGGGTGCGATCAGGAGTGAAAGGGGTGAGGTGGTCAATACTCAGGAGGCAATTAATAAGGTTTTTGTTCAATATTATAAAAAGTTATATGCGGCACAAATGACCCCGCTACTTTTGATTGTCACCCAATGCTGCACAATCTCCCCTTCTCTGTCCTCACAGAACAGCAGAAGCACGACTTGGAGCAGCCCGTACAATTGGATGAAGTGAAATTGGCAATTCAAGAAATGGCTAGAGAGAAGACCCCGGGCTTGGATGGGCTGCCTATTGAATTTTATGCTACATATGGGGCCTTTCTCGCGCCTCGGTTATTGACCCTGTATGAGACATCTTATCAGCGACAGGAACTTCCCACCTCGCTGAATGATGCCCTCATCGTGGTACTTCCCAAGCCCGGTAAGGACCCTCTGGAAGTGAGTTCCTACTGACCCTTATCTATGCTTAACATTGATTATAAAATCCTCAATAAGATACTGGCAAATAGATTGCTCCCTCTACTTTCCTTTTTAATTCATCCTCATCAAAATGGATTTGTGCCACACAGAGCCACTTATTATAACACCAGAAGATTGTGCTGCATCATTGATGCGGTCTCCAAGGGTAATGGCTGCCCAGTGGCAGTATCTTTAGACTTTGAAAAAGCGTTTGATACAATAGGTTGGCCTCACCTGATGTGGACGCTGAAACGCTTTGGAATAGGTCCCTAATTTATACAGTGGATACAGTTGCTCTATACTGCACTTCAAGCTAGAGTCCGTACTGGCCAATACATGTAAGACTCCTTCCCTATTCAAAGAGGGACAAGACAGGGTTGCTCGCTGTCTCCGGTACTCTTTGCTCTCGCCATGGAGCCCCTTGCGGCGCACCTGCGGATGGAGGAAAGTGCGTGGGGCTTCTGGGTCGATGGTAGGTGGCATATCACGTCTCTATATGCAGATGACGTAATAATCTATTTGCGGGAGACAGACAGTGCCTTAACTGGTTTATTTACAATACTGGACCAATTTAGTGAGCTATCAGGCCTTAAGGTAAATTGAGGTAAATCCTGTGTGTTCCCCCTATATAGGGCTAGCGATGCTTTGAACCAATCGCCCTGACAAGGGAGGTTAGTATGGGTCACTGGAAGCTTTCGCAATTTAGGAATCAATGTATTTCAGGCAGAAACGGACTTGGTGGAAGGCAATTACAACAAAGCACTGTCATCTATCCGTTCTGGACACGACTACCCCTCTCCCCTATGGGCAGAACAGCTATTGCGAAAATGTTGGTTCTCCCTAGATTGCTCTATTTGTTCTTAGCATTACCAATTCCACCCAGACGGGTCATCTTTAATACCATACGCAGTTTATTGATCGCACTTATATGGGGTTCAGGACGCAAGAGGTTATCCTTAGATGTGTACAGTACCCAATGCTTGAAGGGGGTATGGCGATCCCGAGTATGGAGCGATATTATGCAGCGGCACAATTGCAGTGGATAATGACCTGGCTGACTGGAAGTCAAACAATAGAGTGATCTATGGTACGACACACGGTGGGAGAAACAGGGGTGCTGAGATGGCTCCTTGGACGAGATGACTGTAAAACGGGCACAGGACTGTTGCTGCGCACAGCGAGGTCAGTTTGGACTCGATATCTCCTATTCTTCCCTATTCTCCTAAACTCCCATTATGGGAAATACCCCAGGTATATGATCTCACACAGGTATATGATTTCTGCACATGGCAAGAGGGTGGGTTGTTGCACATAGGCGATCTTTACGAAGAGGGGAGGCTGCATTCCTTTACAGATTCCAGCACAGCATTTCATTTAGATCCCGGACAGTTTCTTGCACACGCGGCTTTGCATGCCGTCCTGAAGCAAATATGGCAAGTAGGCCTCCTGGAACCGGCAATACACCCTGGACTCCATTATATGTTAACTCGAAGTCGGGAAAAGAAAGCAGTATCCAATTTATATTTCCTTCTGAGGGAAACTCCAACCGCGCCACATCCTCGTAGCAAAGCAAGGTGGGATAAGGGATTAGGTATTGAATTGACAGACCAACAGTGGAAAATGGCATTAGAACGGGTGAGAAATGTTTCACGTAATGCCAGACTGCAATTTACACATTTCAGTTATGCCTACCAAACGTATTTGTCCCCTCATCGACTTCACAGCATGTTTCCAGGAACCTCGCCGGTGTGCCCACGATGTGGCCATGACGATGCCACCTTCCTACATATTACATGGGAATGCCCGTAGATAGGCAGCGTTTGGATGCATATCACATGCGTATCTGACATCATAGATGTGCCCCTCACATTAGATCCCCTCCTTTGTTTCTTGGGGGTAACCTGAAGGAATAAATGGACCAAATATTATCTGAAATTTGTTGATCTTGCCTTTGCACTGTTTAAACGTCTGATCGCTATGTCATGGAAGGCACCACGACCTCCTGAAGTACAGGACTGGCTTCGAACGGTGCTACGTTGGACCACGGCAGAGGCTAATGCATTAGAAAGGGATAGGTGTATTCACGGGGGAGGCGGAGGGGTAACACTTTGGGATACCTATTTAGGGAAATTGGAAGATAAATTGAGCAAACACGAGTTTGGAGGAGGGACATCACCAGAGCACCCCTTCTAACGGTGGATGCACTTATTGTATACACTGCTGCTGTATGACCCGTCCCCATACTCTGTATTGTATGGATGTTCCTTTCCAATCCCAGTCCCCACCCTCTGCATGTCAGCGATGCTCCAGCCGGCCTTACAAAGATTCCTGAGATCATTGCGGAATTTTGGTGTTGGCCACCCTGAGAACAGATACCAGAAGTGTTCTAAAACTCGATTGGGGGACTTGGATCCTGGACTGCTTACCTCCCTTCTCCCCTTACTTATCGTAAACGTGTTTATAGGCCTGTGACTGACATGTTGCAGTTGCCATGGTTGGGAGTACCCGACATCCTACTTCCTACACACCAAGCAGGTTTTTTGTTGTAACATAAGGTATGTTTTATCCCCCCTTATCCCTACTTAGAGACCACACTAAGATAGATGTCATTTGATAATATTGTAATGTATCATAACTGACTGGAGACACTGACATGTGATGGGGCCGGTTTAACAGGTGTTGAATGTTATATTGAATGCATATGGGTCCTCCAATCTCTATGTGTCTCTCCTTATGACAACAGATGATTAAGATGCCACCAGTATATGCACATGTGATGCTTTCTTACCTGCTGCAGATGAGAACTTGTTACCTATAATCCTTGATATATATTAGCGTAATTGATATTGGTTGACTACCCTGTATTGTTTGAAAAGAATAAAACGATATTTTTTTAAATATATATTTATTAATATTATTATTTTAAATAACTAAATTTAATTTATTATTATTTCCTGTGGAGTTTTGTTTTAAGTCCATGCCTCCATTATTTTCAAATGGAGGGAGTTGCAGGATCAGTAGTTTGGCATGTTTGGTTCCTTACATATTACTGTTTCTTTTGACAGTAGCAACTTACACTCGTAAAATTGACTCCACCCCCTTATAAGGGGGTAGATGTGTGTACCGCTATACTTTTGAGTAACTTTTCAGTCAGAATTGTTGAATAGCTAGAAATAGTAAAATTACTCAAAAGTGTAAGAGTAAACTTACACATGTAAATACTCAGAACTGTAACTTACTTTTGAGACCAGTCCCTTTAGTGTTTAACTATCACATTATCTCCCTATCATGCACCTAGAGACCGATGGTGATAGTCCACACTAGAAATGCTATAAACAAGAATATGTTCCCTATGTTGATACAAGAGTTAAAGTATTGAACATACTGTTTTGTGCCGATTTGTTTAAAATGGAATCTTCAACGTCTAAATCTATTTTATGCAAAATTGGACAGAAATATGATACTGATGCTGCAGTTGATCTGCTTTAATGTGCTTAAGGAAGTAAGGAGTACTTGTACATGCCTGTGCTTGCACTTGTTAGAATACTAAAGCCTACTCTTGCTAGTGCTTGCAGTGTGTCTCGGGGTCATGGTGTGTTTTTTCTCTGCAACTGTTTGCCAGTAAGCGGAAACAGGAAATAAATACTGATGGTTTTAATTGGTTTTCTTTATTGAGTATTAAAAGGTAAAAGCAGGATATTTGTAATGTAATAACCTATTAACATCGAAATAACCCTCGTGAAATCAGAAGAAAACATTGCTTCAGAGACATAAGAAAAAAAGTCAAGCCAACACTGCACACCTCAGTAGTTAATATATTACAGTCACCTCAAAAACGTGTAGTGTCTATTAACAAGACAGAACCATCTCATTGTGACAAGGTATTTCGGAGTTCGAACAACTGTCTAATCGTTGAACATGGAAAGGATGTGTGAATGAAGCTTAGATGGTCTGCTACAGGTAAGTTCTGGCATATACGTTTTTAACCACACCTGATGGAAGAAATCCAAGGTTGTTCACAAAAAACCGCAGCATGAAACTGGACTAACCAGTCCTCGTGGCAGGTCAATCAATTTTGATTTCTGCTATGTTAGTGATATATTTATGCAGCGTTTTTTCTCGCCTCGTGTTTCCCTGTGAGTGTCAGAGAGGTAATGGTACACTTCTAAGGTGACTGCCTCACCATGGATAATAAGTCTGAGATTTTGTACATTGCAACCATCTGGGCCTACACTATTGCATCGCCCCGATAGACGACATTAATAAAAGTTATTCAAAAGAAAATACAGCTAAATGGAAGCTTGAGCTGGGCAATCAGAACATTTAAAAAAACTCTCTTTACACAAATGATATTAGGAGGATGCATTTTTATGCCTAATTGAAAAAAAATGCCTTTAGGCGCAGATCAACTGATTCTAGCACTGAGTATTCTTTCTGCTGTCATGCCGTACTGCCTGAAGTATTTTTGAAAGAGGGTAAGAGGTGTGTGTGTTATTCTTAGTTTACAGATTGCTACAGAATGTGACGGTGTAACATGGAATTAAGAAAGTGTATAATTTTGATAAGAATGACAGTTCCAGATCAGACAAGGGTCCTGGTTCCCTTGCGGATTAGAGCTGGAGGATGAGTTATTTTGAAATAATAAACTGGTTTGAATAATATTGATATATTGTTTGTAAAAATGTTCTTCATTCCACAGGCAATGGGGATCAAATAGACAGCTAAGTCATAGCATCTCAACATCACTCTTTTGACTGTTATACTGATTCAAATTGGTTCTAAGACTTCATCAAAGCAGGGGTCACTGGAAAAGTTAAATCTTCAAAGCACTTTAACACAATAACACATAATCGACCTTCAACTGCAATCAGCGTCACCAATTTTCACAAAACTTTAAAGTGAAAATTGATTGCCTCGGCCTCAGTTCACAAGCACTGAACACTGTGAATTATCACGTATTTCCCTGCACGGGGCAAGAAACACCTAGCTGCAGCCCTCTTACAGGGTGAGCGTGTGATGGCCAAGCAAGACGTCAAATAATGAATCTAAACCGTTGTAGTCGTCTACAAGACGCACGCTACAACAAAAAAGAAATCAATAAGGAAAACAGATTCACCGAATAAATGTTTACAAACGGGGCACTGACAAAGATTCATTCACTACAGGTAAATGGACATAGAAGTCGAAGCAGTAGTTGGAGTGAAATAACATGACACAGTAAGTTGTAGTGATGGACCTGGAAACAATTAGCAGGTCTATTTAGTGAGTAATGCAACAGGGGAGGGAAGAGAAGGAAAAGTGACAGTTTGATTAGGCATCAAATCGAATAAGGGAAGGTGAGGTGAGGACCAGGTGCATTACTGTCTCAGTGCGTGTGGAATGGTCATGTAATAAGCCACGGTTAATTTGTCTTCTTTTGCGTTGAGTACTTCAATGTTGCTCACAATGGAAAATGTTACTGTACCTCAGTATTGTTTTATTCAGTTCTGGAGAACCAGTCCTCTAATGAGAGAGTTAAAAAGATTTGTTTCAAATCGTACGAGAGCACGTGAAACACATTTGACTGCAGAGAGGTGAATGTCTTTACTAATGCACTGTTTGCATCCAGATAGTCGGGGTATTTTTATAATCTTTTTGAATTATCGAATGAAATACAAATGATTGACTGTGAGCAAATTGTTCAGCAAAAGGTGAACACAAAATGAACAAAGTCCAGTATATAAATCAAGATAAAAGGAGCACAAAATGGACCACGTCCAGTAGATAAATCAAGATAGAAGTTCACAAGGTGAAATGTTATTTGCAGCAAAGTTGACCCAAATTTCAAGAGAATTTAGGAAAGCATTTCTCTTCCTTGTGCCACTCTCAACGCCACCCCGGGGCAGCGTTAGATTTTGGCGCATCCTCAGGTTTATGAAAATTCGTAAATCTGGGGCAGTGTCAAAATGCAATGGGTGTTGCTGTGGTACACCCACAGCAACACCCATTGCACGCCCCTTCCACGCATAGTGGTGTGTGTGAAGGGGTTGTATTTACAAGGTGGGGTTAAGCCACAAAAAGTGGCTTAATGCCACCTTGTAAATACAGCGCAGGGCATAGCGCCACTGGAGCATCACAAAAAGTAACGCTCTGGTGGCACTAGTGGCTCTTAAATATGACCCAAAAAGACTTAGTTGCTCTAATACCTTGTGAGCATTGTTGGTACCAGTTTGTCTAATGGAGCGGTTTCATTCCGCCTCCCTTTTTCACACATAGTGCATATTGGTTGGTGCAGGTGATGTTTTTGCTCTCTCCTGAACACTTTCACCCCGAGGGTGCCTGGGGCGAGCTGGTCTTGTCCAGGCACACGGTTCCCGTGTGACAGGGACGAGACCAGCTCGTCCTGCACCCGGCCCACCAGTAGGGGATGGAAGGGGAATTGCTTCCCCTCCCACCCTCGACCCCCCCCAGTGACGTATGATGACATCAGCGCGCAAATCGCACACTGACCTCATCAGAGGTCACCTCGGCGCTTCCAGCACGATCCTGGAGGAAAAATGCTTTTGCATTTCTCTTCCGACTGGGAGGTGGGGCAGGAGAGACAAGAAAGGAAAGGAAAGCATTTCTGCTGCCCGATCGCAATGTGATTTTTGAAAATTTCAATAAAGGGAGTGGCCCCTCGGGCAAGGTCCACTCCCCAGGGGGGCAAATTATTTTTAGGCCATTTCTGCCCCCCTCCCCCCTAATATAATTAGGCCGATCTGCCCCCGGTGGGAGGGGGGGCAGAAAACCACTAAACACCAGGGATAATATATATATATATATTTTTTTTTGTGTGTGGGGAGTGACCCCTTAGGCAAGGGTTGCTCCCGAGGGGGCCAAATTATTTTTAGGTTGTTTCTGCCCCCCGGGGCAGAAACCACTAGACACCAGGGATTATTTATTTTTATTCATACTTGTGCATAAGGGGAGCTGCCCCTTGGGCAAGGGCCACTCCCCAGGGGGCCAATTTATTTTTTAGGCCATTTCTGCCCTAACCTGGGGGCAGATCAGCCTAATATAATTAGGCCGATCTGCCCATGGGGGGGCAGGAAACCACTAGACTCCTGGGCTTAAAAATTTTTTTAGTTTATTTTTTTATGTGTGGGGAGCGACCCCTTAGGCAAGGGTCACTCCCAGGGGGCCAAATTATTTTTAGGCCATTTCTGACCCCCCAGGGACAGAAACCACAAGACACCAGGGTTTTTTTTTTTTTATACTAACGCATAAGGGGAGCGGCCCATTTGGCAAGGGCCGCTCCCCAGGGGGAGCAAAATATTTTTAGGCCTTTTCTGCCCCCCTGGAGGCAGATTGGCCTAAGATAATTAGGCGGATCTGCTTCCAGGGGGGGCAGAAACCTCTAGACACCAGGGATATATATATATATTTTTTTACTTTATTTTTTTATGTATGGGGAGTGACCCCTTAGACAAGGGTCACTCCCCTGGGGGTCAAATTGTATTAAGCAATTTCTGCCCCCCTTTGTGGCAGAACGGCCTATTTCTGAAACCTCTAGACACCATGGATTGGTGTGTGTGTATGTGTGTGTTTTGTTTGGGTGGCAGCCCCTTGGGGATGGGTCACTCCTCATGGCGGCACCGTACTGTTGGCCATAACTTCCCCCCTTGGGAGCAGATTGACCTATTTTTGAAGGCCCATTGCCCCCAAGGGGGGCAGAAAGCCCACCAGAGACCAGGTAAGATTTTTTTTTTTCAAAATAAGAGTTTGGGGGTATGGCCATACCCCGGGACAGAAAGTCTATTAGATGCCAGGGAATTTAAAAATAAATAGTGGGGTGGTGGCTCCCAACCAGTATGGGCCTGGTTATGCCCCCACCCGAACTGAAGGGGCTAACAGTCTTTCAGCTCTCCCCTGCACACTAAAACATCTTATCCCATGGCAAGCAGGAGGACATTTGATTATTTTGTTTTTTGTTTTACATTTGGGCCATGAGAGCTTGGCAACTCCCAAAATCATCCCACTTTAGATGTGGAGGGCTGCACTTTTTGCTACTTTGGGACGCTGACATGTAGAAAAATCCACAAGACCTAGACACATCTGAAAACCAGACATCTGGTTGATTCCAGGGTGGTGTGCTTCACATGCACCCTGCACCATTTCCTTACCCACAATGCCCTGCAAACCTGCAACTTTGCTGGAAATCACACATGTTTCCCACATTTTTGTGATGGAACCTTCCGGAATCTGCAGGAATCCACAAAATTCGTTGCACCCAGCATTGTCTCATCTATACCGATAAAAATTCTGCTGCACTTGTCAGCCTCAATTTCGACATGTTTTTGGCTCTTCCCTGTCACAAGCACTTGGTCCACCTACCCAAGTGAGGTATCCTTTTTACCGGGAGACTGAGGGGAACATTGGGTGGTAGGAAATGTGTCCTGGTGCGGTGATCCCATACAGAAATGTGGGAAAATTTTGATTTTTGTAGCTAAATTTGAGGTTTGCTGAGGATTCTGGGTTAGAAAACATTGAGGATCCACGCAAGTCACACCTCCCTGGACTTCCTCGGGTGCCTAGTTTTCAGAAATGTCTGGGTTTGGTAAGTTTCCCTAGATGGCTGCTGAGCCCAGGACCAAAAACACAGGTGTCCCACCCCCGCAAAAATAGGTAGTTTTGTATTTGATAATTTTGCTGTGTCCAGATAGTGTTTTGGGGCATTTCCTGTTGCGAGCACAAGTCCTACCTACACAAGTGAGGTACCATTTTTATCGGTAGACTTGGGGGAACGCTAGGTGGAAGGAAATTTGTGGCTCCTCTCAGATTCAAGAACTTTCTGTCACCGAAATGTGAGGAAAACTTGTTTTTTAGCCACATTTTGAAGTTTGCTAAGGATTCTGGGTAACAGAACCTGGTGGGAACCCCACAAGTCACCCCATCTTGGATTCCCCTAGGTGTCTAGTTTTAAAAAATGCACAGGTTTGGTAGGTTTCCCTATGTGCCGGTTGAGCTAGAGGCCAAAATCCACAGGTAGGCACTTTGCAAAAAACGCCTCTGTTTTCTTTGGGAAAATGTGATGTGTCCACGTTGTGTTTTGGGGCATTTCCTGTCACGGGCACTAGGCCTACCCACACAAGTGAGGTATCATTTTTTATTGGGAGATTTGGGGGAACGCTGGGTGGAAGGAAATTTATGGCTCCTCTCAGATTCCAGAACTTTCTGTCATCGAAATGAGAGGAAAAAGTGTTTTTTTGCAAAGGATTCTGGGTAACAGAACCTGGTGAGAGCCCCACAAGTCACCCCATCTTGGATTCACCGAGGTATTTAGTTTTAAAAAATGCACTGGTTTTGTAGGTTTCCCTAGCCAGAGGCCAAAATCTACAGCTAGGCACTTTGCAAAAAGCACGTCAGATTTCAATGTAAAAATATGATGTGTCCATGCTGCGTTTCCCGTGACAAGCATTAGGCCTACCCAAGCAAGTGAGTTACCATTTTTATTGGGAGACTTAGGGGGACACAGAATAGTAAAACAAGTGTTATTGCCCCTTGTCCTTCTCTACATTTTTTCCTTCCAAATGTAAGATAGTGTGTAAAAAAGACGTCTATTTGAGAAATGCCCTGCAATTCACATGCTAGTATGGGCACCCCAGAATTCTGAGATGTGAAAATAACCACTGCTTCTCATCACCTTATCTTGTGCCCATTTTGGAAATATGAAGGGTTTCTTGAAACCTATTTTTCACTCTTTATATTTCACCAAATGAATTGCTGTATACACGGTGTAGAATGAAAACCCATTGCAAGGTGCAGCTCATTTATTGGCTCTGAGTACCTAGGGTTCTTGATAAACCTACAAGCCCTATATATCCCCGCAACCAAAAGCGTCCAGCAGACGTAACGGTATATTGCTCTCAAAAATCTGACATCGCAGGAAAAAGTTACAGAGTAAAACGTGGAGAAAAATGGCTGTTTTTTTCACCTCAATTTCAATATTTTTTTATTTCAGATGTTATTTTCTGTAGGAAACCCTTGTAGGATCTACACAAATTACACATTGCTTAATTCAGAATTTTGTCTACTTTTCAGAAATGTTTAGCTTTCTGGGATCCAGCATTGGTTTCATACCCATTTCTGTCAGTAACTGGAAGGAGGCTGAAAGCACAAAAAATCGTTCAAATGGGATACGTCCCAGTAAAATGGAAAAATTGTGTTGAAAAATTGGGTTTTCTGATTCAAGTCTCCCTATTCCTGAAAGCTGGAAAGCTGGTGATTTTAGCACAGCAAACCCTTTGTTGATGCTGTTTTCAGGGTAAAAAAACCACAAGCCTTCTGCAGCCCTTTTTTCCCTTAAAAATAAATAAAATATTGGTCTCACTCAGGGGAACCCACAAACTCTTGGTACCTAAAGAACCCCTAGCATTTTTTTTAAAAAAGACGCACATTTGGTGTGGGTAGCTTATGTGGGCAAAAGGTTATGAGGGTCTAAGTGCGAACTGCCCCAAATAGCCAAAAAAAGGCCTGGCACCTGAGGGGGAAAAGGCCTGGCAGCGAAGCGGTTAACACTCTTGTGGAACTTTGAAACTGATATGACCATGGAATGCTTGGTCTCAGATTTGCCATTCGCATTCCTATCTTTTTGCTTTATGAATGAGATCTATTCATTGTTAAGGCCCGGATTTTATAACCTACTGATTTGCTGTTCCGTAATTCATTATGGATTTGAGGCTTCTTGAGTTTGTGATTCATTGTAGATTTTGGGGCTTCTCAATTTTCCAACATCAGTTTTTTCACCATCTAAATCACATTGAAAGCCACTGTCATGTCATCCATCTTCTGCTCTTAAGAAAACTTGAACTTAGTTGTTATCAACAGCACAAACACTTTCATTTTCTACACATCGATGACCACTCTCTTCAAGGATAGTTCCTTGAAGTTACTCCTTGCCAAATTCCTACCGATAACAAACTGCATTTATTCCTTCACCAAGTGATTCATTCCTCAAATCAAGCTTTTTTCGTTTAAGTAACAGTAACTTTCACATTTACAACAATGTAAAAGATTCCATCATGAATTGTGAACATAATTAAGAGTCATTGTTTGTGGCTACTTTAGCCGGACTTCCATCAAGATTGAATATGTGTTAAGGTAAAATCCTCTAACTTACTGGGAGTCACCTCATCCACAAATTCCACCTTTGGCCAGTTGAGCAATAATCAGTCAATAACAAAGAATACTTACTCTGATCACGTGGCACATGAAAAAAACATTCTATTATGTAAATAAACCTACATTGATTGGAAAATCAAAAAAGCACACGAGGAGATACCCTATGCCAATGTTATCACAGAAAGGCAGTATTTTCATCTTTATCTCATTTGGCAAAACTAGAATGTGTCCCTTCAAAATGAGTAATCTATCTGTCTATCTATCTATCTATCTATCTATCTATCTATCTATCTATCTATCTATCTATCTATCTATCTATCTATCACTAATTTATCTGCATAGCTTATTCTCCTCAACTACAAAGTCCACTGAGTGCTTCTGACTAATACATTCAATCACATTTCACTGCTCTTATCCATTCATTTTTGTTACTGTTACACCAGGAAGTTCTTGTCAACAGTAATGCATAATGATCACTGTCGGCCAGACTGTCTTCATCAAATACTTCTGAAGACCTGCTTATGGACAAGCTATTTAAGAGGGCTAGCTGAGAACCCTAAGTGGTCAACAAATGTTTTACAACAGCCAACAATAGTTGCTTTCCTATATGGAATAATATAAAGATATAGTCTAAGTTGCCTAGAAGCCCAATATTGATTCTGGAAACACATTTGATACCTCAAATTCTTTAATGTTTGTCTTAAAACAGTTTTATGTTTGTCTACTCCTGTAAAAGTCAGTTTTAGCTGTGTCTTTTCTTATGGGTTGGGAACCTCAATACCATCACTAACTTACAGAGGGACATGCCCTCAGATACTGAAAGCACATTCAGCACATTGTAGCAGTCACTCAATACCTTAATACCTCCTTAAACTCACAGAAGTGTGGATTCAATTAGAGTCATGCAGATAATATGTAGTTTAACTTTTAGTTGGAGATCGACCAAGCTTCCTCGAGATTGGAGAGAGATTTGATAACTGCTGATTTGATTCATGATGTAGAATGGAATCCACAGATTATCAAAGGCATTATCAAACCACTCTAAAGTCTTGGCTTCACTAAAGATGGCTTTATGGTGTTCCTCCAAAATAATATTTCCAGGGATAATGAACAACAAATGAGATTTATTACAACTTTTTCTAGCCAAGCTTTCAATGTAAGACAGATTCTTAATAAAATTTGGCATATTCTGCAGACCGATCCCCATCTGAGTAATTTTGTTCATGGTATGCCATCCATCTCCTTTCGGAGAGGGAGTTCCACACGGGATACCGTGAGCCATAATTTGGTGGTCAGCTCCAAAAACAGGAGCCAGGATAGAATAATTGTTTCAGGGTTCTATTGTTGTCAACAATGTAAGGCTTGAAAATATAGTACTAATTGCTTGGATGTTGTTTGGGGTAATGGGAGGAATAGGTACAGGATTCTGGGACATTACAACTGTAATACAGAATTCTGTGTATATTGCTTGAAATGCCCATGTGACAAAATATATGTGGGGAGCACTATACATAAAGCAAAGAAGAGAATCCTGAACATATAAGAGCTATATATAATAATGACCGTAATTACCCTGTAGCTAGACAATTTCAGGATGTACATCGGTGTAATGAGAAATTGCTCAGCTACCTGGTTTGTGACCAAATTAGATCCAATGTGCGTGGAGGTGATAGACAGAATGCATTACGAATTTTGGAATCTAAATACATCATCAGATTTATGACCCTTTCACCTGTGGGTCTTAATCACAGTGAGGAAATGAATACTCACCTAGGCAATTAATTCTGGGTATTAAATGAGTTTACAGTTAAGTACTTGTATCTATTGTAATGATATTTAATGATGGTTTTAGATTGTATTTGTATATTGATAGGGTTTTTATGTGGTGTGGGGAGGTATGGGCACATGTAAACATAGATTTTCCGGCAGTGGTAGTTAGTGATTATTAGTATGTCTAATTGAGAGTAAACAATGAAGGACATCGGCTAACATTAATGATATGTGCAGGGGATCTCTTAGCTATCATGGGTGTTCTTAAGGAACATTAATGCTTTTTATCTGTATTTATGTGCATATAAGGAATATATTAATAACGTTATTTATTTATATTGCTTTTAAAAATATAATTACATAATGCTGATTAATTTTGTTATTGTACCCAGAGATCGCTTTGTGGTAATTTCCAAATCGTGATTTCAGTGATTGAATAATATAGGCATCATATACCATTCAAATATGGCAGCTGCTGATATAAGTAGTTTGTTTGGGGTTAGTCTGCTTTGTATTTTTGGTGTATTGGAGTATTTAATGGGTTAATGTGCTCATTTCCCCCATCCGTGAACAAGGCTATGGCTGAAACACGTTGGGAGGAATGCTTTGTGTGACAGTAAACTTATTGCAACTGGCTGGAAGTGTCCTGACCTTTTACTTCCATTTTGCAAGAAAATGTTGCAATATATATATATATATATAATTTTGATTTCTGCTATGTTAGTGATATATTTATGCAGCGTTTTTTCTCGCCTCGTGTTTCCCTGTGAGTGTCAGAGAGGTAATGGTACACTTCTAAGGTGACTGCCTCACCATGGATAATAAGTCTGAGATTTTGTACATTGCAACCATCTGGGCCTACACTATTGCATCGCCCCGATAGACGACATTAATAAAAGTTATTCAAAAGAAAATACAGCTAAATGGAAGCTTGAGCTGGGCAATCAGAACATTTAAAAAAACTCTCTTTACACAAATGATATTAGGAGGATGCATTTTTATGCCAAATTGAAAAAAAATGCCTTTAGGCGCAGATCAACTGATTCTAGCACTGAGTATTCTTTCTGCTGTCATGCCGTACTGCCTGAAGTATTTTTGAAAGAGGGTAAGAGGTGTGTGTGTTATTCTTAGTTTACAGATTGCTACAGAATGTGACGGTGTAACATGGAATTAAGAAAGTGTATAATTTTGATAAGAATGACAGTTCCAGATCAGACAAGGGTCCTGGTTCCCTTGCGGATTAGAGCTGGAGGATGAGTTATTTTGAAATAATAAACTGGTTTGAATAATATTGATATATTGTTTGTAAAAATGTTCTTCATTCCACAGGCAATGGGGATCAAATAGACAGCTAAGTCATAGCATCTCAACATCACTCTTTTGACTGTTATACTGATTCAAATTGGTTCTAAGACTTCATCAAAGCAGGGGTCACTGGAAAAGTTAAATCTTCAAAGCACTTTAACACAATAACACATAATCGACCTTCAACTGCAATCAGCGTCACCAATTTTCACAAAACTTTAAAGTGAAAATTGATTGCCTCGGCCTCAGTTCACAAGCACTGAACACAGTGAATTATCACGTATTTCCCTGCACGGGGCAAGAAACACCTAGCTGCAGCCCTCTTACAGGGTGAGCCTGTGATGGCCAAGCAAGACGTCAAATAATGAATCTAAACCGTTGTAGTCGTCTACAAGACGCACGCTACAACAAAAAATAAATCAATAAGGAAAAAAGATTCTCCGAATAAATGTTTACAAACGGGGCACTGACAAATATTCATTCACTACAGGTAAATGGACATAGAAGTCGAAGCAGTAGTTGGAGTGAAATAACATGACACAGTAAGTTGTAGTGATGGACCTGGAAACAATTAGCAGGTCTATTTAGTGAGTAATGCAACAGGGGAGGGAAGAGAAGGAAAAGTGACAGTTTGATTAGGCATCAAATCGAATAAGGGAAGGTGAGGTGAGGACCAGGTGCATTACTGTCTCAGTGCGTGTGGAATGGTCATGTAATAAGCCACGGTTAATTTGTCTTCTTTTGCGTTTAGTACTTCAATGTTGCTCACAATGGAAAATGTTACTGTACCTCAGTATTGTTTTATTCAGTTCTGGAGAACCAGTCCTCTAATGAGAGAGTTAAAAAGATTTGTTTCAAATCGTACGAGAGCACGTGGAACACATTTGACTGCAGAGAGGAGATATATCTTTACTAATGCACTGTCTGCATCCAGATAGTCGGGGTATTTTTATAATCTTTTTGAATTATCGAATGAAATACAAATGATTGACTGTGAGCAAATTGTTCAGCAAAAGGTGAACACAAAATGAACAAAGTCCAGTATATAAATCAAGATAAAAGGAGCACAAAATGGACCACGTCCAGTAGATAAATCAAGATAGAAGTTCACAAGGTGAAATGATATTTGCAGCAAAGTTGACCCAAATTTCAAGAGAATTTAGGAAAGCATTTCTCCTCCTTGTGCCACTCTCAACGCCACCCCGGGGCAGCGTTAGATTTTGGCGCATCCTCAGGTTTATGAAAATTCGTAAATCTGGGGCAGTGTCAAAATGCAATGGGTGTTGCTGTGGTACACCCACAGCAACACCCATTGCACGCCCCTTCCACGCATAGTGGTGTGTGTGAAGGGGTTGTATTTACAAGGTGGGGTTAAGCCACAAAAAGTGGCTTAATGCCACCTTGTAAATACAGCGCAGGGCATAGAGCCACTGGAGCATCACAAAAAGTAACGCTCTGGTGGCACTAGTGGCTCTTAAATATGACCCAAAAAGACTTAGTTGCTCTAATACCTTGTGAGCATTGTTGGTACCAGTTTGTCTAATGGAGCGGTTTCATTCCGCCTCCCTTTTTCACACATAGTGCATATTGGTTGGTGCAGGTGATGTTTTTGCTCTCTCCTGAACACTTTCACCCCGAGGGTGCCTGGGGCGAGCTGGTCTTGTCCAGGCACACGGTTCCCGTGTGCCAGGGACGAGACCAGCTCGTCCTGCACCCGGCCCACCAGTAGGGGATGGAAGGGGAATTGCTTCCCCTCCCACCCTCGACCCCCCCCCCAGTGACGTATGATGACATCAGCACGCAAATCGCACACTGACCTCATCAGAGGTCACCTCGGCGCTTCCAGCACGATCCTGGAGGAAAAATGCTTTTGCATTTCTCTTCCGACTGGGAGGTGGGGCAGGAGAGACAAGAAAGGAAAGGAAAGCATTTCTGCTGCCCGATCGCAATGCGATTTTTGAAAATTTCAATAAAGGGAGTGGCCCCTCGGGCAAGGTCCACTCCCCAGGGGGGCAAATTATTTTTAGGCCATTTCTGCCCCCCTCCCCCCTAATATAATTAGGCCGATCTGCCCCCGGTGGGAGGGGGGGCAGAAAACCACTAAACACCAGGGATAATATTTTTTTTTTTGTGTGGGGAGTGACCCCTTAGGCAAGGGTTGCTCCCGAGGGGGCCAAATTATTTTTAGGTTGTTTCTGCCCCCCGGGGCAGAAACCACTAGACACCAGGGATTATTTATTTTTATTCATACTTGTGCATAAGGGGAGCTGCCCCTTGGGCAAGGGCCACTCCCCAGGGGGCCAATTTATTTTTTAGGCCATTTCTGCCCTAACCTGGGGGCAGATCAGCCTAATATAATTAGGCCGATCTGCCCATGGGGGGGCAGGAAACCACTAGACTCCTGGGCTAAAAAAAATGTTTAGTTTATTTTTTTATGTGTGGGGAGCGACCCCTTAGGCAAGGGTCACTCCCAGGGGGCCAAATTATTTTTAGGCCATTTCTGACCCCCCAGGGACAGAAACCACAAGACACCAGTTTTTTTTTTTTTTTATACTAACGCATAAGGGGAGCGGCCCATTTGGCAAGGGCCGCTCCCCAGGGGGAGCAAAATATTTTTAGGCCTTTTCTGCCCCCCTGGAGGCAGATTGGCCTAAGATAATTAGGCGGATCTGCTCCCAGGGGGGGCAGAAACCTCTAGACACCAGGATATATATATATATTTTTTTACTTTATGTTTTTATGTATGGGGAGTGACCCCTTAGACAAGGGTCACTCCCCTGGGGGGCAAATTGTATTAAGCAATTTCTGCCCCCCTTTGTGGCAGAACGGCCTATTTATAAAACCTCTAGACACCATGGATTGGTGTGTGTGTATGTGTGTGTTTTGTTTGGGTGGCAGCCCCTTGGGGATGGGTCACTCCTCATGGCGGCACCGTACTGTTGGCCATAACTTCCCCCCTTGGGAGCAGATTGACCTATTTTTGAAGGCCCATTGCCCCCAAGGGGGGCAGAAAGCCCACCAGAGACCAGGTAAGATTTTTTTTTTTCAAAATAAGAGTTTGGGGGTATGGCCATACCCCGGGACAGAAAGTCTATTAGATGCCAGGGAATTTAAAAATAAATAGTGGGGTGGTGGCTCCCAACCAGTATGGGCCTGGTTATGCCCCCACCCGAACTGAAGGGGCTAACAGTCTTTCAGCTCTCCCCTGCACACTAAAACATCTTATCCCATGGCAAGCAGGAGGACATTTGATTATTTTGTTTTTTGTTTTACATTTGGGCCATGAGAGCTTGGCAACTCCCAAAATCATCCCACTTTAGATGGGGAGGGCTGCACTTTTTGTTACTTTGGGACGCTGACATGTAGAAAAATCCACAAGACCTAGACACATCTGAAAACCAGACATCTGGTTGATTCCAGGGTGGTGTGCTTCACATGCACCCTGCACCATTTCCTTACCCACAATGCCCTGCAAACCTGCAACTTTGCTGGAAATCACACATGTTTCCCACATTTTTGTGATGGAACCTTCCGGAATCTGCAGGAATCCACAAAATTCGTTGCACCCAGCATTGTCTCATCTATACCGATAAAAATTCTGCTGCACTTGTCAGCCTCAATTTCGACATGTTTTTGGCTCTTCCCTGTCACAAGCACTTGGTCCACCTACCCAAGTGAGGTATCATTTTTACCGGGAGACTGAGGGGAACATTGGGTGGTAGGAAATGTGTCCTGGTGCGGTGATCCCATACAGAAATGTGGGAAAAATTTGATTTTTGTAGCTAAATTTGAGGTTTGCTGAGGATTCTGGGTTAGAAAACATTGAGGATCCACGCAAGTCACACCTCCCTGGACTTCCTCGGGTGCCTAGTTTTCAGAAATGTCTGGGTTTGGTAAGTTTCCCTAGATGGCTGCTGAGCCCAGGACCAAAAACACAGGTGTCCCAACCCCGCTAAAATAGGTAGTTTTGTATTTGATAATTTTGCTGTGTCCAGATAGTGTTTTGGGGCATTTCCTGTTGCGAGCACAAGTCCTACCTACACAAGTGAGGTACAATTTTTATCGGTAGACTTGGGGGAACGCTAGGTGAAAGGACATTTGTGGCTCCTCTCAGATTCAAGAACTTTCTGTCACCGAAATGTGAGGAAAACGTGTTTTTTAGCCACATTTTGAAGTTTGCTAAGGATTCTGGGTAACAGAACCTGGTGGGAACCCCACAAGTCACCCCATCTTGGATTCCCCTAGGTGTCTAGTTTTAAAAAATGCACAGGTTTGGTAGGTTTCCCTATGTGCCGGTTGAGCTAGAGGCCAAAATCCACAGGTAGGCACTTTGCAAAAAACGCCTCTGTTTTCTTTGGGAAAATGTGATGTGTCCACGTTGTGTTTTGGGGCATTTCCTGTCACGGGCACTAGGCCTACCCACACAAGTGAGGTATCATTTTTTATTGGGAGATTTGGGGGAACGCTGGGTGGAAGGAAATTTATGGCTCCTCTCAGATTCCAGAACTTTCTGTCATTGAAATGAGAGGAAAAAGTGTTTTTTTGCAAAGGATTCTGGGTAACAGAACCTGGTGAGAGCCCCACAAGTCACCCCATCTTGGATTCACCGAGGTATTTAGTTTTAAAAAATGCACTGGTTTTGTAGGTTTCCCTAGCCAGAGGCCAAAATCTACAGCTAGGCACTTTGCAAAAAGCACGTCAGATTTCAATGTAAAAATATGATGTGTCCATGCTGCGTTTCCCGTGACAAGCATTAGGCCTACCCAAGCAAGTGAGTTACCATTTTTATTGGGAGACTTAGGGGGACACAGAATAGTAAAACAAGTGTTATTGCCCCTTGTCCTTCTCTACATTTTTTCCTTCCAAATGTAAGTTAGTGTGTAAAAAAGACGTCTATTTGAGAAATGCCCTGCAATTCACATGCTAGTATGGGCACCCCAGAATTCTGAGATGTGCAAATAACCACTGCTTCTCATCACCTTATCTTGTGCCCATTTTGGAAATATGAAGGGTTTCTTGAAACCTATTTTTCACTCTTTATATTTCACCAAATGAATTGCTGTATACACGGTGTAGAATGAAAACCCATTGCAAGGTGCAGCTCATTTATTGGCTCTGAGTACCTAGGGTTCTTGATAAACCTACAAGCCCTATATATCCCCGCAACCAAAAGCGTCCAGCAGACGTAACGGTATATTGCTCTCAAAAATCTGACATCGCAGGAAAAAGTTACAGAGTAAAACGTGGAGAAAAATGGCTGTTTTTTTAACCTCAATTTCAATATTTTTTTATTTCAGATGTTATTTTCTGTAGGAAACCCTTGTAGGATCTACACAAATTACACATTGCTTAATTCAGAATTTTGTCTACTTTTCAGAAATGTTTAGCTTTCTGGGATCCAGCATTGGTTTCATACCCATTTCTGTCAGTAACTGGAAGGAGGCTGAAAGCACAAAAAATCGTTCAAATGGGATACGTCCCAGTAAAATGGAAAAATTGTGTTGAAAAATTGGGTTTTCTGATTCAAGTCTCCCTATTCCTGAAAGCTGGAAAGCTGGTGATTTTAGCACAGAAAACCCTTTGTTGATGCTGTTTTCAGGGTAAAAAAACCACAAGCCTTCTGCAGCCCTTTTTTCCCTTAAAAATAAATAAAATATTGGTCTCACTCAGGGGAACCCACAAACTCTTGGTACCTAAAGAACCCCTAGCATTTTTTTTAAAAAAGACGCACATTTGGTGTGGGTAGCTTATGTGGGCAAAAGGTTATGAGGGTCTAAGTGCGAACTGCCCCAAATAGCCAAAAAAAGGCCTGGCACCTGAGGGGGAAAAGGCCTGGCAGCGAAGCGGTTAACACTCTTGTGGAACTTTGAAACTGATATGACCATGGAATGCTTGGTCTCAGATTTGCCATTCGCATTCCTATCTTTTTGCTTTATGAATGAGATCTATTCATTGTTAAGGCCCGGATTTTATAACCTACTGATTTGCTGTTCCGTAATTCATTATGGATTTGAGGCTTCTTGAGTTTGTGATTCATTGTAGATTTTGGGGCTTCTCAATTTTCCAACATCAGTTTTTTCACCATCTAAATCACATTGAAAGCCACTGTCATGTCATCCATCTTCTGCTCTTAAGAAAACTTGAACTTAGTTGTTATCAACAGCACAAACACTTTCATTTTCTACACATCGATGACCACTCTCTTCAAGGATAGTTCCTTGAAGTTACTCCTTGCCAAATTCCTACCGATAACAAACTGCATTTATTCCTTCACCAAGTGATTCATTCCTCAAATCAAGCTTTTTTCGTTTAAGTAACAGTAACTTTCACATTTACAACAATGTAAAAGATTCCATCATGAATTGTGAACATAATTAAGAGTCATTGTTTGTGGCTACTTTAGCCGGACTTCCATCAAGATTGAATATGTGTTAAGGTAAAATCCTCTAACTTACTGGGAGTCACCTCATCCACAAATTCCACCTTTGGCCAGTTGAGCAATAATCAGTCAATAACAAAGAATACTTACTCTGATCACGTGGCACATGAAAAAAACATTCTATTATGTAAATAAACCTACATTGATTGGAAAATCGAAAAAGCACACGAGGAGATACCCTATGCCAATGTTATCACAGAAAGGCAGTATTTTCATCTTTATCTCATTTGGCAAAACTAGAATGTGTCCCTTCAAAATGAGTAATCTATCTATCTATCTATCTATCTATCTATCTATCTATCTATCTATCTATCTATCTATCTATCTATCTATCTATCACTAATTTATCTGCATAGCTTATTCTCCTCAACTACAAAGTCCACTGAGTCCTTCTGACTAATACATTCAATCACATTTCACTGCTCTTATCCATTCATTTTTGTTACTGTTACACCAGGAAGTTCTTGTCAACAGTAATGCATAATGATCACTGTCGGCCAGACTGTCTTCATCAAATACTTCTGAAGACCTGCTTATGGACAAGCTATTTAAGAGGGCTAGCTGAGAACCCTAAGTGGTCAACAAATGTTTTACAACAGCCAACAATAGTTGCTTTCCTATATGGAATAATATAAAGATATAGTCTAAGTTGCCTAGAAGCCCAATATTTGTTCTGGAAACACATTTTGATACCTCAAATTCTTTAATGTTTGTCTTAAAACAGTTTTATGTTTGTCTACTCCTGTAAAAGTCAGTTTTAGCTGTGTCTTTTCTTATGGGTTGGGAACCTCAATACCATCACTAACTTACAGAGGGACATGCCCTCAGATACTGAAAGCACATTCAGCACATTGTAGCAGTCACTCAATACCTTAATACCTCCTTAAACTCACAGAAGTGTGGATTCAATTAGAGTCATGCAGATAATATGTAGTTTAACTTTTAGTTGGAGATCGACCAAGCTTCCTCGAGATTGGAGAGAGATTTGATAACTGCTGATTTGATTCATGATGTAGAATGGAATCCACAGATTATCAAAGGCATTATCAAACCACTCTCCAGTCTTGGCTTCACTAAAGATGGCTTTATGGTGTTCCTCCAAAATAATATTTCCAGGGATAATGAACAACAAATGAGATTTATTACAACTTTTTCTAGCCAAGCTTTCAATGTAAGACAGATTCTTAATAAAATTTGGCATATTCTGCAGACCGATCCCCATCTGAGTAATTTTGTTCATGGTATGCCATCCATCTCCTTTCGGAGAGGGAGTTCCACACGGGATAGCGTGAGCCATAATTTGGTGGTCAGCTCCAAAAACAGGAGCCAGGATAGAATAATTGTTTCAGGGTTCTATTGTTGTCAACAATGTAAGGCTGGAAAATATAGTACTAATTGCTTGGATGTTGTTTGGGGTAATGGGAGGAATAGGTACAGGATTCTGGGACATTACAACTGTAATACAGAATTCTGTGTATATTGCTTGAAATGCCCATGTGACAAAATATATGTGGGGAGCACTATACATAAAGCAAAGAAGAGAATCCTGAACATATAAGAGCTATATATAATAATGACCGTAATTACCCTGTAGCTAGACAATTTCAGGATGTACATCGGTGTAATGAGAAATTGCTCAGCTACCTGGTTTGTGACCAAATTAGATCCAATGTGCGTGGAGGTGATAGACAGAATGCATTACGAATTTTGGAATCTAAATACATCATCAGATTTATGACCCTTTCACCTGTGGGTCTTAATCACAGTGAGGAAATGAATACTCACCTAGGCAATTAATTCTGGGTATTAAATGAGTTTACAGTTAAGTACTTGTATCTATTGTAATGATATTTAATGATGGTTTTAGATTGTATTTGTATATTGATAGGGTTTTTATGTGGTGTGGGGAGGTATGGGCACATGTAAACATAGATTTTCCGGCAGTGGTAGTTAGTGATTATTAGTATGTCTAATTGAGAGTAAACAATGAAGGACATCGGCTAACATTAATGATATGTGCAGGGGATCTCTTAGCTATCATGGGTGTTCTTAAGGAACATTAATGCTTTTTATCTGTATTTATGTGCATATAAGGAATATATTAATAACGTTATTTATTTATATTGCTTTTAAAAATATAATTACATAATGTTGATTAATTTTGTTATTGTACCCAGAGATCGCTTTGTGGTAATTTCCAAATCGTGATTTCAGTGATTGAATAATATAGGCATCATATACCATTCAAATATGGCAGCTGCTGATATAAGTAGTTTGTTTGGGGTTAGTCTGCTTTGTATTTTTGGTGTATTGGAGTATTTAATGGGTTAATGTGCTCATTTCCCCCATCCGTGAACAAGGCTATGGCTGAAACACGTTGGGAGGAATGCTTTGTGTGACAGTAAACTTATTGCAACTGGCTGGAAGTGTCCTGACCTTTTACTTCCATTTTGCAAGAAAATGTTGCAATATATATATATATATATATATATATATATATCAAAACAAGGCCCTTTCAGGGTTAGAGTGATGCATACATTATGCAAAAAACAAAGGAGAACTCTGGGAAGTTCCCAAATTTAGGTGGAGAGCAGCTCTAGTAAGGAGCACCCTACAACACCAGCGCACAGTGCTATCCACATCAAGCTAGATAGTGACAAAGTCTTTTGCCATTTGTACAGCAAAATCTTTAAGCATAGGATTGACACAGTGTCTAGTAAGGAGCACCCTGCAACACCAGCGACACTCTAGATTTGCTCACCTCAAATGTCTGCTTATCCCCCCATTGAAATGACTCCTGTCTTAGCAAAAAAAGGAGTCGTTCCCCCCTGCCCAAAGTGAATCCCTCCAAAGTCTGATGCTTTCTGTTCTTTTTCTAAGGTTGGTTTGGGAATAGAAAATCTGACCGCTCAAAAGTGCATCACTTTCCCTACTATTATTTGCATTAGAGTAGGTGTAATAACCTTACTCCTCCAAAGTCCAACACTTCCCCTACTGATGCTTATGTCGGAGTGGGAGTAGTGAATCTGATAAAGTCCAACAGTTTGCTTACTATTGCTTAGGTTGGAGTGGGAATAGTAAATCTAATGCCTCAAAAGTGCAAACTGTTCTATACTGCTTCTCAGGTTGGAGTGGGAATAGTATATCCAAGCCTTGTAAAGTTCAACATTATCCTTGCTATTGCTTATGTTGGAGTGAAAGGAGTACACCTGACCCTTTCAAAGTTGGATCCCTTCTCTCTTAGGTGAGAATGGTGGTAGTAAACCTGAACCCTCCAAAGTCCAACGCTTACCTTATTGTTGCGCTTGCTGGAGCCCAAATAGTTGATATGAATGACCCCTTCAAAGACAACACTTTCCCTATGTTGCTTGGGATGGAGTGAGAATAGTATACTTGCTCCCATTGAAGAGTCCAACAGTTTTGTTACCTGGGAGCGGAAGAGTATATCCTGTCAATTGTTTGTTTTTAATTTTTTAAAGATGTATTTTTTGTAATTTAATTTTTAAAGCTATTTTATCGTTTTAAATTTTGAGTGTTTTATTTTGGAAGTGATATTAATGATATGATTTTAAAGATTTTTTTATTTTGTATAATTGTTTGTGTATACTTTGTAAAATATTTGAAATGTAGTTTTTTAAGTATATTTATTTGTCATTAGTATTTTTATTTTATAATTAGTGTTTAGTTCATAATGCTGTTTACTTATTTATCATGTTTATTATTTGTTATATTTATTTTAAAATGTGTATTCTTATTTAATGTTTAAAAGTTACAAAATAAATCTAATGTTTTTATATTATGTTTTCATGAAATTTTGAAGTAAATATATATGTTTTAAAGTAAATATACTCTTTAGTAATAAAAAAAAATCATTACACTTACTATTCTGTGACAATATTGAGGTTGTCTCTATTTTTGTAGTTGATGTATTGTACCTTACATTCAAGGCATGGAAAGACAATATTTTGTCCTTGATATTCTTTGGCACTATTTTTGTATTTTCATAGCTTAGCTTCACATATTTCATCATCATGTAACTAGCTTTATTCTAGGTAGATCTACCTATTATATTCTGAGGAGGGTATATGCCACTTTAAATCAGAACACAAACACAAAGGAAGCAGTGGCCACATTTGATGCATAGAAGGTCTTTGAATCTGTAAAACAGCCACTTTTGGATGTGCTTCTCGAGAGAGTAGGATTTGGAGGGCTGTTTTTAACCACAATAGGGCTGCTGTGTATGGAGCCATTGGCAGGAGTGATCACCAATTAATTTATGTTAGAGAAGATAAAATTGACTCTGTAAACCTGACATGGTTGCCATTTATAGCCTCCTCTTTTCCTCACATAGACAACAGATCCATTAGCTTGTAGGCTACAAGACAATAATCTGGAGATGGGCATGTTAGAAATTGGGTTTCTAGTTGACAGAGGCATGTACCCTGTCCAAGTAGGGACCGCAATTCTATTTAGGGTAAGTCACAACACAACCTATATTATCCTGTGTTCAACCTCCGGTAGCTTGCCACAGAGAAGGCTGGCTTGATATGAAAGGCAATATATAAAGTATTTGTGCAATAACTCATACAGTAACACAGTGGAAACACTACAAAAAGTACTCCACACCAGCTAGGAAAATAAAATAGATAATATTTATCTAAATAAAATAAGACCAAAACAACAAGAATCCAATATGCACAAGTCAAGATGTAACTTTTTAGAAGATTAGGTAAACCCCGACTGCCAGACCTGTGATGAGGAGACTGGCGTAGAGGTTGCGGTCTCCCCACTGGCCCTATTACAAATTTCCCACTTGGCTGATCAGTGGAATTGAAGGTTTCCGCTGGTCAGCCCAGTGGGAAAGATGTGGCAGCATTGTCCCCGGCTCATAGTTGAGCCGGCGGCAAAGCTGCAGCATGCAGGGTGCAGTAGCACCCTTGAAATGCACACAGTTTGCAAGGAGTTTAAGGCTTGACAAGTAGTTTTAAATGCCATGTCCAGTGGCAGTGAAACTGCACACATAGGCCTTGCAATGGCAGTCCTGAGATATGGTTAAGGGGCTACTTATGTGGGTGGCACAATCAGTGCTGCAGCAATAAATTTACAGGCCCTGGGCATGTGTAGTGCCCTTTACTAAGGACTTATAAGTAAATTAAATATGTCAACTGGGGATGAGCCAATGTTATCATGTGTAGGGGAGAGAGCACAAGCACGTTAGTACTGGTCAACAGTGGTAAAGTGGCAGAGTCCTAAAACCAGCAAAAACAAGATCAGTAAAATGGAGGGAAGCAGGCAAAAAGTTGGGTGAAGACCACCCTAAGGCTGTCAGGGATTTCGTCGGTGTGTACTTGATCTGGTCCCAAAATTCCAATGTTAGAAGTGTTGGCATGTATTTCAACAGACTTGCCCACCAGGGCTCTACAAGAACCCCAAGTACCCACAGTGCAACTTCATATGTAGAAAACCACTTACCAATGTCATCTCCTACCATTTAACTTGGCACCAAATCCTTGGGTATACAAACTTTCATGTCTCCTTCAGGAACTGTATGTATGCTGCCACCATCACTGCTGGACTCAGACTGCCTAGCCTTGAGGTCCAGCTCTTTTAGACTCAGTTCATGAGTCAGAAGTAGTTTATTTTCTGCTAAGGCTCCTTCAGCTTTCCTCTCCTCTGCCTCCATTTTTAATTTTGCCAACTGCAGATGGTCTTTTAATTTGGCCATAGCTTTTGTATGGCACTGCACAACACAAGTCATATCCTCACCCCTGATCACCCATGTTAGAAATTGGGTCCCTAGTTGGCAGAGTTATGCACTCTGTCCAAGTAGGGACCACATTTCTAGTCAGGGTAAGTCACAACACAACCTCAATTATCTTGTGCTTACTCTCTAGTAGCTTGGCACAGAGCAGGCAGGCTTAACTTAGAAGACAATGTGTACAGTAATTGTACAATAACTCATACAGTAACACAGTGAAAATGCTACAAAATGTGTTCCACACTAGTTTAGGAAAATAAATAATACTTATCTAAATAAAATAAGACCATACCGACAAGAATCCAATATACACAAGTCAAGATATCACTTTTTAGAGGTTTAGGAAAAGTCTTGGGGGCTGATTATGAGTTTGGCGGACAGAAACATCAGTCTGTCATCCAGGCGGGGAGGTTGCTGTAGTGCTGGCAACCTCCCCGCTGGCCCAATTATGACTTTTCCGCTGGGCTAACTGGTCAACCCAGTGGAAAAGGTGCTGCAGCATTGTCACTAGCTCATAATAGAGCCGACGGCTATACTGCCGCAAGCACGGAGCACCAGCACCCTCGAAATGTGCACTGTCTGCACAGCAGACAGTGCGCATTTTGAGGGTGTTGTGCAGTGGCCCCCTTATGCCCTCCTGCATTTGTTCTCCACCAGCCTTTTCATGGTGGTCAGACAGCCATGTAAAGGTTGGCAGAGAGCAAGGTTGTAATCAGCAGGGAGATGCTGAGTTCAGAGCCGCCCTGGTTGATTACAAACAGCACCGCCTTCAGCCCATCAGGATCCTGGTGGGAATGGCGGATGGTTGATGGGTCTGCCTGCCAACCTCGTGATGTGGCCGTCAGACTTCCACAGCCACAGCGGTCTGACCCCAACAGTGAGGCTGGCAGTCTTCAGACCGCCAGCCTTATAATAAGGCCCTCCGTCACTAGGAACCAATAGTTGTATCTTTTTGGCACAAAGAACCTGGGATACGTCAAAAAGTAATAAGGCAGAGGAAGTGGTGCATTGAAAAGTAAAGCTATGCATCAAGTTTTCCTGCGTGGCAGAGGTGATGCACTGATCCTTTCCTCTCGGGTAAGGTGATGCATTGATTTCTGGGTGCACAACCTTGGCCCCTTATTGCGGTCTAGGGATAACTTGACAACCAGGAACGATGTGTGGAAAATCCAAAACACGCTGCGATGATGAAACAGGTGCTGCGGCAATTTGAGAGGTGCAGGCATTACATTGTTTTTTCAGCGCAGTCAATTTTCTCCTTCTGGTAAAGTCTTTGATGGCCCGAGACTTATTAACAGGAGGCAAGCTCAGTCCAAGACCATGGAGATCACTTGTGGGGGAAGGCAAAGACCTTAGAGCAGAGTCAGGTAGCAGCAGTGCAACAGCAGTAGAGCAGTTCTTCCTGAAAAGCAGTCCAGATGAGTCCTTTGGGTAGCAGTCCCTCTGACAGGGCCCAGTTGTAGGTCCAGAAGTGTCCGATTTCACAGGGTCACAGATCCAGTATATATACTCAAATGTGCCTTTGAAGTGAGGGAAACCTCAAAGAGTGGTTTTGAAGTGCACCAGTTCCACTTTCAACCCAGTCCGGTTTGCCAGTAGATCTGTGGGGGGTTATCTGTCCCTTGTGTGAGATAAAGGACACTAGTCTTTCAAGTGTGAGAGCCCCTCCACCCTTCCTGTCCAGGAAGACCCATCAGTATGCAGATGAATGCAGATGCAGCTGAGTGTCCAGTGTTTATGGATGACTGGGTGGAATGCATAATGGGAGCTGTCAACCACTAATCAGACATGGATTGGAGACAGGCTGTAAGGCACAGAGAACAGTAAGTGCAGAGAAATGCCTACTTTCAAAAAGAAAACAAACACAAATGATGGACGGAATGTGGAACCAATCAAACATTCACACCAAGTCACATGTGGGTTTAATCCATTAATTATTTTTCTCACCAAGCCACTCCAGTTTGGACCCAGCCATATGCAAATCAGTCTTGACTCTGCTCCCCGTGGGAACAGTCCAGCCTGAACTGCCAGGCATGGTCCTCCCTGGACCGGAAACAAGTATCCTGGTACCGATTTCAGTCTATCACCCTTCACCCACCAGGCCAACTTGAATCCAGTGGCATTGTGAGCCCAGGACCAACGTTTGGGCATACCTTTCCTACTCTGGACCACAGGCAGCTCCTCCGCTCTGGTGGAGGAGCATCACCCCCCGCCAGTGGCAGCAGTTGCAAAACTTTTACAAGAAATTGTTTTCTTATAAAAGGGGTGAGGCCATGGACGATGACAGGGATGGAGGGGGTGCACCCCACACCACAGTGGCTGACTACGGTTTAGACCACTGCTGTTGGAAAATGGGTTATTGGTAGGGCAGGTAGGTACCTACACCTAGCAACAAGCCACTAACCTCCACATAGGTACAGTTAGGTCTCAGTAAATTAATCCCAGCTCAACCCTTGGTAGCTTGGCAACGGGCGTCAAGGCTTAACTTAGGAGACAAAGTGTAAAGCATTCAAATATCACAAAACAGTAATTAAATAAAACACAGGAAACAGTTTAAAAATCCAAAACCAATTTATAAAAATAGCTTATATTTTTATCTTTAAAATGACACAAAAACGATTAAAATCGGTTCAGGGGAACCGGAGATATGAATTTTTAAAGTATTATTATTTTCTAGCGCTTAGAAACAAAAAGCGCCAATCGGGTCATCTGGTTGCACCAGGACCGGGGCAAAGTCAAACTTTCAGGCCGACCGCGATGGAGCCCTGCTCGGCTACAAGTCGCGGGAGGCCTCGGTTAAAAAGTTACCTTCTGACTTAGTCTCTTTTTTGATGTTTTTCTTTCCCGGGACGAACCTGCCAGTTGAATCCGACCTCCTGGAGCCCTTGTCCGGATACGCGAAGTCGGTTTCCTCGGTGGTGATTTTTACCTTCGGACTTAGTCGTTTTTTCGAGATGAAAATCCTTCGACCGGGGTAAACCTGGATCTTGATCCGACGTCCGTGGAGCCCTTCTCGGATACGATGGCTGGGAGGTCCCGGTCAACTTTTTACCTTCGGACTTAGTCTCTTTTTTGGATGTTTTTCTTTACCGGGACGAACCACGAAGTCAGGCCGGGTCGCGGTTGAGGCAAGCCGGCTAGAATTTCCGCGTCGGGTCGGTCACTTTATGAGGTTTTTTTCAAAAATTCTCCAATCTTTTCCAAACTTCTGGGGCTTCACCCAGATGTTCTTTTAAGGTTCTTTTGGGGTCCACAGCTCACCCCAAGGGTCCAGAAGTTCTGTGATGGTCCTTGGGAAGTGCGGACTTCAACTCCCAGAATGTACCTGGCGCAAACTCCTTTTTGGCCACTGGACAGTGGTCAGCTGGTCACTTTTTCAGGAGTTGGTGCAGGGGACTCTGGATAGCAATTTTTCACCTGTAGCAAACAGGGAGTCCCTCCTTGAACCAGTTGAAGCCAGGCAAAGTCCTTCTTGTGGTGAAGCCCAAGTGTGCAGCTGGTGCAGTCTTTCTGAGTGCAGGGTCCAGGTGCAGGCCAGGGGTCCAGCAGGGCAGTCCTTCTTCTCCTTTAGTTCCTTTCTTGTTGAAATCTGGTAGGGATCTGAGGCGTGGGTGCAGGTCTGCCAGTTTTATCCTTGCTCCTGGGTGAAAAGCAGGGGGGCCCTGGTTCTCCAATCAGGTACAGGGTCGTCCCCCTGTGATGACCACTTCCTGGGAAGTGTGGCAAAAATCCATCCCAAAAGGCAACAGTCTCTAAAAATCCAACATGGCTGAATCTGATTTTTGGAGGTTACATCTGGCTGAGCCCACCCACTGTTGTGGCTAAAAATCATAAACACACCCCTCTCCTGCCCTCTCCTAATCTAATCAAGGGGGCACCTAGCTGTCTGGGGTTGCAGGATGTGGGGGTGTTGCTGGGTGCTGCAAATGTCCTTCTCTGCCTTTGAAGACCAGTTTGGCAGCCCTCCCCTTCCTGCCTCACCATCTGCTGAGGGGAGAGTTCTCTCCCCCAAGCACATTCCTTTGTGTGAAGTCAGGCCACTTCACACCTCATCAAGGTAGCCTGGCAGAAGCTGCTGCAGGCTGGCCAATCAGAGCACAGCAGCAAAAACAATGCAGAGCTGAAATTGGCAACTTTTTAGGTAAAGTCTAAACTTTTTACCTGAACTAGTTATAATAAATCCAACAACTGGAAGTTGTAGGATTTATTACAACAATTAATTTGATACCAAATTCTTGGTATGTAACATTTAAGGAGACTTTAAAATTTAAAATAAAGTCTGCCCATTCTAGCCTATGAAGGCCATTTACTTCAATGAGGGAAAAACGAATTTGGCTGTTTTTACCTCACCAGGGCTTATAAATCTATTTTTATAAAGTCCCTGCTTATAGTTACATGGCACCCAGCCCTAGGGGCACATAGGGCACACCTTAGGGGTGACTTATATGTAAAAATAAGGTAGTTTAAGACTTTGGAAGTACCTTTAATTCCAAAGTCGAATTTGCATATAACTTTAATTTAAAAGCAGCCAGCAAGGCAGGCTTGCTTTTAAAATGACACTGGGCACCTCAGCAGTGCACCTAGGTGTGCACCACCTATGCTGTGGTCCCTAAACCTACATGCCCTACCATATACTAGGGACTTATAGGTGGGTTAACTTGGCCAATTATAATTAGCCTAATTTGCATATCCATTTTACACAGAGCACTGGCCCTGGGACTGGTAAGCAGTACCCAGGGCACAGCCAAGAGTCAGTAACCACCAGTACCTATCCAGAAAGAGTGGGGGTGATCAGGCAAAAAAAAAGGACTTTCCTACACTGCCCCCCCCAGATGAAAGGTGATGGGTACTAACCTACACCCTGGTAGTCCTCATCAGCTAAGTGGAAAAACCTGGAAAGGCCATCTGCATTGGCATGAGCAGTCCCAGGTCTGTGCTCCACTGTGAAGTCCATCCCCTGTAGGGAAATGGACCACCTTAACAGTTTTGGGTTCTCCCCCCTCATCTGCATCAACCATCTGAGAGGTCTGTGGTCAGTTTGTACACGGAAGTGAGTGCCAAACAAGTAAGGCCTCAACTTCTTCAGGGACCAAACCACAGCAAAGGCCTCCCTCTCAATGGCACTCCATTTTTTCTCTCTGGGGAGTAGTCGCCTGCTGATGAAGGCAACTGGGTGATCATGGCCCTCTTCATTAACTTGTGCTAACACTGCCCCAATCCCTTCCTCTGAAGCATCTGTTTGCACTACAAATTCCTTGCTATAGTCAGGGGCCAGTAACACTGGTGCTGAACACATAGCCTGTTTTAGGGTGTCAAAAGCTTTTTGACACTCTGGGGTCCAAATGACCTTCTTGGGCTGTTTCTTGGAGGTAAGCTCAGTTAGAGGGGCCACTATGGTCCCAAAATTTTGAACAAACCTCCTGTAATACCCAGTCAGGCCAAGAAAGGCCCTGACCTGAGTCTGGGTTTTTGGAGCCTCCCAATCCAGGATAGTCTGGATCTTGGGCTGGAGAGGTTGTACATGGCCTCCACCAACAAGGTGGCCCAGGTACACAACAGAACTTTGCCCTATCTGGCACTTGCTTGCCTTGATAGTCAGGCCTGCTTGAAGCAGGGCCTGAAGCACTTCCTTCAGGTGGACCAGGTGGTCCCTCCAGGTGGAACTAAATACAGCTATATCATCCAGATAAGCTGCACTAAAAGATTCCAACCCAGATAGGACTCTATTCACCAACCGTTGGAAGGTGGCAGGAGCATTTTTCATCCCGAAGGGCATCACCTTGAACTGAAAGTGGCCCTCTGGTGTGGAACATGCTGACCTCTCCTTAGCTCTTGGACTTAAGGCAATCTGCCAATATCCTGAGGTCAGATCAAATGTGCTCAGGAATTTGGCAGCCCCCAACCTGTCAATGAGCTCATCAGCTCTAGGTATGGGGTGAGCATCAGTCCTAGTGACTGCATTTAGACCTCTGTAGTCCACACAGAATCTTAATTCTTTCTTCCCACCTTGGGGATTAGCTTTGGGCACCAGTACCACTGGACTGGACCAAGGACTATCAGAGGGCTCAATTACCTTCAGGTCCAACATCTTAGCCACTTCAGCTTTGATGTTGGCCTTGACCTGGTCAGACAGCCTGTACAGCTTGTTCTTGACAGGCAAGCTGTCACCAGTGTCAACATCATGGACACACCAATTGGTGAGTCCAGGGGTCAGGGAGAACAGACTAGCAAACTGTCCCAAGACTTGCTTACAGTCTTGTTGTTGCTGATCTGTCAATTTGGGAGAGAGTACCACTCCCTCCACTGACCCATCTTTTGCCTTTGAGGACAGGAGGTCTGGCAGAGGTTCACCCTCCTCCTCCTTCCCTTCATCAGTGACCATCAGCATGGTCATGTCTGCCCTGTCCTGGTGGGGTTTCATCCTGTTTACATGTAGGATCCTGTGAGGATTCCTGGGGGTGCCAAGGTCCACCAAGTAGGTGACCTCACCTTTTTTCTCTAGGATTGGATAGGGCCCAGTCCATTTGGCCTGTAGTGCCCTAGGAGCCATGGGCTCCAAAACCCACACCTGCTGTCCTGGGTGATACTCAGGCATGGTAGCCTTTTGATCATGCCAGAGCTTCATGAGCTCCTGACTGGCCTCCAGGTTTCTGCTTGCCTTCTTCATATACTCAGCCATGCGAGACAGCAGGCCTAGTACATAATCCAGCACATTCTCCTTGGATTCCTTGAGAGGCTTTTCCCAAGACTCTCTCACCAAGCACAATGGGCCTCTTACAGGGTGCCCAAACAGTAACTCAAAGGGGCTGAATCCAACCCCCTTCTGTGGCACCTCCCTGTAGGCAAACAGCAGGCATGGGAGGAGGACATCCCATCTCCTCCTGAGTTTGTCAGACAAACCCATGATCATGCCCTTCAGGGTCTTATTGAATCTTTCCACCAGACCATTGGTCTGTGGATGGTAGGGTGTGCTGAACTTATAAGTAACACCACACTCCTCCCACATGGCTTTCAGATAGGCTGACATAAAGTTTGTGCCCCTATCTGAGACCACCTCCTTTGGGAATCCCACTCTGGTGAACACACCAAGTAGGGCCCTAGCCACTGTGGGAGCAGTGACTGTCCGGAGGGGTATTGCCTCAGGGTACCTGGTGGCATGGTCCACTACCACCACAATGTACCTGTTACCTGAAGCAGTTGGTGGGTCTAGGGGACCAACAATGTCAATCCCCACCCTCTCAAAGGGAGTCCCAACCACTGGCAGTGGAATCAAGGGAGCCTTTGGCTTGCCCCTGTCTTGCCACTGGCTTGACAGGTGACACAGGAGCTGCAAAACTCCCTGACTTTTTCTGACATTTCGGGCCAATAAAAATGGTTGACCAGCCTGCTCCAGGTCTTGGTCTGTCCCAAATGACCAGCTAAGGGGATATCATGGCTTAAGGTAAGGAGGAATTCTCTATACTTTTGGGGGACCACTACTCTCCTAGTAGCCCCTTCTTTAAGGGCCCTTGCCTCAGTGTAGAGAACTCCATCCTCCCAGTAAACCTTGTGGGTACCACTGGTATCCCCTTGTTCTTGCCTGGCAGCAGTCTGCCTCAGGCCCTCAAGAGTGGGACACTCTCTTTGTCCCTGGCACAAATCTTCTCTGGTGGGCCCACCTGCCCCTTGCAGTTCTGCCAAGTCAGGCAGAGTTTGCAGGGAAGGTGTCCCTCCCTCAGAGTTCAGATCCTCCCCCTCAGGGTTGGATTCTTCCTGACCCTCTGTACTTGTTGGGGCTGGCAAACCAGACCCAGTGCCTTTTCTCTTTTTCTTGGAGGCTTGGCCCATTGTTCCAGGGTCCAAGTGTCCAGCATTCCCCTGTTGTGCCGCCTGTGACCTGGTCACAGCACACACCCATTCAGGGAGGTCCAGCATCCGTGCATGGACCCTTCTTTCCACTTCTGACTACTCAGATGCTTCAAGATCATTCCCCAGTAGACACTCTACTGGGAGGGCAGGAGCTACAGCTACTTTTTTAGGGCCAGTCACACCTCCCCATTCCAGACTCACCATAGCCATGGGATGGAGTTTGGTTCTGGTATCTGCATAAGCCACCTGGTGGAAGACACCAGGTAAGACCTGCTCTGGAGAAACCAGCTTTTCTGCGACCATTGTCACACTGGCTCCTGTATCTCTCAGAGCTTCCACTTCAGTCCCATTGACTGTAGGCCTCTGCCTATACCTCTCCATGATGGGAGGTAAGGTGGCCATAGTTGCAATGTCCACCCCACCCACGGATACTAAGGTGACCTCAGTGTACCCTGATTCCACCCCTGGGCCAACTTCCACCCCCAACCATACACTAGCAATCCCCTGGGATTGCCCACCAGTGGGGGGCTTCTTGGAGCAGATAGCATCTCCTCTTTTATGTCCTGGCTGATGACAGTCAAAACACTTGCCGGCCTTAGCAAGCTCCTGAAACTTTCCTGCTTTAGCAGGATCATAATTCTTTCCCTGATACCCTTTCCCTTTAAAAGTGAATTGGCTCGGGCCCCCCCTCCCTGAGAAGTTTTTGGGGACTCTTGTGAGGACTCTTTGGGTTTTTTGTCATCTTTCCCCTGGTTCTTCCCCTGAGAAGAACCATGTCCTCCCTTTTTCTGATCACCCCCTGGGGGTTTCTGGTTAACCCTAGTTCTTAACCAGTCATCTGCTGCCTCCCCCAGCTCTCTGGGGTTGGTCAACCTAGAGTCTACTAGATACTGGCGGAGCCTCTCTTGGACACAATTAGTTAGAAGGTGCTCCCTCATAATCAAATTGTACAGCCCCTCAAAGGTACTTACCCTGTTGCCCTGTATCCAGCCCTCCAGTGCTTTTACTGAAATGTCCACAAAGTCCACCCAGGACTGGGTGCTTGTCTTTTGGGTGTCCCTAAACTTAAGCCTATACTGCTCTGGGGTTAGACCAAACTTTTTAGTCAAGCAACTCTTCATACTGGGGTATGAGTCTGCATCCTCCCCACTCATGGTTAGGAGCCTATCCCTCCCAGAGTTGGGAACTAACTCCCAAAGGAGTGAACCCCAGTACTGAGGCTTGACTTTCCTCATCTGGAGGGCCCTCTCAAAGGCCCCCAGCCACTTATCTATGTCATCCCCCTCTACATAGGCAGGAACCACCCCTTTGGGTAATCTGGGGGCAAAACCCCCACCCAGGGACACCTCAGTTTCTTTCTCGCTGCCTCCATCTTTTTTTTCTTTGCTTGCCCACTTTTTCTTTTCTAGGGCAAGCTTATCTGCTTCCAAAGCTATGTAGGCTAGCTGGGCTTCCAGCTCTCTTTCTCTGATGGATGGGTTCTCTCCTCCTGAAAGGACCCCCTTCCTACCACTAGCTTTGGGTCTGCCCCTAGTGACTGTATCCACTGAGGACCGTTCCTCCTCTTCCTCACTTGGGGTCTGATGCCTTCCCTCCCCTGAAAGTTTAGAGCTAGCATCTTCCCCTTTTTCTTCCTCCTCTGGAGCTTCCTCTGTCTCTACCTCTTGGGCCTCAGCCCATGCTGTCAGGGATTTAATCAGGATTTCCTTCCTGAGATTAGTGGTTGCAGGCAACCCTCTTTCAATACACAACCCCCTAAGCTGGACTACTGTCAGTGTGGGTAGGCTATCCAGATCAAGCTCCATGGTTCCCTAGTTTTGTGTCAACAAAAACTTTTTGCAAAAATTGGAAACAAGAATTTAGAAAAATTACAAAAATTCAATAATTGAAATTAATCCAAATTAAAAAAAAAAATTTTTGCACTAGGACAATTTAAAGGATTTTTAATTTGTTTTACTCAAAACTGTAACGTGATATTGAACACAAGTACAGGATCCCGTCGCTGCTTCCAATTATGTTGGAAAATGGGTTATTGGTAGGGCAGGTAGGTACCTACACCTAGCAACAAGCCACTAACCTCCACATAGGTACAGTTAGGTCTCAGTAAATTAATCCCAGCTCAACCCTTGGTAGCTTGGCAACGAGCGTCAAGGCTTAACTTAGGAGACAAAGTGTAAAGCATTCAAATATCACTAAACAGTAATTAAATAAAACACAGGAAACAGTTTAAAAATCCAAAACCAATTTATAAAAATAGCTTATATTTTTATCTTTAAAATGACACAAAAACGATTAAAATCGGTTCAGGGGAACTGGAGATATGAATTTTTAAAGTATTATTATTTTCTAGCGCTTAGAAACAAAAAGCGCCAATCGGGTCATCTGGTTGCACCAGGACCGGGGCAAAGTCAAACTTTCAGGCCGACCGCGATGGAGCCCTGCTCGGCTACAAGTCGCGGGAGGCCTCGGTTAAAAAGTTACCTTCTGACTTAGTCTCTTTTTTGATGTTTTTCTTTCCCGGGATGAACCTGCCAGTTGAATCCGACCTCCTGGAGCCCTTGTCCGGATACGCGAAGTCGGTTTCCTCAGTGGTGATTTTTACCTTCGGACTTAGTCGTTTTTTCGAGATGAAAATCCTTCGACCTGGGTAAACCTGGATCTTGATCCGACGTCCGTGGAGCCCTTCTCGGATACGATGGCTGGGAGGTCCCGGTCAACTTTTTACCTTCGGACTTAGTCTCTTTTTTGGATGTTTTTCTTTACCGGGACGAACCACGAAGTCAGGCCGGGTCGCGGTTGAGGCAAGCCGGCTAGAATTTCCGCGTCGGGTCGGTCACTTTATGGAGGTTTTTTTCAAAAATTCTCCAATCTTTTCCAAACTTCTGGGGCTTCACCCAGATGTTCTTTTAAGGTTCTTTTGGGGTCCACAGCTCACCCCAAGGGTCCAGAAGTTCTGTGATGGTCCTTGGGAAGTGCGGACTTCAACTCCCAGAATGCACCTGGCGCAAACTCCTTTTTGGCCACTGGACAGTGGTCAGCTGGTCACTTTTTCAGGAGTTGGTGCAGGGGACTCTGGATAGCAATTTTTTACCTGTAGCAAACAGGGAGTCCCTCCTTGAACCAGTTGAAGCCAGGCAAAGTCCTTCTTGTGGTGAAGCCCAAGTGTGCAGCTGGTGCAGTCTTTCTGAGTGCAGGGTCCAGGTGCAGGCCAGGGGTCCAGCAGGGCAGTCCTTCTTCTCCTTTAGTTCCTTTCTTGTTGAAATCTGGTAGGGATCTGAGGCGTGGGTGCAGGTCTGCCAGTTTTATCCTTGCTCCTGGGTGAAAAGCAGGGGGGCCCTGGTTCTCCAATCAGGTACAGGGTCGTCCCCCTGTGATGACCACTTCCTGGGAAGTGTGGCAAAAATCCATCCCAAAAGGCAACAGTCTCTAAAAATCCTACATGGCTGAATCTGATTTTTGGAGGTTACATCTGGCTGAGCCCACCCACTGGTGTGGCTAAAAATCATAAACACACCCCTCTCCTGCCCTCTCCTAATCTAATCAAGGGGGCACCTAGCTGTCTGGGGTTGCAGGATGTGGGGGTGTTGCTGGGTGCTGCAAATGTCCTTCTCTGCCTTTGAAGACCAGTTTGGCAGCCCTCCCCCTTCCTGCCTCACCATCTGCTGAGGGGAGAGTTCTCTCCCCCAAGCACATTCCTTTGTGTGAAGTCAGGCCACTTCACACCTCATCAAGGTAGCCTGGCAGAAGCTGCTGCAGGCTGGCCAATCAGAGCACAGCAGCAAAAACAATGCAGAGCTGAAATTGGCAACTTTTTAGGTAAAGTCTAAACTTTTTACCTGAACTAGTTATAATAAATCCAACAACTGGAAGTTGTAGGATTTATTACAACAATTAATTTGATACCAAATTCTTGGTATGTAACATTTAAGGAGACTTTAACATTTAAAATAAAGTCTGCCCATTCTAGCCTATGAAGGCCATTTACTTCAATGAGGGAAAAACGAATTTGGCTGTTTTTACCTCACCAGGGCTTATAAATCTATTTTTATAAAGTCCCTGCTTATAGTTACATGGCACCCAGCCCTAGGGGCACATAGGGCACACCTTCGGGGTGACTTATATGTACAAATAAGGTAGTTTAAGACTTTGGAAGTACCTTTAATTCCAAAGTCGAATTTGCATATAACTTTAATTTAAAAGCAGCCAGCAAGGCAGGCTTGCTTTTAAAATGACACTGGGCACCTCAGCAGTGCACCTAGGTGTGCACCACCTATGCTGTGGTCCCTAAACCTACATGCCCTACCATATACTAGGGACTTATAGGTAGGTTAACTTAGCCAATTATAATTAGCCTAATTTGCATATCCATTTTACACAGAGCACTGGCCCTGGGACTGGTAAGCAGTACCCAGGGCACAGCCAAGAGTCAGTAACCACCAGTACCTATCCAGAAAGAGTGAGGGTGATCAGGCAAAAAAAAAGGACTTTCCTACAACTGCCAACCTGTTTGTATTCCTGATCCCGCCGGAGACGGTGGCCTCCTGTCAGTCTGACCAACAGGATCATAATCTGGCAGTCGGGCTGCCAGGAGTGTGGTTGTCCAACCGTCACTGCGATTTTGACAGTCTCAAGATTACCAAACTTGTAAGGAGGCCTTTAGTTTTTTTCCTACAGGTACATCTCCAACCCGGTGGTGGAGCTCTCCACAAACAGGTGGAAAGTTAGTAATTAGTAACTTAACTCACAAATTAAGACATAGGAGTTTCTTCCCCACCTTCCCAGATGATGGCGACACTTTAAAATCTACACTTAGAGGCAAATCTTTACTCATGAATGGTGAATAGCAAAAATGTGGAGATATACACCTATGTAAAGGACTAAATCTATACATGAGTAGATCTACTCATGGAAACTTACCTCAGGCCCATAGTCTTCCAACGTAAATCATACTCCAGAATGGGGCCATATTTATTTTGTTATTTATTTGTGATGGTTTGAATTATTAAGTTTTCAAATTCAGATATTTTGGTTAAGCTGAAAATTGTAGTGGCCAGACTCATTTTTGTGGAGAGGTGGAATGTGCAAACTAGTGATCACATTATCATTGTCATATGTTATTGAGCTGGACATTTATGGCCGTTGAAGCAGAGCTTAGCAAAATTTAACAGAGGCAGTTTAACTTCTTACATCACTGGAAGAAGTCCCTTGGGAATAAAAAAAAATAATGGAAAAGCACCGGGTGAACAAATGTCATTTGCATTGTCTGCAAACATAATTTGTCTCTCAAATATAATTACTGATGAAATCAGCCATTATATATGTACACATTTGCAGTTTTTACACTAACTGAATTATTTAAAATATACTCAATGAATACATATATAAATGACAGAATAATTTGTCTTTCAAAAACATTGTGCAAACTGACATTACTTGCCAACTTAAATCTCTATTCCCATGTTCTGTGATGTCAGTCACCTTTAAGGTGCAAGGTTTTCTTCCATGTAGGCCCCATGATGTTGGATAAAGTATTCTAATTACAACCCACAGTAAAACAGACCTTGTTGGTCCCAAGGAAAGTGGTAATTTGCTGTTGCAAGGACAATCATGTAATCATGGAAAATATCCCCTGGCCCTTGTTGTGTAGTAAGACAGGGAGAACTGTGTGCCCAGGCCTCCTAACAAAACTGGGTCTGGTGTAAGTGCACCTTCCCCACAAGTTATAGCCAGGTCCCTAGTGATTTCTCAGTCTTCATCCAGGAGTCAAATGATATTTGGAACTTGTTGATGGTGGTGCGCATTCCACAGAACATTGGCACTACTTAAGTAGCATTTTATATATTTTTGTAGGTTCTCAGTTATCTTCCTAGGTTTGTGTGTATTAAAGATGTTATGCTCCTAGAGGCAGTGTTTTCAGCGCAATGGGCTATAATTCCACTCATTTAGTTGTTTTGAACTTGCTTTAAAGTAGTGGCACCTATGCATATTAATAAAGTATTTTGCTGAAAATAGGTATTCATCTGTCAGTCATTGTTACCATGCCGCATCTTATTTGGCTGCATATTATCAGTTTTGGGCACCATTGGAGCTGCTAGACATACAATGCACAAAATATATACAGCTGACTGCATTGTGATCAGATTTATCTCTCAACAAAATTACTGATTAGAAGTTCAGACTCTGGTGGCTGGAGTGCATTAGATACATGCTACCAGGAAGTAAACAACAGAAAGACACATCTAATGAACCTTCAAAGAAAATTGCGTCCACCAGCTGCTTTGTAACAGGGAACGAAGCCCAAGTGAAGGCAGGACTCTATAGGCGGTCCTAGGTCCACACAAAGCAAATACACACTGAGGTGCCAATTCGCTGCAGAAGGAAGTCCAGAACTATGCTGCTCATATGGAAGAATAAAACAGCACTACACCACTCCCATACTGATATACCGAGACAGATTTAGCAATTTTTCATGTAACACAGTGCAGCAAGACAACTTTCTGCCCTGCACTGTGCTGCATGAAATGAAGAGGGCAGGACTACACCATATTTACCACTATATGGGACATTCCTGCTCTATTACTGTTCTGGCACGAACCTGCAGCCTAGCGGCAACGCAAGCACCATGATTCAATACTGCCAACGCTGCAGGCAGGATTTTTTTTGTGCAGGAAGGTACACCTTCCTGTACAAAAACAATGCTCTGAGGAATTGCTCTGAACAACAAGGAGAAATAAACATATTTCTCTTTGTTGCACCTCCCCTGGGAAGGCATAGCATTTTGATGCATTCCCAGTATTATCATTCTTGGTATTTCTGGGAATGCACTAAAATTCATGGGTGGATGCATGGAAACACCACACACTCCACCCATGGAACGCCTTCCCAGGGCAAAGTAATAAAAAATGGGCACTTGTGCTGCCTTGCATTACGCCAGATTTAACAAGCAACTCAGGGGCATGCAAGGTTACCTTGCATTGCTTGGTAAATCCGACCCTAGTATTCTGTTGCCCTTCCGTCACCATGCGTATCACAAGGGGAACACAATACTATGATAAATATGGCCCTGACTTTGCAGCAATACTGATCTAAACGAGCCCTTGGAATATGCACAGCTTCCTAATTGCATTTCAAGAAGGGACGCTCAGTGGTGTATTTACTGCATCTATCTTTCTAAAAGTCCAAAAAGAGATGAAGCACCTGAAAATAAATCATAGAACCGATTTTACAGAGTTACACAATGCACTAAACAATGTCCGCTGCTGATGAGCGCTCATCCATGAGTCCATCTTTGAATGGATTTCGAAATGTTTTAACACATGTTGTTCAAAGATGCCCACCAGTGATGGGCTCCCAACCGCTGAGGTCAATTTGGAGTATGTTTTAATAAAGCCCATTCAAAATGGCTGCTTTAGATATGCATGTAGCCATGGTGGCCATCTTTGAATAGTTTTTTTTTGTTTTCTTTTTTCATATAAAAGAAAAACATTCATATTTTTGTATCTGTCTGGCATGTTTGCCTGCACATGTCCACACATGGACAGCTGTCTTATAATTGTTGAGAAACCATTTTAAGATGGCTGGCAATTGATGATGTGGCGGCCAGCCAAAATGAGCTACTGCTGGAGTAAATAGGTTGCTAGATGGGGTGGTAAAAAGGGAGTAATAAAAGAGGATTATACGGTGAAAACAGAGGAAGATGAGGGAATCAGACAGTGGGAGAAAAAATAGTCCCTCACATGCACTGCAATGTGAGGGAATATATCTGTAGGGGTAAGATACATGAACCATTCAACACTCTGAGAACTAAATGCTCCTGGTGTAACAACCACAAGAACAGGGAGAAATGTCAACAAAACAGGAACAGGGAATTGATGTAAGCAACAAAGGCACTGATCTCTCAGTGTATTTAATGTATTGTAAACAATGGTCTCCAACAGACAGCTGATTCTATCTTTAACCTGATCTAAATGAAGACAAGATTGTTTGTGCTCAGATACTATTGAAATTTCCCTAGATAAAGAGATTGAGGTGGTTGCATCAAAGTTAGTGTTGTCTCACAAAACACGGTGCAGCACTTTGAAAAGGCTGATTATGAACTAGACCATTTGCAGCATGGTCCATAGCTGCAAATGCATTTCCCTTTGCATCAAGAACCAAGCTTATTTTCACACTTGCAATTCATAATTCGAAGTGTGAAGAGAAAGCGCCTGCTTCCCCACTGGGATTTCAATACCGGCATCAAGTTGAGCCAGCATGCTTTCCCGACAGGTTCTCTCAATTGATGAATCACGAAGAGATGACACTATCATAATTATTTTATATATAAACTAAATTCCCCTGGCATAAACTGTTCAACCCGAATACATTTGGCTTCAAGTCATGTGTATTGGCTGAATTTAGCAGAATGCTTTGTACATTTTTTGTGTTAGTGGACACCCGCCTTTGACGTGCAGTTGGGTTTCCAAAATCTTCAGGCCAGAACCTTGGGTAGTGTAATTGAAAATACTGTTTTAATAACCGTTATTAATTGGATTAGCCTAATCCGAAAAAAATGTCAGCATGCGAAACTCTCTAAGTGAAACATTTCGCTTGATTGTTATGCCAAGGAACAGGCGTTGAAGTATTTTCTATTTATTTTTTTCTTTATTAGTATTTTTTGTACATGGACCAGGCAAGTTCAGGCAAAGGTTCGGGTGTCCTGTCTCAGTAAATTAACAAAAATACTTTGCAGGGGGCCACCATCGGGTGGATTATTTCTGAGAATCTGCACTGTAAAACTGTGCAGTTTATCATTTAAAACGAGCCTTAATATAGTTGTTAGATCGGGCGAGCATGTAACCACACTGAGTTTAAATGAGACACATACTGTTTAAACAGTTCCTCGACATCAAGATTTTTCCCGAATCCTTGTAGGCCCGTTCTGTCAAAGGCGAGAATTCCAGCATTAACCCAAATGTGCAATAGACCAGTAATGTTATGAGCATACAGTGATTAAATTACAATACTGAGTTGAAAAAGTTGTTGTGCCATAATATTGAGAGCCTAATTCAATTTTTGCAAAAATATTTGAAGTTAAAATATTGCAAGTAAGTATATTTTTTTAGGTTTGGTAAATAATATCTTTGGCATGATATAATGTTAGGAAAACATCTCGGCACATAGGCCCTCATCCTGACCTTGGCGGGCGGCGGAGGCCGCCCGCCAAAGTCCCGCCGTCAGGTTACCGTTCCGCGGTCGAAAGACCGCGGCGGTAATTCTGACATTCCCGCTGGGCTGGCGGGCGGCCGCCTTCAGGCCGCCCGCCAGCCCAGCGGGAAAGAGGCTTCCACGATGAAGCCGGCTCGGAATCGAGCCGGCGGAGTGGAAGCTGTGCGACGGGTGCAGTTGCACCCGTCGCGTATTTCACTGTCTGCGCAGCAGACAGTGAAATACATTTAGGGGCCCTCTTACTGGGGCCCCTGCAGTGCCCATGCCAGTGGCATGGGCACTGCAGGGGCCCCCAGGGGCCCCGCGACCCCCCCTACCGCCATCCGGTTCCCGGCGGGCGGACCGCCGGGAACTGGATGGCGGTAGGGGGGGTCGGAATCCCCTCGGCGGCGCAGCAAGCTGCGCCGCCTTGGAGGATTCCAACGGGCAGCGGAAAACTGGCGGGAGACCGCCGGTTTTCCTGCACTGACCGCGGCCAAAGCGCCGCGGTCAGAATGCCCTGCGGGGCACCGCCGGTCTGTCGGCGGTGCTCCCGCCGACCCTGGCCGTTAGAATCACCCCCATAATATGCTTAGCATAAATATAACATTTTGAATGCTTAGTAATATTTTATATTTGGTATATATAGTAATACATTTATTTGCAGGAATTTAGGATTCAATTACTGGTTTGGGTAGGTCGTGTACTTTTGTATTCGTTTTGTTTCTTGTGGGTTCATATGAATTTATGGGTTCTTTTTGGGCAAACTTGGAGCAATAGATATACTTAGAGCGATAGATAGATAGATAGATAGATAGATAGATAGATAGATAGATAGATATTTTGGTGGAGTTTTTCAGGTTTATTAAATGTTTAGGCAATTTTTATTGCTTAGGGCCTCTGAATTATTTATTGAGGTTGGGTGTTGTAATAAAGAATTGGGGTAGCTTTTTTAATTGCTATTTTAGGCTGTAGGTTGTGTTGTGGGTTTGGATGGGAAGGTGGTTTAATTGTAAATGTTTGGAAATTGTCACTTTAAATATAGGGTTCATGTTTTTTTAATAGCCTTTGGGTGTTATTAGGCTAAAGGATGGGTTCTGTGTCAAGTTTAAGGCAAGTATTCCCCAACTGAAAGATACGGAAGTGGGACAGGGAGAATAAATCTGCAAAATACAAATAACCCACCTTAACTAATGGTTTCAATAAATCAGAATCCCTAAATGTGATAATAGCAACTCGCCAAGCCAAGGTCCTTAGCATACCTTCATTTCTGGGTACTGTATATCATTTTATTTTACAATAATAGTTACATTTATTTGATACTATGTATGTAGCACAAATAGTCCTATGCAACCTGGGAAAGGCCAAGAAAGGTAAAAAGAGAAACTATCATTCAGACAATCTCAGTCATACTTATTAAAAACAGTAAGAACAACACAAATGAAACATTCTAAGAAAAATGTAAACCCCTCCAAAAAAAGAAAACCAAGCACAATTCTAAACAACGGATCTAGGTAATCCCTGTGTAGATTCAACAATATCGCTTGATTATAGGTCCCCAACATCCAAAGAATACATATTTATCGGAATTCTTATAGTCATTACTTAATGCATTCACAGCATGGCCGTCATCTGAGAGTCATAGATAAAAACTTCTTATATGGAGGTGGTAAAGTCCAATTTAAAGTCTTTATCCTTAGTTACAGTGCTGGCTCGTGTTTGAGTGTCAAGTGACCCAAAGGGTCACCCGCCTTCCTCAGGGCACACGGCAAATATAAAAATGAAGGCCCCCGCAGGAGAGGCTATAATCCTCATAAATAAAGTACTAATGTACAAAGGGGTCACAGTACTCAAGACTCTCATAGAATCCACTATTCCTTCACACTCTCCATTGTAGCAAACTCAATCCTTAGTCATTTCAATGAACTTGTTTATTGTGGGAAGCTTTCTTTCTCCATCCCAGTCATGGGAGGATGAATACGACAGGCCATATGAGGAACCCCATCCACAATAAACAAGTTTGTTGAAATGACCAAGGATTGACTTAACTCTGACGGAGAGTGTGAGGGATTCTATGAGGGTCTTGAGTACTGCGACCCCTTTGTACATTATTACTGTATTTATGAGGATTATAGCGTCTCCTGGGGGGCCTTCATTTTTATATTTGCTGTGTGCCCTGAGGAAGGTGGGTTACTATTTGGGTCACTTGACACCAAAACGTGCATCAGCACTATTGCTAAAGATAGATACTTTAAATTGGACTTCACCAACTCCATATAAGAAGTTATGATCTATGACTCTCTGACATTTGACCTTATCAGTGAAGAATTAATGACCATGCTGTGAATGCTTTTATTCATGACTTACATAATTCCCATAATTATGTATTATTTGGATGTTGGGGACTTTGAATCAAGTGATATTGGTGAATCCACGCGGGGATTACCTAGGACCTCTTGTTTGGAATTGTGCTTGGTTTTATTTTTTTGGGGGGGGGTTGAATTTTTCAGAGAATGTTTCATTTGTGTTGTTCTTACTGTTTTTAATAAGTATGACTGTGATTGTGTGAATGATAGTTTCTCGTTTTACCTTTCTTAGCCTTTCCCAGGTTGCACAGGACTATTTCTGCTATATATACAGTATATGTATGCAGTATCAAATAAATGTAGCTATAATTGTAAAATAAAATGGTATACAGTACCCAGATATGAAACTATGCTAAGGACCTTGGCTTGATGAGTTGGTAGTATCAAATTTAGGGATTCCCATTTATTGGAACCATTACTGAAGGTGGGTTATCTGTATTTTATTGATTTTAGTGTGTCAAGTTTATCATACTTTAGATGCATAACACTTTTTGACATTGTGATATTTTGGTTATTTATTTACATTTGAAGTACGGGTGATTACTTTGTTGATATAAAAGGTAGTAGTGATGATTAGATTTTTTTTCAGCTACGTTTTTGGGGTTGCTCTATATTAGGGATTTGTGTGACTAATGTATTTACATTCACTATCTCTGGGTGTTCACTTTATGTTTTCAGGATACATAATGTTTGGGTAGCTGTTATTATCACAAAGGGTCAATAGGGTGTCTTCTTTACAAAATTGTTTGTTTTTCACTTATAGTTGTAGGAGAGTATTATTCTTTGGGATATTTTATTAGTATTATGGCAAAGGTTGGGTTTTGTGTTTTTATTTAAAGTATTGTATAGTGTTTAATGTTAGTGTTGGGTTTTTGGGGGCTGTATATATTAGGCTTAGGGTTTAGGATAGGTATTGGTTGTGTAATATACTTTTCCCAAAGTTTCTAAATCTTGAGTTAGAAAGGTAAATTATTCCATTCTCTGAAGGATTTAACATTTCTTCCAATGTTTCTGGAACTGCAGCCAGAACAGTAAATTGACCACAAACATTTTAGCACATTTTCCGATGTTTCTGCAGTGTAAATTGTAACTTGCCCTCCCCTCCTCCAGGATTTGTGCACTTTCTCTAGTGTTTTCTGGATTCGAGTAAGAACAGTAATTTCACCTGCTATAGATTTTGATCTTTCTGTAGTGTTCCTGGGGCAAAACATAGAAGAGCCCCCTGGCCCCCAGGATTTGTTTATTTGCCCAAATGCATGAAAGAGTGGCACTAGAATATTGAATCAAGCCCTATTAATTTTAGTAATTTACACACAATTTTCAGTGACTATTTTTGTAATAGTAAATTACTTCTCGTGCCAATGATTCCAGTGAGCACAATGCTTCTTCGACTGTAGTTATACAGTGCATAATTCAGAGAAACATAAGTGCCCTGACTGGAGGTATAATTCAGGATACCACTGTGGTTGCCACTGCGAGCTGCTTCTGATAGCACCGTCAAATACCAGTGTCACTTAATACAAGTGCGACCTTATGACTATTTCAAGGCCATATAAAGCTGTTGCGTCTGTTTTTTTTTTTTAAGCACATGAGTCATATTGATAATGAGCTCTGCTCAAAAATACACATTGCCCCTATGTGATGGTCTGACATAAATAAGCGCCTGAGTTGCACAACTAATTTAACCCCCTATGATTTTTGATTTTCAAACTTTCCTCAGTTATTCTGGGATTGCAGATACAATACTAAATCTGTTACCCTATTATGTTTCTTATTCCCTAATGTTTTTGGACAGAAGTTAGACTAGTAAATAAGCCACTCCTCACATTTTTTTTGTGTTTCTTTCAATTTTTCTGGAACATTGATTTAGGAGAGTAATTTAGTCCCCTTAAAGATGTTTTATTTTTAGCGACTGTCAAGGAGTTTCATTGTTGGACATGGTTACTTCAATACTGGTTTCTTTTATTATAATTTCAGACACACGGAATAGGATTGTTTTATTTTATTTGTTTTATGTAGGGATTGTCCATATTCTTTTGTTTTGTGTAACCTAAAGTATGTACATTGTTATACTTTGTGATAGAGATATTGGATGATTTAGATAGTCATTACTTTGTATTTTGGAATATTTTGTGTTGCAGCAATGTCAACTTAGAATTGTTGGGTTAGGTATTTAGGTGCTTATTTACACGCCCCATTACACCGCTGGTGCATCATTTTTTATATGGGATAAAGTGACACACAGGTGTTTCAAGGGGTTTGTAAATAAGCCTGTTAGTATTTTTATGACAATTGTACTCTCAAGTGTTTTTGGTGAGTGTTGTGAGTTGTATATTTTTCATATGACATGTGTTAGACCTGACATGCATTAGGGTGGTCACCCCTAACTTTTTGCCTGCCTCCCTCCACTTTTTGGACTCTGTTTCTGCTGGCTTTTAGATTCTGCGCACTTTACCACTGCTAACCAGTGCTAAAGTGCATATGCTCTCTCCCTTTAAACATGGTCACTTTGATCATACCCAATTGGACTATTTAATCTACTTATAAGACCCTAGTAAGGTGCACTGGAAGTGCCTAGGGCCTGTAGATTAAATGCTACTAGTGGGCCTGCAGCACTGGTTGTGCCACCCACTCAAGTAGCCCCTTTACCTTGCCCCAGGCCTGCCATTGCAAGGCCTGTGTGTGCAGTTTCACTGCCACTTGGCATTTAAAAGTACTTTCCAAGCCTCAAGCTTCCCTTTTTCTACACATAAGTCACCTCTAATGTGTGCCCTAGGTAACCCCTAGAGCAGGGTGCTGTGTGGGTAAAAGGCAGGACATGTACCTGTGCAGTTACATGTCCTGGTAGTGTAAAACTCCTAAATTCGTTTTTACACTACTGTGAGGCCTGCTCCCTTCATAGGCTAACATTGGGGCTGCCCTCATACATTGTTGAAGTGGCAGCTGCTGATCTGAAGTGAGTAGGAAGGTCATATTTAGTATGGCCAGAATGGTAATACAAAATCCTGCTGACTGGTGAAGTTGGATTTAATATTACTATTTTAGAAATGCCACTTTTAGAAAGTGAGCATTTCTCTGCACTTAAATCTTTCTGTGCCTTACAATCCACGTCTGGCTAGGTTTAGTTGACAGCTCCTTGTGCATTCACTCAGACACACCCCAAACACAGGGTACTCAGCCTCACTTGCATACATCTGCATTTTGAATGGGTCTTCCTGGGCTGGGAGGGTGGAGGGCCTGCTCTGACACAAAGGACTGCCACACCCCCTACTGGGACCCTGGCAGACAGGATTGAACTGAAAGGGGACCTGGTGCACTTCTAAGCCACCCTTTGAAGTCTCCCCCACTTGAAAGGCACATTTGGGTATAAAACAGGGCCCCTGCCCTACCTCATCAGACACTTGCTGGAGAAGAAACCTGAACCAGAAACTACATCCTGCCAAGAAGAACTGCCTGGCTGCTCAAAGGACTCAGCTGTCTGCTTTCTACAAAGGACTGCTGCCTTGCTGTTGGCCTGCTGCCTTGCTGAACTCTTGTCTGGCTGTAAAAGTGCTCTCCAAGGGCTTGGAAAGAGCTTGCCTCCTGTTCCCTGTAGTCTCAGGACCAAAAAGACTTATCTTTTTCATTTGGACTCTTCGTGGACCGAAAACTTTGACACACAGCTTGCCCCGCGGCGAGAAAATCGGCGCACACCAACGCTGACCGACGCTACGCCTTTGGGGCGACCGTAACTTCGATGCACGGCCTCGCAAGGACAACGCCGCCCGACTTCCAGAGGGGAAATCGATGCGACGCCTGCCGTGAGAACAAAACTTCGACGCACAGCCTCCCAGAACGACACGCAACCGGAAAACAAGCCAAAGAATCCACGCACAGACCCCGGGACATCTGGTAATACCGCGAACCACAGAAAGAGACTGTCCGCACGCCGGAAAACGACGTACTACTTCCCCACGCAAAAAATAACAACGCAAGTCCGTGTGTGCAGGGGAGAAATCGACGCACACACCCTTTTTCCATGTATCTCTTCTTCTGCAGCCCTTTGCAGAGATTTTCCACTTTAAACCAGGTACTTTGTGCTTGAAAGAGACTTTGTTTGCTTTTTAAAGACTTAAGACACTTTATATCACTTTTCAGTGATATCTCTACAATTTCACATTGCATCTTTATTCGTTTTGACCTGCAATTATCCAGATACATTTAATATATTTTTCTAAACACTGTGGTGTGTTTTTGTGGTGCTATATGGTGTTATTGTAGGGTTTATTGCACACATACTTTACACATTGCCTTCTAAGTTAAGCCTGACTGCTCGTGCCAAGCTACCAGAGGGTGGGCACAGGATCATTTTGGATTGTGTGTGACTTACCCTGACTAGAGTGAGGGTTCTTGCTTGGACAGAGGGTAACCTGACTGCCAACCAAAAACCCAATTTCTAACAACATGTGTTGCTCAACTTTTCCAAAGGATTCTTTTTGGAGTTGAAAATCATTTTAAGGAATTTGCTTAAGGAAGGTTATCTACCCATAATTTAAAATTTTCCTTGACATTTGTTGAGTTTTTAGACATATTTTTAAACATTGTTAGGGTGTGTAAAGTACCCCTGGATTCTGATATAGATATGTAGTTTTTTTTACAGTGATTTAGAAGTCATTTTTTCCATTATGTTTCCCTTATATGATAATTTGGGGAAACTCTTGGATTGGATGATGCACAATAATTAGATTGTATGCACTTTTCAACTTCTGACTTATTAGGATTTTTTTCTTTTTTTATTTATCATTGTAAAGGGACCAATTTATTTCTTGGTGGTAAGATTTCTCTGAAGCAATGGTGATGGACTATGCTTACTGCCAAGGTAATGGTCTCTCTGCCCGATTTAGATCTGGACAGACCATTGGCTTGGCTATGATTGTGAATACTCCATTACTGCTATAGCCAAACCTCTCTGAGTACCCTACAGAGTAAGGGATATCGGAGAAATGGTCTGGCCACCCAGCATAAGTGGAGATGTTGCTATTCTTTAACTCTCCATCACTGCCAGGCAAGCTTCGGAGGTGAGGGACAGTGAAAAAGTAATATTGTTTCTTTCGCCATGGGAGATGAGGCCGTTAGCAAGAGGAGCATTTTCTTTTTTTTATTTTCAAAGAGAAAAACCCATTTGTGGATTTACTTTTTGAAAATAAAAAATAAAAATGTTTGGAGCCCCACATCAAACAATGTAGAGAATTGACAGGACCGAGGTGATGGCAGTTCCTGCCAATTCTCTTTAAATAACTGGCAGATTGGTTGTCATTCCTAAATGTGTTGGGCGGTCCCTCCAATAGGGAGAGGGAGTAATTTACTCCATCACCCAAGCAGGACAATGGGCCATTCTCTCAGTTATAAATACAGTACAACGATTTTAAGTGGGACAGGTTTTATACAATTAAAACTCAAGTTTTTGCTTCTGAATGTTACACTGGTTGAATTTTATTGTAATCCTATTTTTAATCAAATTGTTATTTTAATAGGTACAGATATAGTACATTTTCCTGACATGAAAGGGTGGCTTTCTTGATGTTTTTATCATATGGTAATTATTCCGTAGTGGTTTGTGTTTCTTTGTTATACCTATGCTACAAATGTAAAGTCACTTCTTGTTGAACAGAAATATTTTGGAGAAAACGTTAATGTGAATTAATTTAAAATCTTTATTGTGACTATAGAACAAAAGAACAAAAATGCAACAACATTGTAAAATTAATTTTGAATTACATATTTAGTAATTTTGAGTATATTAAAATAGGTTCAAAGTATTTTCCTTAACATTTAAACGAATTGTAGAAAAATGAAAAACTAAAATACATGTTTTTGAAAAAGATCAGTTACATTCATTTTGAAGATTAGAACATATCAATGTTCTTTATAAAAAAGAATGATTATTTTTTATTTCTGTATACTTTTTAACGGTACGTTACATTTATGTACATGCTTAAAAATGTGAGTGAAATTAGTTTAATTTAAAATTGATCCCTATGAGCTTTCATTTTAAGTCTCAGCATTCATCATTGTCTATGGGCGTGTGTTGCAGTATGAGTGGATGGCCATGTTTGTGCTGGACTTACTTCAGGTCAGAGCTAGAGTACATTTACAAACTGATGTTCACAATTATTATTTTAACCTTAGACTGTGCCCCCTTGTCAGGATTATGGCTCAGAATAAAGGCTGCACTCAATAAAATGCAGCTTTTCCAAAACTGCTCTCTTCATAATGTAGAAATTGTTTAAGATCTGGTGAATCTCCTTTACTTAAATAGTGACACAACCCGATCTGGAATCTTGAGATTTGCTAGAAATATCGATTGCACTTGCTCTTGAAATATTTTGTTACAGTAAACTCCTCAGGTCTTCCAGACATGATTAATCAGTCCAGTCCCCATAACAGGCATACAACAGTCCCCAAAGGGTATGCAATGTGTGTGATGACATCTCTCTGATATGACCTCTATCTCAATAACACCTTTGTTGAACCAATAAGAGGTTTTCTTTTTGTAAGACAGTTGTACTGAAATGCATCAGCATTGCCAACATAGTCTACAGCACTGCAACAGAAATGCCCACACTGGAAGAGCATCTGTTTGTCCTACACAACTTCCTATGACCAGGGAAAGTGTATGGTTACTGTGGCTAATGCGACCACAGCTCTTGATGCTGCTATGTATACCTGTGCCACTTTCCTACCCATGCATGCAGCTCAAAGAACTTCACAAAAGACCAAAGAAGGGTGGCAAGACAAATGCCAGGTTCACGTCCCATAAAGCAACTCTCTCAAATACAAACACAGCATCCGCAAATGCTGCTACTAACTGAGCTCAGTTGACGAAAAGGCAACAGAAGAAGAGACGTTTTGATAAATAGTGATTGTAATTAATTTTTGGAAATGAGAACAAGAAAAAGTAATTTTTGCCTAGAAAATATTTTTTGTAAATTGTCTCTGTGTGCTGGTTATGTCTGAGGAAAGGGGCTCAGCAAACTTGACATATTGGCTGGAACAAAGTGAGGTATTTAGCTCCTTACAGACTTGATTGTGCTTACTGAAGTGTCAGGGATAGGAGAAATTGGTTCCAGAGTCCAAAACTCTGGTATAATTTCCTTCTCTTCCTAAACCTCATGAGTCTAGATATGGGGACCATAACCATCCTTCAGTTGAAGGCCTAGGGGTGCTTTTGGGACTACGATGACTTACTTAGAAGGATAGAGCCCTAGGAGAGAGACTCTTCCCAATAGTTTTATCAATGCAACAACAAGTAGATTTAATTTGAAACATTACATTTCAGCGAGCCAGTGTGAATTTGTGTTACTGATGGAGTCATCTTTGCTTTCCCTTAAACACCAAATCAGCAGAATTTTATTACAGCTGGAGTTCATAAATTAGTCACTAGTTCGCCTATAGAGCACAATTATCTGGCTTGCTGTTAAGTGAGTTACCTACTGCAGTTTACCATCGGACATAATAAACAGCCAGAGTTCACAATGCGGAAATGACATGTTTTGCATTTGATTTCAGTGATGATATACTGATGTATGTAGCTCAAGGTCAAAAAGCTCTGCTTCAGCGCCCACACAAACACACTATCAAATAAAGAGAAACCAAATGTGACTGGCAGCCAAAGCTGGCAGTATAAATCTACTCGGTTCAGACACGGCCAGCCATCATGTTGGTGATGCACAAGTAATTAATAATGCAAGGCAACTGAGAAGAACCTTCAAGGTCAAGTCTTTTTCAATAGCAGCCGCACAAGACAAAATCACCCGGGGCAACCCTAGACGGAGTTGCAGAAAGTAACATTTTTCGTAATGTGGTAGACTACAGACCAAATAATGTTTTGTCTAAGGCTCGCAATGTCTTTGTAAAGGCTCTTAGAAAAATAGCACAATTGGAGAGGATCTTGCGAAGAAAAACAGATGATTTGTTGGTGGTGCACGCGTGCACAATGAGATAAATGCAATATTAAAACTAGGAGGAGACAAACAGGGCAAAATTAAATTTCTTCATTTCTAATACATATTCGTTTTCATCACCCACAGTCATATTCATAGTAACGAGACTATTGAAATATGATTCATATTTTATGTGACTTTGTACCTTTTGCACTGGTTCAAAATAGAGGTGTTGGCTTGCATGTACTACGCTGGTCGGCAAAAAATAACAGCGGTCTGAAGAATGTTTAATGAATAGATAAAATATTGGTCCATATACCAAATGCATTGGTTTGTGCGGGAAAGTATATGGTTTAATGTGTACATTTTCCAAACACATTCACCCGGATTTACCAAATTGTCACACAGCGCAGAACAGCAGTGAATAATGCTGCGCTGCATGAGGAGAGAGCAGGAGAGCGGCATATTTACAGAAATATGGCACTCTCCTCCCCTCTTCCTAGCACCAGTGCAGAAATCTGTTGCCGTGCACCAGGCACCCACCTTTGCACCATAGTGCAAGGGTGTATGCATGAGTCTAGCATATGTTTTTGTACTGCAAGGGTGCCCTTCCAGTAGAAAATACTATGCCTAGACTAGCTTTAAGGCTTTTTCCAGTTTTTATGTGTGCTGTACAGTGCAGCACGCAGGCAAAGTTGGAAAAGAAAGGAGAAATAAAAGTATTTCTCCGTGATAGCGCCTAGTTGGAATAGGCACTATTTTATTTACGCAAAACCCGTTTTCCTTTTTTTATTGCATAAGCTTTTGCATCAAAAACATTGGCTGGTTGCATGGGAATGCCCATGCACCACTCATGGTACGCCCCCTTGGCTTAAAGTAATGCAAAGAAGTGCTATTCACTGCTTTGCTTTAATTGTAAGTGATTTTCCAGCACAAAACAAGTCTTGCATTGGATAGTAATTAAGCTCAAAAAGATTTTACATCGATTTGAGTCGGGCAAGCATGGCGCAAAATTGTAGTAAATATATCCCATTCTATCCATTTGGGTACAAATGTATATGTTTAAATCAACAGCACAATGATGTGGCCATTTATTTCTTGGATCCATGTAAATTAAATACTTGTGTGTGTGCACGTATTACAATGGTTTTTGCACTATGTATAGGTGTGAGAAAGAGCCTCTTTTTGACATAGTTAGCCACCACATTTTGCCTGGTAAATGATGTAGCCTGGAAATTGTTAGAGCCAGGGCCACTGCTAACTAGGTTGCCTGAGCCATATCTCTTTCCCCAAAACTGTTGTCATGCACTGACACAATTGGAGACACCTTTAGCTGCCACCATAAAACCCTAGTAAATGGTACTTAGGTACCCAGGGCAGGGGATACTAAGGGAAAGCCCCTGAGTGCAGCAGGACTGATGGTGCCACCATCTAGGGCAATGCTTTCAGGTGCACCCAGCACTGCCATTGCAGGCTGCGTGTCCTGATGCAAACCTAAAATGCAAACGCGACATGGCACACTGCCTGTGTGCCATGTCCACTACCCACTGCATGCAATAGAGGTATATCACCCCTCTGGCAGGCCTTCCAACCCTAAGGCAGGGTCACTACACTGTATGTTAGGGCATAACTGCATGAGCAATATACCCCCACAGTGTCCTTGCCAAACCTGGGACATGGTGAGTGAACAGAGCAGCCATTTTAAATGCATGTGCTGTACACTGATCAGCATGAGTTTCACAGCTACATGATGGCCACTCTGAACCCTGGGTTGTTTGGTATCAAACATCTCAGAATGATAAATCCAAAGTGGTACCAGTGTTGGATTTATTTAAAATGTACCCAGTTGTCACCTTAGAGGTGACCCCTGCAAAAGCTAACTGCTCTGGCATGATTGCTTGCCGGTCACATCCAGCCTGCAGTCTGCATCCCCGGGATGAGGGCCTCTGGGATTCAGAACAAAACCCTTCTTGGATGGAGGTGCCAACTCCCCCTCTGTCAGAAATGTGCACCTTCCTCCTGGTAAGCTTTAAAGGGCTTACCACCCTGGAAAATTAACCCCCAAGCCTGCTGCTACTAGCCAATGGCTGCCTAGTTGCAAACCCCCACTTTTGACAGAAGCAATGGCAGGAAAATTAAACAAAGGACAGGAGGAGTCGCCCCATCTAGCATGCACCACCCCCAAGGTATTGCATGCAAGATGACCTCTCAAGTTCATTTTCCTCCATCTTAATTGAAAAGAAAAAAGCCAAATAGGTGTAGGGAAGTGACCAATGCCCACGGGAAGGGGTCACTTAGTGGGTGTGGACACCCTGAGTTGGATGGCCCATTGGCCACTACCAGGTTCCCGCTAAGGAGCTGCTGGACCAGGAGGTAGCCCAAGTTGAGGGACTTGTGAAACAACCTGGTCCTTTTCACTGGGGTGCCCTCATTGTTGGCCCTTGAACTGACCTACCTCCTGGTTCTGAGGGCATCCTTGCGCATAGCTCTTGGATCACCAACTTGCTCAACACCCAGCTGCCCTGCATAAAAAGATCCAGCTGTGCTCTAAGGGTCCCCCATCCCTTGCGACCTTCACACTCTAAGGGGGCCCCCAGGATTCACCTTTGAACTTACCTGTACAGTGCTTTTCCAAGTGGCCCCCGCAGTGGCCCTGCACCAGCTCCAGAGACCTTTTCCTGCTGCTCCAGGCGGAACCGGGATTCACCCAAACATCTCCAGCTGGCACAGTATGACCACTGACGGCCTCTCCAATCTGCAAAACAAGAACTTGGTAAACATGCTGTCTGATTTTATGTGTATTTTAAAAGGTTTTTCTCCATTGATTCCTATGGTGCGTAAAAACGCACAAAACAACCATTTTTATTAAACTTCAAAAATTCATATCTTGAAAATTGCTTAAACAATTTTGATGATCTTGGTCTTCAAATTCTCATAAACATTTGAAGTATTTGTATAAATTGGTCCTGAGTTATTCCTTTGAGTGTGTGAGTTGCAAGATTGCTCTGAGTACAACAAATGGTTTGCACTTCTCCAAGATTGGCCTACCTGCTCGACCAAGCTACCATAAAAATAAGAGCATTAAGAGGGCTAGTTTTTACCTCTGGAAACCAACATGTGGTTGCCTGGACTCCCTGTACAGTGTGCCTAGCTTTGCACGCTAATTAGGGGGCCTGCCTCCTACAATAGGTCTGCAGACACACCTTATTGGTTTGCCCCATAAAATCGGAATGTTTAGCAGTGTTGAGGAAATCATTTCTGACTATTGTTTGAGGCTTGTAAAGAACTCCTAATATGAAAACATGGTTGGGGCACACAAGCTAAACCTATATGGATCCCCCATTGTCTCTTGTTTAAAAATATTCCTGGGTTCTTGGGGTCCTGCCAATGGATGGCAGGCCCAAATAATGCAGCCAATCCCAATATTTACTTCACATGGTTATGACTGCCCTTTGTTATTTCTGTCAACAGAAGTTTGGAAATGTTGGTTAGTAGAACTTTTTCCAATGCTTTTTCACATCACAGCCTGGAAGATCTTCAAATGGATCCCAACTGAATCCAGAAGAACAGCCACCCAGGCCCTCGTCAGCAGCCGCCTAGACTACGGCATCGCACTCTATGCCGGAACCACCACCAAGGTAAGGAAAAGACTGCAACGCATCCAGAACAACACCACCCGTCTCATCAAGAATGCCCCAGACACAGCCACACCTCCGTCCTACTGAGACACCTGCACTGGCTCCCAATAGACAAGAGAATAACATTCAAGCTTCTCACGCACACCTACAAAGCCCTTCACAACACCGGACCAGAATACCTCAACCACAGATTCCACTTCTACACGCCCACCAGACAGCTCCGCTCCGCTGACCTCGCCCTCGCTACCATCCCACTCATTCCGGAAGACCACAGTCGAAGCAAGATCCTTCTCAAACCACCCCACCAAGACTTGGAACTCCCTACCCATCCACCTCAGAAGATTGCCAACTCTATTGCAATTCAGAAAAGACCTCAAAACCTAGCTCTTCGGCTGACCCCCAACTGATCATCGACAACTGTTCCCTTGCTGCCCTGCCCAGCGCCTTGAGACCCTAGAGGGTGACTAGTCACGCTATACAAATCCACTGATTGATTGATTGGTTTAGGGCCTTTCTTTTCCACACACTAGGACTGCCCAAACATGTGAGATACTTGGGAAGTGTGAAAATGCAAGCTGTAGGCATATCTTCTGCTGGCAGTGGATTCTGGTTTTCACAAATGTGACATATGAGTCTTTTCCCAATATTTGGCATTTAAAGTGCATTACAAGTTAGGAGGACTTGAATGATGCATGCAAGTCATACTCCCTTAGAATTCTTAGACTCTGGTCTCTATTTTTCAAAAAAGTATAGGAATAGTAGATTTTTCTGGAAAATCTGCAAAATATATGTCAAACAGTAAAAACACTCCAATTTTCAAGTCTGCAATGACACACTGTACATGCAATTTTCTCAACACATAGATGCAGTTTTTGGTTGTTCATTGGTTATTTCCATGGTATGGCCACTCAAATATGTGTTCTCACTTAGATTGACTGATATGTTTATGGATGTGATTTCACAAGCAAAAAAACACTAGCCCAAGTGCATTGGTCATGTAAATTTCACAGTTTTACAGTTCGAACCCTCTAGTCTATTGGATGGAAGATATATCCCCTGATCACCTCTCCAGGGAAGCTCCATCTTCAGCCAGGCTGTCCAGCTCCCACACCTCATTTTGATTTTTTTTTGTGACCAAAAGAGCCCTCTATGGTGCAAAAGCAATTTCAAGTGACCTGAGGGGGTTGATCAAGTGAGTAACAGACTGTCTACTACCCATTTCCAACAATTGCCCTCTCAAATAGAATCATTATCTGTGATATTAACGGAACCAAGATCCTTGAGCCAAAATTCTTATAGGGTGAGTGTTAGAAATGGGGTCTTTGGTTGACAGTCAGGTTACCCTCTGTTCAAGCAAGCACCCGCACTCTAGTCAGGGTAAAAGAGAATCACCCTCAGCTAAACCCTGCTTACCCCCTTGGTAGCTTGGCAGAGCAGTAGGCTTAACTTCAGAGCGTTAGGTGTAAAGTATTTGTACCAACACACACAGTAACTCAATGAAAACACTACAAAATGACACAACACCGGTTTAGAAAAATAGGAAATATTTATCTAAACAAAACAAGACCAAAACGACAAAAATCCGACATAGACAAGTAAAGTTATGAATTTTTTAGAGATTAAACTAAAAAATAGCGCTTAGAAACAAAAATGCTTCGATGAGATGTTAACACGGCGTCGTGATGGAGTCGTTCCCAACAAGCCGACACCAGCGGCGCCGGACACGGAGTCGTGTAGACCCCCAAGTACAGTACTTTTGTGAAAACAAGCCGATGCGCGAAGTCGGGAATCGCGGCGTCTGTGCGAAGCGTTGAATCCGTGCACTTCGAGCGGCGTCGGTCACGACGTGGTGCGGCGACTTCCACGGAGTGGCAGACTTCAGCGGGGCTGCTGTGGCGTCGGGCCTGCGAAGAGCGTCGCGTTCCAGCGAAGGTCACGGCGTCAGGTGCAGGCGGCGTTACCGGATACAGCAGCGGCGTCGGTCCGAAGTCGTCCGAAGTCGATTTCCTTGGATTTCCACCAGCTTTCCTTTCAAGGGCCCAGGGACTGGATAGGGCACCACTTGTCGGGGCAGGAGTCTCTCCAGAGACTCCAGGTGCCGGCAGAGAGAAGTCTTTGCTGTCCCTGAGACTTCAAACAACAGGAGGCAAGCTCTAACTCAAGCCCTTGGAGATTTCTTCACAAGATGGAAGGCACACAAAGTCCAGTCTTTGCCCTCTTACTCTGGCAGAAGCAGCACTGCAGGAAAGCTCCACAAAGCACAGTCACAGGCAGGGCAGCACTTCTTCCTCAGCTATCAGCTCTTCTCCAGGCAGAGGTTCCTCTTGGTTCCAGAAGTGTTTCTAAAGTCTGTAGATTTGGGTGCCCTTCTTATACCCATTTTAGTCGTTGAAGTCACCTTTCTTCAAAGGGGACTCACACCTACTTGTGAAATCCTGCCTTGCCCAGGCAAGGCATCAGACACACAGCAGGGGGTTGGAGCCGACATTGTCAGAGGCAGGCACAGTCCTTTCAGATGAGAGTGACCACTCCACCCCTCCCTCCTAGCAGAGATGGCTAATCAGAAAATTCAGGTTACACCCCAGCCCCCTTTGTGTCACTGTCTAGTGCGAGGTGAAAAACAACCCAAATGTCAAACTGACCCAGACAGGGAATCCACAAACAAGGCAGAGTCACAGAATGGTTTAAGCAAGAAAATGCTCACTTTCTAAAAGTGGCATTTTCAAACGCACAATCTTAACATCAAATTTACTAAAAGATGTATTTTTAAATTGTGAGTTCAGGGACCCCAAACTCCACATGTCCATCTACTCTCTAGGGGAATCTACACTTTAATCATATTTAAAGGTAGCCCCCATGTTATCCTATGAGAGAGACAGGCCTTGCAACTGTGAAAAATGAAATTAGCAGTATTTCACTGTCAGGACATATAAACCACAATACTATATGTCCCACCTTATCCATACACTGCACCCTGCCCTTGGGGCTACCTAGAGCCTACCTTAGGGGTGCCTTACATGTTAGAAAAGGGAAGGTTTAGGCCTGGCAAGTGGGTACATTTGCCAAGTCGAATTTACAGTGTAAAAATACACTTACAGACACTGCAGTGGCAGGTCTGAGACATGATTACAGGGTTACTTGTGTGGGTGGCACAACCAGTGCTGCAGGCCCACTAGTAACATTTGATTTACAGGCCCTGGCCACCTCTAGTGCACTTTACTAGGGACTTAACAGTAAAACAAATATGCCAATCATGGAGAACCAATTACGTACACATTTTACACGGAGAGCATAGGCACTTTAGCACTGGTTAGCAGTGGTAAAGTGCTCAGAGTTGAAAAGCCAACAGCAACAGGACAGAAAAAAAATAGGAGGCAGGAGGCAAAAAGATTGGGGATGACCCTGCATAAGCAAAAGTCCAACAGTGAGAGTATGTTAGTGCCCAACCAAAATATATTCCTGCTGTTGGATCGCAGTCCTACTGCAGCACCAATTTAAGAGGGCTACTGCTAAAAAGTGGAGACTCCATATTGGAAATTGGTTTATTGGTTGAGGCACTCAGGGAACACCCATAATCCTTGTTAGAGTAAACCTCAGAATTCCAAATGTAACCAGTGCTTAACCCCGTGGTAGTCTGGCACAAAAGCAGTCAAGCGTAACTTGGAGGCAATGTGTAAAGTATTTATGCAGCCCGCAAACTAAAATAAAGTGCAAACACAACATAGGAAAAATCCCAAACCAATTTAGAAGTCTAGAGTAACGCTAATAAATAAAATGATTCCAGAATGACAAAAATCAAAGCAGTAGAACTGGAGTTATGCAACTTTAAAATGTTTAGTGAAAATAGCACCTAAAAGAACAAGTACCACTCACGGTCTTTTGGTTGCACTAGACAGGGGGAAGTCACAAGTTCAAGCCAGCTGTGATGGAGTGTTGGTCAGATACAAGGACCAAGTTAGTTCCCTTTGGGTCTGGCACAAAAGTTCAGATTGCAGGGAAGGAGATTACAAGGAGCAGGTACAGCATTACCTGTGGTCAAACTTTAGCACAGAGAGTAGGCTGAACTTTGCAAGTTGTTGTCGCTTTTATCATGAAGAGCCGTACAGGTGTTGCAGATGGTTGTTGCTTTAGCTTCAGATTGGCAGTCACCAGGGGCTGTCATTTTTGTAAAAAGAAGTGTGGCTCTTACATTACTGGTTGTCGCTGGCAGTTGCAGTAGCATGAACAGAAGATTTCACCAGAGCTTCACATTGATGGTCATTGCGGGTGACAGAGTGTTGGTGTGAAAGGGTCCATTTGCAGTCGCGAGGAGTCCAGACTTCAGAATTTTCACCTTTTCTTGGGGATGAACACACTCTGATGCCAGACATGGAGCAAGGATGGGGCAGACACCTCTTAAGGATCAGTGACTCACAGCAGCATGGCCAGCAGGGCTCAGGCAGGCCCAGGTGCAGGTCCAGTCAGGTTCCGCGCTGCAGCAGTTGAGCTGGGCAGTTGCAGTGGAGGGTCTGGAGCTTGTTGTGTCCTTGTAGATCACATAGGAGGTCAGCCAACTGACACTTGAATTCACTCTAGTTAGACTGGGATGAAGGTAAATCGGTCTAGTATTCCTTCTCAGACAGTAAGGTAGTCTTTCAAGCAGCAGGCAAGTCCTTTGAGAGTAGGCTGTTGCTTCTTCTGTAACTTCCATAGGTGCAGGAGTGATCTGAATAGTGCCTCTGGTGGTCCTATATATACACCTGTTGCCAGCCTTTCTGTGGAGAGGTTTCCTTGTTCTACCCCCATCTGGTTCTGGAAAAATCTTTCCCTGTCAAGGCTCCAGGTCTAGGTGTGACAAGAGGCAGGACAGGCCTGGTATTAGATTTGTTTGTGTATGCAGAAGGAAAGCCCCTGAAGGCGTAAGTGGGGTTAGGTACAGCTCCTTCCAGCCATTCTGCCAGGACAGCCCATCTTCTCCTTCACAAAGCCTCCTTTGTGTTACTGCCTGCAAGCCGCAACAGCAGAGCCATTCACAGTCATGTGACCAACAATGCTGACAGAAAGCCCTAATTATTAGAACACATTTCTAAAAGTGGAATTATTAGAATTGTGGCTTAAAATTCAAGTTCCCTATTAGAGAGGAGTTTAAATTACAATTAATTGGAGCATAAGCACTATGGGGGTCATTATGACCCCGGCGGTGAGTGGAAATGTGGCGGTAGCACTGCCAACAGGCTGGCAGTACATACCACCACATTATGAGAATGGCGAGTTGTCTGTAGCCAACCCGCCACTTCTCCACTCATACCACCATGGCGGTATCAGCCGCCAGGCCGGAGATGTCAATCTCCAGCCCGGCGGCCGGCATAGTACCACCAATGGCATTATGAGCCTCCCTACCACCATAGTTTTCATGGCGTTGGCAACACCATGAAAACCTTGACGGTAGGCCCTACAGGTGACTGGGAATTCCTTTCCAGTCACAGGTAGGCGGTTCCCCCACCCCCCAACACTCACCAGACACCCCCATCACCCCTCCATCCAAACTCCCCCACCCACCCCATCCGATCCTCACACCTCCCCACCCCATACACACACACACCCACAGACACGCACCACTCATTCACCCAATCACTCACACTGGCATACATGCATTCATACATGCATACTTCCAGACATGCTCGCACACATTCTTACACACAGTCACATTGACATGTAGACACGCACTCACTTTACCATTCTTACACACATTCACTCACAGGCATACAACCTCACATACACCACAACACTCACAGACGCATTCACACACACACATTCATGCACACAACCAGACACACCCACACACAACATCCCCAGCCCCCCCTCCCCTGTCAGAAGCCTGACTTACCTTGGTTGAGGAGGTCTTCTGGCAGGGAACGGGAAGGGGCGCTGCTACCACCAGCAGCGCTCCGCCAGCAGAACAATGCCAGACCGTATCACAGGTTGTGATACGGCTGGCAGCGTTCTACTGGTGTGGTGGTGCTGGTGGTAGCAGCGCCAACTTACCACCGTCCGAAAGTATGATCACGGTTAGATTTCCGCCCTTCGTGTGGCGGAAGTCTGGCAGTGATCATTATATGGTGGACGGATGGTAGCCGCGGTGGCGGTATGTTGGCGGCTGTCACCATGGCGGTAGGCCGTTTTTACCGCCATTGTTACAATGAGGGCCTATATCTCTATGCGCTCCCAATCCAAACATATCACTTATTGAATGTAATAAGGTAACCCCGTGTTAGTCAATGGGATAGAAATGCCTTGCAACAGTGAAAAACGATTTTGAGAGTTTTTTCTCTCACAGGACAGGTAAAACATAAGTACACATGCCCCATTTTTTAAATACAGTGCACCCTTTCCTATGAGCTTTTAGGGGCTGCCATAGGAGTGACGTATATGCATTGGAAAGAAAGGTGTAAGCCTGGTAAAATGTTTGTTTTGAGAAATTGAAATGGTAGTTTAAAACTGCACTACAGTTTGCAATGGCAGGCATGAGACATTTCAAAAAGCTACTTTCATGGATGGCACAATGAGTACTGCAGGCCTACTAGTTGCATTTAATTTACAGACCCTGAATACAGGGAGCACCATTACTAGGGACATACAAGTAAAGTAAATGTGGCAATTAAGTGTAGGCCAAATTAACCATGTTTAAAGGACAGAACACATGCACTTAAACACTGGTTAGCAGTGGTAATGTGCACAGAAACCTACAACCAACAAAAAAGGAAATCAGCAAAAGAAGGCGAGTGAAGGCAAACATTTTGGGAGAATATCATGCCAAGGATGACAGGCCTAACACTCCACTTTCGAATGGTTTATCTTCCTTAGTTGCTCTATCTGAGATACTTTGATCTTGGCCTCTTTATTTAGCATGAAAGGAGTAAAGAATATCCTGCTGCTGCTAATCTGTTGTGTTTAGATGGGAAATATTCTCAAGGACTGCAGCAGAAAAACACAGCCATAGCAAAAAAACAAACCGGCCCCACTCCAAACAAACCCAACAAGATTGCATAGCTTGAACTGACCATGATCTGCCATTACTAGGAGGCTGGAGAGTCAAGCATTACTCCAGTGTGTGAGAAATCAGGCCTTGTGTGATCTGAGGAAATCCCCTTATTGCATTCTTCCTTAATGTCAGGTGGCATTTTCCTACTATTGAGGGCCATTTTAGGAGGGCAACTGGGTATTTTTTCCCATCATGGGCTCCAGCCCTTACGGCTAGATGTCTGTTCTCCATTTCATTGTTCCTGGTGCCTAGCGAGCTATCCCATCCGTAGGGACCTAACAATTACATCATAATTAGGCAGAAAAGTCAATAGGATACTGGAAAATCATGGAATGAGGGAATTCCAACACTTGGCATTAGGAAAGATTGCCAAAGGCTATTTTGGCACCTGGGTGAACGATTGAAGGGATTAACACCCTTCTCCCCCTCAGAACAAGAAAAGTCATTGGGGCAACAGATTGTTATGAATCGAGAGTCAGCTCCCCTGTCAAAAGGACTTAGGGGTAGATGTACTAACATTAGGAATACTGATTTTCTAGTTGCGATTCTCTATGAATTGCAATAAGTAAATCCGTATTCCTAGTGTATAAAACTACTTTGAGTTTCTTAGAGCTTCCTAGTGGGTTTTAAATGGAGCTCCCTCATTCATATTAGTGAGATAAGTCACAATTTGTGACCCATTAGGAATCATAACCATAACAAGGATGGTGTATAGGTAAAATGGGGTGCAATGACAGGGGATTACTGGCGCTCAGGATACTAATTGGCCAATTATATCATTAGGGGTTGCCTACACAAGGGAAAACACCCATCCCTCGAAGGTTCAAAAATAAACCCAACAATATGCAACACAAAGTGAGGCCCCCCTCGCCGAATTTTTTTTTTTCATTCACAAGTTAAGTAAGTCAAAAATCAAGTGAGTAAAGTTCACATCAAGTAAGTCAAAATTCAAGTGAGTAAAGTTCAAAGGAATGCAATCTATAAATTTCACGTAAATCAATATAAAGTCCAATCCAGTCCAGAAGTTTATTTGATCACATCTTCAAATTTACAGCATCATCCATGGAAATACACTCCGAGCCAACACGTGTTTCATCATGGGGAAGTCTTCTAGTCCCCAACGACTTCTTCAGGGCTCTTATAAGCTTCCAATTTCAAATAGTTTTAAATTACTCCAAAAGGTAGGTATTGTTTCTAATATGACTGCTCAGTACAAAACATCATGCATCTAATTCCTTGATTGTTGTATGTTCAGTAATTGAAAAGCCGTTTTATTCAAAGCTAATAGGCTGCAAACGATCCAAATACGGCGTCTAATCGCTTGGAAACGCCATTGTTGCGAGTACGCAAGGATGGTGGCATTCTGGGCTCAGCACACCACCATGTCTGTGTTTACTTTTTGATAAAACATTCTCTTTTTTTAATGCAGCTCGCTTTACTTAAAGGAAAACAGGATGTGTTAAAAAATAATAAATTAAACTTTGCAGTTTTATTTTTTTAAAGACTAGGCAGTGGTCTATGGGACCACTGGCTGCTCTTACAAAATATTATTATTAACATTCTCAAAGCGGAAAGGGTCCCTTCTGGACCCTTTACCCTTTGCGAATGAGTTGCCACCAGTTTGAAAATGGTAGTAAAGTACTACTGTTTTGCGATCAGTCTCTGGTTGCAAAACAGTAATACATAGTATACAGATTCGGTATTTGGAAGGGATGCCCCAAATACGCCACTTTCAAATACCGAATTGCAAAAGCAAAATGTGATTTGTTAACAAGTTAGCAAATCACATTTTGCCTTTTGTACATTGAAAAAAACAGTTTGCAACCAGAAAAATGCTTTAAACATCTGGCCCTTAATCACGCTAGTGCAAAAATGACCCATAGAATTTGCCAACCCCTGGTAGTGGGTATCAGGGATATCCCCTGACCCTCCCACCAGATGAGTAAAAAATCAACTTGATTACAAAGAAGAATTAAAATGGTGATTGCTGAGCATGGATCCCACTTTCGGCTGAGCACAATAAATACCCTAGACTTTCCATAACAGTTGGGGGCAGTTGGCTGAGATAACACCCTATAACATTTCCAGGGGCATGGAGAAGAGGCATTCCTTATGCCAACATTAACTTCCCCGCATTTAGAATCTCTGATAATGTGTGGATGGTTTTCTGCTTGGCAATCATGATTGTTAATGCTTTGAATAAAAGGTCTGCTCAGGTCAGATTTAGGGATGGAGAAACAAAAAGTATAAGGGACTAAGGGCCTCATTACGAGTGTGGCAGTCTTCAGATGGCCACATTCGTGCTGGCGGTCAGGACTGATGCTGTGGCGGTGGTCCGACTGTCACATCAAAACCCTGGCAGTTAAACCTCCAGGGAACCACCAGCAGTACCAAGATCCATTATCCCAGTGTCCTGGTGGTGGCGGAGATCGTAATCTGGCAGGGCATCTGCCAGCCTTTTGATGGAGGTTTCACTGTCATCCAAAGGATGGCAGAGAACAGGTGTGGGCCCCCCCATTACAGTGAACATTGCGAGGGTGCTGGTGCACCCTGGGGGCTACAGCATTGCCACGGGCGCGATTACGAGCCAGAGACAATGCTGTAGCCTGTTTCCTGCTAGGCCGGCGGGTGGAAACTGAGGTGGGGTGGTCGCCACGAAGGCGGTGGCCACCCTTTCGGGAATTTGGCGGACGGGCTTTCCCTTCTACCAAACTCTTAATTAGGCCCTGAATGTTGGGTGACAACGGTAAATCCACATATTTGTGAAGGAAATGGCATGCCTTGTGTTAGAGGTTTTTCCCTAAAGGTGACTCCATAGCATAATATTGCCACTGTGAGAAACGGATAACCTAGGTAACTCCACCGGTATTTTTTCCACTACAAGGACAATGCAGATAAATTTATTTATTTTGTAATACCAATGTTAAAACATTAAAGCGGTGCATTGGGGGTCATTCAAGGGAAGAAAGGGACATGCATTTTAATTTGCCACTGAAATGCATTGAGAACAAGTGTTTAAGAAGGACAAGAGTTTTTCAATTAATGACGGTCCCACAAGGGCATAGAAACATTGGCTGTTATTTATTCAAAACAAAATTAACAAGTATTAATTTCAAATATTGTGTCTTGAAGTCCTTTACAGACAGTTCACTGGCCCTACCAGCTTTAAATGTATTTTATTGAGCAATAGATATATGAATGAGTTGTGCTTTTGAAATATTTTAACAAGGAGTAACTTCACAAATATCACGACCGTCCATAAATTTAAGAGAGCTGTCAAAACCGAGAAAGAATAAAGATGGACCACAAATGCATTTTGTTTTCTACACACACGTTTTCAGTGCTTGCGTAGTCGGAAGCCGCTTTCTAAGCAGTTTGTATCCCTTGAATTCAATATTGCTGGGAACAGTGTGCCCAAGAAGCGCTCTCCTCAAAGTAATGCTTAAATGCTGCTTTGAAGTCTGCTAAAGCATTTTTCAAATGAGTAAATCAAAAGTGTTACAATGTAGAACATTATTTAGAGTTAAAAAATGCTTTAAGTAAAATATTCAAGGGTTTCCTGTGAAGCTGTGTAGCACCACAGAGCTACACAGCTTCACAGGAAATGGCTTCTTCCCAGGGCAAGACAAACGTGCATCTTCCGTTTCTAGAGGACTTGTGACTGCAGTCATTGTCTCTCTCTCTCGTGACCCCAAAATGTTCTGTGACAAACCCTAATGTAGCCAAATATTCTAGTGCACCCCACATAGGCTTTATTGTGAAGTATTTGTTTCTGAAATTAATGCTTTTGATCAATAGAATTTCATGTGTTTTCTACCAGCTGTTACTCAAGTAACATGATTTTTGGGAGTTATTATTATTCTTTCGTTATGATCTGGTCTTATCTTTCATTAATTCACAATAATACTATCATAAAAAACATGGAGGAACACAATGGTTCGTCACTGAAGTGAGTCTTAGTGACCTAATAAACTATAATAGGTATTGTATTGTGGATAAATGGTTTGGGATAGAATAGAAGAAAGCATCATTATCCCCCTTTCGGATTATAGGGCTACTTTATTCCACTGCTCACAGGACAGATCAAGATAGAACCATGGCCAGCCTTGGTGGTGGCAGCTCCGCTTTCACATCTGCCATCTTGCCACCTCTAAACTGGGTGGAAAAAGCAGTGACCCATATTTAGAGGTAGGCAGAGTGGGTGGTGAGTTGTAGTATGCAGGCTACCCCCACCAGCACAATAGGGTTAGAGGAGCTCAACTTTCACCAATGACCAAAGGCCAGAGACCGTGGTACGTTTTACTAGATTCTCAATGGTGTGAATGAGGACGTGCAATGTCACAGCCCTGCCTCTGACTCAAAGCCCTAAAATAAATCATTCAAAGCCTTGAACTAAGTGTAATTTATAACCATAGACCTAACAAGATTAGTTACATAGTTATAACAAAAAATTGCAACGTTAATATATACAATTTGTGCATTAGACATTTGGGATAAAAAACGTTGCCTCACTATATGAGTCTCATTTACCCAATAAAAATACTAAATCAATATATCTAATTCTGCCGCCAAGGGTTAATGTACTAGAGAATTCTCCCTAATTGCATAATCTCTGCTTCATTGATAGTATCATCTAGAATCAAGACTAATCACCCAGCCAGGCACTTCAGTTGAAATAGTGGGGGGCATTTGAATCTAGGCACCTCGACAGACATGTTGATTCTGGACCAAAATCCTCTTAATTCTTAGAATTCATACCAACCAATTCATTCAACTTCTAATAATTCACAGAGGAGCACTATGTCTCCCTGCATGGCTTGTCAACATATTTGTATTACTCAATATTTTGTCTTGAATTTTTACAATGACAATTAGTCAAGGGAATGATTTCCAATTAATAGCTCAATTATAACCATTCAATTAAATCATCATCATGGTCAAACACTTTAGCGTTTCAAATGTTATTGTATTAGCAGCCCAAAAGTGAATCGGCGGAAGGATACATGATATAATATAACAAGATCAGAAAGTATCTCAAAGCCTCAAAGCCCTATCAATTACAGAACACCATATGAGTCCATATCTAATTGCTCAAACTGGCACTTGCTTCTAAGTCCTACTGCTAGCCGTAAAACACACACATCTATGCACCATGGCTCATAATTAAAAAAGGACACAAAGGCTTGATCACAATTTAATGAAGAAGCTGCAAAATAACAGTATTTACAGTTAGGATTAAAGAGCTGTGCAATGGCGTTGTAGAAGAATAACAGAGGGACCAGCATGATACAATTTTCAATGAGTCTCTGTCAGTTTGCTTTAGGCAATTAGCTGCTGTAGCCAGCTTTAGTAACAATAACACAATACCCAGAAATTGATAGAACCTACCCATTCAACTATATGAACAGTTCCAGCTTTGGTCCTCCTCACAAGAAAGAAAATATTCGCAAAAGGTGCTTTTTAAAGCAAATGCATTTCGTGATAAAGCAAGGTTTATAAAGCAGTGGGAACAAATAGTCTGAAATATTAAACACATTAAAAACTGCCCCATATCTTACTGCATTAATATGTTCAACAGTTACTGTAATGTGCAAATTGTACAGTGCAACAACTTGAACACTTTAAAGTGTGTGCTTACCCATGCAGCATTAACTTTGGAACAAAGTGCTCTAACCAGGCTTCAGAAGGCACTCACAGTCTTTCCTTTTGTCTTGTAAATATTTTGACATCTGTGTTCCCCCATCACACACATTTCCACTGAATTTCAACTGCAACTGGATTACATGATCATTGTTCTTTGTGTTCCGCAGAGAGGCCAGTCCACTGACAGGCACTTTGCATTGGTTTCAGCCTCATAGTCAGAGCTCTCAATCAAAGCCCTTACTAAACACAATGCAGGAGTAATAAAATCAACAGAAAAAACACAGTATGATAAAACAGCTGACACTCATGAGTAATGCAAGATTAAGTAAACCGTGAAATAAGAGAGGAACGAAATCACTTACATGCATTGCCTTAATGTTTTTAACATTCATTGTTCGTAATGTGAGTCATGTTTGTGCCATTAACGTTAAGGGCATGAAGATAGGGACGGTTTTATCACCATATAGCAGATAACTGTCTATTATAAGCATATATGTCTCCTTTTGTGCTTGACTCAGATATTTGGATCAACTTTGCAAGGGACTGGTGTTCAGTCCTGTTTCTGGAGGTATTTCACAATATCGGAAAAAAACTAAAGCCAGAATTACATATAGGAATTCCACTCCACACAACTTGTAATCAGGGCCATAGCATGTCTAGTTGTATATTTAAGTTGAGAAAATGAAAACTACAAGTAGCAGAAGGCAGTACAAGAACTTTGTGAACTACTAAATAACATTTCCATATTCAGGAGTGAATCTTCCAATACTGATGTGTTTTAGGTTGCTTAAAATGTGTCCTCCTCCACTGTAAGACAATGGACTAAAGAAAGCATACACCTGTCACATAATTTCGTTTTCAGCTGTGTCCAAATATTTTAAGTAAGGACTCACTGCTAACAAACAAGACCTTCAAGACTGGTGTAATTGCACCGCCTTTTCTTTTACATTGCCTGGGTAGTAGTGTGTTTGCCTTTATGTATTACATTTTGAGCACTTCCTGTTTTTAAAATAGCAGCTGCTTCCCCTACAAAAATCTGAAAATGACTCAATAGATTATATGGCATGTGTGGTAAATCCCTATCAAGCCAAAAACACTGCTGCTGCAAAATCACATAATTCCAGTGGCCATGCTAATAGCTGACTAAAATGTCTTGCAGAGTTCTTCCTGTGGTACTTAATTTGAACAATCAGTTTCTGCTCTTTTCACAGTGTCACATTACAGTCTTAGCCCTTCTGTCAAGATTCTGTGACGGAATCATAACGTATTAAATTCAACTCACACAACATTTAAATACACTAGTCTGCTGCCTCAAGAATCTTGAAAGAAGGGAAAGTGAAAACAAAACAAAACAAAGTTACACTCACCCGAATGTCTTCTGCACTAACCATTTCTAGAACACTTTCAGAAAATTAGAAACAGAAAGGCAGTGTCTCGCCTTGGTCTCCTGAAAAAAATATTACGAACCTCAGTGCCAGCCTCCTGTTTGCTGAGGCAAACAGGTTTGCCTTCCCTTCATCCACCCCTATGTTTTAGGAATGGATAGGGGTTGATCTATGCCTGTGGATGATGAATGTGTGGCATCACACAGGGCCTAAGCATCCAACATCCAAAACTGTGTTTCAGAAAGCATCACTGGCCTACAGTGATACTACCATAGGCTTCAATAGCAAAGAAGGGCTTCAGGACAGTAAGCCCTGCGTTGTGCGTCCTACGTCCTGCGTCTCAGAGTTGAGAAAGTTAATCTACTGCCTGGCTTCGGTCTCCTGCTTTCGAGCAAGATGGAGCAGGCAGCCTGGGACAGGCAGCCCAGATTTAAATACATCAATTTGTTTAGAGATAAGATCCTATCTCTAAATAAATTGAACTATTTATTATTTATGCAGGGATGTGTAGGAATTTCAGTGGGGCGCAGCCCTAGAGCCCTAATGGAGAAACCATCCATGCAACAACCCCAAAGTGCAAGGCTTGCTTTTCACTTTAACATCACTAGGTCTGCATATAATAATTAATCAAATTGCGATAAAATTGTCAGAAGGGGCGTCACTCAAAAATGTAAACAATGATATAAAAAGAGAGCAGGCCGGACATAAGCCCCACAGCTTCACAAACATACTTAGGCCCCAGTTTATTAATGCTTTGCACCAGTTTTAGGTAACTTTGTGAGGCAAACCTGGCACAAAGAGTTATCCAAAACAAATCAGGAATCGTGTTTAATAGTACACTTATTAAGAGCAATGCTGCCCTTTGCACTGGTTTGCGTTACTTTGCGTCAAGGAACTGTTGCGCCCATGAGTTTTGATGCAAAATCCTTATCCACAAACGTTGGTTACACAGGGATTTGTGGCAAAATGTTATGCCTCCTCAAGGCAGGAGTAACTAGAAGAAATGTTTGAATTTCTCCTCGTTTTTGTCAATTTTGCATGTGTGTTGCATTGTACAGCACACATACAAAGTGGGAAAAACCTTAAAGCATAATCTTTGTATTTGAAGGGACTCCTGGTAAAAATAAAACTGTGCTTCAGAGAACATACACATTCTATAGTACAAGGGTGTGCAGATTGTTGCATGGCTGCCAAACGTTCACCTGCACTGGGGGAGAGAACAATGCATTAGATCTTAGTAGACACATTTTTCCCTCTCATTTTGACACATGGCAGGGTAGCAACTTTGGTATCGAGTTGACTTGCGTATAATACTAATAGTAACTCTGGGCTTTAGTCCTAGACCTACGGCTGAACCAGCCTCATAAAAATAGGTCAACTGATCCAGAAGGTAATCTCAGAAGAATGTTCACTGTGGACGTGTTAGCATGTAAAAACAAGTTAACCAGACTTACAGGCTCTACAGGAGATAATGCTTTGATTCTTCAGGAGACCATGCAAGGATTAAAAGGGGCAATGGAGTATCTCTTTACACATATGTTTATTACCCTCTGGAGCTCACCACTGAGTAGTTATAGTTAGGATCATGTTTACACAGGAAATGCTTTGTTTGTATTGCTAATAACTCTGGTGAAATTAGAAAACTCTACATCACACTTTCCAAAAAAATTCTTAGGTTTGACTAGCTTGCTCATGGACAGTTTTCAGAATGATCTGTCAAGCAGGGGCCTAGAAAACTAGGGGGGAAGGGTCACAAAAAAGTATTTTCCCTATTCATTTTTCCATAGGAACTTTAAATACAGCTACAACCCAAGCTCCTGAGAATGCAGTATTGGCACAAAGGTAGAACTCTGTCCACAAATACTGATTTTGTGATTTGGTATAAACCCGTTCAGTGGTTTTTGAGCAATTAAGGCCCAAAAACCTTTGTATAATTCACACTGCAAAGGCTCTGTGGACCTGAGAGATCTCCTGGCGAGATCTCTTTAGCTGCCACCAAATCAGTAAGAAGGACTCAGGAGGGTTGGACTTGCCAAGCAGTTGGACTGTGGGGTTGGTTGCAGGGCCTTCGGCTTTCTCGACAGGGGTTGGCTTTACATTTGGTAAGTATTAATTTACTTTGGAAAAAAACTAGAAATTCAGTGAAAAAAACAATGGTTAAAGTAACATTATAATTAGGAGAAAATGTTAGTGACAATCTATTGTTTTGAATCTACAAACTTACTAAAATGCACCATTTATAGTTAGCTCTCTATAGTTATCTCTTGTAACAATAACTCTTGCCTCAAGGTAAGTGTAGCTTCATGCTCTTGCCATGCACTTCCACTTAATCCACATATTACATCACTCATGACATCTTTTTTGACCCCATTGGCAAGCATTTCTGAGCAGGAGTAGGGCAGCGGACTACTGGCCCTACAGGGTAGGGTAGGCCACATACTTTTCTTTTGCGCCTGGAATCACTTGATTAAAGGCCACTTAGTGCTCCTGCAGCGCAGGATGCAATTTTGAACAGGAGGGAGGCCACAGACTACTGACCTCAGGAGACCCTGCAGGGAGGTCACACACAGTTCTTTCACGCCCTGAGGTGCTTAATTAAAGTCTGCTTCATGGTCCTGCAGCGCAAGATGCATTTCTGAGCAGGAGGGGGAACGTGGACTACTGGATTTAGAGGTCCTTGGAGGGAGGCCAAACCCAGTTTTTACTCCATGTGGTGCTTGAATATTTTTTTTTTCCTGCTCCTGCAGCATGGTATGCATTTCTGAGTAGGAGTGGGGCTGCAGATATCTGACCTCAGATGACCTGTGGGGAAGCCGGACTCAGTAACTTCACACCTGGAGGTGCTTGAATAAAGGTTGCTTTGTGTTCCCACAGGGTGGGGCATTCCCAAGCACAGGCCGGGCCAAGAGCAGACCCATCTGCGCCTGTCCGTGGCCAACCGAGGCCAAGCCAAGCCCCCACTCTTGACCCGAGGATCTAAAAACTGGTGAGAAGGAACTATGTTTGTTTTCCATTTTTCTGATCTCCTAGCCTAGGGGGGTTAATATGAGCAAGTGAAAACTTACATCAGGTACTGAAGGGAATGGCACAAAGCCTGGGAGAGCGGGTATCTCCATCACAAATTACCTTTCTAATGCTATGGGCCTAACAAATACCAAATTAATTAACGCAGAAGAACGGCTGACCGCAACTAAGACAGCTTTGTGTACTGGCATTGAGGGCAGTGGAGAGGAGATTTTTTCTCTAGCATGTGGATCAAGCAGCCTAGAAGAAAAGACACAAACATAACAAACACTTCTACCCGGCTGCCATGTGTCTCAAACACCCTGCTAGAGCTATCGGAACGCCCTTGCAGTAATGGGCTAACCTGTTCCCCAGGAAAGAAAAGCAGAGAGCCGCCAGAACCCGTGGCTATCAGGCACAAGAACAATAGCAATCCTGCAAGAACCAGTACTAAGAGCAAGAAAACCCAGGGGCCAGACAGTGAGCAAACCTTAAATTATACTAAAATTTAGAGGGAATATTGAAAAAGGTACATGTCAAATGGACACTATCAAAAGGAAACGTTTGTCTGAAATGAAAGAGGTTAAGGATGAAGTAGAAGGAATAGAGAAAGCTGTGAAAGATCTTCTAGACCTTCACAGAGAAAATGCTTTAATCCAAACAGCAGCACCTTCTCTTTCATGCCGTAGCTCGGAATCAGCTAATACAAAATCTTGAGAGCAGCCCATTGGTTGCTAGACTAGTAATAAGCCAAGTAACTTCACTATGTTGGAATATTTGTGGGAAACTCAATCGCAGGTTTAACAGCAAGAGAGGTTGTCCATACAGACATTTCAGACAGCACAGGAGCAATGAACTCAAGACCCCAGAGACTTCCCAAGACACTTTGCACTTATTGCTGGCGAAACACCATATGTAATTATCCTGAAAGATGTGCCAAAGTTGGTGTTGCATGTAATAGGGACCTGGATGGATTTGAAAAACGAGATTGTATTTAGGTTCTCGAAGCAAACTTGTGACACAAATTCTCTATATCAGGAAATTATAATTGTTAGAAGAGTGAGAAAGGCTTTGCTAGACAAACATGCTAGGGAGACTGTGTTGTCATTAATTCCCACTCACCATATGTGGTAGAAGCTCTTTTTAGTGACCTCTACCGCATGCAAAAACCAAGAGGCTGTCAATCAGGTGCAATCACAGTGGTACCACTTGGATTCTTTTATAAACTCCCTGTGAAAAAAGTTATTCTCAATAGACCGGTCCAGATACTATTTAAACCTAAACCTAATTTGTACACCCCCTTATCTACTTCTAATACATTTGCTCCACTCAAAAGTCATCATGAGCTGGACTGAGGGCAGGAGATTTCAGTACTGGAACAGAAAACAACCTTGAATGATGGTAGCGCCCCTTTACCAGAGTTTAGATCTGAGTTGGTATTTATAAATCCCTTGGATAAAAAACTCACAATTAGATCATGGAACGTTGCTGGGCTTTGAAAGAAGCTAGAGAATGAAGAATGGCTGAAAATGGTAAAAACGTCCAACTTGATGTTTGCAGAGACCTGACATGTGGGGGCTTTTCATATTGGAGGGTATACTTCTAACACCAGCTACACCTTCAAATAATGGAAGGACAAAGGGAGGTTTAGCTACTTTGGTGTACACAGAAGTGCAATTGACCCTTTAGAAGACCTATTCCAGTTTGGCATTTTTCCAGCTTCTATTGTTTCAAACTGCGAAAGCTGAAAATTGTTTTAATATATTTTTACAAAAACATCTTTGACAACACTAGATGCTGAGTAATTGCCAACCTGGAAAGGGAGCTTGACATCTTTGCTAAGTATATTGGGTATTATTGTATTATATATGGGCAGAGACTTTAATTACGGTAAATATGATGCCATACGTGGAAATACTTGTGGACATAGGGATGAATATGGAGATGTCCGTCCTCATATTTCCCATAATCCATACAGAGAGGCAATTATTGAAATGATATCTAGGTATAATTTATAGCTTATGGAACATACCCATAATGCAGGAAGACCAGTGATCCCAACTTTTGAGGGAAATAGGCATAGCCATGCCATTGGCCAAATCTTGGTTTTGGAAAATAGTCTAGGGTTAATAGAAACCTTTGAAGTTACCAGCTGCCCATTTAGTGATCACCAACCCTTATTATTAACCCATAAGATTAGCACAAATTATAATGGCAGGGAACCTCTAGCAGCACATATTAAAACTCAGCATAATAACAGTTTATGCACTAAGCGGTCGGGAATAAACATTTCTGCCTTTATTGATAAAATAGTGAAGGTCAACATTTGACTTTTTTTAATTCGAAGTCTGAATGGAAGGAAAACAACTCCGCCCCATAGTATTGCTGCTTTCTTTAAAATCACTACTGCAATTGCAGACTACCTAAAAGCCACTGGTAAGAACACAACAAAAAAAGAATACTGGCTGGTTTGACTAGCATTGTTCAAAAGCGAGTCAAGACCTTTAAAAAGCCATAAAAGCTAGGACTACAAAAAGCAAACAGGTTAAAATTCTGAGAAGCATTTATAAAAAGACCCTACAAAAGAGAAGAATCGTGGTACAAGAGAAGGCATGGGGAAATCTCGTTCAGCCAGCTGCTAAAGGACATACAACCCTATTTTGGAAAACAATTAATCATCCCTTTCTTAAAGGTCAGACATCTCATGGGGTCGAGGGCTTACTATAATGTTGGCTGGAACATTATGATGTGATATTCAACCTAATGACGATGGTCTAGCAATGTACAATAAAGAGGTACTAATGATAGGTCTCTCACTTTTAACACCTTTAGTTGAGAAGAAGTAATCAGTGCTTTGGAAAAATGTGCCAGCTGGAAGGCACCTGGCCCTGACTGGGTGCCCATAAACATCTTTAAAGCTAATATTCTTCTCTGGACACTCATACTGGTGAGAGTGTATAATGCAGCAGCTAGTGGTTTCCTGCCTGTAATGTGGACCAAAAGCATTATTGTTCCATTCCTTAAGAAGGTCAATAGTGTCAATGCAAGGTGCTATCGCCCCATATCCCTTCTCCATTTGACAGCCATTTGACTTGGCAGAGTCCTCTTAGAGAGGCTGGAGACCTGGGTGAATGAGAGCCATGTGCTTAGGGATTTCCAGTATGGGTTCAGACATGCTGTAGGGACTATGGAACAATGCATTCATCTACACCTCATTATTAACAAATACACTCTACCAAAAGGATGTCACACCCACCTATGTTGTGCAGATTTAAGCAGTGCATTTGATTTAGTAGACCACGGAACGTTATGCAGACACTGGATAAAATGAGTGTCCCTTGAAAGATGACCCCCTATCTGTCACAACTATATGACTGCTTGTCCATCCGGGTGCGATATGGGACAAGAGGTGAACGTACAACACGTTTGAGGATTACATGTGGCACTCAACAAGGCTGTGCTTGTTTTATCTTTATATTAACAGGATGGATGAGACACTGCAAAAAATCAATGCTGGCACTCCCAAGGCTGGCAAGCAAACTCCTGTCCTCCTATAAGCAGATGATGTGGTTCAGCTATCCAGTCCCTGATTGCCAACTTCGATATGTATATGGTATGTGGGAAAGGGAAACCTAAACTGAGAGGTTATCAAATTAAGGGGGAGGCCTTAGCTGAAATCCAAACATTTATGTATCTGGCCATACATTTCTAAAGCAGTGGACACTGGGACCCTCATCTGGGAATTGGTGAACTAAGGGGCATATTTATAAGCCCCTAGCGCCATTTTGCACAACATTAACAATTTTTTTTTTTACGCTAATGTGGCCCAACGAGGCCAATATCCTCGCGCCATATTTACAAAGTGGCACTATGCATGCATTGCACCACTTTGTGACGCTTTGCGCTACGCCTGCGCCAGGCATAATGTATGCAGATGGATTGTTCCTCAGTGGGGGGAGGGGTGAAAAAATGGCGCAAGGAAATCAAACAGGTTTTCTTGCGTCATTTTTTACCTCACTTTTAATGCCTGCTCAGAGCAGGCGTTAAATGGGGGCTTCCAATTATTTACAATGGGCCCCTATGTACACTGCAGGAGTAGTGCCAACATTGTGTCGCTACTCCTGCAGAGTACATCAATAGCGTCACATAGAATGATGCTATTGCCCCTACCCTTCACCATGGTGCGCCTTATTTTAAATACTGTGCACATATGGTGGTGGTAGGGGGGCGCTAACGTGCGCAGAGCAAATGGTGCTGCACTCGGTGCAGCACCACTTTCCATAAATCTGCCCCTAAAATGTTTACTATCATTAGAAGCCACATATAGATTTGCTGCCAGGATAGGAAATAAGCCAATCAGAGAGATGCTGATGCTATATAATAGTAAATATTTACCCAGTGTCAGCAATGGGGCCCCATTGTGATATCTCACTCATTATTACAGACTCAAGAGAATCTTTTCCTACGCAGACTATTGGCAGTGCCAAGCTCAACTTAATCTTACATTGTACACAAGGAGCTTGCCGTCCCCTATATAGAAAGTAGCATCTCAATTAGCATTTTCATAGTTTGGCAAAGCATCTGGAGCAAATTTGACACTAAGTTTACCAAATAAATCGTAGGTGGTTGTTTAAGTCTCGACTGTAGTGTAAAAATCCCCAGGTTGGTAAATGTGGACAGCCTTCTGAAGAAGTTGGATGTGACTATTGGCATTGAAGACCCTCCTAGTGTCTTAAGTTAAAGTAGGAAAGAAGTGAAGGCGGTCCATTTAGGGTCTACAGAGACTGCAAAAGAAGTTAGTGAATGTGCCAAGACCATTGTGAAAAGATATTTTGAAGGACCAATAGAGCAAGGAACCCAAATAAATCTGTAAATGGCTCCCAGTTCACAATATAGATTCTATCTTACTAGGCTACAGACAGGCACTCTGCACTTTATACTAACTCCCAAAATGGGGACATGGGACCAAAAGCTACCCAAGTGTCCAAATGATGGGAAATCTCATCAGGCAACATTGCATGTTATCCTTTTTTGCAATAGTATTAGAATATCAGGAAACAAATTTTACAACCCTTTTTTTCTAACTGATAATGAGAACTTGTGCCATGCAGAGTCTATGTCCAAATTGGTACCAAAGGGACGAAAGCCTAATCACATTTAGAGGCCTTAACCTTTGAAATGGATTAAATACATGAAGCTGATCCTGTTCTTAGCCTTTATAATCATAGGAATGATTTTGGATATCAAAATGTGTGTTATATTTATGTATGCTTTGAATTTTTTGAGATGGACTTTGTCCCCGGGTGGGGTTTGCAGCTTATGTTCATTGCATAACCCCCCTGTTTTATGTATTGAAGAACTCAGTTGAGTTCCTATAGACACTCCAATGATATAGCCAAAGCACTAGGTCTTGTCATTAGAATACAGTCTTATTGTACTGCACGTTACTTTTCTCTTGTTATGAGAAACTTTTCCAATGATGGCTCTGGTAATATATACCTCTTATTATGAAATTATTCTTGGTAGCAGAAGATTTGGCTATCTTAAGACCAAGGCCTGTGATCTATGTTTCAAAACTAAACTTGATGAAGAGATGGCACTAACTGAATATTTAGCTGCGCCCCATTCCGCACTTGAACTGTGATTTGCACTTTAACCCTGTTAGACTTTTGTAAATGAACTCTGAGTTAACTATATTATAAGATCATGAGATGTCAACACTCAAAATAGTTTGATGTTTCTTCTTCCGCATTTGTATTCTGTTTGTCTTTTAACTTTGCCTGTCTTCGTATATAATTGTTCCATAAACTGATTTCGAATTGGTATTTAATTAAGATTACTGTAACATGAGTTAACTCTAAATGTTGTTGTTTTTATAATATGTTTCCTTTTATGGATTTCATCTGAATAAAGATTTGTGAACTTGAATTGAGCACCACTGATAATATCACTGCAACATTTCCAATTAAATTATTGACGAGAAAACTGGTCATTCTGGGGCCCGAGTTATATTTACCTTAGGCTCAAGTTGTACTTACGAGAGAAAGTTATAACTGGTGAATTTCAGTGGTTTTGAGTGAGCTGAAAAAGAATGTGTAACAAGGTCCGCTACTTATAATAATTTGAAGGTAGTGGATGAATTGTAAATAAAAATTACCACTATAAATGTGGTTTGCATTGGAAAAATACATTTTCCTAACTATAATTAAGCTTTAACCTTTGTTTTTTTTATTGAATTTCAATGTTTTTAAAACATTTTAATAAAAATGTGTGCCCAATGTTGCTAGTGGAGAGTTGTTATGTGAAGTGTTGTACAGTGGAGGAGAGTGGTGTAAAGTCTATTGTCTATTGACTGGAGTATTGTAGATTGGAATTGAATGGAGTTCAGTAGAGTGTAGTGGGATACCATACGGTGTAGTAAAGTGGTATGTATTACTGGGGCATGGTGTCACATATAGTAGAGTCAAGTATCGCTGATGTGCAGCTGCGAGTTGTCCAGTGGCATGGTGTGTCGAAGAGTAGAGAAGGGTGTTGTAGACTGTCATTGAGTGGAGTAGAGTGTTTTAGAGTGACATAGAGTGTCATAGAAATGAGTGTCATCAATTGGGTTGTCGTAGAGCTGAGTGCCATGTCTTGTAGTAGAGTGGTATATCATAGAAGGAAGTTGAGTGGTGTGTTGTTGAGTGTCATACAGTGTAGTACAGTGGCGTAGAGTGGATGGCAAAGACTGTAGAGTGGAGTTGCATACAGTGGATCAGAGTGCCAGAAAGTGAAATGGCATAGAGCAGAGTATAGTACGGTGGGTAGAGTGGGATAAAGTGTAGAAGAGTGGAGTATAGTGGAGTGGAGTACACTGGAGTGGGGTAGTGCAGAGTGAAGTGTCATAGATTGGAGTGGTGTGTCGCATGGAGTGAGTGGAGTGATGTAGCATGCAGTTGAGTAAATTGTTATCAACTGAAGTGCTGTGTAGGGGGTGTCATACAGTATTGGAAAGTGATGTGCACTACAGCAGAGTTGAGGACCATACAGTCTAGTTGTTTTTTGTAGAGTGGAGTGGAGTACAATATTGTAAAGTGTGCTACAGTGTGGTGCAGTGGATTGGCATACAGTGTTATAGAATGCAATGGCATTGAATGGTGTAGAGTGGACTGCCATTCATTGGAGTAGTGGAGAACAGTGGAGTACTGTGTCAGAGTTGGGTGGAGAAAAGTGAAGTACAGTGGCATACAAAGAGTTGCACACAGTTTCATACTGTGGACTAGAGTATCATGTAGCAGAAAGAAGTGGAGTGTTGTGCAGTGGCATACAGTACAGTACAGTGTTGTACAGTGGAGTGAAGAGGTTTAGACAGATGTAAAGTGTCAGAGAGTGACATCCATTGTAGTGGATTGTTGCAGAGTGAAGCTGCTTGGAGTAAAGTAGTGTGTGAATCAGTGGAGCTGCATAGAGTGGATAGTTGTATAGTAGCACATAGTGAGGTAAAGTCTTGTACATTGGAATAGAGTTGAGTGGAGTGGTGAAGGGGAGTGTGGAATAAAGTACAATAGAGTGTATTGGTGTGTCGTAGAGGAGAGTGGCGTGGAGTGGAGTGTACTTGTGTAGCATAAGTAGCAAACCATTTTAAATTGGAGTGGGGTCTTGTATGGTAAAGTGGAGTGTTCTGTCAATTAGAAAAATGCCCCATAGTGGAATAGAGTGTTGTACATTGGAGTGTACAGGCATAGAGTGTAGTATAGAGTTGAACAATGGAGTGTATGGGGATAGAGTGGAGTAAAATGATGTAGAGTGCCATGAAGTGTAGTAGACGTTTATAGAGTGGAGTTATATAGAGTAGAGGAGAGTGCCATACAATGAGGGGACATAGAATGGAGTGGCATACACTGTAGTGGTGTAGAGTGAATTACTGTAAAGTAGAGTAGTATACAGTGGGGGGACATAGAATGGAGTGGCATACACTGTAGTGGTGTAGAGTGAATTACTGTAAAGTAGAATATCATACAGTGGAATAGTCAACAGTAGAATACTGTAAAGTGGAGTGTAGAAGGACAGAGTGGCATAGAGTGGCATAGAGTGGCATAGAGTGGAATAGTGTGGCATAGAGTACAGTGGGATACAATGGATTGGTGTAGAGTTGGGTGGCATACATTGAAACATTGAAGTGGCATAGCATAGAGTCAAGGACACTGTTATAAATTGGAATGTTGTCTCATACAGTAGAGTGGGGTGGGGTGTCGTACAATTTTAAACTGTTGTGAAGTGAAGTAGAGCTTTGTATAATAGGGTGTATGGGTCCAGTAGAGTGGCATAGAGTGTAATAGAGTTTTGTGGAGTAAAGTTATATAGAATGGAGGAGAGTACACTGGAGTGGCTTAGAGCAGAGTAGAGTACAGTGGAGTGACATGAAGTGTAGTAGATAAAGTTTAGTAGTGTAGACTGGAGTGGTAGACAGTGGAGTGGTTTAGAGTGTAATAGCATATTATGTAGTAGTGTAGGTTAGTGTACAGTGGATTGCAATAAAGTCTAATAGTATAGAGTAGTAGCATACGCTAGAGTGGCATACAGTGACATGTTTTAGACTGTAGTGGTGTTTTGTGTGGTGGTATAGAGTGCAAAGGCATACAGTTGAGTGGCATACAGTGGAGCAGGGTAGAGTGGAATACCATACAGTAGAGGGGCAAAGACTGAAGTTACTTACAGTGTAATAGCATAGAATGGACTGACATACACTGGAATGAGTGGACTACGGTGCAGTGATGTCTAGTGGAATTGCATAAAGCAGAGTAGCATAGAGTGGAGTGGCACACAGTGGAGGGGTGTTGACTGGCGTAGTGTACAGTGGAGTGGGGTACAGTGAAATAGCATACAGTGGAGTGGCATAGAGTGGAGTGGCATTCAATTAACTAGCATAAAATGAGGTGGTGTAGAGTGAAGTGGTGTGCACTGGAGTGGTGTAGAGTGGAGTAGGATAGAGTGGAGTGGTATACAGTGAAATAGCTTAGAGTGAAGTGGTGTACAGTAGAGTGGCATAGACTGGAATAGTTTATACTGGGGTAGCATACAGTGCAGTAGCATACAGTGAAGGTCTGTAGACTGAAGTGGCATACACTGGAATGGAGTAAAGTGAAATACCATACAGTGGAGTGGCATACTGTATAGTGGAGTCCAATGGAATAGCGTAGAATGGAGTGGGTTAGAGAGGAATGGCATACACTGGAGTGGCATAGAGTGGAGTAGCATACAGTGGAGTGGCATACAGTGGAATAGTATAGAACTGAGTGGCATACAATGGAATGACATAGAGTGGAATAGCATATACTGGAGTAGTGTATAATAGAGTAGCATACAGTGAAGTGGTGTAGAGTAGAGTTGCATACAGTGTAATGGCATAGAGTGGAATTGTCTACAGTATAATAGCATAGAGTGGACTGACATTGAGCAGAGTGTTGTACAGTGGAATGTCATAGAGTGTAATAGTGTACAGTGAAGTAGCGTAATGTGCAGTGGCTTATAATAGGGTGCTGTAGGGAATGGCATACAGAGGCATGGGGTTGAGTGTAATAACATGCAGTGGAGTGCTGTACATTTGATTGGGGTCCAATCAAATAGGCTAGAATGAGGTGGCATAGAGTTGAAGGCCATACACTGGACTGGCATAGATAAAGCAGCGTACAGTAGAGTGGCACACAGTGGAATGGCATACAGTAGAGTGCTGGAGAGTGGAGAGACATACAGTGGAATAGAGTAGAATGAAGTGGCCTGTAGTAGAATGGGGTATAACGTAATAACATATAGTGGAGTAGCATCCAGTGGAGTTGTGTACAGTCGAGGGATGGAGACTGGCGTGGCATACAGTGTAATAGCGTGGAGTGCAGTGGAGTCTCTTACAGTGGAGAAGCATAAAGTGGAGTGGTGCAGAGAGGAACAGCGCACAGTGAAGTGGCTACAGTGGCATGGCATGCATGGCATACAGATGTATGTGAAATTTAGCAGTAATGTCGATCATGTTGTGCAGAACAACTTAAAACAGTGAATTGTGCTGCATTGTGTTTTTCCAGATTTACCAGTCAATGTAGGGCCACACATGGTGGCCTTGCATTCCTTTATAAATCTGACTAAAGTATTTCCCATGCAACATCATGAGGAATGCAGGGTATCACAAGCCATTAATACAGCTAGACCTTCGTTATATTTAGGACCATGGCATGCCTTGATAACTTTCTGGTGTACTGTGATACATGCCATGACAAGCCAGAATATAATTGGGTAATGGTTGTTTTTTGAGAATGAAAAGGCAGCCATATTGATTTTACTACACTTTGACTGTGTTCAATGTTAAGGTCTTAGATAAAGGTAAATAGTAGGTCCCTTCCTACTACCACTTTCTCAGCGTGGTAACAAGTAAGAAAATGTATTTTATTAAATATATTTTCAAATAAGTTTATGTCCGTGTGCTGCAGCAGTTTCACAAAATGTAGTGAAATCCCACTGAAGTACAGAGGTGACAAATGCCACTATGCTTAAATGCCTCATAACCTAAAAATACTTACCCTACTTAACTGCAGTAAACAAAATGCATCATCTTGACATAATAGTATATTATCCTGCCAAATTTCATGTAAATTCATTCAATCATTTTTTGGGACCCCATTTATGTTTGCACCCCCTTAATGATTCACCCCAAAAATTTACATCATCTCAAGATGTAGAAAATGCTTTAGATCTTGAAAGCTTTGTGGTGATTTGTCAAACAGGTGGAAAGTTACTAGGGAAGGAGTAGCTGAGGAATTCCTATCTTTGAACTACTTACTATAACTACACAGTGACAATCAGATTTAATGGGATTTCTTTCTTTTTAGCTATAGTATTTGTTATATATTTGTTTATAAGTTTACATAAGCATGTAATCATAAATGTTCATTTCAGTAGCTCATGCAGTCATTCTGAAACTTTACATATGCAGTCAAATTTATTTTGTGGGCTTCATTTACACTTTTAGTAGGATTGTGCTAAGCAAGAAGCCCAAAGTGAATGAAAGCCAGTCATTGTTCGTCTAAAAATTAAGGGCCAGATTTAGGAAAAGTGGTGCTGCACCCAGTGCAGCACCACTTTTCCTGCGCCCCTTAGCGCCCCCCTAATGCCACAATATGTGCGCCATATCTATAATAAGGTGTACCATGGGGGTAGTTAGGCAATTAACGTCAAACTTTTTTCACTAATCCTGTAAACCTCCAAACTAGTGTAAAGCATTTAAAAGCACCTAATCCTGCAAAGCCTTTTGAGGCCCATTATAAATAAGGTGCTCTGAGCAGGCGTTAAAAGTGCTGAAATAAATTGTGTAATTTTTTCGGCAACACCTAATGAGGGAATGCCCCCTTTGCATACATTATGCATGAGGTAGCGCAAAGGGTTACAAAGTGGAGCAATGCATGCATTGAGCCACTTTGTAAATGTGGTGAGGTGTTTTTGGCTATCTAACGCCACATTAGCATGAAAAAATTGACACAAATGTTTTGTTAGATGGCACAAAGGGCTCTTAAATCTGCCCCTAGGACAGTTATTCCATTGCCTAATTGCCAATTATCATGTCCTCCATATAGTAGTTTGTATAGCTCACTGCTAGGACACTTTTTCATTTTGTTGCATAGGAATACATTAGGAAGATGTTTTTGTTTGCCTTGTTGTGCACAGTTTTATTAAGAGAGCATGCAAAGAAAACTTATGTAGATTAAGATGTATTCTATTTTTTATGTATTTGTTTATAGGTTTCCATTAAGTGGCAATCATAAATGGGTCTTTCAGTTAATGTATTAAACCTAATACTTTACGTATGCAGTCTAATTTATTGTTTGGACTTGCTTGCTACTTTTAGTAAACCTTATAACTCAATATTTACATACTCATCTTACCTGCAGTACCTCACAGAATCATCCATGCCCTCTTATATGTAATACTACCAAATTTCATAAAAATCCAGCTGATGGTTTTTGTACTATGCAAAATGCAAGAATTCTATGGAAAATGCATTGGATTTGAAGCCTGTTTTGGGACCACATTTTTATTTGCACCCCCTCGAGCAAGCGCTGAAAAACTTTCAGTCCTCCCAAATTCAAACAGGGCAGCAGGTCTGTAAAGTTCCCTGCACATTCTTCAAACAGGTGCAAAGTTATAAAGGGACAAAAATGTGAAAAATACCTATCTTTGGTCACTCTAAACACACTGAATAAGATGGAAGAACACCAATTAACATGCCACTTCAAAGTGAAACTCAGCCTATTAGTCTATTATCAAAGAACAGTTTATTGCTGTAATCATAAGAATCAAGCTCTCTGGAAGGAGAAGACATAAGAACTGGGTCCATATAACCAGAGAGTTTATTCAAAATGTAGCTTAGTCCTGTGTATGATATGGTATTTTATTCATATTTAGATAGCGAACTTTCATTATATGGTTTCTTGGTGCTTTATCAATAGCACAAATGTTTGCCTAGCCCTGTCCTAGTATCTGTATTTCCATGTTCCAGGATTGACAGCTCCCTTTTTAGAGCACTTCTTCTTGTCCTAGAGTATGATTCTCCTTGTCTCAATGTGTGTGTCTCACTTCCCTGGGAAGTATGTTTTCCTTGCACTGTGTTTGTGTGTATGTGGCTCTGTCTGTGTCTCCAGTTTCCAGTATCTATCTTGCTAGACCAGTGATTGTGTTTCCCTCTCAACATCTACAGCTCCCTGTCCTCAGGTCTTTGGGTCAACATTAGAGTATCTGCATCTTTATCTCTTTGTCCTAGCACCTATGACTCCTGGTTTATGTGTCTGTTTTTACAGCATCCATGCCTGTGTCCTGCTGTGCTTGTGTTTATGTTTCTGTACCCTGGTTCCCATATCTCTGTGTTTATGCCTTTCTTTCCCATTGTCAATGTCTCCCTGTCACGCTGCCTGTGCATCTCTGTTTCAATGTCTATGGGTCTGATTTAGAGTTTGGCAGATGGGGTTACTGAGTCACAAGCATGACTGATATCCCGTCTGCGGTATTATGATTCCATTATATCCTATGGAAATCGTAATACGGGGACGGATATCCGTCACGTTTGTGATGGAGTTACCTGTCTACCAAACTCTAAATGAGGTCCTATGTCTTCCTGTCACTGTGCCTGTGATTCTGTGTCTCGCTGTCTCTGTTTGTCTCCGTGCAAATATAATCATGCCCCAATGTCACAAAAAGAGTAGAAAGTGGTGGTGTGTATTTGTTGCTGCCCACAGAAGCTTTCTGCCTTTGCAAGTTATTCATGAAAATCAGGCAAAACCTTGCAAAAACGTACCAACACTTGATAGGCATCTGCACATGTGCGCCCAGATTTACTATTGCGCGGTGCTGTCTCAAAATGAAGCAAAATGTTTACATCCCATTGCAAAAGGTATATTGTACCGGAAAGGTGCCCTTTTCCGGTCAAAATTCTCCTTTGCACTACTTTGTGGTATTTTGCATCGTTTAGTCAGTTTTAAGAAGTTACTTCAGCAGATCAGTGTAAACATCCATAGTTTTTCTTTTTTTCTTTTTTTTTTCACCAAAAGCCTATCTACTAAGAGAGCCAGACCAGCCTTTGCATAAAAAACCAATGCCTCCATTAATCAGATGCTAGCAAGGGAAATGTTTTCATTTCTCAAAAACATGCATTGTATTTGTAGTTCAAACTTAGCAGCAGTCCAATTTTAGCAGATAAGGGTCTGCACTGTGTTCACCTTGCACCAAGTCCCTCAGAGTTGGTTGTTGTGCTGCACTGAGCAAAAAATACTATGCCTGCCGCTAGTATTGCAGGAGTGGCAGCAAGGTCTGCTCTGTGATAAGAAAATTCCAAACTAATGTGCAATATGTTTAAATGGATACTAATGGTTCTATTTCTACATGTACAACATAGCCCGTTAGTTCCCTGTGATAGACACTTATTCAAAAGCATGCTTTAAAAACGTGTTTTTACACAGCACTTATTATGAAGATTTATTTTGTTTGCAATGCGTCATTCTGAACTTATTAGAAAAATGATTGCTATTGCTACTTTCAGTGCCCAGGATAGATTTTAGTATAGAGTGCATGCCTGTCTGCACAGAGAATAACACCCTTATTTGTCTCGAATGCAGGTCGCAAACGTGTGTCATGCAGATCACAGAACTGCATTTGATGTGCATTGCTCAGTGGGTTTGTGCTTTTTTGACAGAGATCATTTTGTTGCTTGCAGTTGATAAATTACAATCCTACTATAGCACAGTGACCTATGAACTGTCATCAAAGAGCTGTAGCAAACTGCATGGATTAGATTGGAACGTTATGTTTTTTCCTAGTGTTTCATTACGTTGATGTTGCTAAAAAGGCTTCTTATGGGTAGAATGAAAAATGTCCTAGCTATCGTGACGCAAAGTTTCAATTCTATTAAGGACTTGAAGGCAAGGATTATGCCTTTTTTCTCCACGTTATTAAACAGCACCCAAACTATACATAAACTGCTATTCCCATGAACACTTGGGATTCGGAGTACCAGAACTAACCAATCAAAATATAAAACAAAAAAACAATCAGGAACAGTCAGTCCAAATATAGTGCATTAAATATCTTCAGGCTTCCTCTTTCGTCGCGCGAGCCAGGTTGCCATCCATGGTTAAGAATCCTGTTTTGGTGTATCAGTTCCTTTGAAGAAAAGGAAGTTTTAGAACAAGGTATTCAGAGCATTGAAGAAAATGACTAAAAGGAAGAGATATGAGAATTAATCTAAACAATTCATTACATTCTAAAAGGTTAATACAATAAATCCGAATGGATAATTATAAAGTATTACTACATACTGGGAGGGCTCATTTAAACGTAAAAAGGTTTACCCTGAAAAATGTTCTAATATGACCGGGAGGGATAATCCTAGACCTTAACATAATTGAAACTTTCTGTTACGATAGCTAGGACATTGTTCATTCTATGTCAGGACCGGATGCGAGGATTATGCTAGTTCAAAGCTTGTTCACCACCAGCTGAGCCATGTCAAAAACTGACTTGAAATAGAATCTCTTGAAAGTGGAATCCGAGGACCAGTCTGCAACATTCATGATGCACTCCAGCGGAGCACCCAAAGTAAATGCCTTAGAAGCCATAGCTCCACGGGTAGAGTGTGCACCACAAAGGGAAAGACTGGTACCAGCCTCCTGCATCACCCAATGAACCCACCGAGCAATGGTGCGTGAGGAAACTGCTTTATTTGGTCTACGGAGAGTGATAAGAAATTGATGCTCTCCAAGAGGACGAATATCTGATGTCATCTCCTCAAAAGTTTTGAGGCAACAAACCATACACAACTTTAGAACATCTGGGAAATTCGGATAAGAAATTATTCTGGTATTAGTTTTTGTTTGTCTACTTACCATGAAGGATACTCCAGAATGAGAGATTGTTCTATCAGAAACATCCAAGGCACGGACATCAGAAACCTTTCTACAGGATATAAGACAAAGAAGCATGGCTAGCTTGGCAGAAAGTTTCTTCCTGGAAAGATATTGATTATGTTACCAAGATAAGAACAGATTCAGTACTTGATTGACATCCCAAAGGGAAGAATGATGGGGCTCAGGCTGTAAGGAAAGTTTAATACCTCGAAAGAGACGACATACTAGTTTATGTTCCCCTAACGGAACACTATAAACCATGCAAGGACCAGCTGAAATACCTGACCTAAAAGTATTAATGGATCAATATGCCATTCCTTTAGAAGCAAGACAGACCAACAAATTAAGAACATGAATTATTTCAGCTTCCACGGGATTGCAACCCCTTCGCAAACACCAATGGGCCCATCAACCCCAAGCTGATCTGTAACGCTTCGATGTACTGGGAGCCCAAGTCTTTGAGAGTAGATCCTCAACTCATTGCGAAAGTCCTGGGACCGACCATTGTCCCCAGAAATTTGCTACCCCATCAATGATAGAGAGCCTTTCAGAACCTTCTGATGAGGCATATTGTTCGGATTGAGAAGCAGTGAGGGAAATAGGGGGAGTTGGATTGGAGAATCCCAAGAAAGTTCCAGAAGAACCGGAAACCAAACTTGCGACTTCCAAATTGGTGTCACAAAAAACAATTATGTTTGCCGATGGTGAACATGAGCAGACGTTCGAGTTATCAGCGCAAAGGGGAGAAAGGCATAACCTTCTCCCCACTACAGTCCTGAAGAAACGTATCTGTGGCGGTTGCCAAAGGATCCGGTTTCCAGCTGAAAAATCTGGGAAGCTGGTGATCCAGTCTGTCTGCAAAGAGATCTTTTGTAAATGGACCCCATCAATCCTGAAGATGAGAAAACACCTCTGGATGAAGTTTCCAAGGACTGGAGTCCCTGAAATGTCTGAAGTGAAAATCCACAATCTGATTTTGACTGCCCGGAAGGTATTGAGCAGTGTCTGAAATTTGATGATCCAGGCAGAATTGCCAAAACCTGGTCACCAGATTGTAAAGAGCCTTGGAACGAGTGCCCCCTAGATGGTTGATATAACGGTCCGCTGAAATATTGTCCATCTTCAGGAGAACACACGAGTGGATCGAGTCTTTGATCCAGAACTTGACTGCAATTGAACCAGCTAAAAGTTCCAAACAGTTTATATATAAATTTTGTTCCTCTGGTGACCAAGTCCTGCCAGTAGAAAAATCTCTGCATCAAGCACCCTAGCCCGATCTGCTGGCGTCTGACTTGATTATGAGATCTGGAGCAGAGGCGAAGATTGTTCTTCCGTTCCAGGCTTCCATATGTGATAGCGCCAACGTATTTCTTCCATTGATTCCTACAAGAGAAGGACTTTCTGAGAATAGGTCAGGCCTCTGCGAAGGTGATAAGCCTTTAAATGCTGAAGAGCCCGATAACGGAGAGGGCGAGGAAAGACTGCTTGTATCGATGAAGAGAGGAGCCCTACTAAGCAAGTAATCTGTCGTAGTGAAACCTTTGCTAGGTCAGAGTATGTCGCAATTTGTGACTGATCTTTGCCATCTTTCAAGATGGCAGACTTAAGGAAGTGGAAGTCGAGTCTATGGTGAACCCAAGGAAGACTGCATTTTGTGAAGGAATTAAAAGAGGTTTGGACTTGTTTATGACAAAACCTAGGTCTTGTAGTAAGTCGATAGTTATCTGAAGTTGGGCAGAGAGTTTCCTTAGACACTGAGCCAGGATTAAGATGTTGTCAAGATAGATGCTTAATCGAATACCCTGTGCTCTGAGATGTTCCACAACAGGCCTGAGACCCTTGTGAAGCACAATGGTGCTGAGGAGAGGTCGAATGGAATGGTTATGAACTCGAAAGTCTGATTTCTCCAGAAGAATTGAAGAAAACGTCTGTGCGGCGGAAAGATGGGAATGGTCAAATAAGCGTCCTTTAGATCTAAATGAGCTAACCAATCCATAGGATGCAAGATGTCTCGACGAAGGTGGATTCCTTCCATTTTGAAATGGCGATAAACCAGCATTAGTTGAATTCTTTTAGATTGATAACTGGTCTTCGACCTCCATCGGCTTTGTCTTCTAAAAACAGATTACTGATGAGCCCTCGAGGATGAGGCATCGCCGGACAAATAGCTCCTTTGTCCAACAGTTCTGTAACCTCCACATCCACCAGAATGGTATCTTGAGAGGAAAAAAACTGAGGATTTGGATGAAAACCTTGTTTCGGAGTGCCAACAAACTCTTTGTGAAAACCCTTGACTGTTTGTAAAACCCATGCATCCGTTGTTAATGACTCCCATGCCTGGATAACAATCACCAAGTGGCCCCCTACTTTTAGAAGGGAAGAAGCTCCTCTGCCACCTCGATACCTGAAGTGTCTGCCTCTTGGGGGTAGAAGTTGGTAAATCTTGAATTGTCTTGAGACTGGTTTTGTCTGGAGCCTTGGCCTCTGAATGAGATAGTTGCATGAGCCCGGCCAGTCGAGTGGCCCGTGGAAAAAACAACGCCTTATTTAATGAAGTGAAAGTGTTCACAAATTTCCCCAGTTCTTTAATGAAGGGTTCGCCAAATAATACACCTTGAGCTACACCGCCCACTTCGGAGTCAGCCAAATCTCATAATTTGGGGTTGACTTTGATCAGAAGGGAACTGTGCCGCTCAGTAGAGAGAGCACAATTTGCATTGCCCAGGAAAATTATAGCGTGTTGAGCCCAACCTGAAAGAATATCGGGAGAGACAAGCACATCAGAGGATTTGGCGTCCTCAACCATGTCAAGAATTTTAGTTAAAGGGCCCAAAATATCTAAGAGCTTATCTTGACAAGCATGCCATGACCTGTGTATTCCCTTTTTTGAATCTTTTATGAATTTTTGTAAGAATGTAGACATTCTGGAATCCAGCTCTGGAGTTATGGCTACTTTATCAGGTAGAGAGGGACGGGGACACTCAAGACATTTACGAGATTCCTTCTCTAAAGGTTTCCGAATGTGGTCCGTCACATAATTTGCAACCTTATCAGATGGGGCCCTTCGGAAGACCTAGGATGAATAATCTCAACAGGGTCTAACATATCAGAAATATCCAAAATGGACTCTTGAGTAGTAGGATGAGGAGAGGAAGGAAGCCACGGTCTGGATGGACTGGCATCTTCATCATCTTGTTCCCCAGAGGAGTCAGTATATTGGAAAGAAGGAGAATGGGGTTGAGAATCTATGGAAAGAGAGGGATCAGCAAGAGATAAAAGGGAATTTTTTACATGATTGAAAACATCGTGATCAACTCCGGCCACCCGACTACGCTTTGCTGGAGTCGCGGCAGTTGTAGAGGTTTGAGAATTGGTAATGGATATAGGTGGTGCTGAGGGAGTTATCTTAAAGGTTGTAAATTTTGCACATTCATGTGCAATTTGTTGAGGAAGAACTCCTCATCATCCTTTATTTCCATTATAAACTGGATGATGAAATTCAAATAGTATAAAATTCGGTTCTTAAATATCTATATAATAACAATAATAAAATAACAATAATAATAATAATAGTTTATATGTGCTGGGTGTCAGCTAATGTTTAAAGGGTGAAACCACACTAGTGTACAATGGCCTCAGCCTGGGACACCTCTCCCCAGTGCACAGAAATATTTAAATGGGGGTAGAAACCTCTCTATTATATATTAAATATATAATGAATAGAGGAAGCTGCCTGGGAGCATGTCCCAAAGAAAGGCAGAATGCCCAATACTACCCTTTCTTAGGGTGTAAAAAATGAAGACAATACAGACCCCTGTGAAAAAGGGGCATAAAATGAAGATTACAGACCCTTTCTTATAAAGGGCATCACTCTCCAGTCAACAAGGAGCGAGATAGACACAACTCAGCTGAAGAAGGACGCGCAGCTTAGTCTCCGTAAACTGAGAGGAAAGGAAGCCGGGCGTTCTCCTCAGCAAGTCTCCTCAGCGCGAGTGTTTGAACGGGGGCCACCTGGTGGCGTTTGAACACCACTAGTGCGCTTAAAAATAATGAAAAACGATCGCGAAGGAATGAACATTTTTCCTGCGATGTTATCGAATAAACAGTTTTAAAATAACACTTCAAAATAACCATCATCGTAAAAACCGTCTGAAGTAAATACATAAATAGCATAAATAAAGCGAGTAGAGTAAATGAAAGGAACTTATCTCAGCTGCGAGCAGCGAAGAAAGAGGAAGCCTGAAGAAAGTTAATGGACTATATTTGGAATGACTGTTCCTGATTGTTTTTTTGTTTTATATTTTGATTGGTTAGTTCTGGTACTCCGATTCCCAAGTGTTCATGGGAATAGTAGTTTTATGTATAGTTCGGCTGCTGTTTAATAAAGTGGAGAAAGAAGGCATAATCCTTGCCTCCAGTCCTGACATAAATTATATTCTTCTTAGTAAAGTGAGGCCCTACCATTGTGGAACTTTTTAAATCCTTAGTTTGTGCTTCTCAGTACAAAACACTCTTAAAATATATTGCCTACTAGTGTGGATGATGTGATTTCTATACCTTGTAGTCCTCTTTTTTATGTTTCATTTCCTATAGACTGATTAGTACTATAAAACAATTAAAATGCAGGTCAGAGGGGCGCAATGGAGAGTTGAGGGGCACTATTGGAGTGTGGTAGTGAAGGATTTTGTGGAGAAGGAGGTCATTGGGGGCCCGCCAGAAAAGATTGCGCACTGGGCGCCAACCAGTGCTAAAGCTGGCAGTGTCCTCTGTTCCTAAATTTCTTTATTAGTGACCTACATAAAGTTTGAAGAACAAGAGTTCCTACCATGGATCACCTTGGATCTGAATTCAAAATGACTGATGCCAGAGAGATCAGTAATTCAGAGATTTAAGTGGTATACTGGGGTATTGAGAATTATTGTGACTCTGTGCTTCCTCACATGAGTTGCACAGAAAATCTTAAGCTATTATCCATTTGAACATTTTGCCAGGTTGTTTCTGATACCTCTGGACCACAGAAAGCTAGAATTGCAGATAGTCCTTTCACTTCTCCTTCACAGACGTATTCCTTGCTATCCCTCTCCCCACTGCAATAGACAGGTTTCGCTGCATCTAACTGAAAACGTAAATGATATAAATTTTCCACCTCTATAAAAACCAAGAAAATTGTCTGTTAAAAAAGATGCCATTGTTTTAAGCCAGATATAATGGGGTATATGCATCTCTTTATGTTGTTGATTTTGTATACATCAAGAGGTTATTTACATATTTTTCCATCTCTTGATGAACGCACCATTCAGATACACTGAACTGAAGGTCACAGATGTTGACACATATAAAGCAGATATCCATGGTGGGAAACCAGTGACATTATGATAGCGCCTATCTATGTGGGTGATACAGCATATTTGTTGTGCTGCAAACATTTGAGAGCGAGGCAACTACAGTGTTCTATAGCAATAATATTTATCTGTTTAGCTATTTCCTCATTTTAAACAGTGTTGGCATCGATACAAATTAAATCTTAAAGCTATATACAGTACAAATATCAAATTCTAAACACAGAAAGGTCGTGCATCCAGCTCATTTCACAAAAATATTTTTCAGCATCAGTTGCAGTTTTTCCCATATATCAGAAAAACTGGCACATCATTCTTTGAACAATATCTACCTGTCTCTCGAAGTAAATTAGGTTCGTAAAGTAGAAAAAAATTGTAATTAGTATATCAAAACATGATTGGACATACAGTATGCAATGAAGCACAGCATGCCCCCATTTTTGACCTGCTCATGCCAGTTACGTTTTAAAATGCAATTGTTATTGCAGTTATTTGACAGTCACATGTTTAAATAAGTGGTCGTGGAAACAGTTTATGAAATCCAATTACACCCACACAAAGGCTTTTTTTATTTTATTTCTTTACTGAGAAAATGTTTATTTTTTAGCGGAAATGCCCCTTCCTATTCAATCTCGTCAATTTTGGTGGTGTTCCCTTTCCATTTCAATCTAGAAAATTGATTTGCATCGTTCCTTGACAGAAGCAAATCTCTAACTGTGTACACACTGAAAATTGGCCATAAAGAAGTGAATACACGCCCACACACTTGCAACTGTGCGGGCATGCACACACTTTCTAGGGCAGTGAATCACTGATAGAAGCTAGGGACCTACATCTATGATGTGACCCTCAAAGCACTACACAAAAACACATAAAACAGATACACAACAAAAAATGGAAATTAATTTAATGTATGAATAAAAAATGCAAAAATCAAAATTTTCATTTTAATGGAAAAGTTGAACATTTTCAAAAAATTAGTTTGATTTCTAAAATATGAAGGGGCATGCTAGATTATAGCATATCACTTTGCCTTTTTTACTCCTATAGCATTCTCAGTTTCTTACAGGTATACCACCGCTGCTTCAACTGAGGCCACTGGTAGTCCACACTAGATTCTGTTTGCTATACTTGCTTTGCTCTCACAAATAAAAAAAATGATAACTTCTTAATTTGTATCTTCTGTTAGACATTTCATCATTGGCGTGGTCTCCCTTAACTTTTTGCCTATGTTCCCCATGTTGTTGACGTGTGCTGGACTCTGATTTTACTGTTTTTGTTACTCTGGGCACTTTACCACTGCTAACCAGTGCTAAAGTGCAAGTTCTCCTTTACAAAATGTGTATGTAATTGGCTTATCCATAATTGACATATTTGATTTATTAGTAAGTCCCTAGTACAGTGCACTAGAGGTGCCCAGGGCCTGTAAATCAAATGCTACTAGTGGGCATGCAGCACTGATTGTGCCACCCACATAAGTAGCTCTGTAATCATGTCTCAGAGCTGCCATTGCATTGTCTGTGTGTGCAGTTTTAACTGTAAATTCGACTTGGCAAGTGTACCCACTTGCCAGGTCTAAACCTTCCCTTTTCTTACATGTCAGACACTCCTAAGGTAGGCCCTAGGTAGCCCCAAGGGCAGGGTGCAGTGTATGGTTAAGGTAGGACCTATAGTAATGTGTTTTATATGTCCTGACAGTGAAATATTGCTAAATTTGTTTTTCACTGTTGCAAGGCCTGTCTTTCTCATATGTTATCATGGCGGCTACCTTTAAATCTGATTAAAGTGTAGATTCCCTTTGGGAGCAGATGGGGTCTCTGAGCTCACAATTTAAAAATGCATCTTTTAGTGAAGTTGATATTAAGATTGTGTGTTTGAAAATGCCACTTTTAGAAAGTGAGCATTTTCTTGCTTATACCATTTCTGTGACTGCCTGTTTGTGGATTCCCTGTCTGAGTCAGTTTGACAGTTGGGCTGGTTGCACCTCACACTAGACAGTGACACAAAGGGAGCTGGGGTGTAGTCTACATTTCCTGATGAGCCATCTGTGCTAGGAGGGAGGGGAGGAATGGTCACTCACACCTGAAAGGGCTGTGCCTGCCCTCACACAATGCAGTCTCCAACCCTCTGGTGAGTGTCTGGGGCCTGGCCAGGGCAAGGCAGTATTTCACATTCAAAAGAGAATTTATTTTGAAGTAGGCCTACTTCAAAGGAGAAATTGGGTATGAGAAGGGCACCCAAAACCACAGACTTTGGAAACACTTCTGGAAACAAAAGGAACCTCTGCCTGGAGAAGAGCTGAAGAGCCGAGGAAGAAGCGCAACCCTTCCTGTGACTGTGCTTTGTGGAGCTATCCTGCAGTTGCTGCTTCTGCCAGAGTAAGAGAGCAAAGAATGGACTTTGTGTGCCTTCCATCTTGAGAAGAAATCTCCAAGGGATTGATTTAGAGCTTGCCTCCTGTTGTTTAAAGTCTCAGGGACAGCAAAGACTTCTCTCTGCCAGCACCTGGAGTCTCTGGAGAGACTTCTACTCTACCCTGTGGTGCCCATCCAGTTCCTGGGACCCTCAAAGGAGAAGCTGGCAGCCTAAAGACAAGTAAATCCATGCTGGAGCGCCATGCGGGGAAAAGATCAACACGATTCCGAACTGCGGCTGAAGAAACAATGCTCCGCCGACTCCGCACCTGAACAACGATGCTCGCAGGCAATGCGACCGAAGAATCGACGCACAGAGCAGGAGAAATGACACGCAGCATCGCTGACGGAGGCTGGGAGATCACAACCCGTGCTGCGGGGTTTTCGGATCATCGTGCGGCTGGATTTCAGACTCAAGTACTGCTATGCGTGGAAAAACAATGTAAGGCCTGCCCAGACCCAAGAGTGCTGACTGGATCGACGCATCGCTCTCCTGCGGAGAGAAGAAACGACACGCACCACCCGACGAAAGGAGAAACAACGCACGGTCCCGCTTGTGAGTGGAATCAACACCTCGCAAGCCCTTTTTGACGTGCACTAACCCGTGCGGGGTTATCTTTGAAGCGCCCAAGGTACTTTTTCACACTGACAGCGTTAGTGTGTGTTTAAAACTACTTAAAGACTCTTTTTGATTTTTAATTGATAACTTGACTTGTGTATTGTGGATTTTTGTCGTTTTGGTCTTGTTTTGTTGAGACAAATATTTCCTATTTTTCTAAACCTGTGACAATCAAAGCGTTTCAGGCCACAGGAGTAAAGCGGTCTTGGCACGAGGATCAAAATGCTTCAGGCCACATGAGTAAAGCCCCTTAGCACAACGAGCGTAGCGCTTCAGACAAAGCAAGTAAAAGCGCTCTCTGGCATAAAGAACAAATCGCTTCATGTATGATGATCAAAGCACTTCATGAACAACAAACAAGGCGCTTCTGCCCAACGAACAAAGCGCTCCAAGTTCAATGAGTAAAACTTTCAGGCCTCAGTAGTTAATGTGAAAATGTTTTGGAGACAAGAAAATTATAGTTTCATTGTATTTTGGGAAGTATATTATGTGAGATACATATTTAAGTCTTTGAGAATTTCTAGGCTGAGATCAAACGTTGATGTTATGAATGCATAATTGTTACATGATTGATATTCAGAATATGACCATAGTCCAAAGCTCTTGCCATCTCTAGGTTCAGAGGTTGCAGTTTGTTCTTGTTCCATGATTCAAAGAAGGGGCTGCGCCCAATTCACAAAGGGTATCAATCTGATATCACGGAGACGCCTTTATTCAAGAGTCTATTGGTGAGTTTATACTGTTATGAATGAGTATATGCATATTTGTTCTAACCGTTTCTTTTCAGATCGCTCTCTCTGCAGTTCCCTACCCTAATTCCCTTCCCCCCGCCTGGCTTCATCATAACTCTGTGCTCTGATAGCTTTCTGAGTTGGTGACACCGGGAGGTGGGCCTTTTGTTCAGCAGCGTGCAGATCCAGAGAAAAGGGCACTGTGACACATGGTCAGGGCATGCATTAAGGAGAAGGTATCCAAAATGCTTGCCATAGGGGTTATTGAGCACTCCAGCAGTCCTTGTGCAAGCCCAGTGGTATTGGTCCCAAAGGCTGCTGCACGTGGTGCCACCCCAGAACTCAGGTTCTGTGTGGACTACCAGGGTTTCAATGCGGTCAGCAAGACTGACGAACACCCCATCCCCGAGCTGATGAGCTCATTGATCGGTTGGGAGCTGCCAAGTACCTCAGTACGTTTGATTTAACATCTGGGTGCTGGCAGATTGCCTTAACTGAGGGGGCCAAGGAGAGGTCAGCATTCTCTACCCCCAGATGGACACTTTCACTTTAAAGTGATGCCATTTGAAATGAAGAATGCCCCTGCCACCTTCAGAGGTTGGTCAACCAGGTGTTGACAAGGCTGGATGAGTTCAGTGCCGCCTACCTGGATGACAATGCTGTGTTTAGTTCCACATGGGAGGAACACCTGCAACGCCTCTAAAGAGTGTTAGAGGCCCTGCGGAAGGCAGGCCTCACTATTAAGGTGAGCAAGTGCCAAATAGGGCAGGGTTCGGTGGTGTACTTAGGACACCAGGTGGGGAGTGGCCAGGTGGCACCCCTACAGCCTAAGATCGTTACCATTCTGGCTTGGGAACCTGACAAGACCCAGATTGAAGTGAGAGCCTTTTTAGGTCCCACAGGATATTACAGGAAGTTTGTTAAGGGATGTGATACCATTGTTACCCCCTTAACTGAGCTGACTTCTAAGAAGCAACCAAAGAAAGTGATCTGGACAATGGCTTGCCAGAACGCTTTTGATGCCCTGAAGGCTGACATGTTCACAGCACCTGTGTTGAAGGCAGCTGACTATTCCAAAGAGTTTGTTGTACAAAGGATGCCTCAGAGCATGGTATTGGAGCAGTACTTCCACAGCTTAATGAAGACAGTGAAATATTGCTAAATTCGTTTTTCACTGTTGCAAGGCCTGTCCCTCTCATAGGTTAACATGGGGGCTACCATTAAATCTGATTAAAGTGTAGATTCCATTTGGGAGCAGATGGACATGTGGACTTTGGTGTCTCTGAGCTCACAATTTAAAAATACATCTTTTAGTAAAGTTGATTTTAAAATTGTGTGTTTGAAAATGCTACTTTTAGAAAGTGAACATTTTCTTGCTCATACCATTTCTGTGACTCTGCCTGTTTGTGGATTCCCTGTCTGGGTCAGTTTGACAGTTGGGCGGGTTGCACCTCACACTAGACAGTGACACAAAGGGAGCTGGGGTGTAGTCTGCATTTCCTGATGAGCCATCAGTGCAAGGAGGGTGGGGAGGAGTGGTCACTCACACCTGAAAGGGCTGTGCCTGTCCTCACACAATGCAGTCTCCAACCCCCTGGTGAGTGTCTGGGGCCTGGGCAAGGCAGGATTTCACATTCAAGAGAGACTTTACTTTGAAGTAGGCCCACTTCAAAGGAGAAATTGGGTATGAGAAGGGCACCCAAAACCACAGACTTTAGAAACCCTTCTAGAAACAAGAGGAACCTCTGCCTGGAGAAGAGCTGAAGAGCTTAGGAAGAAGAGCTGTCCTGCCTGTGACTGCGCTTTGTTGAGCTTTCCTGCAGTTGCTGCTTCTGCCAGAGTAAGAGCACAAAGACTGGATTTTGTTTGCCTTCCATCTTGAGAAAAAATCTCCAGATTGTTTGAAGTCTCAGGGACAGCAAAGACTTCTCTCTGCCAGCACCTGGAATCTCTGGAGAGACTCCTACTCTGCCCTGTGGTGCCCATCCAGTTCCTGGGACCCTGAAAGGCGGAGCCTAAATACAAGGAAATCCATGCACAGAGCGCCGTGCGGGGAAAAGATCGGCGCGACTCCGATCTGCGGCTGAAGAAACAACGTGTCGCCGGCTCCACAGCAGAGAAATGACCCTCACAGGGAACACGACCGAAGAATCGACGCACAGAGCAGGAGAAACAACAAGCAGCATTGCTGACAGAGGCTGGGAGATCACAACCCACACTGTGGGGTTTTGGGATCATCGTGGGGCTGGATTTCCGACTCAGGCACCACTGTGCGTGGAAAAACAACGCAAGGCCTGTCCGGACCGAGAGTGCTGACCGGATCGATGCATCGCTTTCCTGCGGAGAGAAGAAACGACGCACCCTGACTCGGCGAAATGAGAAACGACACACAGTCCCGCTCGTGAGTGGGATCAACGCCTCGCAAGCCCTTTTTGACGTGCACTCGCCTGTGCGGGGCTATTTTTGACGCGCCCAAGGTACTTTTTACGCTGACAGCGTCAGTGTGTGTTTAAAACTAGATAAAGACTCTTTTTGAGTTTTAATTGATAACTTGACCTGTGTATTGTGGATTTTTGTCGTTTTGGTCTTGTTTTGTTTAGATAAATATGTCCTATTTTTCTAAAACTGTGTTGTGTCATTTTGTAGTGTTTTCATTAAGTTACTGTGTGTGTTGGTACAAATACTTTACACCTAGCACTCTGAAGTTAAGACTACTGCTCTGCCAAGCTACCAAGGGTAAGTAGGGGTTAGCTGAGGGTGATTCTGTTTTACCCTGACTCGAGTGAAGGTCCTTGCTTGAACAGAGGGTAACCTGACTGTCAACCAAAGACCCCATTTCTAACATGTTCCATTTTAAATTTTTTTGTCATAACCAGAATGTTTTAACACTTTCAAATTTGCTTTTTATGTATACATATTATATTAATCAGCTAATATCATTTAATTTTGTAAACAGCCCCATACTCCCTAAGTAGGTGTCACAGACCCCAATTGGTTCCCGAACCACATATTACGAAACAGTTCTCTAGCATAATATTGCCTTCAAACATCCACTCAGCTCACCTGGAAATGGATGCAGCGTTACCGAATACTACTTCATACTTGGGTAAAATATTATGCATCAGATATTTCTTAGCAGGGACACATTCATCTTTATGTTTATTTCAAAAAGGCACTTGTAAGTCAAGCTGGCTGCACGTTTACTTCAACTTAAAAATACAAATGCCTTTGTGACTCGACCCCAGTATGAAATTGTGAGAGTCAACATTTTCCCTCCTCCAAAAAGAAACAGTTCATCCATAAACATGTGTGAGTTAAAATATTTTACTCAGAAGCATTAAAGGGGTAATTGAAAAATAAGCAAGAAACCCCAATTAAATAAACACTGGTTTAAAATATGCTTAGAGACCTTTATTACAGCAAAGCGAATGCCTTTCATCAACAACATATTGAAATGGCGCAGAAAAAATTACTGAACCTTCACATTCATTCAAGGTTCTGAAGACTGATCAGAATGTGACCATGTATGGTAAGTCTCCGGTCCTACTTACTCAAATTGTTATCAATTTAACTACCTCATTTGTCTTCTTGGAGGTATTATCCAGAAATGAAACAAAAACATTTTTATTTTCCATCACTTTAAGTTATTAATGTGGTCTTATTTTCAGAAGCTGTCACACACCTCTGAGTTTGTTCGGTATGAATTACCATTGGGAATTACACGCCTCTATGGTCTGAATGGTGCAGAATGGGGTGAGTTACGATTTGGCAGGTAACTTTTTGCTGAGTGCCTTGGGCTGCATTCAGATTTTTCATGTGGGGCTTGGGGTGTTTTCATTCCTTTGAGCTAGTAACACTTGAGAGAGCATATCTTATCTGTGCAGTATGCATTGTAGAAAGGATATACAATTTTAATCAGTGGCATATGTACCATGTTTTCTAATGTATTAATGTTAAGGTAGTGCCTCAAAATCATATTAATCGGGGTGCATTCATAAGTAGAATTGTAGACGATTATATGCATGTGTTGATAATGACACTAATCAACTGAAATATAGTATGTGTATGTATTTGTATTCAATGTATTTGGATTATATTATTACAGTTGTTATCACAGTTATTTACCATTTATTGTTTTTGAGAGGATAAATGCACATATAACCCTGTACTTCAGACGTTCATTGGACTACGTGTTAAGTTGACTCAAGTAAAGGCCTCAATTGTTTTCCTATGTTTAAGCTTCAGCGTGGAGATTTTCCTTGTGTTGCTTTTTTTTTATTGCAGGTGGGTCTGCACAAGTCTCCAGTTAATGAAAAGTATGTTGTATAATTGTGATAATGGGGTATCGGAGGAGGTGTTGGTAAGGAACATTAAAGAACTAAGAGAGAAGAAAACTCCTTTATGCTCTCCTCAACAAGGGAGGTACCCAAGGTAATCATTATGTTTGGATCGTGGAATTGAAGTCTAATGGGAGTTGAAAATTCCAAATTGTGCTGAGAAGATGGAAACCTACTGGCAATTATGACATGGACACTTAAGGGTTTTGCACGGTTTAAAGCGGTGCTTAGTTATTTAGGTATTTCAGATCCTTTCTGCCCTTTGCCTAGAGCAGATTCTCTTTAGACATAGAGGGTTAAATACCTCTTTATGCTTACTTTGGCTTAGTGGCTTCATGCTACGCACATCTCGCTTGCAGAACTTCTACTGAGGTTTCGGTTATGCCAAAACTCTGATTTTTATTCACTTCCTGAAAATCCAGAGAAATCTTTAGGTTTTTCTGTAGTTAATTAGAATACTTAGATGTATTTAGTTTTCAATAATTAAACAGGAGAATAGCCATTTGCATTCCCACCATCAAAAATTGTTTCTTATCTTTTGTATTGCTGCAACTAGTACAAGGAGTACTTGTATGCTTATGCTTGTACAATTTTATCTGGTTGGATGCTTTACTTCACCTTTAGTGATTCTGTATCTGATTTGTATGTTTTGGAGACTCATTTACATATGTCTGGCCTTAAATTTGTAACAAATCTTTGATCTTTCATTTCCGCCTCCAACATTTAATGTGTTACTAATTGAGTTACACTGTTAATTGATATGAAATTGTTGATTTGATTTCTGCTTACATTTCGGAACTCCTAAAATTATCTGTCAGATTTACAAATACTAGAAAATGGGTCAGATGCGTTCTCAAATATTTTCATCTGTAAACCACCATGCCCCAAAGTATTCAGAATCTGTTGCAACTGCAAAATTGCAGAATTTCAGTGTTCTATGAGTTACAATAGTCCTCAATGACAATTGTTCCTAAAGTCGAGCAACATGTGTATCTGCTCATAAAGAGACTGAAGTGATCACTACACAGTTTCAGAAGCATGACCATAGCCTTCAAAGTCATATGTTGAAAGGTTTAAAAGTACATGTAACGAATGCCACTCACCTCCCTAACAGCTCATCAACTTTCTTATTTATCATATATTCAGAGTACCATCCCTGTAATAACGAAATCTATCCTTATAAACAAACAAAAAAGTGAAGAGGCGAAGGATAATGAACAAGTTGAGTTGTGTTGGAGGTACATCTCCCTCAATTACAATATAACACAAAAGTAATCACTATGAACAGGATACTGGAACATACAATACTAAGAAACTATACCCTTGAGGAACAATCCAGTTTTGGGGTGTTCGTCTAGGGCATCATTTCTTAGTAATATAGCTCACAGTGTCGTCTTCATAATGTTACATAGAAATCTACCCTTAGATGTAACACCAACTGCATCATATACCCACTAATTGCTACCTGTTTCACTTCTATTTAGACAGCCTATAAATGTAATTACTATTTCGTAAAAATTTCCCACAACCGACCTGCCACCTATGGCAAAGTGTTTCACTTATCAAAACGTAAGGTGCTTGGATCTGCAATGGGATTTATTGTGGCCAAATATCTGTTGACATGTTTCAAGCCCTTCATTGACAGGTCACTCAGGAACGTATGACTGTAAAACATATGTAAGTAGTGTGTCAGTGAGTGTTGGCTTTCTAATACATACTACAGAGAATACCAGTGTCACAATCACCCTTAGTCATAAGTGGGTTGTACTACTAAAGATTGACCTTCAGAATATTGTGGTACAGGTATATCGAGGTATGAATATTGTGGGACAGAATACCAAAGGTAACTGCATATAAGGAATGTGAGAAAAGTGACTTATTAATATGTGTTGTTGTGCAACCTCACAATGTAATAAAGGCATAATTCCATTTCTGCTCCAGTCAAGTTAATTTGTAAAACTTAAGCTCTGTCCTGGGTAGCTGTGGTTCAGAGCAGTCATGCTATATTGAAGAAACATGTCTAAAGCATTTAGAAATACCAAAACATAAATAAATAAAATAAGAAGAAAATGCAATGCAATAAAAATATAACACCCACTCAAAGCCTAGAGCGATGTGGCAACTAACTAGCCAATAGTTTTACGAGGTCCCCTGTGGGTTGATGACAACTTTCTGTCAAATGTGGCAACCAGTTAGCCCAGAATGCACTATTCTACCTACTCCCAACACGGCAGAACACTTCTCCTGGTGTGTGGAGCTCCTTTGCCCAGTTCAGAGGTGTAGCTACCTGAGGTTTACAAAGCGATGACAAAGCAGTTTGACAATGGCTTCTTGCACCCTGACGGACATGTCAGCCTGTCTGCTAAAACAAAACAACAGGCTCTCTTATGTTTGACTAGCATAAGCCCTTCAATGTTGGCTTCCCTTTTGAAGCTCTCCTTTTGGAATAACGCACAAACTGGCTACCCTGTTAGTAGGTCAGAGTTGTACTCTCATTAAACCTTTTGTTCCTCTTCTTGAGAGTCATTCACAACACTCTCCAAGATAGGAGAAGGCTGTCTTGAGGACAATAGCTTGTGTGCAATCATAAACGGCTACGGATTATTTTTATGCCTTGAAGTATCATAATTAATAGTCCTATTTAAAAGTTAGCACTGCTGAGCTGTCAGCATCAAACTCAAAGGGGCTCCTAGCTTCTCCATAGTAAAAATGACAATGTAGGGTTTTAATGTCAAGACATGTATGTTTAATAAAACATGACCTTTTTTATTTCATATAATGCACCATGCCTTTATGGTTAAGTAGGATTGCCTTACAGGTAACTTATAAATACTAAAAAAGAAGGTCTTGGCATTTGTTTAAAAACTGCTCGGCCAGCCTTCAATGGAAAACTGGGAGTCATGCTTCACTTTGCCTAACTAAGGGTGGCACAATAGGTGCTGCAGCCCCGAGGGATACTCTAACTTACAGGCCCTGGGTACCTCAGGTACCATATAATAAGGACTTACAGGTAAGTTATCTTATGGTAACTGTGAGTGAGCCAATTAGACATAGGGCCTGATTACAAATATGATGGCTATGCCATCCACTGTATTACGATTTCATTATATGCAATGGAAATTGTGATATGGCAGATGGAAAATCCATCACATTTGTGACAGAGTATTCCATCTGCCAAACTCGTAATCAGGTCCAAGAGTCAGTACACTAGAACTGAGGTTTGGTTTGCAGAACTAGGTGCATTTTCAGAGTAAAAAAAAAAAAACAAGTTAAAACATCTGGGAGTAATCAGGCTAAAGGAGTCATTTTCTTACAGTGAAGTATAGATTTGGTATTCCTAACTCCATATGCATTATCCCTGGGCAGAGTGAATGGAGTCCGGCTTCGCGGAATTCTGCAGTCTTGAAAAGAAACTCTGTGGAATTCCACATAGCTGGAGTTCAGTGACCCACGGAGACCTCCTGAATACACCCATTGCGGAAGCTCTAAGCAGGGTCGGGCCTGGTTAGCCAGGCCCTTCCCTGCTTAGTGCTTCTGAGATGGGTGCATTCAGGAGGGTCGTACGCAGTGAAAGCCGCCGTTTCATGCTTCTTGTGCACTGGCCTGCCCAATGTGCGCTGCCTACGGTCCCGGCCAAAGGCAGCGAGAGCGCTGTGTCAGTCCTAGTTTGTGCACCAGTGTGCACAAACAACTACAAAGCAAAGAAAGAGACGAGGACTTACCTGGGACTTTCCGGGGGTCCTCCTCGTTGGCCGAAGGCGACACAAGTCCTCTCCAGCAGCTGCCTCCTGTGCTCCGGTGCGTGCTACTGCCCAGTAATGGGCTGCCTGTGCTTGTGCTGTGCAGCCCATACTGGGCTGCAACGTGCAATGGGTAAGCTCCGCTGGCAGGGCTAGTGGAGTTTTTTAGATAGCTCCAAGCGGAGCGCAGAGTTCCAATAAACTCCATTAGCTTTGTTAGCTCCGCCAGCAGAGCACAGCTCCCACCACACCACTAATATACATCTCATAGTGACATAAATGTGGTGTTAGGTAGAGCCAGATTAGTACTAGGGGTGGACGGAGAGCGCGGTGTCTCGCTACACGGAACTCTGCGAAGTTGTAAAAAAACGTTGCATGACTATGCAGAGTTCCACAAGAGGGTGGAGTTCTCTGTGGCGCCAGTTCGTATTGCGTTTGATGTCAAATGCAACGCAAAGTAGGTACTCAAGTTGAAAATCGCATTTGAATGGCATCACGCTATTCGCAAGGGCAGGGCCATCTTGTTTTTTTACTCTGTTGATGTTGCTGGGCCTGTTTTCTCCATCCCTTTTTATCCTTGTAATCCTCCACTGTCCTAATTAACCTACCCTTCATTTTTATTTATTCTATTAGCGTCTCTCTTACTGAATCTTTATGTTTACCTTTTTTTTAAAAAGAAAATCCTGTTTTTGTGACTTTTTGTATTTTTTTTTCCTTGTTTAGTCCTTCCTACTTTCCCTTTTTTGTCTCTTCTTCACCCCACCCCACCCAGCACCATGGGACATCAGGGACAGGGCAGCAGCAGCCGCCTACCTCGAGGGCGGCGTCACAACCAAGGGGTGCAGCCTCACCCCATCGTCAACAAGGAGAAGGTGGCAGCACGCGTTTTTTTTGTGCAGAGCCACCTCCCCTCCATGCTGGCAGCAGGCTGCAGGCCTGGAAGTGTTTACACCCTTCAGGAACATCAACTGCTGTGGGGGAGGTTGCACCTGCTGGTGCATCAGCACACTGGGAGCAGTGCACCCAGAGCAGCAGTTGATGCACCGTTGGGCGGACCTCATCAACTGGGAACAGGACCTGCTTGAACTGCTAGAGGTCAAGGGGGCAGGTCTGGTGAGTAATAGTTATTTATTTATTTATCATTGTGTGTTTTGCTGTTACACAACACAAGTCGCTGCGTTGACTCATCCTGCGACAAAGAGGCATTCCATGAATGTTACAGTGGGCGTTCCCACATAAAACCCATGGCATTGACACATTCCCAGATTTACAAGGTTTTGTAAACCTGGAAATGTGTCACCTTTATTTTTATTTTTCACCTCTACTCATTTCAAATATTTTTCTTTTAGTTTTACTGTGGCTGTCTGCCTTTTTTGATCTTATTTTTGTTCTATGTAAGTGTTAGAAATGGGGTCTTTGGTTGACAGTCAGGTTACCCCCTGTTCAAGCAAGGACCCTCACTGTAGTCAGCGTAATAGAGAATCACCCTCAGCTAACCCTTGCTTACCCCCTTGGTAGCTTGGCAGAGCAGTATGCTTAACTTCAGAGTGCTAGGTGTAAAGTATTTGTACCAACACACACAGTAACTTAATGAAAACACTACAAAATGACGCAACACCAGTTTAGCAAAATAGCAAATATTTATCTAAACAAAACAAGTTCAGAATTTTTAAAGATGAAACTCAAAAATATTGCTTGGAAACACAAAGGGGCATATTTATACTCTGTTTGTGCCGGATGTGCGTCAAAATGTTTGACGCACATTCGCCGCAAACTGTGCACCATATTTAAACTTTGGGGCCCGAGCCCGCGGATGTCAAAATTCCTCTGTGTGCGTCATTTTTTGGATGCGGGAAACTGCCTTGCATTAATGACATGCAAGGTAGGCGTTCCCGCCCAAAAAATGACTTTAAGGCCTGTCCGCCTTATTTATAATCCTCTGTCATTTTGACACACAGGAGGGGGCGGGCCTTAAAAAACGGCGCACAGCCTGATGTGCACCGTTTTTTAACGCCTTGGTGATGGCAGGCGTTAAGGGACCTGTGGGCTCACTTCCATGGCCTCTGACCATGGAAGCAGTCCAGAGGTGCCCTTCCATGCCCCAAGGACAACCCCTGCCACCCTTGCCCACCACTGGAGGACACCCATGGATGGGGGGACCCATCCCAGGTAAGTAGAGGTAAGTTGAGGTAAGTATTTATTTTTTTTAAGTGGCAAGGGGGGCCTAATTTGCCCCCCCCCACATGCCACTGTGCCCAATGACCATGCCCAGGGGACAGAAGTCCCCTGGGCATGGCCATTGGGCAAGGGGGCATGACTCCTGTCTTTGCTAAGACAGGAGTCATTTCAATGGGGGTTGTGCGTCAAAAAATGACGTAAGTCCGGTTTGAGGCATGATTTTTGCCTCAAACCTGACTTGCACCATTTTTGACACACAACCCCCATTTTCCCCTATGCCGGCGCTGCCTGGTTTGAGTCATTTTTTTTTACTCTGACCAGTCCGCAGTGCCAGCTAACGTCATTCCTTAAATAAGGCGCCCGCATGGCGCGTAGGAATGGCGTTAGCGGCAGTAAACATTTTTACGCAAACTAGCGCCAACGCTGGTTTACGTCAAAAAGTATAAATATGGGCCAAAATGCTTCGATGAGGTGTTAACAAGGCGTTGTGATGAAGTCGTTCCCAACAAGCCGACACCAGCGGCGCCGGACACGGAGTCGAGTAGACCACCAAGTACAGTACCTTTGGTGAAGGGTGAAAACAAGTCGATGCGTGAAGTCGGAGATCACAGCATCTTTGTGAAACGTTGAGTCCGCGCACTTCAAGCGGCATCGGTCATAACGTGGTGCAGCGACTTCCACAGAGTCGCGGACTTCAGAGGGGCTGCAGCGGCTTCGGGCCTGTAAAGGTTGTCACGTTCCAGTGAAGATCACGGAGTCGGTTGCAGGCGGCGTCGCCAGATTCAGCAGCGGCGTCGGTCCGAAGTCGTCCAAAGTTAATTTTCCTTGGATTTCCACCAGCTTTCCTTTCAAGGGCCCAGGGACTGGATAGGGTACCACTTGTCAGAGCAGGAGTCTCTCCAGAGACTCCAGGTGCTGGCAGAGAGAAGTCTTTGCTGTCCCTGAGACTTAAAACAACAGGAGGCAAGCTCTAAATCAAGCCCTTGGCGATTTCTTCACAAGATGGAAGGCACACAAAGGCCAGTCTTTGCTCTCTTGCTCTGGCAGAAGCAGCAACTGCAGGATAGTTCTATAAAGCACAGTCACAGGCAGGGCAGCTCTTCTTCCTCAGCTCTTCAGCTATCCTCCAAGCAGAGGTTCCTCTGGTTTCCAGAAGTGTTCTAAAGTCTGTGGTTTTGGGTGCCCCTCTTATATCCAATTTCTCCTTTGAAGTAAGCCTACTTCAAAGTAAAGTCTCTTTTAAATTTGAAATCCTGCCTTGCCCAGGCCAGGCCCCAGACACTCACCAGGGGGTCAGAGACTGCATTATGTGAGGACAGGCACAGCCCTTTCAAGTGTAAGTGACCACTTACACCTCCCTCCTAGCACTGATGGCTCATCAGGAAATGCAGACTACACCCCAGCTCCCTTTGTGTCACTGTCTAGTGTGAGGTGCAACCAGCCGAACTGTCAAATTGACCCAGACAGGGAATCCACAAAGAGGCAGAGTCACAGAAATGGTATAAGCAAAAAAATGCTCACTTTCTAAAAGTGGCACTTTCAAACAAACAATCTTAAAACCAACTTCACTAAAAGATGTATTTTTAAATTGTGAGCTCAGAGACCCCAAACTTCACATGCCCATCCGCTCCCAAAGTGAATCTACACTTTAATCAGATTTAAAGTTAGTCCCCATGTTAACCTATGCGAGGGACAGGCCTTGCAACAGTGAAAAATGAATTTAGCAATATTTCACTGTCAGGACATATAAAACACATTAATATAGGTCCTACCTTAACCATACACTGCACCCTGCCCTTGGGGCTACCTAGGGCCTACCTTAGGGGTGCCTTACATGTAAGAAAAGGGATGGTTTAGGCCTGGCAAGTGGGTAGACTTGCCATGTCGAATTTACAGTTACATCTGCACACACAGACACTGCAGTAGCAGGTCTGAGACATGATTACAGAGCTACTTATGTGGGTGACACAACCAGTGCTGCTGGCCCACTAGTAGCATTTAATTTACAGGCCCTGGCACCTCTAGCGCACTTTACTAGGGACTTACTAGTAAATCAAATATGCCAAACATGGATAAACCAATTGCATACAATTTTACACAGAGAGCATTTGCACTTTAGCACTGTTTAGCAGTGGTAAAGTGCTCAGAGTTCAAAAGCCAACAGCAACAGGTTAGAAAAAATAGGAGGCAGGAGGCAAAAAGATTGGGGATGACCTTGCATAAGCAAAAAAGTCCAACAGTAAGCTTTGATAAATTCTTGTTATCCCTGCATTTATCTATTTTACATGTTTCTTCTGTACCTGACTTCCTCTTGTCTGTACTAGCTTTTCTCTGCTTTGTTACTGAGCTCAACTTTACCTTCTCCCCTTATATATATCTTGCAGACTGGTACTTAAAAGTAAGAGGACAGGTTTTTAGGACAGGTACTCTACAGACAAAATTGCATGCCCCAGTCAACTTTTCTACATGGTTGTGAAGGTTTTCTTTGCCTTGCTCATGCCCGAGACCTCAACATAGGTTCTCCTGGATTGACCAAAGTATTCCACCTCTCTATTGTGCTTCAATGACTTAGCTGAGCTCTGCCCCTCCCTTACAAGATGTTTGTGGTTAATTTGTTTACCTTGGTTTTCTAACAAACGACAAAATTCCTAAAGTGAATGGTAGAAGAAGATAGAACCGTAATGATCTATTGTGGTTGTATATATTTTGTTTGGATGTAAATTGTGTAACGGTTTTTCCAGCCGCACCAACTACCAGTGCCAGGGCCAGTGGCAGCACCAGTGCGCCGGACGTGGCAGAGGTCAGAGGGGAAGTAGCAGCGGCTGCAGGGACGGGCACTGGTAAGTCATATTGTTCTTGCTCATTGAGAATTACTAATATACTCACTCACTGGTTTAACAGTTGCAGTGCGGATTGAGTTCTTAATCTTAATGGGCTCTTCTCTCTGCAAATCAACAGACAAAAGTTAATAATGATTGAATAGATGCAACAAATGATGGTTTGATGGAAAAGCAAACAAAGGATGGACGGCTAAAATTAAGAATGGGTGAAATGCTATATGAGTGAAAGGATGTGTGGGTGAAAGGAAAAGATGTGTAGGTGTATGACAGGAGATGCATGTGTGAGTGGAAAGTCAGATGAAAGGGGTGAAAGGATGCCTCAGTGGGTGAAGGATGGATGGGTAAACGTCGATGCTCAGGTGGGGAATGGGTGGATGTTAACGATGATACATGGTTATGTGGATAGATAGGTGAAAACATGGTGCTTCAAAGGGTGGATACTGGATAGGTGAGTCTATGGATAAATATTGAGAGCTGTAGTCCTCTAGGAGGAGGAGGCCGAGGCAACACTCATGGCCATCAGCCCTAGCTCCTCCAGCCAGCCACCATGCAAGGACAGCATATTCCAACGCCGCATCCTACAGCAACTTACACGACAGGACCGCCAATTTGCACATATTGAGGTTACAATTGATGATATGTGGACCCGACTATGAAGGACTCACCCTCTTTGGACTCTTTTTTTTTAAATGTTTGTTTTGGTGGTAGTAACACTTGTTGTAGGTGAGGTGGAGGGGGATGGAGTTGGGATTGGGTTTGAAAGTTTCTTGGAATATTCATTGGACTTTTCGGGGATGGGGCTTTTTGTTTGGGGAGAGGGGTGGGCCTGTTGTGGGTAGAAAGGGTGGTTGTTCTATTGGTATAAATAAAAGTGGATAATTAATTTTACTTGATTCATGCCTCAAGTGTTTATGTTGGTGCTTTTGTTTGCAATGCTGTCTTTTAGTGTAGGGTGTTTTTTAAATGTGCTAAAAAAAATTCTGCCATTTACTTCTATGGTTACATTTTCTCTATCTCCTTCTGCAACTGAACTATATTGACCCCTAGTAGATGGTTGCCTTTGCCTATTTTGCTTACAAAACCCTAGATACTCAGGCAAGCAAGACAGCATCTTCTTTCGTAGAAGTTGATTACTAACTTAAAAAGTTAAATTCAATCCATAATTCTTTTCTTGTCTGAATAGATAAAGCCAGGGACTCTTCTTCTTCTTACTGCAGGATTTTTCCCAAGATGGCATTTAAGGGGGTGGTAGGTACTAGTAGTAGCAGGCAAGCACGGTAACAGAGAAGACAGATGTTCACAGATTGTGCCACTCCCACCTATGCGAACTACAACTATAGAATTAATCATAAGGTTCTCCATCCCTGTCAACTGGAATAAAAGAAAAGCAAAACAGAGAGTTAGTGGGTCATCATGTTATCATAACTTTATGAAGACTGAGAAAAGACTACCACAATGACAGTGACACACAGCAAAGAAGCTCTGATATGATAATAAAATCTATCAATATCAATGTCTTCTGAGCAATGGTGGATAGCTATAAAACTAAACTTAGGAAATTAAATCATGGAGTCAGGAGTAGGCTCAGACTTGAGTGGTTGGACCAGGTTAAGCGTTTATTAAACACACACACAAGGCATAAATGATGATTTGAATGGGCCGGTGTGGAACAGTGAGTTGGTATCGCTTTCACCACATCTGCCCCAGCAAGAGTGTGATTCATGTATGGTGTTAAATTAAGTCACATTTCAGTAAATCACACAACCGAGGGGAATAGGGTAAGGGGCTCGATGAAAGGATGGGAAAGGGGATTTGGAGAAAAGTATAACAAAGACAAACACTACAGAAAAGAAACTGAAACAATATTTATTATGGCATTGAGCAGCACACCGTCATCAATATGTTGTGGAAGGAAACTAAGGGATAAGTATGACACAGTTCAGTTAAATGTATTGCAAACAGTCTTTCTGCCCCAGAGAGGCCCCAGATAGAATACGCTTAATGTTATGTCTTCTAGTTTTAGTATGGAAGATTCAATGTAACCCACCCAGTTCTAATAATTACGTTTTTTTAAAGAAAAACTTTACTGTAGTGCCAAATTGGGTGATGCATCTCCATTTTTCTTGGAATGTCCATCACTTTGGTGCCTGTCTGAACAGTAAGCTGGAATCTTGAGCTTTCCAAGTTTAGTTTGTGCAGGAAGGGACTAGGAGAAGGCCTCTGTATTGAAAATACAGTAGCTGTATTATAGAGTAAAGGAAAATGACAAAAGAAAGCAAGGGGAGCTTCATGAGGAGTCAGGAATGTAATGTACCAAGATGACTCAGAGGCAGAGCAAGAACATAAGAAGAGATTCATGTTTGAGACAGCAATGCAGCAAACACATACTCAGCAGCACTGCCAAATCAACGCACCTCTCTCTAGTTCACAGAACTGAGTGAATACTAAGCCTCAGAGTCTTTGCCATCATCATGGATTCTCTTTGAAGTCAAAACGTTCTCCTTTCTAGCTGCTGAGGTAGTCCTGCCCAGAGTTCTTCCATCTTCCTCCTTCATATTCAGACTAATTCAATCTCAGTCCCAAACTGAGCAAGGTCGATCTGTGAAGTGCACAGCTATTGAAGAACAAATAGAGTAACAGAACTGGAGTATTTTGTGTGTAGACTTGTGTTTGATAACTAAAGGGGCTGGTTTGTTATGAGGAACCAGAAAAAGGTAAATTTCACTACTTTTGAAAGGCCAATCACTTTCAGGAAAAAAATATCACCCATCAGCCCCCAAATCATTGGAAACAAGTTTATACATTTATTCAACTGCCTCCCTTACTGTCAGCTACCGCACACATCGGTCATAACTCACAAATTCACAATAACAGTCAATTAATATATTACCACTCATTGGTGCAATAGTTTCTTAGTTGTCTCTTCAATCCAAGCATGGTGGTTGAACAAAATACTTCCTCTCTGATGGTACCCACAAATGGGAATTATGCATTGGCCCTGGCTGTCTTTTAATCAATGACCTTCTGGGTCAACCCTGCTAGATGATGTAAAAATAGGATAGGCAATTGCATTTGAGGGAGGCAGGAATCCTCTCTAATGTCCTGAAGGGTATGTGGGGGCTTCTTCACTGCACATGGGTCAAACTCAAATCCCAGGCTTATATGTGACTATAAAACCAATGGTGGGGCAGCATAAATCGTCACTAACATAATGTTGCAGTTCCATATTTTTCTTTTTTTTTCAAAGAACAAGAATGAAAAATAAGCTCAAAAAGAAATAATTGAAAAGTTCTGTGGTGGCACAGGTATACTCAAGCCAGGAAGCAGAGTTTGTCCTCGAACTCTGGTGGTTCTCCCAGAAGCTGGTCAGCTAACAAGCTTGATTCTGACCAATCATTCTCTTCCTGCTCCTTTGGTGTTTCAGTAATGGTGTAACCAGGTGGTATAAAATGCTGGTTCATTCTGATCATGGCCAATCTCTCCACGTTTGAGGTGAGAGACTGGGCTTTCTCACTGTAACAACTGCACCAGCTGCACTGAACACACTTTCAGCAGACACTTTGGCTACAGGACAAGCCAGAAACTCTTCTGGCCATTGGTGCATCTTGACATACGAATACACCAATGAGTTTTGATCCACACACACCTCGTTCAGTCATCCAGGAACACCTGGAACCTCCTCTGAATGGTCATTGGTGTTGCCACCTGCTCAACCACTTTTTTCTTAGCCTCTGCACTGGACCCGCCACTTAAAACCAAACCAGTGCAGAGGTTGGGTCTGATTCTTCTGTTGCCATGAGTTTTGTTATTGGTGGGGTTGGCAGATGTGAGACAAGAATGCCCTCTCTGGAAGTTGAAAGCGTCACCCCAGAACTGCAGAGTAGATCTCTAAGGTCCAGCCACTCTTCTTCCAGTTCTCTTGCTTGTTCAACAATCCACCTCTTGTATTGTGAAACATCCTCTTCAGAAAAAGGAATGATAGTGGAAATTATTTTTTTGTAGTGGGGATCAAGTAGGCTGGCAAAGATGTGCTCTTTGGACAAGCTGATACAATTTTGCAGTCTTGTATTACAAGTCAAGAGATAGCTTAGGCTATTAAACAAGGCATGAGCTTCTGGGTTTTCGTTCACATGCCCAAATGTGAACCTTTCAGCCACCTTCTTTAGCTGCTCCTGTAGCAGATGCAATAAGGGGTTAGCCTTGCCCACTGGACTGTCCTCTTTACTAACTTCCAGCATGAAAACCTCAAAAGGGAACAACATCTGTGTGAGGCATTTGACTAAGCCCAATTTGTCAGCATCCATGGTCATAGCTTTCCCAATCACATCAGCTCCTCTTTGAAAGACAAGGTCATTGATCTGTTTGTACTGCTCAAACAGACGTTGCAACATATCGGCCCTCTTTAAAACATTGGCGGTAAAAGCCGCTAACCGCTATGCAGAAGACCGCCAACACACTGCTACGGCCGTGGAATTCCGCCACAGCTATTATGACCCACAGCACGGAATCTGCCAAAATTGAGACACCCACACAAGTCCGCCACACCAAAGGTCAGTGATAAACTGGCGAAAACAAAACCTCCACCGTCATGCCAACAGAAATACGCCCACACTATCACGACACACGAATCCATGCGGCAGTCATTCAACCGCGGTATTCCATTGGTGGTACACACCCCAGCGCACAAAATACACACACTTTTACAAAACACTACCACATTGGACAATTCGAAACACACACGCCTGATACACATACACACACCACTCCCACACACCCAATACAATATAAAACACACACCCACATCACCCACAAACCCCTTCAACCAAAATCCCAAACGAAGGCCAGAGAGAGAAGACCACAAACAACTACCAAGCATCCACAGGCACACATTACCATCACCCACAGAACTTCCACGCACCTCACACAACACACCACTAAATAGCACCCCACCTATTACTACACACACCACCCCACACATCACCCACACCACCCTATGGCACGGCAAACACACCCCAGGTTCTCGGAGGAGGAGCTCAGGGTCATGGTGGAGGAAATCGTCCGGGTAGAGCCACAGCTATTCGGATCACAGGTGCAGCACACCTCCATTGCTAGGAAGATGGAGCTATGGCGCAGAATCGTGGACAGGGTCAACGCAGTGGGACAGCACCCAATAAATCAGGAGGACATCAGGAAGAGGTGGAACGACCTACGGGGGAAGGTGCGTTCCGTGGTCTCAAGACACCACCTTGCGGTTCACCGGACTGGCGGCGGACCCCTACCTCCTCCCCCACAACTAACAACATGGGAGGAGCAGGTCTTGGTGATTCTGCATCCTGAGGGCCTCGCAGCAGTAGATGGAGGAATGGACATTGGTAAGTCAAATCTTAACTATTACATTCCCCACCCTACCTGCATGCCATCACATACTCCTACCCTCATCCTCACCCCATCACTCCTACTCCTCACAAATGTCCCACTATCACAACCCACACATCCCAGCACCAAGCCCTGCATGCAACAACAAAACATGGACACCCATCATCAAAGCATGCCCACTGCACATACCAATACACCCCCCCTAAACCATCATCACACAAGGTCCTACACAGGAATGCAAGCACTGGGGTACACGGACACCCACCAATTCCACACCATGGCACACAGAGATGTAATAAACATCCTTTTATACCCCTGCAGGACCCCTACCCAACGTCACCAGACAGGAGGGTCCACACATGTCCACACCACCAACAGAAGAGGCCCACAGTGATGACAGCAGCTCTGTCCAACTGGATCTAGATGACCAGCCCAGCCCATCGGGGACCTCTGGACAGTCGGTTCCCCTGACACAGTCACAGGCCACCACAGAGCTTCCCCCCTCTGGAAACACCAGCACAGCACCCACCCAGCGGGCCCATACCTCTGTCCCCAGGACACGTCAAGCAGCAGTGTGTACACCACTACAGGGAACCCAGACTAACCCACCACCCCAACAACAACAGGGACCTGGGGGAAGTGGTAGTGGGCACACAGTCCAGGGGACGGAGGCTCAGGAACACAGGGGAACTGGGAGGGCTGCTGTGCGACAGGGGAAGGAAAGGCCCAGGGAACCCTCTCTCCACGAGGCCCTCTCCTCCATCATGGGAGCCTACCACCACTCCCAGGAGACGATGGCAACGGTACTGGCCAAGTTTCAGGAGACCCAGCGCCTGCAGGAGGAACAGTATTTGGGCTTCAGGGAGGAACTCGGAGCCATCAATTCCACACTGGGCACCATCGTAGGGGTGCTGAATGAAGTACTCAACACCAGGAGGGACACCGTGGCACCACAAGGGGCCCCTGACACAAGCATGGATGATGAACTGCCCACCACCTCCGCCGGCGCTAGTGGACAGGAGGCACCACCACAGGACCACCACACCAGCACCCCACCCACTGCAGAGGGAGAACCACCCCGCAAACGGTCCCTGAGATCCAGGACAAAGACAGAGAACGATGCCAAGACCCCCGCCAAGAAATGAGACCAACCTGAATGTCATCCTTCTGTCCCTCTTTGTCACCCTGTTCACCCTTAAACTGCCCCAGCTCCACTTCCTATGCCCATTTGGGCAATGCACCTGTGAGACTAATAGACTGGACTCTGCCATGAACATTCCTCCACCATCAACCCTCACCATTTTGCAACCCCCTCCAATATTGAGCACTTAAATAAACACCCTTGATGCATAAAACAATCTGGAGTCAGTCTATGATTTCGGAATAGTGTATAAGCAATTACTGTGGCAAAATGCTCTTTCAATTGTAATGTCAACATACCTATGTCACACAGCTCTAGTCCTTGAGGAATCAAAGCAGATGTCACACAGTGTGACCCACACCTGTGAAATCGTAAGGGAAAGTGACAACTCAGTGACCATGCACTGGGTGAAAGTACATGTAGTAGGCAGGTTTGTATTCTTACCTGTGTCTCACCCAGGATCACTGAGTTCCTGTTGTCCATGTCCTCTTCTTCTGCTTCCTCATCTTCTCTGTCCACAGGCTCCACAGCTGCCACAACACCTGCATCTGGACCATCCTCCTGCAGAAAAGGCACCTGTCATCGCAAAGCTAAGTTGTGATGCATACAGCAGGCTACGATGATCTGGCACACCTTCTTTGGTGAGTAGAATAGGGATCCACCTGTCAAATGGAGGCACCTGAACCTGCCCTTCAGGAGGCCGAAGGTCCGCTCTATAATCCTCTGAGTTCATCCATGGGCCTCATTGTAGCGTTCCTCTTCCCTTGTCCTGGGATTCCTCACTGGGATCAGTATCCATGACAGGTTGGGGTAACCAGAGTCACCTGCAAATGGCGAGGGACAACTGTTAGACTCACACTAACCTGGAGTGATATCCCCAGACCCACACAACCATTCCAACTGACTTCCTTCCAGGTACTCACCTAATAGCCACACACAGTGCCTCTGGAGTTGACTCATCACATAAGGGATGCTGCTATTCCGCAGGATGTAAGCGTCATGCACTGAGCCAGGGAACTTGGCATTCACATGGGAGATGTACTAGTCTGCCAAACACACCATCTGCACATTCATGGAATGATAACTCTTCCGGTTTCTGTACACCTGTTCACTCCTGCGGGGGGGACCAAAGCCACATGTGTCCCATCAATGGCACCTATGATGTTGGGGATATGTACCAGCGCATAGAAGTCTCCTTTCACTGTAGGCAAATCCTCCACCTGAGGGAAAACGATGTTGCTCCGCATGTGTTTCAGCAGGGCAGAAAAAACTCTGGACAACATGTTGGAAAACATAGGCTGGGACATCCCTGATGCCTTGGCCACTGTTGTTTGAGATGACCCACTTGCAAGGAAATGGAGTACTGATAGCACCTGCACTTGAGGGGGGATTCCTGTGGGATGGCGAATAGCTGACATCAGGTCTGGCTCCAGCTGGGCACACAGTTCCTGGATTGTGGCACGGTCAAGCCTGTAGGTGATGATCACATGTCTTTCCTCCATTGTGGACAGGTCCTCCAGCGGTCTGTACATCGGAAGATTCCGCCATCTCCTCACATGTCTCAGCGGACGGTGCCTATGAAGGACAACAGCGAGCACAGAGTCAAACAACTCAGAGGTACGTAAACACAGCTTACACAGAACACGAATCATAATCTGATATTTGGCCTGTATGTGTGTTGAGGCTAGGCCTAAGCATGTGTGACACAGTTAAAAATTAAGCCATGTGGGCCCCTGAATTGGTGGCTGCCTGACCTGTAAAGTGAGACAATGGGATGTGAGGTAACTGCACTAGCGATGTACACCGTTGCGGTAGGCGGTCGAAGACCGCAGTGCAGTGCTGTATTGGTTAACATTGGACTCTATGGGTCCCAGGAGCCAATGACGATGTATGCCGGCGGTGACGGTACGCACCGCCACGGAAGCGACCGCCATTTTCTATCTGTTCAATCACTCTATACCTGATCTTCGACAGGAGAGGACCTACACTGCAAGTGCTGCTGTGACCTCGGGCTGGAAGAGAAAATGGCTTGTGCGACTAAGGAAAGGGCCCCTGCCTTCACATCGGAGGAGTTGGAGAAACTCGTGGATGGGGTCCTCCCCCAGTACACGCTACTCTACGGTCCTCCAGACAAACAGGTAAATACACCAGGAGCATGCTGTATGGGCTATGCCTGTGTGGAGTGGGGTGGATGAAAGATGGGGAGGGTAGATTGAGGCGTGCATGTAACGACAGTGACTGCATGTGCATCATGGCAAGGGTAGGGATGGGGGCCAATGACTGTGACGGTGCATTTGGTAATAACTTTTCTTTTCCCCCTGTACAATTCATGTAGTTCAGCGCCCACCAGAAAAAAGATATTTGGCGTGCCATCGCCAAGGATGTCCGGACCCTGAGGGTCTACCACAGACGGAGCACCCACTGCCGTAAAAGATGGGAGGACATTCACCGCTGGAGCAAGAAGACGGCGGAGGCCCAGCTGGGGATGGCCTCCTAACGTGGGAGGGGTGCCCATCGCACCATGACCCCCCTGATGTTCAGGATCCTGGCGGTGGTGTACCCGGATTTGGATGGGCGCTTGGGGGCATCACAGCAGCCACAAGGGGGTGAGTACACTCTCATTCTGCTGATTTTGCGCGCAGTGGAGGTGTCTGCGTGGGGGAGGTGGGCTGTGGGTTTCCCTAGGCCAGGGCGAGTTTAGGAGGCAAGGTCCCCTTGTGCTGGCAGAGCCTGTGGCACCCCACCTCCCCTGTGTACAGTGCCAAGTACATCTAGTCAGGCTCCTGTGACATCTATGTGCAGAGATGTCGTCCATAGCCTTATAGGCCATGTCTCAGGGATTAAACAGTGGAGGCCAAGTGCGCGGCGTAGTGCAGGGGGCTTCTGTGTCTGTCGTGTCCGCCAACGGTAGCGGTAATGCATGCACTCAACATGTATTTCTTCTGTCCCCCCCCCCCTTTTTGTGGTCTCCCTGTTCTTGTGTGCATTAGCATCATCAGGCGGAGGAGCAGTGGCAACGGAGCAGGAAGGAGCTGCATCCCAGATGGCCCTGGAGGGCAAGCCAACGGACTCGGAGTACACCAGTGGGACGGAGGGTGAGGGGAGCTCCACGGTGGGGACATGAGCTGACACCAGTGACACAGACTCCTCCTCCGATGGGAGCTCCCTTGTGGTGGCGGCAACATCTGTGCCCCCCGCATCTACAGGTACAGCCACCATCCCCCCACCAGCACCGCCCTCCCAGCAGCCCCTCAGCCTTTGCCCTGTGCCCGCTCACCCAAGAGGGTGGGCATCACCTTCGCCCCAGGCACCTCAGGCCTGCCACAGTCACCCCTGCTGCCCTCAGTGAGGAGGCCATTGACCTCCTCAGGTTCCTCACTGTTGGGCAGTCTACCATTTTGAATGCCATCCAGGGTGTAGAAAGGGAGTTGCAACAAACAAATGCATTCCTGGAGGGCATTCATTCTGGTCAGGTGGCCCTTCAGCGAGCTTTTCAGACTCTGGCCTCAGCACTGATGGCAGCCATTGTCCCTGTCTCTAGCCTCCCCCCTCCAACTTCCTCCACCCAGACCCAATCCCCTCTACCTCAGTCTATCCCAAGCACACCTTCAGACCAGCATACACACACATCAGCACACAAGGGAAGCTCAGGCAAACACAAGCACCACACATCCCACAGGCACTCACGCAAGCATCACACACATGCAAACACACCAACATCAACTGCCTCCACTGTGTCCCCCTCCTCCTTGTCTCCCTCCTCCCTCCCAGTCTTGTCTACACTCACACCTGCATGCACTACATCTACAGCCAGTACTGCCATCCCCAGCACACACGCCACCACACCCTGCTCAAGTGCAGTCACCACCCCCACTGCCATTCACATTTCCCCTGTGTACTCTCCCAGTGTGTCTGTGACGCCACCTCCCAAGATACACAAACGCAGGCACACACACACACCCAACAGCCATCCACCTCACGACAGCCTCCAGCGCATGCACCTTCATCCAAAGTTACCAAACGAACACCTCCTACAACCACAACCACTTCCTCCACTCCCAAACCCCCTCCAGCTACCCGTCCCAGTGTTTCCAAAAACCTTTTCCTGTCCAACCTTGACCTCTTTCCCACACCTCCGCCACCCTGTCCGCCTCCTAGGGCCCGACTCTCCAGGTCACAACCTAGCACCTCAACCACAACATCTCTGGGACCAGTGGTGCCTGTAGTCACCGGAATCTGGAGTGCACCGGCGACCAGGGCAGCCAGTGTGGCACAGAGCCACAGCACGGACTCCTCCTGTGATGGGAGCTCCCTTGTGGTGGCGGCAACATCTGTGCCCCCCGCATCTACAGGTACAGCCACCACCCCCCCACCAGCACCGCCCTCCCAGCAGCACCTCAGCCTTTGCCCTGTGCCCGCTCACCCAAGAGGGTGGGCATCACCTTCGCCCCAGGCACCTCAGGCCTGCCACAGTCACCCCTGCTGCCCTCAGTGAGGAGGCCATTGACCTCCTCAGGTTCCTCACTGTTGGGCAGTCTACCATTTTGAATGCCATCCAGGGTGTAGAAAGGCAGTTGCAACAAACAAATGCATTCCTGGAGGGCATTCATTCTGGTCAGGCGGCCCTTCAGCGAGCTTTTCAGACTCTGGCCTCAGCACTGATGGCAGCCATTGTCCCTGTCTCTAGCCTCCCCCCTCCAACTTCCTCCACCCAGACCCAATCCCCTCTACCTCAGCCTATCCCAAGCACACCTTCAGACCAGCATACACACACGTCAGCACACAAGGGAAGCTCAGGCAAACACAAGCACCACACATCCCACAGGCACTCACGCAAGCATCACACACATGCAGACACACCAACATCAACTGCCTCCACTGTGTCCCCCTCCTCCTTGTCTCCCTCCTCCCTCCCAGTCTTGTCTACACTCACACCTGCATGCACTACATCTACAGCCAGTACTGTCATCCCCAGCACACATGCCACCACACCCCGCTCAAGTGCAGTCACCACCCCCACTGCCATTCACATTTCCCCTGTGTACTCTCCCAGTGTGTCTGTGGCGCCACCTCCCAAGATACACAAATGCAGGCACACACCCACCCAACAGCCATCCACCTCATGACAGCCTCCAGCGCATGCACCTTCATCCAAAGTCACCAAAAGAACACCTCCTACAACCACAACCACTTCCTTCACTCCCAAACCCCCTCCAGCTACCCGTCCCAGTGTTTCCAAAAAACTTTTCCTGTCCAACCTTGACCTCTTTCCCACACCTCCGCCACCCTGTCCGCCTCCTAGGGCCCGACTCTCCAGGTCACAACCTAGCACCTCAACCACAACATCTCTGGGACCAGTGGTGCCTGTAGTCACCGGAATCTGGAGTGCACCGGCGACCAGGGCAGCCAGTGTGGCACAGAGCCACAGCACGGACAGTCCCCCACCTGTGAAGCATCTAAAGTTGTCCAGTGCGCGGCAGGAGAGGAGGAAGATTCCAGCCACCAAAGCCGGTCCCAGAGGTACAGGTGGGAGTGTGGAGTCAGCTACAACACCTTCCAAGGTGGGGAAGGGCCACAAGAAAGTCAGCAGGTCTGGGAAGAGCAGCACGGCGGAGAAGACCGCCATCATCCCCGCTGCCCAGGAGCCCACCACCATCATCCCCGCTGCCCAAGAGGCCACCGACAGCACCTGCCCTGCTGCCCAAGAGGCCACCGCCAGCACCAGCCCCACTGGGCCAGAGAGGACCGCCAGCACCAGCCCCGCTGGGCCAGAGGGGACGCCAGCACCAGCCCCGCTGAGCCATGAAGGACCGCCAGCAACTGAGTCACTGCAAATGACACCGCCGTCACAAGCACCGCTGATCAGGGCACCTCCGCCACAAGCACCGCTGAATGGGGCACTGCTGCCACAAGCAGCGCTAAACAGGGCACCGCCGCCACAAGCCGTGCAGAACAGGGCACCGCCGCCACAAGCACCGCTGAACTGGGCACCGCCGCCACAAGCATCGCTGGCCCATGAGCGCCAAGGGCACTGATGCTACTGAGTCCGTCACGAGCAGGATGAAGCACTCTGGGCACCATGCCCCCTCCAGAACCAGTGGAGAGATTCATCTACTACCTCAGTCCTTAGCGGGATGAAGCACTCTGGGCACCATGCCCCCTCCAGAACCAGTGGAGAGATCCATCCACTACCTCAGTCCTTAGCGGGATGAAGCACTCTGGACACCATGCCCCCTCCAGAACCAAAGAAGCACTCTGGACACCATGCCCCCTCCAGAACCAGTGAAGAGATCCATCCACTACCTCAGTCCTTAACGGGATAAAGCACTCTGGGCACCATGGCCCCTCCAGAACCAGTGGAGAGATCCATCCCCTACCTCAGTCCTTAGCAGGATGAAGCACTCTGGGCACAAGGCCCCCTCCAGAACCAGTGGAGAGATCCATCCACTACCTCAGTCCTTAGCAGGATGAAGCACTCTGGGCACCATGCCCCCTCCAGAACCAGTGGAGACTGTTATTCACTTGAGAGACTGTGGCTTTGCACTCCCCAGGATTGAACAGTGGGCAACCCACCCACTGTAGAGACTTGTGAGACTGTGGCTTTGCACTCTCCAGGATTGAACAGTGGGCAACCCACCCACTGTCGAGACTTGTGAGACTGTGGCTTTGCACTCCCCAGGATGGAACAGTGGGCAACCCACCCACTGTAGAGACTTGTGAGACTGTGGCTTTGCACTCCCCAGGATGGAACAGTGGCAACCCACCCACTGTAGAGACTTGTGAGACTGTGGCTTTGCACTCCCCAGGATGGAACTGTGGGCGACCCACCCACTGTAGAGACTTGAGAGACTGTGGCTTTGCGCTCCCCAGGATGGAACAGTTGGCATGTGGCCCCCTCGTGGATTTGGCATTGTGCACTCAACCTGCTGAGGTGCCCCCCCTTTCCCTCCCCCTGAGGTGCCTGTTTTCTTGCTATCTGATTCCCCTACAGTGTTCTCTCTGTCATGGTCGTGGCTCTTGTGTGGGCCTCGCCCATAACGTGTGGGCCCAGTGTTCCACGGACTTCATTGGAGCACTACCTGGACAACTAAGCTTGGTGTATATTTTGTTTATAGTGTATATAGATATATTTTTGCTCACTTGATTTTAATATATTACAATGGTTACACTCATTTTCTTTGGTCTTTGCATTCTTCCGGGGGAGTTGGGGGGTGTAACTATAATGTATCAATAAGTATTAGTCTGTGTGTTGTAGTGGGTGAGGGTGGGGGTGTTGCGTGTTGCGTGTGTGTGTGTCCCTGTTTTTTCCCTCCCCTGTGTCGTAGGTGCAGTACTCACCATTGTCTTCGCCGCCGGCGTTCGTGCTTCTGGTAGAGGAGCAAGAAGATAAGGGCTGGCAGTATCTGGAGCTCTGGTTCCATGGCGTCCGGATTCCTCGTGGTGTGTGTAGAGGTGAGCATTTTCCCTTTGAGATCCTGTTTCCGCCATGTTTTTGTCCGTGGTGAATCCGCCCCTGAAAAGGTGGCAGATTGGTAGGTTGTGATACTGTGGGCGGTACTTTGTCCTCCGCCTGTCTGTTGCCGGTGACCGCCGCACTGTTTGTTTGTACCGCCGTGGCGGTCGGAGTGTTACAGTGGCTGTCTTAGTTGGCGGTTTCCGCCACGGTCGTAATTCCAATTTTTTTACAGCCGGCCTGTTGGCGGTCTTACCCTTTAACACGTCCGCCAGGGTTGTAATGACCACCATAATAGGTTGAGTTACAATGTGTTGGCGCCTCCTGTATGAATTTCTGAAATTAGTGCAGATGCATCTGCAGGTGGTCAGTATGTTGCCTTCTATGTCTTTTTTAAATATTTTAAGAAAGTCTTACACAAACAGGTTGATGCAGTGTACCAAACACAGGCCGTTGAGATAGCCACCATATGCCATGGCCTTGACTATGTTACTGCCACTGTCTGTGGCAACAAATCCAACTTGATGACCTCTGGGTCGCAGCCATTCAGAGACCTTGCTATTAAATTCCTCCAAGATGTTTGCAGCTGGGTGTGATTTCTCCATGGCTAACATGGCTACTGTTACATGCTGCCAAACGCTCTTAAAAATGCCAAGGCCTGTAGATAGCTTTCGCTTTACCCCCAGAAAAGAGATCCAGTGTGCAGTGATGCACATGTAATCAATCGCCTAACAACTGGTCCACATGTCTGTATTAGGTGATAGTGTGGGCAACACTTTGCTGCAAAGCTTGACCAACCAACTGCAGCATATCGTGATGCAGCACTGGAACAGCAACTCTGGCAAAATAGGTCCAGTTTGGAACCTTCCATTTCGGGCAGAGGGCTGCCACAAACTCTAAGAATCCCACACCTTCCACAAAAGCAAAAGGGAGCAGGCCGAGCGCGAACATTTTTGCCAGCTTCCCATTGTACAAACGTGATATTGAATGGTTGGGGTCAAAGGGCCTCTTCTGCCTAAACATGCACATAATTGTAGCCTGGATTTTCATCTTTTCTGGGGCCACTGACACAGGAGACTTTTGAGATGTAGGTGGTGGTAGACTCAAAGTCCGTTGTGGTGGTACAGTCACTGTATTCTGTGGTGTCTCCATCTGACTCTGAGTCTTCCTCTGCCGTTGTGAGGTTGCTGAGGTGGGTGATTCTGATGCACTGCTGGGGACAGGGCTGCTTTGCATGAGGATGTCACCCTCTTCTTCCTCACCTTCCAGTGTGATTTGACAAGTTGTAGCTGATGTTTACTAGATCGCCTCATCTTCACGTGACCACGTTGAGCCATTTTTTAAGGTGCTGCTCCCACCAAATATGGGTGGTGTTTTTTCACATTGGTCATCTGGCCCCCAGTACCACAATGTGAACAGGCTTCCCTGGACGAGCATTTGCATGGCAAATGGAGCATATGACAATGTTCTCCTCCTGTTTGCTAATGGTAAAAAAGCCCTAAACTGGGAAGGAGTACTTTCTTATTGGGCCACTGCCAATGCCTGAAGAAGAACTGGATGTAGGTGGTCATGAGTGTGTCAATTGCATCTCTGCAGTGCATACTTCTACTGAGGTATGGGTTTGTGCAGATCTTTGCTGGGGACTTACAAATATGGGAGCAGGCGGTGCTGGCTGTGCAATATCCCTCGGTTAGGTTAAATAGTAATGTTGGACTCCTCTGTGCCAGCTTCCACGATGACCATCACCCTTCTCCTCATCACCCTCTTCCATGATTCTAAGGCTTTCTGGAACTTTTCTTTTTCCTTGCCTCTCCTGGCGTCCCCCAGACTGTGCCAGAGTCCACTCCATGTCCGTAACATTGTCATCTGAAGTAGTGATTGGAAAATATGATGGAGTAGTACCCTTCCCTTTTCTTGAGAGCCATTGATTCTAAAAGAAGAGGTTCTTGGTCAGCAGAAAGCTCAACCTCCTGTTCTGCTCCATCTTCTGGATGATCCGGCTGCAGTTGCTCTCCACTTTGCTCTGTTTCCTGAAATAATTGAGTACTACTTTGCGAAAGGGACAAATCCAGTTCAGCATCAGTGCTCGTTGGTTTCATGATTTCAGTGGCTGCCTCACTGACAGACTTGATCTTGGACTTGGGTTGGGGAGGTGCTGTTGATGTAGGAGTGCTGCTCCTAGGTTTCTCCCTGGAGGCCAGTGTGGCAGGCCCACATTTTCTGAAAAAGGTTGTAGTTGGCACGTCACTGGCGGAAAGCTGCATCTTCTCACTGTCCACTCTCTTAGGAGCAACTTTCTTTGGGACAATCTTAAGCTCTAAGTTGGCAGTGGCACTACGATGCACAAGCAAAAAAGTTTGTTGCCTGTGGACCGAAGTAACTGTAAGGCCTTCGCTTTTCTCTTTGGCAGTACTGCGGGTGATGTGGGGTCTCTTCTCTTGTGCACCTAAAAACACCCAAGCAAGAAAAACATGTAGTTAGGGAAACGTAACATTGTTGCAGGTTGAAAATAGTACAGAGAAATGCAATCTTAGTGCGGTTGGTTCCTAATGTAATATACCTATTTAATCAAACATTGTAAAGGCAAACCACGTCACCACATCATAAAAAAATTACATTTCAAATCAGACAGCAAAACAGGCAGATCGAACTCTTTGCTTTATCTCTGTCTGTTTTAAAGGAGACACCTGGGGGTAGTCAGAGAGGTGCAAAGGTAAATGGAATAATTCTTTAAATAACCCATGGCAGCAAGGTGGTCAAGGGGAAATGGAACACTAATAAACAAATTAACTATGCAGTTGATCTGTCTGCCATGCTTTGCAGCCAGGGTATCCTAAAAGAAATGGAATTACACCTAAGAAACTGAATGCTGTATTGCAGTTGTGCATCTTTGGTGGACAGATGAAATGGATCAGATGGTTGTGGGTGGATGGAGCCAGGCAAAATGCAGAGTTAAATAAAAATAAACAAAACATTTAAAAAATGTAAACAATGAAATAAAAAAATGAAAACAAATAAAAAAATAAAAAAATACAATTAAAAATAAAAATACAAAATAAAAAAAGTAAAAAAATAGTAAAATTATAAAAAATAAAACTGCAATATAAACATTCAAATGAAAAAATTGAAACAAAGGAAATAAAAAATGGCATAAACCATGAAAAATAAACATGTAAAAATTAAAATAGAGAAGAAATTAAAAGAAATGTAAAAACAAATGATCAATAATTACAATATTTGTATATAAGCCTATCTCAAAGACACACTTACTGTACACACAAAACTGCTGCCAGCCAGCCACATGGTCAAACAACAAGTTACCCCAACAAGGAACAAGGAGGAGCCAAGGAGAACAAAGAACACATCAAGACTAGAGCAAGAGACGCTGGCTAGATGGACAAAATGGCTGACAGCCAGCCACATAGACAAACAGCAATTACAAGGAAGCTTAGCAAACAAAGAATACATGTAAGCCTATGGCAAGGGGCTCTGCCTGGATCAACAAAATGGCTGCTAGACAGCCACATGGTCAAACAACAACAAGGGGCAAGGAGGAATGTCAAACAAAGAACACATGCAAGCCCATGACAAAGGGAGGGAAACTGGTTGCATGCACAAAATGGTTGCCAGCAACATGATCAAACAACAACAACAAGGAGGCATGGCAAACAAAGAACACATATAAGCCTGTGGCAAGGTACACTGGCTGGATGGACAAAATGACTGCCAGCCAGCAACATGGTCCAACAACAAGAAACAAGGAGGAATGGCAAACAAAAAAACATGCAAACCTATGGCAAGAGACACTGGATGGATCGACAAAATGGCTGCCACATGGTCAAACAACAACAAGGAGAAATGGCAAACAAAGAACACATGGAAGCCTACAGCAAGGGACACTGGCTGGATGGACAAAATGGTTGCCAGCCAGCCACATGGTCAAGCAACAACAAGGATCAAGGAGGTATGGGAAAGAAAGAACACATGCAAGCCTATGGCAAAGGGAAAGCCACTGGCTGCATGTACAAAATGGCTGCCAGCCACATGATCAAACAGCAACAAGAAGCAAGGAGGCATGGCAAACAAAGAACACGTATAAGCCTATGGCAAGGGACACTGGCTGGATAGACAAAATGGTTGCCAGCCAGCCACATGGTCCAACAACAAGAAATAAGGAGGAATGGCAAACAAAAAACACATGCAAACCTATGGCAAGAGACACTGGATTTATGGACAAAATGGCTGCCAGCCAGCTACACGGTTAAATAACAACAACAAGGAGCAAGGAGGCATGGCAAACAAAGAACACATGCAAGCCTATAGCAAGGGGCGCTGGCTGGATGGACAAAATGGCTGCCAGCCAGCTACATGGTTAAGCAACAACAAGGAGCAAGGAGACATGCAAGCCTATGACAAAAGAAAGGACACTGGCTGCATGCACAAAATGGCTGCCATCCATATGATCAAACAACAAGGAGGCATGGAAAATGAAGAACACATGCAAGTCTAGGGCAAAGGGATACTGGCTGCATGCACAAAGTGGCTGCCAGCCATATGCTCAAACAACAAGGAGCAAGTAGAAGAAGAACACATGCAAGCCTATGCCAAAGGGACACTGGCTGCATGCACAAAATGGCTGCAAGCCATATGGTCAAACAACAACCTCCTAGCCATCATTTTAAATGTAATCAAATGCCACCCTTGCCCTAAATAAAGTTTTAAAAACATATACCACTGAAACACTTATTTCATGCACTGATGACTACTAGTACTGGGTCGACTGCCTAACTGGCCCTTTGGAAACCTAGGCCACATAGTAAAATAATACAGATGCTACCAACATGTAGAAAAGGTTCTGACCAATGCCTCAATTTTCCTTTCCAAAAGGTGAAAAATAAATGAAATGCAAAATAAATAATAACTATGCCCATGCTTAAACTCCAAGCCACCCAACACTACAAAATTTTAAAATCAAATATCAAATTGAAGTAAAAAGAAATCATGGTGCATGCCCAAGCAAACAAACACAACACCCTTATGCAATAGTTTTTGAACGTACTTGTGTGATTCAACAAAAACAAAGTCCTTATCTAAAGGTATATCCAAGAGACAAAGAGAGTGATCCTTCCACCTTGAAATCCAAATGAACTGAGACCAGGAGATGGACAAAGCACTGGGAGGAGTCTGCTGGACTGGAACAGGAAGTTGGAGTCTCTGACACATGTCCTTCCTGTTCAGAAAAAAAAAAGACTTCTCAATCCGAAAAACAAATTGCAGGGTCCATTGGAGAAGAAAATCCATATAAAATCTCATTTTGACTAGATTTAGTGGCTCTGGAGTAGAAAATCTACTTCAGAAGAGAGTTTGTGGTCACGAGTGATGCTGTTTTGGCCACTAGCATTGCTGGAAGCAATGCGAGAATGCAAAGTCCTGTGTGCGCTCGCTAGCAGCCTGAGATTATTGTCACGCTCATGTGAGAGCACCAAAACCCAATCAAGCGAGCCCGAACAAACTCTGCTCTGTGCCGGAGTGTGGAGTTCTGGGAGCTCCATGCTACTCCGTGTACCCCGAAGTGCCTGAATTATGCAACCTCCACCGGCAGAGCGGAGTTCTAAGCCCAGACCTAATTAGGACCAAAAAACGGCTCAAGCATTAAAAAACAGTGGCCCACATTCACAGATCGTGACCTTTCACAAACTATTTTGGGGTAGTATAGGAGTTAATTTGGGAGCAAATTTGTGGCACGTGGCTCAATTAACAGCTTATAGTGTAAGTAATATTGGTCCAGCCTTGAATCCTCATTATTACACTGTAGCTTATGTGTAGGTCTTTTGCTGTTCAACTTCAGGGCTTTGAATCTCAGTAAACCTTGTTCACCCTCAAATCTCTGATTGCCTTCCTATGAATAAGTCCTAAAGATTCTGCTCATTCATGGGTATTCTCACTGTTCTTTGGCCATCAGTCCTCAGAGGATCATGTTTACCTGTAGGTCTTATCCTAAGACAGTGAGGCTATGCTTATGATCAGTGGGACCCAAACTACTCATTCTCCTTCAGGGCCCTTAAACTTATTTGCATTTTCAAGTCCCCTGAGGTCATGCACAGACTAAAATCCCTAAGACTCTTGCTCTCACTGAGATTTCCAGAGGCTACTGTTCACTCCTCTTCCGATTCAAGCCTGCTCATCCTGTGGTAACCTTATGTCCCTGTTAACCTTTAGGTCATGTATCTCTTGCTTACTATTACCCAATGCCCTGCTAAAAAAGAAGGAAAGTGAATTCCATCTTCACCATGAGATTCCCTCAGGATTCTGTTTACTGTCAGCTTCCCTGGTGTGCTGCACATGCTAGGGCCTTGAGATTCTCACTTATCACCAGATCTGCAAAATCCCTACTTGTCCCTGAGCCCCACAGGCTCCTTCTCACTCTTAGGTTCTCAGTAGTGTCCCTGTCCAATTTAATTTTCCAAGGGTCTAGTGCCATAGCCATGTTTCGGTGCAGCCTCCTTCCCACTCCATCCCAAGACATACCTGTAAACAGGTGCAATTTTATATTCCCCTCTCACAAGGTAATACTCTCCGGGAGGCAGGAAATCGCATGGCGTGCATGCTGTCTGACGTGCGCATGCCCCAAGCACTCCCAACCATACGCCAGGACTTGTACTCAGTTTCTCATGAGCCTCTGTCCTGGCATGGTGACGTTTCAGGATATGCTGACGTCCCAATGGCCATGATTGGTCATGGGGCATAAAGGACATGCCTCTTGTCAGTAAAAGCATTTGGCAACCTAAAACACTTAGTGAAGGCCCTGTTGTTAAGCGTCAGGCATTTCTTTGCCACAGAGTCCTGCAGAATTCTGTTTTCTTTTATGGCATCAGGCCATTGCAGCCCTCTCTTTTGAAAGCACATTTCCAGGAGTGCTGTTTGGCCAACTCTGGGCGTCTCCTGCCTGCTCTCCTGCATTTCATCAGGATCACATGTGGACAGCAGAGAAGGGCTTCTGTGCTTCATCTTGGCTCCTGAACTCCCGCCCAGTACTAGATTCACTTGACGATAGCATGGAAGGGTTTCTGTGCTTGTCTTTGCTTGTGTTCTGCAGGGGAACCTTCACACAGCATCCAGATATTTGGAAGGAGCTAAGTGCTGTTTATCTTTGTCTTTTATTCATAATGTTGCCATACGCACATTGCTGTTTTTTCTTTTTTTCTGTTCATCTTTGCTATACAAATTAGCTGACAGAGAGCTGCATCTTTGCAACTTACCTTGACTTTTGACAAGACCAGAAACTGTAGGCTCAGGGTCCGGCTAGAAACGTTACTGGCCATAAGGTGAAGTGCGAGATACCACTTCCCCCACTTTGTGTCTGTGTTGAATACGTATGGTTAAAGGATCATTATCTCCTCATTGGTGGCAATCCTGAATCTGGCAGTCTCAATGGGCATGCAAGAGTGTGTGGCATTGAGGGGGAGATGAGTGGGGGCGGTAAAGGTCAAACATAAGAGCATGCACCTTATAATATTCTCTCTAGTTCCCTTCTCTAATGACTTCAGATTGTACCAATTTTTTATTGAGTAATCTCTTCACACAAGCTTCTTCTTCTTCTTCTTCTTCAATACTTTATTCGGTACAAAAAGACCATAAAAGACATCCAATAAATACAATGATTTAAATTTGTTCCTAAAGATGCATCCAGGTGACACATCAGATGAGACAGGTTTTGACTTCCCAGGGCCAGTAGGTTGCTGTTTCTTTGTTTTATCCATTCGTCCGTTTCCTCAGGTGCAACTTCTGGCAAGCAGCAAATTCTTTTCCATGGGGGTACACTGTGGGGAGTGGTCAGAATGACTTCTCTTCATCAACCCTCTGGCTGGATTCACAGGTTGGTCTTGTAGTGTATGGAATCTGCATTCAAGTCTGACATCTAGCTTATCCTCATGGCTGTGGTCTCACTCTCAGTTCTCCACGGTCCCTGCTAACCATCTGGTGGTCCCCAAATCCCTGCTTAGCTGTTTAATCTACATGGTCTCCATGGCCTTTGTTCACTTCCTAGTTTTGACTAACACATGACCTCATTGAATGAGGATAACTTCTGATCATCCACAAATGTAGTGATGCTGCAGGACCACACTCTTTACTATCTCCTTTCCTATCGGCTTTAAGATCTGCTAACTCCCATCTGTGTGGCTGCCTAGAGTATGATGGTTTCTAAGACAAAGACCCAAGCCAGTGAAGCACTGAAACTGGCTAAGAGTTTGATGGCCATCTTCTTGCCTAAATATTCTTCTATGTTTATAAGATCGGAATAGATGAGGCCTTTGTGCAGATGACGAATGTTTAGGCATTTCAGTTCCAAGTAAAATAGTGGACCTGGAAAGATGGCTTGAATGGAAGAAAAGAGTAGACCTAAGTTTCTTGCCAGGGATCTGAGAGAGATTTGAGAGCTGTAGAGTGTGTGGACAATTTCATTTTTGATTGCTTTTACCTTTGGATGGGGAAGATGAAGCGCAGTGCTTGAAGAATTTACTAGAAAACCTAGAAAAACTATTTGTTGAGAGGGAGTCATGATTGATTTTTAAGTGCTTACCATGAAGCCCAACTCTAAAAGAAGAGAACAAGTAGGATGAAGATGAGAATGAAGGGTTTGTACAGCCTGGATCATTAGAAGAATACCGTCCAGGTAGATTATCAGTCTGATACCCAGAGACCTGAGGTGTGTGTTAGACCTGTCAGCTGTTGGCGTGGTTTCCCTTCTGACCTCCAGTTATGATCCTGTGCTGAACTTTGTTTTTGTTGGCTTTAGGACTCTAGGCACTGTACCGCTGCTGAGAAGTACTAAAGTGCAAGTGCTCTCTGTCTGAATTGATTTGGTGATTGGATTATCCATGATTGGTATATTTGATTTACTAACTATCCTGGCTGAAGAGGGGTGATAACCTGAAACTGGTACCATGATGCTTGTTTCTGGTCTAGGGAGGACCTGGCGTAGAAGCTCTAGATAGACTGTTCCTATGGAGAACAGGGTCAAGACAGATTTGCACATGGATGGCTCCAAACTACAATGGCATGGTGAGTAAAAGTACGATGAATTAAACCTAGATCTGCGACTTGGGGTGAGTGTTTGAAAAGTTTCAGCACTTCACCCATCATCCTTTTGTGTTGCTAAAGTTGCCGTAAGTGGCCAGGTTATGCCCAGATGTGGGTCTCTTGCTTACTGTGCCACTAGGTTCAAGCTAGCCTGGCTGAGTAGGGGGTGATACTCTGATACAGGTCTCAGGATGCTCGTTTCTGTGCCACTGAGGACCTAACCTGGCAGTTCAGGCTGGACTGTTCCCATGGGGAAAAGGGTCAAGACTGATTTTCATATGGCTGTGTCCAAACTGGGGTTGCAAGGTGAGCAAAAGAACGATAAGTTAAACTCAGATCCATGACTGAGGTAAGTGTTTGAAAAGTTTCAGCATTCTGTCCATCATCCTTTAGACTCTTAGACATCTGAGTCATTACAGAATTCTCAATATTGTTTTACATTTTATCCATTGAAACCATAACGGCTTGTTCCACTGACATAAAGTCATTTAAATCTTCATTTAAAAGCTTTCCCACTGTCATTTACATAAGGCATTAAGGGCCAGATGTACGAAGTTCCGATATTGCGAATCGAAAAATTGCGAGTCGCAATATTGGATGCAGAACGGCGTGTCAGACACCGTCTGCGACTCACTATGGGGTCGCAAAGACCCACCTCATTAATATTAATGAGGTGGGTCGCATTTTGCGACCCCATAGCGAGTGCCTGCACTCACAGGGATGGTGGCCTGCTGAAGTCAGCAGACCCCCATGTCTGTGACTGCTTTTTAAATAAAGCAGTTTTTTTTTTTTTTTGCAGCCCGTTTTCCTTAAAGGAAAACGAGTTGCAAAATAAAAAAAATAACGAAACCATTTGGTTTTGTTTTTTCAGAGTAGGCAGTGGTCTGAAAAAACATTTTGGGCAACATTCACAAAGGGGAAGGGGTCCCATGGGACCCCTTCCCTTTTGCGAATGGGTTACCACCAGTGTGGCACAGGTGGTAACTGCGAATTGCTTTGCGACCGCGTTCGCGGTCACAAAGTAATTTAGCATAGCGATGCGAGTCGCAAATAGGAAGGGGACACCCCTTCCTATTTGTGAGTCGCATTCACAATTTGCGAGTGAGCATCGCGATGGGCATTTTGCATGGCGCAAACTGCGATTTTCGCAGTTTGCACCATGCAAAATGCTTGCTACATCTGGCCCTAATGGAGAGTTGTCTAATTTTATTTTAAACTAGTACAGTAAAAAAGGGTGAATATCAGAAGAGACCAAAAGAAGGTGGAGAAATAATCTTGAACATTCCCCTGAGGTGTGTCTCTCTGTCCCAGTAACCGGTATTGAAAGGCGAGGGCAGAGCTGAAGGCCGCACCCCTTTGCTGACATGGCGAGAAATGAAATTGTCACCAGAAAGCAGGAAAACGAAGGAGGACTGCAGATGCAGAAGCAAAGCTCTATCAGCCCCAATTAAGACGTGACCGTGCGAGTCACTGTAAACTTTCAAAGTCTTGGGCACGGGTCCTGGTGTGGGGAGAAAGCGCAAAGCCGCATGCGCAAAAAGAAACTGTCGCTGAGCACGTGCGCCATTCTATACAGGCATAACCAGGTGTAAGGTCAAAATACTCATAAAACAATGAAGAATGCTATAAAATATATATCGTAATACAGTAATTAAGTTGGGAAATTATTTTGCATGAATACAATTGGTACTTATCTTGACTGGCTGCCTTCCAAAGCAGAATGACCACCAGTCAGTGGCAGTGAGCAGGCTGAGACCTTATCAGGAAAATCTCTCTGTGTGGATGATGCTGTTGGATCCATCCTTCCAATAGGTCTCTTGCCTCGTTTCTGAACACCAACAGGCTTCAAGCTACAAACTAGTGCAATTCAGAGGTTGCAGTGAGAGGGATCGCTTGAGAATCATTTTTTTAGTTCAACAAAACAGGTCCTATAATTTTTGCTAAAAAACAAATGTCCATGAAAGGTAAATGCTCACCATTAGATGCCAGGTGCCTCAGGTTAAAAAGGAGGGAGCTGGTCTGCAGTACTGTGAAGTGAGAGACGAATGGTCAAACAGCTAAAGAAGAAGCAAGCCTTCTCTTCATGGTACCTGCTACGTTAAAAAAAAGTTTATACATTCAATTGTTTGATCAGAAACTCTGAGCCAGTGTAGAAGTTCATTGAAAGATTCATTTGAGCTTCATGGTGGCAGAGATGTGTTCTCTTTAAGACCAATAGGACTGTTTCAGCAGCTGAGTTCTGGAGTGCGTCCTTTTAGTGGAAACGTGTAAAAAGGCTTGGGATTTTGTAGGCTAAATGAGTCTTACTATAAATATACATTTTTAAAGCACTTGTTTTATTTTAAACATACCCTCGTCGCACATTTTGCAGCGACTATTTTATGTGTCTGTAATGCACTTTAAAAAAACCCAACATATTTACAGTGCTTTCTGTCACCATCTGGACCTCAAAGCACTATGAAAACATGTAAGTATTTTCTGGTGCAACAACCAGGATTCATATCTGGCACCGTCCTGTTACATACTGCTGGCAATCCTGCCTGATACAAAGGTGATCACCGCAGGGAATTTTACATAGGGTGACCATTAACGTAGTCTTGTCTGATCTGATCACTGTCACAACACTAACGATATTAGTAACTATGGATGATTTTCTTCTGCCCCTAAGTAGCTCTTACAACAGAAAAGGAAGGAGACCCCTGATCTAAACTTATTTCCCTGTGGTTTCGATATTTAGGGTGCAGTGAAACTTTTTCTGGTTCGGACAATATGGATGCTAATTTTACTTCTCCATTCAGTTTTCCTTAAATCCTAATTAGACATAAAGCAGAATAAATTACATGGAGTTAAAATGAGACATCGATATTTCCTTTAACATCAAGTTAATTATAAGTGTGTCCAAAACGAAGCCAGTGGGATGACGCTGATTACCTCTCACGGAGGAACCGTGTTTAAGTTTATAGTCGATAGGCTCTAGTAGATAAAGATAACACGAGGCTCTGCGGGCTCAATAGCCCTCGTTCTAAATGTATCATTTTCATTAATTGCTCTCTTGCTCAGGGCCGTGACGTAGAAGGTGTCACAGCAAGCAATAGATATGCGCTAAAGGAAGGCGCGAGCCAAGGTCAGCGCATCAAACAGAATTAGCGTGACACCTGCGGTAATGGCATTGGGTAATTCTGTAACAACAGCAACTCCTACGCAGCAGATCAATATATCCGACAACGAGGAGGTGTATTTACAGCAGCTGTTACGGGCTCTGTCCACGTTCTGAACAAGCTGCCACGCGCCGCGCATGATTTACAGTAGTCCATCGTGCAAGGAGCTGGATATGGGTATTGCTTCCTGTTTCTCTGCCAACATTACATGATTTGCAGTCTAAGGTGGAACATTGTTTTGTTCTTCGCGGCCCTAATGTTCAGGTTTTACGTGCCAGTGTTTGCTTTTGGAGCCAGTTATAATAACTGTATTAAAGAAGACTATCCTATGGTAGTAAACGACATTTGTCTCCTTTAGAAAAAACAAGAGATTTGCTCCAGAAGGGAGACGAAATGGACACGCTCTCCTTGAGGGCAGAAAGGATATCTCGAGGCCCTTGACAAGAAGTGGACAGAGAGACAAACCTGTGGATAGCACTGAGTTGTCTCATCATTGGTGTCCATAAGAGAGGGGTTTACTTTCTTCGGACTAATGACGTACATTGTATCGTAATAGGTTGCTAAATGCGAAGCTAGGTGTGGAAAAGTAAGAGAAAATTGGTTATATGCCAGAATATCGCTTACAGAGCTATCGCCTGATATAACTATTGGGCCTGGGTTTATTGTTTACAAAGATATTGGCCCTCATTACAACCCTGGCGGTCGGTGTTAAGGCGGCGGTAATACCGCAAACAGGCTGGTGTTAAAAAAATGGGATTACGACTGTGGCGGAAACCACCAACATAGACAGACACTATAACACTCCGACCGCCACGGCGGTAGAAACAAACAGCGCGGCGGACACCGCCAACAGACAGGTGGAAGACAAAGTACCACCCACTGTATTACAAGAGGCCCATCCGCCACCTTTTCCGGGGCGGACCAAAGCTATCAAAAGCACAGCAGAAACAGTACACAGAAGGGAAAACACTCACCTCTCGACACCCAACTAGGAACCAGGACGCCATGGAACCCAAACTTCAGGTGTTACCCATGTTGGTTTACCTCCTCTTCTACCAGGACTATGAACAGCGGCGGTGCCGACCACAGTGGGTACTGCACCTACAACACAGGGGAGGGGGGAGGAAAGAGAGTGACACATACACGCAACACGCAACTCCCCCACCCTCACCCTCACACACAACATACACACAAATACATGCATCAACATTACATATACAACCCCACCCCCTGGAAGAACGCAAGGACAAAAGGAAATGATTGTAACAATTGTAATCAAGAAAAATCCATTAGTCAAAACTCCAAATTCAGTATATACAAATATGTACACCAACTACACAAGTCCGGATAGTGTACTAATCATTGTCCGTGGACCACTGGGCCCAAAGTGCATGGGTGGAGCCCACACATGATACCTGACTCGAAACGGAGAGAACACTGCTTGGGCATCAGATCAAAAATACACAGGCACCTCAGGGGGAGGGAGGCACCTCAGCCTGATGAACGCACAACGCCACTGCTGCACGAGGGGGCTCCATGCCCATTGTTGTATCCTGGGGAGTGCAAAGCCACTGTCTCTCAAGTCTCTCCAGTGGGTGGTTTGCCCCCTTTTTTATCCTGGGGAGTGCAAAGCCACAGTCTCTTAAGTCTCTCCAGTGGGTGGTTTGCCCCACTGCTTTATCCTGGGGAGTGCAAAGCCATAGTCTGTCAAGTGGATATCAGTCTCCCCTGGTTCTGGAGGGGGCCTGGTGCCCAGAGTGCTTCATCCTGCCAAGGACCGAGGTAGTGGATGTGATCGAAATAAGGGAGGGATCAGGAGGAATTATGGTCCAGTGTATATCCTCCAAATGTAACATCAAAAATAAATAATATACTGTTCCAATCATATAAAACAGAAAGAAGTGACCGGGGTCCTAAATTCTAGGAGCAAAAGGCCTCATACACCCATAGGGTGTCATGCTTCATCAAAGGCGCTGCTCCTCGTCAGACCGGCGCTGCAATGTCTGACGGGCACCACCCCTGATGGGGGGGCTCTTTGCCGGAGATCTTTTTTTGTGGTGGTGCCGTGACCCCAAAAGTGATTAAAGTGTCAACGGAGATCAGAGAAGAATGGGGTTTAAAATTGACTCTCAAAACCGCCACTGAGACAGTAGATTTTATTAGACCAGATGGACGGTCAGGGCCAAGGTTAAAAAATAGAGTCAGAAGAGTGAATCAAGAAATTAGGATCAGTCACTCTAATGGTGAAAATGTATATAAATCAAAGAGAGGAGTCTGGGAATTCTCCAGAATCTACCCTCTCATGGGTCAACATGTTTCGCATCCTGGTGGTCCAAACGGATCCAGTGATGCTTCATCAGGACCTTATATAACTATGTGTATCTCCTGAGTAATACGGGCCACATATATTTCCTTACAAGGTATACAAGTTACTATAAGCCAACAATTAGCTGGGGGGAGTAACAATCACTTACATGAATATGGAACCAATAGTTCCTGGCTCATGCCCTGCAAAAAGAAGTACAAAGGTTATACCCAAGTAAGCACGAGACATGACTAATATATGTAATGGGAAAGGTAGGCGACCGTGCTGTACAGTGAACGTGTTAACTCGTGAACAACACACATGCAAATGCTTGTGAATACAAGCTTACCGTCCTAAACTTGAAGACGAGCATCCTAGGAATACACAGACCAATGGTCCAGCGCTAAATGACGTCTATGAAGGGGATATGAAACACAAAATATAAAATTCAAAGATAGGTAGAGTACCCACTCGAGTCTCTCAAATGTCTAGTAACATAGAGGTCTAGAGTGAAATAATGGTGAGTTCTCAATTAGAACCCTCACAGCAGACATGAAAACTCAAACGTAAATGTTAGGAGTAATAAATGCTGGATTACAGTCAGATAACTAATGGTCAGTTCTCAATTAGAACCCTCACAGCAGACATGAAAACTCAAACGTGAATGTTCAGAGTAATAAATGCTGGGTTACAGTCAAATAACTAATGGTCAGTAATGAGGGACAATGAGTCCCTGAAAAGTAGAAAAAACAGCAGTGTAGACATTGGTTCCGTACTGGTGAAAAAGGTTAAACAACAGGGAGTCCAAGGAATGCTACAACATATCTGCATGAATATAAGGGTTAAATAACATGTACTAACCCTAAGGCGGATTGCAGTAAAGATGGGGGTGTCTCCTAAGTCACTGCACCGTCTCAAAGTAATGGGCCACCAGGGCAAGGGTATAACGGCGTGGAGTGCCGGAGAGTCTATTCAGAATGTTGCCTCTAGTAAAGAGCGCAACGGACGTGTGACAGGCCGAATCCCGGGAAAGAAAACGGGATTCGGAAATAAAAGGCAAAGAGCGGCGAGGCACTTACTTTGTACAGCTGCTCTGGCCAGGCGGTTACCTACCCCGGTCCGTGGTTCCCGAAGAATAGAGGAACCCGGGAGGGGACGTTGAAAAGCGCAATGAGCCGGAACTCCACTGGTTCTGGAGGGGGCCTGGTGCCCAGAGTGCTTCATCCTGCCAAGGGCTGAGGTAGTGAATGTGATACTCCACTGGTTCTGGAGGGGGCATGGTGCCCAGAGTGCTCAACGTGCACTGTGGCCGGTACAATTCCCTCACCTGGGTGTGGGTGCCACGCGATTGGTGAGGTTCAGGTAGTATGATACGCCATGGAGACAGCGACATACCCCACACTGCTGCGGCTGTGCCTTCCACCTACAGGTGCAAACAGTGATGGATGTCATGCCTCATGGAAGCTGCCCAGGGTCCAGGCACTATCCTCCAGCCTCAGACGACTGACCACTGGGGATGATAGCCATGTCAGCGGTGATGCCTGTGTCTGAGGACGCAGCGGCGCCGGTGGCAGTGCTTGCGGCGGTGTCTGTGGCGACGGTGCATAGGTCAGAACCTGCTGAGGGACACAGCAGGGCGTCTACTGCAGCCTCGGATGGCTGCCCAGTGGGGAAGAGGCTGGGGACTGTCGCTGAGGCTGTAGACATGCCGGGGTGGTGCAGGTGGCGGTGCCGGTGGCGGTGGAGGTGGCGGTTGTGGTGGCGGGGCAGCTAGCGGTGATCGCCGCCGTACAGGTTGGTGTGGTCCTTGACAGAAAGTGTGACACTGGTCCCTCAGTCGGTGCCACCATGCCCTCTCCTGACCTGCTCTTCTGCTTTTAAGCATTCCCAAGCTTTGATGGTGGCGCAGTTGTCTTGCCACTATCCCCTTTGATTTTTGCTGAGCCCTTGGTGGCTGGTAGTTTCAGCTTCTCCCTCCCGGATGTGGGCACCTTTTCCACCTTAGCAGGTGGAGGTATGTCCTTGCCCTCGCTACGTGGCACACTGGCAGACCTGATGGGTGGCGCACTCGATGACCCCACAGTTGCTTGCACCACTGTGCCTGGGGATGTGGTTGCTGAGGTGCTGGGCTGGGACCTGGGAACCCTGGCCCTAGGGGAAGGACAGAGGGGGGAGGTGTATGGAAGAGGTCAATGTTAGCCAGGAAGAGTTTTTTAGACACACTGGGACAGGAAGATGGAGGGGGTTTGGGAGTGGAGGTAGAGGTAGTGGTTGTAGGAGGTGTACGTCTGCTGAATTTGGGTGAAGGTACATGGGCCAGAGGCTGTTGTGAGGTGGATGGCTGTTGGGTGGGAGTGTGCCTGCGTTTGTGTACTTTGGGAGGAGGGCTCACTGACACACTGGGAGAGGACACAGGGGATGTTTGAATGGTAGTAGGGGTGGTGAGTGCAGGTGAGCGTTATGTGGGGATGGGTGTGCTGGTGATGGAGGTATGGCTGAGGATGTAGTGCATGCAGGTGTGAGTGGAGACGAGACAGGGAGGGAGGAAGAGGACATGGAGGAGGGGGACACAGTGGAGGCAGTGGATGTTGCTGTGTCTGCATGGGTCTGGTGCTTGTGTGAGTGCCTGTGGGATGTGTGGTGCTTATGTTTGCCATGTTCACTCTTGTGTGTTGATGAGTGTGCATACTGGTCTGATGGTGTGCTTGGGATAGGCTGAGGTACAGGGGATTGGGCCTGGGTGGAGGAAGTTGGAGTGGGGAGGCTGGACACAGGGACAATGGCTGCCATCAGTGCTGAGGCCAAAGTCTGAAATGCTCTCTGTTGGGCTGCCTGCCCAGAATGAATGCCCTCCAGGAATGCATTTGTTTGTTTCAAATGCCTCTCTACACCCTGGATGGCATTCACAATGGTAGATTGCCCAACAGTGAGGGATCTCAGGAGGTCAATAGCCTCCTCACTGAGGGCATCAGGGCTGACTGGGGCAGGGCCTGAGGTGCCTGGCCGAAGGAGATGCACCCCCCCCTTGGTGCGCGGGCACGGGACACACGCTGAGGGGCTGCTGGGAGGGCAGTGCTGGTAGGGGGGGTGGCGGCTGTAACTGTTGATGCGGTGGGCACAGAGGTGCCCGCCACCACAAGGGAGCTCCCATCAGAAGAGGAGTTCCTGTCACTGCTGTCTACTCCTGTCCCCGCCGTGGAGCTCCCCTCGCCCTCCATCTCACTGGTGGCTTCAGACTCCATTGCTTCACCCTCCAGGGCCAAGTGGGTTGCAGCTCCCTCCTGTTCCGGTGCCAGTGCTCCCCGCCTGATGATGCTATTGCACACAAGAACAGGGAGACCACAAAAAGGGGGGGAGACAGAAGAAAGACATGTTCAGTGCATGCAACACCACTACCGTTGGCGGACACAACACACAGGGAGCAGCCCTCTGCACTACACCATGCACTGACAGTTCCTAGAAATTTCAGCTGACCATGGGGGACGAGGCCTAAGACCAATTGCTGCACACCTGGAAGTCACAGCAGCCTTCTTCTGGTGGGCGCTGACCTAGAAGAATGGTACAGGGGATAGGAAATTACTTACCCGTCCGGACCATCATACTCATTGCCCCCCAGTTCCCACCCATGCCCTGACGCACATTCACTCCCCATCCGCACATGCAGGCCTCAGTCCTCCCCATGTAACTTCCATCCACACCTCTCAAAAACAGGCATTCCCCATGCAGCAGGCTCACAGTGTACTCACCTCTTTGTCTGGAGGACCGTATAGTTGCTTGTACTGGGGGAGGACCAAATCCACTAGTTTCTCTAACTCCTCCGAAGTGAAGGCAGGGGCCCTTTCCCCAGACACATAAGCCATCGTCGCTTCCAGACACAGGTCACAGCTGCACTTGCAGTAGGTCCTCTCCTGTTGAAGGTCAGGCATCAAGTGAGGGAACAGAAAGAAAATGGCAGTCACGTCTGCGGCGGTGCGTACCGTCACCGCCGGCGTACATCGTCATTGGCTCCTGGGGCCCATAGGGGCCATAGGGCCCAATGTTAACCAATGCAGAATTCGCTGCGGTCTTCGACCATCCACCGCGACGGTGTACAACACCATCGCAGTTACCTCAGATCCCATTGTCCCACCTTACAGGTCAGGCAGCCACCATTTCAGGAAGCCACATGGGATGGATGTTAACTGCGTCACACCTATCTAGGCCGGGAATATAGACAGATACTGGCACATTGCGGATTAATAATGTTTCTGCAAATAACACATTGTGATACCTCAGTGTTGGATGACTCTCTGCTCGCTGATCTCCTCCATAGGGCACGTCCGCTGGGGCAGGTGATGAGATTCTCCGGTGTAGAGACCCCTGGTGAACCTGTTGACAATGGAAGAGAGACACATCCTAGTCATATACAGGCTTGATCGTGCAACAATCCAGGAGCTGTGTGCCCAGTTGGAGCCAGAGGTGATTTAATCTATCTGCCATCCCACAGGAATACCCGCTCTAATGCAGGTCCTGTCTGTACTACATTTCGGGCCAGAGGGTCTTTTCAAACAACAGTGGCCATGGCATCAGGGATGTCCCAGCCAATGTTCTCTAATGTGTTGTCCAGAGTGTTGTCTGCCCTGCTGAAACACATGCGCAGCTACATCGTGTTCCCTCAGGTGGAGGATTTGCCCACAGTGAAAGGTGACTTCTATGCCCTAGGACATATCCCCAACATCATTGGTGCCATTGATGGTACACATGTGGCATCTGTACCCCCCTGCAGGAATGAACAGGTGTATACCGGAAGAGCTACCATTCGATGAACGTGCAGATGGTGTGTTTGGCAGACTAGTACATCTCCCATGTGAATGCCAAGTATCCTGGCTCTGTGCATGATGCTTACATTTTGAGGAATAGCAGCATCCCTTATGTGATGGAGCAACTCCAGAGGCACCGTGTGTGGCTAATAGTTGAGGTCAAGGTCCCAATACAGTTGACATAGGTGTCTGGGTATGGAGCTGTCCCTAAGGGTTAGTGCGTGTCTAACAGTTGTCCCTCGACATTTGCAGATGACTCTGATTACCCCAACCTGTCATGGCTACTGACCCCAGTGAGGAATCCCAGGACAAGGGCAGATGAACACTACAATGAGGCACATGGGCGAACTAGGAGGGTGATCGAACGCACCTTCGCGCTCCTGAAGGGTAGATTCCGGTGCCTCCATCTGATAGGTTGCTCCCTATACTACTCACCGAAGAAGGTGTGCCAGATTATCGTGGCCTGCTGTATGCTGCACAACCTGGCTTTGCGACGACAGGTGCCTTTTCTGCAGGAGGATGGGCCAGATGGTGGTCTTGCGGCAGCTGTGGAGCCTGTGGACAGTGAAGAAGAGGAGGCAGAAGAAGAGGATATCGACAACCGAAACAACATCATCATGCAATACTTCCAGTGAGACACAGGTAAGAAGATGGAACTGCTTCCCAAATCTCATACTATTGTTTGAGCTAGCATAAGTCTGTCATTTTCATTTAGTGTATGGACCCTGACTTGTCACTTTGATTTTCCATTTCAGAGATCTGGATCCCACTTTGTGCCCTCTGCTATGTTTACTGCTGGCCTACAGCTGTGTTACATTGGTATGTGATCAAGTACATTGACATTTCTATATTCCATAGTTATTGCAATTACACATTTGTGAAAGCACAGTCTGACTCCAGATTGTTTTGTGATTGAAGTGTGTTCATTCCTGTGCTAATAAGTGGAGAGGGTTGTAAAATGGGCTGGGGTGATGGTGGAGGAATGTCCATGGCAGAGTCCAGTCCATTTGTTTCACATGTGCATTGTCCAAAGGGGCATAGGAAGTGGAGCAATGGCAGTTTAAGGACGGACAGGGTGACATAGTGTGACAGAAGGGTGACATTCAGGGGGGTCTAATTTCCTGGCGGGGGTCTTGGCAATGTTCTCTGTCTTGTTCCTGGATCTCAGGGACCATTTGCGGGGTGGTTCTCCATCTGCAGGGGGTGGGGTGCTGGTGTCCTGTTGTTCCTGTGCGGTGCCTCATGTCCACTAGCGCCGGCGGAGGGGGAGGGCTGTTCATCGTCCAGGCTAGTGTCAGGGGCCCCTTGTTGTGCCACTGTGTCTCTCCTGGTGTTGGGAAGGTCTGCCAGCACCCCTGCAATGGTGACCAGGGTGGTGTTAATGGACTTCAAGTCCTCCCCGATCCCCAGGTAGTGTTCCTCCTGCAGCCGCTGGGTCTCCTGGAACTTGGCCAGTACCGTTGCCATCGTCTCCTGGGAATGATGGCAAGCTCCCATGATGTTGGAAAGTGCCTTGTGGAGAGTGTGTTCCCTGGGCCTGTCTTCCCCCTGTCGCACAGCAGTCCTCCCAGCTTCCCTGTTAACCTGTGCCTCTGTCCCCTGAACCATGTGCCCACTGCCCCCAGGTCCCTGATCATCCTGTGTTAGTGGGGTTGCCTGGGTTCCCTGTAGTGGTGGACGCACTGCTGATTGATGTGTCCTGGGGACAGAGGGATGGGCTCGCTGGGTGGGTGCTGTGTTGGTGTTTCCTGAGGGGGGAGGCTCTGTGGTGGCTTGTGCCAGTGGCAGGGGAACCGACTGTCCCGAGGTCCCTGATGGGCCGGGCTGGTCATCTTGATCCAGGCATGCAGAATTGCTGTTATCACTGTGGGCCTCTTCTGTGGGGAGTCTGGCACCTCCTGTCCGGTGACATTGGGAAGGGGTCCTGTTGGGGTGTAATTGCATAATTATTGTATCTGTCTGTGCCATCGTGTCCAATGGGTGAGTGACCCTCTACTCCAGTGCTTGCGTTACTGGCTTGGTCCTTGTGTGATTGGTGATTTTTGGGCATGAGTGAGTCTCTGTACGGGACATGCTTGGGTGATGGGTGTCCATGCATTGGTGTTACATGCAGGGCTTGGTTTTGGGATGTGTGGGTTTTGTGTGTGGGGTATCTGTGGGTTGTTGGGGTGATGGATGTGAGGGTAAGGGTGGGAGTATGTGATGGCATGCAGGTGGGGTGGGGGTATAAGGTAGTAAAGATTTGCCTTACCCGAGTCCAGTCCTCCCGCTACTCCTGCGAGGCCCTCAGAATGCATAATTGCCAAGACTTGCTCCTCCCATGTTGTTCATTGTGGGGGAGGAGGTGGGGGTCCACCGCCAGTCCTCTGTACAGCAATCTGGTGTCTGGAGACCACAGAACGCACCCCCCGTAGGTCGTTCCACCTCTTCCTGATGTCATCCCTAGTTCTTGAGTGCTGTCCCACTGCATTGACCCTGTCGACAATTCTGCACCATAGCTCCATCTTCCTTGCAATGGATGTCTGCTGCACCTGTGATCTGAATAGCTGTGGCTCTACCTGGACGATTTCCTCCACCATGACCCTGAGCTCCTCCTCTGAGAACCTGGTGTGTCGTTGGGGTGCCATGGTGTGGTGTGGGTGATGTGTGAGGTGGTTTCTGGTGTGATGTGTGAGGGGATGTGTTGGTGTGTGTTGTTTGAGGTGCGTGAATGTTGTGTAAGTGACGGTGTTGTGTGTCTGTGGATGCTGGTGTTGTTTTAGGTGGTGTCTCTCTCTGGCCTGCTTTCAAATTTCTGGTTGCAAAGGTTTGTGGGTAATGTGAATGTGTGTTTTATATTGGATTTGGTGTGGGTGTGGTGTGTGTATGTGTATGAGGTGTGTGTACTTCGAATTGTCCAATGTGGTTGTGTTTTGTATATGTGTGTGTATTTTGAGCGCAGCGGTGTGTACTGCCAATGGTTTACCACGGTTGAAAGACTGGCGCGTTGATTCGTGGGTCGTGATAGTGTGGGCGCATTCTTGGTGTGACGGTGTCGGTATTGTTATCGCCAGCTTATCACTGACCTTTGGTGTGGCGGACTTGTGTGGGTGTCTGTATTGTGATGGATTCCGGGCTGTGGGTCGTAATACCTGTAGCGGAATTCCGCGGCCGCAGCGGTATGTTGGAGGTCTTGTGCATGGCGGTAAGCGGGATTTACCACCAGGGTTGTAATGAGGGCCATTGTCACTTTGTGTGTAGATTTTATATTCCTGATTCTAAAGGGAACGTTGTTTTTGTATCTGCTATTTAGGGCACAATATTTATGTCAGGCAATTTTCTTGTATTCAGGTACCACACCATCAAAATACCCTCACTTTTACTTTCTCTTATGATTGTTACCTCTGGTCAAGTGCAGCGAATTAAAACCAATACTATAACAAGCCAGACACCTTGTATTGCAAATTATTTGTGTTTTCTAAGTTTATATTATTGTATTCTGCTTGATCTGTTAGAAATTGGGTTACTTGTTGACTGGGGAGTGAGCCCTGATCACTCAGCAACCACAATCCTAGTAAGGCACAAGCAAACCTCAAATTAATCTTTGCCAAACCACCTGGTAGCTTGGCCCTGAGCAGTCAAGTTTAACTGAGAAGCCCTGTATAAAGTATTTGTACAACACTTCAATCAGTAAAACAGAGTAAAACACCACACACAAAGTTCTGACGCCAGGCTACAAATTTAGAGCAGAATTTAATTAATAAAACAAGACTATGGATTCTGATTTAGAAGGGTTTCTGCGGCGGATGTGTCTGCTGCGGCTGGAGCCGGCAAATATGGAAAGTCTAGATGCAGAGATAACAGTGGAGGAAGTGACTGCAGCAGTGGAGGCATTATCGAAAGTTAAATGGCCGGGCAGGGATGGATTCCCGATTGAGTTGTACCAAACATTTTCTCCTCGTTTGAGAGAACGGTGGTTGGAGGTGTTTGAGGAGGCTCAGGTGCAGGGTATACTGCCGGAAACCATGCGTCAAGGCATCATCTACTTCATGCTTAAGCCTTGCGGGGATCCTTGTGACCCTTCCTCTTATTGCCCGCTCACTATGCTGAATAGCGATATTAAGATTCTATGTAAAATACTGGCTGCTCGGCTATGTAGAGTGATTCGGGGCTTGGTTTACTATGATCAATTATGTTTTATACCTGATCGTAACACGACTTAGAATTGACGTCGTTTGGCACATGGCTTGCATGAAACTATGGGGGCTGAGGATGAATTGATGCTGGTGTCCTTGGACCTAGAGAAGGCGTTTGACACGGTTGAGTGGGGCTACTTACTAGCGGTGTTGCAGGGAATGGGATTTGGCCCCCATTTTTGTTCTTGGGTCCGTTTGCTGTACACTGCACCCACTGCATGCGTTCGAGTGGGCAGGGAGGTCTCAGACTCCTGGGCAACTGGTAGGGGTACCAGGCAGGGATGCCATCTCTCACTGCTTCTTTTTCATTGGCCGTGGAGTCACTGGCGGTCTGGCTTCATGGGGAGTTGGCGTCTTGGGGCGTCCAGTTGGGACAGGTTACTCATATTGTCTCTCTATACGCTGATGATGCATTGTTATAGCTACAAAAGCCAAGTGTTTCGGTGCCTTTGTTGTTGCGGTTACTGGAGGAATTTGGGGCTATATCTGGTCTTTGGGTAAATAGGAAGAAGTTGCTACTATTTCACTTACGGTCCTTATGTGGTACCCCATTGGAGTACTTGCCGGGGTGGGGCTCAGGTGGGAGAACGAAAGTTTTAGATACCTGGGTATCTGAGTCACTCATACGGTGGAGGCGCATCTGAAGTATAATGTTGAGCGGGTTGTGACCGGGCTAGAGCGTTCCATGTCATTTTGGAATAAGCTGCCTCTCTCAGTTATGGGGATGGCGGCGGTGGCCAAGATGGTGTTGTTTCCACGGTGTCTCTATCTTGTGCAGAATTCCTTGTTTCCGTTAGCAGCTCAGCTCTTCAATCGTCCGGACAGTTTGCTGATCTCATTGGTCTGGGCTGGGTTTCGAAGCAAGGTGGCATTGTCCACACTGCAAAGCGAAAAGGCAGACGGAGGGTTGGCTATCCCTAATATTAGGCATTATTATTATGCAGCACGTCTACAACATGCTGCAAAGTGGATGACTCAATCTGATAACTGGGAGAAGCAACTTTTTGTGGGTATAATGGAGGAGAGGCATTGGTGCATGCATTGATGACGGGAGGTCGATTGGAGACTGCTGTTCCTTACTTGGTTAGAACTACTGCATAGATTTGGGAGCAAGCCATTAAGATAGTGATTCACTGCGCTCCATTTGATATGGAATTGAAGAGCTGGGATTTAGCCCCCTTTAGAAATATGGATACTTTAGTGTCAATGGATGCTTGGAGAGTGGGAGGCTGCCTAGTGGCGGGTGACTTATATCCTAATGGGGAGTTTATCTCCTTTCAGGAGGCGCGAAATACGTTTGGACTGAGCTCTGGTCAATTCTTGCAGTATGGCAAGATGGAGAGCGTGGTGTGAGAGGTTTGGTCTGGATTCCCGGTGTCCCTTCCAGCATCAAAGGTAATGAATGGGCTGATAAATTGGGAAAGGAGTCTCACTTGATTACCCTGTTTTATAAAGCGATTCGGGGGGTCAGCCAGGTGTGGATTGTGTGGCACGTAAGGCTTGGGATTGAGAACTGGAGGATCCTTGGGAGGAGGTGGACTGGGATATGGCTCTCTCGCTGGTGCGCACAGTCTTTTGCACTATGGATTTAAGCTTTTACATTTTAATTTTGTTCAACGTGTATATCTTACTCCTGCTAGTCTTAATACGATTGACCTGACAAGAGTGGTTGGGTATCCTAGATGTGGGGACATAGGTGCCTCCTTTCTCCACTTGACCTGGTCCTGTAGGGAAGTGCAGCAATTTTGGTAGGAGGTGGTCCGGCCAACAGATAGGGTCACAGGATTGGAACCCGAAGCAACACCTTTGACCTGTCTTTTAGGAGTGATGCAGAGACCAAAGGGCAAGTGCATCCCATATAGAGTTGCACAGCTTGCTTGCTCTGGTACTAGCTAAGCGTAGGGTGGCTTCGGGCTGGATGAGTACTCAGAGCCCTTCCATTCCTCATTGGATGCAAGATGTACTGGAGTGGGGCGCTGATGAAGAGCAATATATGAGACTGACACGCAGGGAGGCGGGGGCACTGAGGGACATAATGACCTGGGGGGCATTATTTGAACACTTCACGGTGTGGAAGAGACCAGTTCTGACCATAGCACTGACAATGAGGGCTGGTTTATGGGGTGTTGTGTGACTTGGAAGAGGTGACGACCAACTGTGGTGAAGTTGTTCTGCCACGCTTATGGCTTATCAATGTTTTGGTTACACAGGGAATCCTTGGTAAGGGAGGTTGGGGGTTTCCACTGTTTTAATACTTGTTTTTGCTCAGATTGTTGTCTGTATTGTGCTTCTTCCTCTACTCTGGGGTTCTATAGATGCTGTGATGTCTCGCAATGATATGCACTGCACTGTTTTTATCTTCTTATGTTGTTATGCATAACAAAATTAATAAAACAGAGTTTTAAAAACAAATAAAATAAATCAAGACCAAAATGACAAAACTCCAATCAGTAAAACAGGAGTTATGAATTTCTAAATAATAAACTGCAATATAGCCTCTAAAAGCATAAAAATGGCAACCGCATGCTATCTGGTCACGCTGGACTGGGTCATAGTCAAAAGTTCAGGCTGACCGCAATGAAGTGCAGGTTGAATACAGTCCCAGATTAATCCAGCTAAAGGTTTACCTTCTCAAGTTTTGTGCCAAAAAACCTGTTTGCATATCTATTAAAGAGGGTCTCGAGCAGCAAGGAGAGCATCGCTGGTGGTGGTGGGAGTGGTGCGAAGAGCAGATAGGGCATTGTGGACAGACAGGCTGGTACTTCCCACTGGATGTCTTACGAGGAGATCGAGGCTTGCTGTGAGAAGAGACTGACTTTGCAGTCAAAGCAGCTGAGTAAGAAATAGGGCACCTTAGGCCACCTCCCACCAGAACGTCCTCCCTGTTTCTCAGAAGGGGCATGGGAACCCTTTCTTCCCCCTTACTATGTCCTGTCCAAAGGAGTGGGACCACTTGTGGCAGGAAATCATAGTTGGACAACACCATCAGGCAACCTAAAGTAATTAGCACCAGAGAGCTGGTAGGTTTTCTGAGCAAGGATAGTGCCTCACATTATGACAATAGACACCCATTCTGTACAGTTGTACTCCTTTATATCGCTTTATGTCCATATATGGAACTTTGTCATATCTTCAATGTACCTGTGTGATCATCACTCCAGGGGAGAAGTCAATATTGGATCAGGGAAACACTGAAGGGGAGAGACTGGTTTCCACTTACCTACCCAGATAATATAAATGGGGCCATATCATGTATAGGCGATCTGGCTCAGCACAGAGTTGTGAATCTGCTTTTTTGCATTTGAAGCATCTGAAGTTCACATCTATATGTTTTGGAATTTCTCCAAGTTAATGAATGAGCTTTAGATAGCACAACTGGAAACAGGGTGGCAATCCTTACTAATGTTTTCTAACTTGAGTTGTCTGTGTTTCACACATTAATTAATTGAAATTCTGAGTTATATGTATTAACTTAAGACAACTTTGACCATCTCAAATGCACAAATGTGAACGGCTTTTCATGATACTGTCCCAGTTGTGTATAACTCCCATTGCAAGCTATTAGCATGAATGTCAGATTTGGAATCTGCCTGATCATGGGTATTGCTTCACAGTAATGAAGACCAACTTTTTTTTCACTGCCATGAGCTCACTCTGGAAGATGGTTGCTTCATTAATCTAGCCCCCAGCCTACACTCGATCTCCCCTTACCCAAGTATAGCATAGGAAGAGAGTTCAATGGCGAGACCTCAAGATAATGGGGCATATGAATGATGCTCCAGCATCACCAACCACCATGTCCCCTGTGACCTGCTGTGTAGGACAGACACACACCTGACAGGATATTTTCTGTGTGTTGCTAGCAGCTTTAACAGTTATAGTCAGCATCACATCGGTTCCCCATGCTCTCATTGAACTACCTGTGAGAATTGATAGCGGTGGCTAGAAAAAGGGCGGTGGGGTAGGGGCTGCCTGACATCTGTAGTTTATTTTGGGATTGCATAATAGCCTGTATTGATTTAATTGTGGCAGGATGCCAGGTATGTGTTTTTGCTGTGCATGAAAGGACAACAAATATTGCTTTTGTGAGATATGCATATTGAGTTGCTTCCTAAGGGAAATTAAAGATGTTGGGTATCAGGAAGTCAAGGATTATTTTATATGTGGGGGAATCCTGACACAGGAGACAATGGAATGAGTGGTGGAGAGTATGAAGGGGGTAAGTAAGAACATTTTCTGCATAGTTTATCAGGTCTCCTTTTTACCTGCAAACCTGATTCATGTAATCAGTATACAGGGGCCTGAGCTATTTATAATGAGGATAAAAATGCAGATGGGGATGACCAATGTTTCATGTAATATGACAGAGAGCTCAAGCTTAGCTTTCATTGTCAATGATGTCATTTGGATCCCAGTGGTTGTAAACATATAGAATTATAGATGGGCAACAGTGAATTACTGGTAAATGTTTCACCGGGGGGATCTCAGTGACATAAAATAGACAAAGAGTGCGACGCTCGAGTTGTCTATGATGTCATTTAGAACCCGAAGGTGTAAATTCATACCCCATAATTCACCTTTTACCCATCTATAATGTTATGTAACAAAATGGCCCCCAAAATCATCCGCCTCTGCCATCAATTACCACACAGGTGCAGTGGACAATGCAATATTTGTAAAAACCATGCCATCTCTTCCCTGAAGCAACAGTGAAAAGTAAATATTTTACCTGCTGTCTTTAACCAATTCCCTCCACCTTCCCTGCATTCCTTCCCCCTCCTGCAGCTGTGCTTTCTGCTTTCATTCAAAGCAGACAGCAGAGCTGAGCTGACAGGCTCTCAGAGAGCCATGTTACCTGACCTGGAAGACCTTTATGACATCACAGCAGTTGATAACCAGTTTTGTTATCAACTGTTGTGTTGTCATAGCAAGGAGTGTCAGGAACTGAAATATATGATAGAGGCTTTTTATGAGAGACATGCATGTCATACAAAATTATAGATGGGTAACTGTGAATAATGGGGATGGTTTTACCAAGGTGATCTGAGCAATATCAAAAGGACAATGAGAGTGAAGCTCAAGTTGTTTATCATGTCACTTAGAACCCCAAGGTGAAAGAATTCCCGATTATTCAATGTATCTCAATCTATCTTTTTGCGTTATGTCTGGTCTGCCAAAATCATTTGCGCCTGCTTTCAACATCCATGCAGGGACAGTGAAGTAATTAGGCATCCATACCTAAAATTGACACCTCTTCCAAGATTAAAAAATCCTGGTCTCTTGCTACCCGACCCAAACATCCGCTGAGCCTTCCGTCCGCCTTCCCACCAGGGGTTGGGCCCTTTGTTCTCCAGCCCTATGCTAATAGGCAGAGAAAGCCCGTCAGATCAGCCCAGAATTTCTTTATGACATAGCAATTTGGGGTATAAAATGTTCCATAAACACTGTTGCTATGTCCAAGTGATGAATATCCAGTTTTAAAACCTAGTTATTATGATTATTTACACTAAGAGCTTCCAACAGAAGACATGCATAACATATACAATTATTCAAGGGTAACTGTCAGTAATGGAATTGTTGTACACAGTAGAGTTGTGTGGACTTTTTCATGAGTGCCAACTGATGTGAGATCACAGTGCATTTATCCTTCTATAAATCCCTGCTGCTGGTCAGTGTCATCCCAAGGCACACTACTTCTTAGGTCCTTATCAAGCTGAAGAAAGCAGAGAAGAGGTGGGCGGTCAGCATTTATTCAAATCGCATTCAACTGACATCATCAGTGGCCTCCACCAAGGTGAGAAATAGATTAGAGAAAACGTTTGCTTCCTCATCTTCACTCACATTCCTTTTACATCCACCAGGCATAGGACCACTAGTAGGAAGCAGGGAAATGTGGCCACGAGAGACAGTGTTTTTTTCAGTTGACAGATTCGCTGACAAATACTCCAACTGCTGAACCAGTTCAGAGGGTGTTGAAGAACTGTGGGAGGAGGCTGGATATACTGTGTTCACATATAAGTCAGCAGTATTTTAGGGAGGTAGAGTAGGGAGCCTAGATGGATGTTATTTTTCATCTAGATGGGTGAATGTGGTTGTTTGCAGAAGGCCAGAATATGCTTTAAATGGTTCTAGGACACAATATCAAATCCACAAATTTCGTTATACATAAATATCATGTAAAAAATATTGATCACAAAAATATCATTTTCCTATACATGTAATGGTATGTGCAAAATTATTGAAAAAAATATATTGTTTAACACTATTATCGAAAAAAACCAGTTTTTATTATATGTTGTTAAAAACACTAAGGGGGTCATTACAACATTGGTGGTAAAAGCCGCTTACCGCCGTGCAGAAGACCGCCAATACACCGCCGCGGCCGTGGAATTCCGCAACAGCTATTATGACCCACATCTCGGAATCCGCCGAAATTCAGACACCCACACAAGTCCGCCACACCAAAGGTCAGTGATAAAGTGGCGAAAACAATTCCTCCACCGTCACGCCAACAGAAACACGCCCATGCTATTACGACCCACGAATCCACGTGGCGGTTTTTCAACCGCGGTATTCCATTGGTGGTACACACTGCCGCGCTCAAAATACACACACATCTCCAAAACACCGCCACATTGGACAGTTCAAAATACACACACCTTATACACATACAAACACCACTCCCACACACCCAACACAACATAAAACACCCCCCCATATCACCCACAAACCCCTACGACCAAAAATTAGAGACGAAGGCGACAGAGAGAGCACAGCAATAGACAACCCCACCAGACAGAGGCACACAACACCATCACCCACACAACATCCACGCACAAAACCCCCCACACCACTACACATCACCACACTCATCACCACATACACCACCCCACACATCACCAACACCACCCCATGGCATGCCAAAGACACCCCAGGTTTTCGGAGGAGGAGCTCAGGGTTATGGTGGAGGAAATCGTACGGGTAGAGCCACAGCTATTTGGATCACAGGTGCAGCACACCTCCATAGCTAGGAAGATGGAGCTATTGCGAAGAATAGTCGACAGGGTCAACGCAGTGGGACAGCACCCAAGAAATCGGGAAGACATCAGGAAGAGGTGGAACGACCTACGGGGGAAGGTGCGTTCCGTGGTCTCCAGGCACAACATCGCGGGTCAGCGGACTGGCGGCGGACCCCCACCTCCTCCCCCACAACTAACAACATGGGAGGAGCAGGTCTTGACCATTATGCATCCTGAGGGCCTCGGAGGAGTCGGTGTAGGAATGGACACTGGTAAGTCAAATCTTAACTATCATATCCCCCACCCTACCTGCATGCTATCACACACCCTCACCCCCTCCCCTATCACTCCAAATCCTCACTAATGTACTAAGAACACAAACCACCCATCCCAACACCAAGCCCTGCATGACACAACAAAGCATGGACACCCATCACTAAAGCATGCCCACTGCACATACCCATAACAACCCCTAACCATCACCACACAAGCCCCCACACAGTAATGCTAGCACTGGGGTACACATTCACCCACCCATTGCACACCATGACACACACAGATGCAATAATCATGCTTTTATACCCCTGCAGGACCACTACGGAATGTCACCAGACAGGAGGGTCCAGACATCTCTACCCCACCCACAGAAGAGGCCCACAGTGATGACAGCAGCTCTGGCCAACTGGATCCAGATGACCAGCCTGGACCATCGTGGGCCTCGGGACAGTCGGTTCCCCTCGCACAGGCACAGCCCAACACTGACCTTCCACCCTCTGGTAACACCAGCACATCACCCACACAGCGGGCCCATACCTCCGTCCCCAGGACACGTCAATCAGCTGTGTGTCCACCACTACAGGAAACCCAGGATAACCCACCACCCCAACAACAACAGGTACCTGGGGGCAGTGGTAGTGGGCACACGGTCCAGGGGATGGAGGCCCAGGATCACAGGGGAACTGGGAGGGCTGCTGTGCGACAGGGGGTGGCAGGCCAAGGGAACCCACTCTCCACAAGGCCCTCTCCTCCATCATGGGAGCATACCACCACTCCCAGGAGACGATGGCTAAGGTCCTGGCCAAGTTTCAGGAGACCCAGCGCATGCAGGAGGAACAATATTTGGGGTTCAGGGAGGAGCTCAGAACCATTAGCTCCGCCCTGGGCACCATTGTAGGGGTGCTGAAAGACATAAAAAAAAATACCATGAGGGACACTGTGGCACTCCAAGGGGCCCCTGACACTAGCCGGGACGATGAATTGCCCACCACCTCCGCCGGCGCTAGTGGACAGGACGCCCCACCACAGGACCACTACACCAGCACCCCACCCCCTGCAGACAGAGAACCACCCCGGAAGCGGTCCCTTAGATCCAGGAACAGGACAGAGCACGATGGCAAGACCCCTGCCAAGAAATGAGACCACCCTGATTGTCATCCCACTGTCCCACTTTGTAACCCTGTCCATATTCGAACTGCCCCAGCTCCACTCCCCATGCCCATATGGGCAGTGCACCTGTGAGACTAATAGACTGGACTCTGCCATGGACATTCCTCCACCATCACCCATCACCATTTTGCCACCCCATCCAATAATTAGCACTTCAATAAACACCCTTGAACCACAAAAAAATCTGCAGTCAGTCTGTGATTTAGAAAATGTGTATTATTTATGACAATGACAAAATCCGTTCACAAATGTAATGTCAACATACCTATGTCACACATCACAAGTCCATGAAGGATGCAAGCAGATGACACACGTTGGTAACCACACCTGTGAAACCGTAATGGCAATGTACAACTCAGTTACCAAATACTGCTTCAAATTGACAGACAGGATAGAGGTAGAAGTGTGAAAGTAAATGTACTAATAAAGAAAGTGGTCTCACCTGTAATATTGCTGTATGACTAAGTCCCTGTTGTCAATGTCTTCTTCCTCTGCTTCCTCTTCATCACTGTCCACAGGCTCCACAGCTGCCACAACACCATCATCTGGACCATCCTCCTGCAGAAAAGACACCTGGCGTCGCAAAGCAAGATTGTGAAACATGGAGCAGGCGATGATGATCTGGCACACCTTCCTTGGTGAGTAGAATCGGGAACCACCTGTCATATGGAGGCACCTGAACCTGGCCTTCAGGAGGCCGAAGGTGCGTTCGATCACCCTCCTAGTCCGCCCATGGGCCTCATTGTAGCGTTCCTCTGCCCTGGTCCTGGGATTCCTCACTGGGGTCAATAGCAATGGTAGGTTGGGGTAACCAGAGTCCCCTAATAGCCACACCCGGTGCCTCTGGAGTTGACCCATCACATAAGGGACGCTGCTATTCCACAGGATGTAGGCATCATGCACTGAGCCAGGGAACATAGCATTTACCTGCAAGATGTACTGGTCTGCCAAACATACCATCAGTACATTTGTCGAATGATAACTCTTCCGGTTTCTGTACACCTGTTCACTCCTGTGGGGGGACCAGAGCTAGATGGATCCCATCAATGGCACCTATGATGATGGGAAATGTCCAAGGGCATAGAAGTCACCTTTAACTGTAGCCAAATCCTCCACCTGAGGGAAAACTATGTAGCTCCTCATGTGTTTCAGCAGGGCACACAACACTCTGGACAACACTTTGGAAAACATAGGCTGGGACATACCTGATGCCATGGCCACTGTTGTTTGAAATGACCCACTTGCCAGGAAATGGAGCACTGATAGCACCTGCACTTGAGGGGGGATTCCTGTGGGATGGCGGATTGGTGACATAAGGTCTGGCTCCAACTGGGTACACAGTTCCTGGATTGTGGCACGGTCAAACCTGTAGGTGATGATTAAATGTCGCTCCTCCATTGTCAACAGGTCGACCATCGGTCGGTGCACCGGAGGATTCCGCCATCTCCTCACATGTCCCAGCTGACGGTGCCTAGGAAGGACAACAGCGACCACAGAGTCAAGCAATTCAGAGGTATGTACACACAGCTACACAGAACACGAAACAAAATCCAAAAAGTTGTCTGTATGTGTGATGAGTCTAGGCCTAGGTATGTGTGACGCAGTTGAAAATGAAGCCATGTGGACCCCTGAAATGGCGGATGCCTGACCTCTAAAGTGGGACAATGGTATGTGAGGTAACTGCGCTGGCGTTCTACACCGTTGCGGTTGGCGGTCGTAGATCGCGGCGCAATGCTGCATTGGTTAACATTGGACCCTATGGGTCCCAGGAGCCAATGACAAAGTGCGCCAGTGGTGATGATACGCACTGCCGCGGACGTCACCGCCGCGGATGTGACCGCCATTTTCTATCTGTTGAATCACTCAATACCTCATCTTCGACAGGAGAGGACCTACACTGCAAGTGCTGCTGTGACCTCGGTCTGGAAGAGACAATGGCACGTACGTCTGGGGAAAGGGCCCCTGCCTTCACTGCACAGGAGTTGGAGAAGCTCGTGGACGGGGTCCTCCCCCAGTACACGCTACTCTACGGTCCTCCAGACCAACAGGTGAGTACATAGGGTGCAAGTTGTATGGGCTATGCCTGGGTGGAGAGGGCTGGATGTAGATAGGAAGGGGGCAGAGTTCTGCGAGCATGAAGGAGTGTGAATGCATGTGCCACATGGCAAGGGCAGGGATGTGGGCCACTCACTTCGATGGTGCAGTTGGTAATGACTTCTCTTCTTTCACTGTACATGTCATGTAGGTCAGCGCCCACCAGAAGAAGGATATTTGGCGTGCCATCGCCAAGGATGTCCGGACCCTGGGGGTCCACCAGAGACGGAGCACCCACTGCCGGAAATGATGGGAGGACTTTCGCCACTGGTGCAAGAAGACGGCGGTGGCTCAGCTGGGGATGGCCTCCCAACGTGGGAGGGGTGCCCATCGCACCATGACCCCCCTGATGTTCCGGATCCTGGCGCTGGCCTACCCTGAGTTGGATGGGCGCATACGGGCATCAAAGCAGGCACAAGGGGGTGAGTACACTCACATTCTGATGACTGCGCGCAGTGGAGGGGTCTGGGTGGGGGAGGAGGGCTGTGGGTTTCCCTAGGCCAGGGCAAGTTGCGTAGGCTAGGCCCCTCCGTAATGCAGGCCATGTGCCACTCCACCCCACCTCTGTAGAGTGCTATGTGTGCAGATGTCCACCATAGCCATGTAGGCCATATCCCAAGGAACTGCATCTGTAGAGGCCAAGAGCACGGCTTAGTGCAGGAGGCTGCTGTGTCAGTATTGTCCGCCAACTGTAGCAGTAAGCCATGCACTCAACCTGTCTTTCTTCTGTTTCCCCACCCCTTTTTGTGCTCTCCCTGTTCTTTTGTGCATCAGCATCATCAGGCGGAGGTACAGTGGCACCGGATCACGAGGGGGCTGCATCCCACATGGCCATGGAGGGCCACACCACGGACTCAGAATACACCAGTGGGACAGAGGGCGAGGGGAGCTTCACGGCAGTCACCGGATCAGCAACCAGTGACACGGGCTCGTCCTCCGATGGGAGCTCCCTTGTGGTGGCGGCAACATCTGTGCCCCCCACTTCTACAGGTACAGCCGCCACCACCCCTACCAGCCCCGCCCTCCCAGCAGCCCCTCAGCCTTCGCCCCTTGCCCGCTCATCCAGGAGGGTGGGCATCACCTTCGCCCCAGGCACCTCAGCCCCTGTCACCCCTGCTGCCCTCAGTGAGGAGGCCATTGACCTCCTCAGGTCACTCACTGTTGGGCAGTCTACCATTGTGAATGCCATCCAGGGTGTAGAAAGGGAGTTGCAACACACTAATGCATTCCTGGAGGGCATTCATTCTGGTCAGGCTTCCCATCATCGAACCCTGCAATCTCTGGCCTCAGCACTGATGGCAGCCATTGTCCCTGTGTCTAGCCTCCCCCCTCCAACTTCCTCCACCCAGACCCAATCCCCTGTACCTCAGCCTATCCCAAGCACACCATCAGACCAGCCTGCACACACCTCAACACACAAGGGCAGCTCAGGCAAACATAGGCACCACTCATCCCACAGGCACTCACACAAGCATCACCCACATACAGACACAGCAACATCCACTGCCTCCACTGTGTCCCCCCCTTCGGAGACCACCGCCAGAGTCAGTGCCCACTGGGCAATGAGGGACCGCCATGGCACACGCCGCTGCACAGGTCACAGACAGCAAAGTCAAGCACCGCTGAACAGGGCAAGCACCGCTGAACAGGGCAAAGACCGCCATGGCAAGCACCGCTGAACAGGTCAGAAACTGCAAAGTCAAGCACCGCTGAACAGGGCAAGCACTGCTGAACAGGGCAAACACCGCCATGGCAAGCACCGCTGAACAGGGCAAGCACCGCTGAACAGTGCAAAGACCGCCATGGCAAGCACCGCTGAACAGGGCAAGCACCGCCAACTCAAGCATCGTTAGCCCATGTGCGGCAGGGGCTGTGACGGAACTGGGACCGTCACGGGGAGCGTGATGCACTCTGGGCACCAGTCCCCCTCCAGACCCAGTGGAGAACAGCATCCACTACCTGAGTCCTTACCAGGATGAAGCACTCTGGGCACCAGTCCCTCTCCAGAACCAGTGGAGATCAGCATCCACTTCCTCCGTCCTTAACAGGATGAAGCACTCTGGGCACCAGTCCCCCTCCAGAACCAGTGGAGACTGTTATCCACTTGAGAGTCTGTGGCTTTGCACTCCCCAGGATGGTGCAGTGGGCAAACCACCCACTGCTAAGACTTGTGAGACTGTGGCTTTGCACTCCCCAGGATGGTACAGTGGGCAAACCACCCACTGCAAAGACTTGTGAGACTGTGGCTTTACACTCCCTAGGATGGTACAGTGGGCAAACCACCCACTGTAGAGACTTGTGAGACTGTGGCTTTGCACTCCCCAGGATGGTATAGTGGGCAAATCACCCACTGTAGAGACTTGTGAGACTGTGGCTTTGCACTCCCCAGGATGGTACAGTGGGCAATGCACTCCCCAGGATGGTACAGTGGGCAAACCACCCACTGTAGAGACTTATGAGACTGTGGATTTGCACTCCCCAGGATGGTACAGTGGGCAAACCACCCACTGCAAAGACTTGTGAGACTCTGGCTTTGCACTCCCCAGGATGGTACAGTGGGCAAACCACCCACTGTAGAGACTTGTGAGACTGTGGCTTTGCACTCCCCAGGATGGTACAGTGGGCAAACCTCCCACTGCAAAGACTTGTGAGACTGTGGCTTTGCACTCCCCAGGATACATCAATGGGCAAGGAGCCCTGTCGTGGATCTGGCGTGGTGCTGACATCCGGCTGAGGTGCCCCCCCTTCCCTTCCCCCTGAGGTGTCTGTTGTATTTCTATCTGATGCCCCTGCAGTGTTCTATCTGTTTCTGGACAGGTGTCGTATGTGGGCCTCGCCCATGCATTTTGGGCCCAGTGGTCCACGGACAATGAAATGTGCATACCTGCACTACTAATCGTGATGTATATATTTGGAATGTGTATATATTTCTGTATATATGAGCTTACTGTATTTTGATACATTACAATGGTTGTACTGAATTCCTTTTGTCTTTGCATTCTTCCGGGGGGTTGTTACTGTGATGTTTGGAAATGCATTGGTGTGTGTGTTGTAGTGTGCGCGGGTCGGGGTGGGGGTGGGGGTATTGCGTGTGTGTGTCCCTGACTTTTGTCTCCCCCCTCCCCTATGTCGTAGGTGCAGTACTCACTGTTGTCCTCGGCGCCACCGTTGCTGATGTTCGTAGAGGAGCAGGAACACTATCGGAGGGAGTATTTGGAGATCCGGGTCCATGGTGCCTTCCTTCCACGTGGTGTGTTTTAAGGTGAGCGTTTTCCTATTGCAAAAGCTGTTTCTGTCGTGTTTTTATCCATGGTGAATCCGCCCCGGAAAAGGTGGCGGATTGGCCTGTTGTAATACTGTGGGCGGTACTTTGTCTTCCGCCTGTCTGTTGGCGGTGACCGCCGCGCTGCTTGTCTGTACTGCCGTGGCGGTCGGAGTGTTAAAGTGGCTGTCTATGTTGGCGGTTTCCGCCACGGTCATAATTCCCTTTTTTGTTCCGCCGGCCTGTTTGCGGTATTACCGCCGCTTTAACACCGTCCGCAAGGGTTGTAATGACCCCCTAAATCTTAAATAATTTAACATATAATATTAATATAATGAAATTCAAAATATTTACGTAATATATCGAAATATATAAATATATACTTATTTAAACAAACACACACATGCATATATATGTATAAGTTAATGTTTACATGCACATATATCATGTAAATCCATTATAACAAATATTAATTTTAAATTATTGCAATGTTCTATTCCTTTAATTTATTAATATAACAATTATATATGTTTACATAAAAATAAAAAACTAACAAACTGCAAATACATTTCAAATATTTCCAATGTAAGTAGACATAAAAAGTAAACAATAGATAAAAATTTAACTAAAATATGTTAAAAACTACATACAGTTATACACATAAATAATGTAAAATTAAGTACACAAACACACACTAGTAATATATATTTAAACAATATTAACAAAATTATTAAACTATAGCAATAATAAATATTCTACTTCCACTCCTATATTACAACTGTAGGGAAAGATATTCCCACTCCCATCTGTGCAACAGTAGAGAAATTGTTGGACAGTGGAAATATAAAATTTACTATTTCCACTCTAGTGTATGCAACAATAGGGAAAATGTTGAACTCAAGAAGTGTTCAAACTTATATTCCCACTCCAATCTGTGCATCAGTAGGGTAAGCTTTGGACTCTAGAGGGGTAAAATTGAGTATTCACACTCCAGTGTGCAGCACTTGAGAAACAGTTGGACTCAGAAGGGGTCAAATTTACTATTCCCACTTCAGTCTTTGCAAAAGTAGGGAAAACACTGGACTTAGGAGGAGTAAAATTTAATAATCCTACTCCAGTGTGTGCAACAGTAGGGAAACTGTTGGACTCAGGAAAAATTACATTTACTAATCCAGCTCCACTAAGTGCCACAGTAGGGAAAACGTCTGCCTCAGGATGGCTGAAAAGTACTATTCCCACTCCAGTCAGTGCAACAATATGGAAAGCATTAGACTCATAAGAAGTAAAAAATTACTATTCCCGCCCCATTCACAGGTATAGTAGAAAGAGAATACTTCACTTCAGGCAAACAACATATTTTAACAACTCTATTAAATACCCCAAAATACAAAATTCTATTTATAAACATTAAGAGCCTGATTACAACTTTGGCGTTTGGACCGCCAGGCCTCTGCAGCGGCTGTCGGGAAATGCTGCCAAGCCAGTGGCATCCCACTGCCACATTATGACATTCTCAGAGGGCTGGCGGAATTTTCATCGAAACAGTCAAGGTGACGGCATGCTTCAGGTCTAAAACAGAGCCTGAAACCAATGCAGGCTGCACTATCTGCCCCTAATTGTCTTGATTATAAGAACATTTTTAAAAATAACATAACTATTACAGATTGTATTGATTATTATCAATTAACACAAATATTATGAACATAATTGAAATACCACACTATATTTCCACAAACATAACAGCTAGCAATTAAAATGTAATACAAGTAAAGAAGGTATAACATAATTAATTTATGAAATGATTAAAAAATAAATGGTTAGAATATTTAAAGCCTTTTTTTAATGTAGAATTATGTAAATTACCATTATGGTAAAATCTAAACAACACACACCTAAAATATAACTTAACATAATTATCAATTAAAAATAAATAAAGTAATAATTAACTATCAATAAATTATTTATTAACTAACTTCCAGCCCTGGAACCCTGAAAACAGAACAGCACACACCAAATAATCTAAAAAATAGCATAATTACACAATTTGCATAGTTAATTATCAATTATATAATTACTAATAAATTACATTATTTATTCATTAATTATAAAAAAATTACTTCTGACCATGTACCCCACAACCTGCACCTAGAACATAACTGAAAAAATAATTTATTTACAGAATTTAGGTAATTAATGTTCAATTCAATTTTTAATAATAATTAAAAATGACATGAATTAATTAGAATTAAATTACTTCCCACCCTGTACCCTTACAAAACCCGCAATTAAAACTCAACTGCAAAAATAAATTAATTAGAGAATTTACATAATTAACTATCAATTAAATCATTAATAATAATTAAAAAATAATTATTAATTAATTTGAATTAAATTACTTCCCACTCTGTACCACTATAAAACGCACAACACTAAAAATCACAATAAATAATGTAATTAAATTACAAAACAGCTAAAAATGTGCAAACTTTAAAAAAAAAACATTAACAATAGATATACAATTTATGACATATACAATTAAAACATATCCTAAAACACATGACAACAATATTTTTGCAAATGATCATAACAGTATAGATATTTCTTTAACATTAATATTAACACCAGAGATATTTTTGTAAAGCATATTAACAACATAGATATTTTTAATATCAACATTTACAACATAGATATTTTTAACATCAATATTACTTACTTCTAACATCAATATTCTTGTCAATGATATTCCTGCATCACTATATTTGTGGCTCACGATATTTAAAACTTGATATTTCTGTAGCTCTTTATTTTAAATTTGATAGTGGGTCTGAATACAACTTTAAAAAAAATACTGATGAATCAAGTTTAAATTTTTCAAGGAGGTAGAGAATGGCGGGAAGCCAATTATATTTTGGGGTGCAGGGGTATTTCAGCAGTGAGTCACTGTAGGTAGTGGCTAAAATGTACCTACACTATTCTCTTTTGCTTCTCAGGAAGGACAGCACCAGAGGAGCATAGAATGTAGACCGGAGTGTAGTAAGGGCTGGATGCCTTTTACCCCACTGGGCATTTCCCAGGTGCTCTGGGGCCCTTAGAGGCTGGTTTTGTTAGCTGAGGGATGCTCTTGTAGCCTCTGAGTGTATCACACCTCATCAACCAGGCTAGCTTAAATCCAGTTGCGCAGTGAGCATAGGACCCATGTCTGGGCATACCTTTCCCACTTGGTACAACAAAAGTAAAATGAACAGATGATGTACAAAATGCTGATCAATGCAAACATTCACCCCAGGTCACAAAGATCTGGATTTAATCCTTTTTTTTACCAACACGCCATCCCAGTTTGGACCCAGCCACATACAAATCAGTCTTGACCCTGCTCCCCATTGGAACAGTCCAGCCCAAACTGCTAGGCCAGGTCCTCCCTGAACCAGAAACAAGCATCCTGGGTGGTTTCAGCATATCACCCCTCATCAGCCAGGCTAGCTTCAATCCAGTGGCGCAGTGAGCACGAGACCCCGGTCTCTGCATACTCTTCCCACTTGGGGTGATAAAAGCAAAAATAACAGATGATGGATGAAATGCTGAACAAAGCAACCATTCACCCCCCAGTTACAAAGATCTGGGTTAAAACACGCCACACCAGTTTGGAACCAGCCATATGCAGATCAGTCTTGACCCTGCTCCCCAACTGGTAGGCCAGGTCCTCCCTGGACTGGAAACAATCATCCTGTGACTGGTTTTGTGGTATCACCCCTCATTAGCTGGGCTAACCTGAATCTAATGGCGCAGTGAGAACTTGAACTATGTCTGGGTATGCCCTTCCCACTTGAGGCGATAAAACCAAAAAGATCAGCTGATGGATGGAATAGTGAACAATGCAAACATTCACCTCCAGTCACAGAGACCTAAGTTTAATCCATCCTTTTTTTGCCACCTCAGTTTTAACACAGCCGTGTGCAAATCATTCTGGACACTGCTCCCAATGGGAGCAGCCCAGTCTGAGCTGCCAGACAGGTCCTCCCTGGACTGGTAAGAAGAATCATGGGACCAGTTTTGGGGTATCACCCTCATCAGCCAGGCTAGCTTAAATCCAGTGTCACAGTGAACACGAGTCTCATGTCTGGGCATCCCCTTTTGACTTTGGGCAACAAAAGCAAAAGAACAGATGATGCACAGAATACTGAACAAGGCAAACCCTCACCCCCTGTCTCAAAGATCTGGGTATAATCCATCATTTTTTTGCCCACCACGCCACCCCAGTTCTGGCCCAGCCTTATGCAAATCACTCTTGACTCTGCTATCCATGGGAACAATCCAGGCTGAACTGCCAGGTCAGGTGCTCCTTGGGTGGGAAACAAGCATCCTGGGACCGGTTTTCGGATATCAACCCGATCAGACAGGCTAACTTGAATCCAATGGTGCAGTGAGTATGGGACCTACGTCTGGGTATACCCTTTCCTCTTGAGGCGACAAAAGTAAAAAACAGATGTTGTACGGAATGATGAACAAGGAAAAACATTTACACCTAGTCACAAAGATCTGTGTTTAATCCATCATTTTTTTGCCCGCCACGCCACCCCAAGTTGGACCCAGCTATCTGCAAATCAGTCTTGACTTTGCTTCCCAAGGGTACAGTCAAATCCAAACTGATAGGCCCTCCCTGTCCTGAAACAAGAATCCTGGGACCAGTTTCGGGGAATCACCCTTCATCAGCCAGGCTAGCTTGAATCCAGTTGCGCAGTGAGCACGAGACCCATGTCTGGGCATACCCTTCCCACTTGTGACAACAAAAGCAAAAAGAACAGATGATGGACAAAATGCTATCAATGCAAATATTCACTCCTAGTCACAAAGATCTAGGTGTAAACCATAATTTTTTTGAATACCACACCACCCTAGTTTGGACCCAACCATATGCCAATCAGTCTTGAACCTGCTCCCCATGGAAGCAGTCCAGCCCAAATTGCCAGGCCAACTCCTCCCTGGACCAAAAACAAGCATCCTAGGACAGTTTTCAGGGTAACACCCCTAATCAGTGAGGCTAGCTTGAATCCATGGATGAAGTGAGCATGGCAAACACGCCTGGGCATACCCTTTCCACTTAAAGCAATAAAATCAAATAGAACAGATGATGGATGGCATGCTGAACAATGCAGACATTCACCCCCAGTCACAAAGATCTGTGTTTAATCAATCATTTTTTTGTCCACCACACTGCCCCAATTTGGACCCAGCCATGGGCAAATCAATCTTGACACTGCTCCCCAAGGGAACAGTACAGGCTGACCAGCAACTTAGTAACATTTATGATATAAGATGACAAAAAGAAAAGGGGTGAAGAACTTCACATAAGCAAAGAATTATCAGATATGTCACAAAGTGGCATTGAAGCTCTTAGTGTGGAAGGTAGAGAAGTGAGAACTCAAACTGAAGTGACTGTGAAGACAGCTTCACAACAACAGGAAGATCAAGAAGAGGGAACAAGCACTGACTCAAGGACTAAACTAGATGATAATAAAGTTAGATGACCAAAAACTTACAGTTGAAAGAAACTGAAATCAAGTGTGTCAGTTGGATCAATACCTCCGACAATTGATGAGGAAACTGAGTCAAGTGGTTTATGTGATGCAGAAGAAGATCAACAAACACTCTGAAGCTCTAAAGAGCTAGAGTATCTTGTTTAAGATATTCAGCACCTGACTCAACCTACTACATGAGCAAAGTGTTAAAAATCCCAATATCAGATCTGCTAGATTTGAATAAAGAACTACCGCAAGTCACTTTGTGGTTGTCTTGAATTTTAGTTAAGGAAACATTATTAAAGATTCACTACATGAACTGTACTAATAGACTTCAATAATTTTGAAGCATTGTCAAAAGAATTAAGAACATTACCCGGGCCTGAGACAGCAGTCAAAGAGTAGGGATAACATTTTTAGAGAAAATAGAGTAAGGTTCAAGAGGACTATATGAAGATTGCAGTAAATAAAGCTGCAAGAAATTAATAGAATTAAAAAGAAAAGAAGAAAAAATAAGGACTGTAAACCAAATTACAGAAACTACAAATTAACACTTGCTGCTACATTTCTCGTTTTATAAGATCTGATTTTAGACAAACATGTGTCCTAACCAAAAATAAGTGTAGTATTACCTTAGGAGTTGTATTCCTATTGGTAGTATTATTAGGTGTAACAATAGTATTATTCATACACTTTACACCAGAGACAGAGAAATCTGTCTCTACATTCACTAACACAACATCTAAACCTGAGATACATGAGGACGAGTTAAGAGCCTAATTTGTAGATTATATAAAAGAAGAGTTTGTACACTTGCCTTCATCGGATGATGGGGAGGGGGCATGCCATCACATTCCTTTTTTTAGCTATATCATGCAGTATCTTGCACCACTTAGTATATCAACAGCCACATTTTGAATATTATTACTCTAACTGTGACATGACTCTTTCAAAAGTACCATTAATGAAAAGCATGACTTCCCTCCCACAGGAAAAGGAAATGGAGACAGCTTGCCAGTGTTTTAGATATTTTCGTCCTATAGACACTGTTAAAGTTTATGAAAACAATCTAACCGGTTTAATTAACCCATTAGAAAATACTTTTATTATGATGTTAGAAGAAAGAAGAACATATTTTGCATGTAATACTTATAACATGGAAGATGTTTTTAAGAATGCATGGCAAAAAGAAAAAGATGGGTATAGAAAGAACATGTCCATTTCGATACTGAAGTTAGAAAAGAGACACAAGGGAAACGTGTATATATTTAAAAGGTAAATTAAAGATAGAAAAGAGACCTGTAGGGAATAGTGATTGTGAACATGTTTTTGAGCTGTTAGAGGAAACATAGCTAATTTTACAGGGAGATGATTCAACTGTACCCAGAGTGTACTTTATTTGTGGAGAGAATACTTACTTCAGATTATCAGCTGACTGGTAGGGCATTTGCTATTTAGGCTTACTGTTTCCAAAGATGAATCACATACAAAGCTGAGATGCATAAACATTAGCACCTGCAGACAGATACTCATGCACAACAAGTGGAAAATATATTTGGCACATTCATACCATCAGTGAGAGTGATATTGAATGATGAAGAGATTATAAAGCTTTCAAAAGTAGCAGATAAGCTGGCAACTAGTACATCTCGATCTTTATTAGTTGCAAACACAGAGTCAATAGTGAATAGATCAATGGTTCTGCAAAACAAATATGCTCTAGACATTTTAGTTGCAGAAAAGGGTGGAGTCTGCAAGATGCTGAAGAAACAGAAGATACAGAATTGTTGTATTTACGTCCCTGTTGGGAGTAGGAAAATTGTAGCTTATGCGAAAAATGTCTCTGACCTAAAACTTGACCTAAAGAACATGAAAACCACTAGCATAGTTTAAAGCTTCACTGAAGGAATCCCTGCAATAGGCAATTGGATTAAAGCAGCAGGCAGAGGAATCCTCAAAGCAATTTTAATTATTGTATTAGTAGTAGCCATCTGTTTCCTATCTACACTATCACTCTATAAAGCTAATAAAGCATTATTAGAAAAGAAGAAATGAAGAAACAGTTAAAGTTAAGTGACTGTATTAATAAAGAATACAATAGACTAAAAGGAAGGGAAAACTGGAAAAGAAAGAGAAAATAGTCAACTGAAGATGACAGTGCACTCTGAATACATCTGTGAATTAAATTTTGTTATGGTTACTAGCCATCAGATGGGGGAAGTTGTGAACACGTTTTTACTAAATTATTATTCATCAATATGTACCAGTTGTTTGCAGGTATAAAGCAAATACTGCACATACATGTGGCTTTACATTTGAAACTTGCACAGAGATGTGTATTTATATTAAACTGTTGACAAACTCATTCTTTTCATTTTTTTCTCTACTCTTCCTTTCCTCTTTGTTAGTTCTGACCTGTGTCAAGGTTATCTTTTTATGACGTAAAAATATTATTGCATCAATACAATGAATAGCAAGAGTGTGAGATTTTAGCTTTGTTACCTTTTGAACTATGTAAAATTATTGCAATGTTGGATTAATCTTAAAAAGTTGTTTCTTCATGGTTAGGCTCTGTTACTGAAGGTGTATGACAATGTGATCTCATTATGAAATTTATTAAATGTACCTTTACTTGCATTTGTATAATAGAGTATAATGTTGGTAAGAAAATAGAGACTATCAAAAATGTTCCTGACAATAGTTAAATGTATCTTGTGTTTTTGTGCTAGGGCATTCTTTGTTAAACTTGCTAAGTCAAAGAAAGCTGTCCTGTTCCCATGAAGACATCATCATCTCATTGGCTGAAAGCAGAAGTTATCTAGACGAGACTTGCAACTTGTTTTTTATCAAACTTATATAGAAGCATATTCCCAGGCTTGATATAGGGGTATTGGCTGCTTACAAGATGAGATTAGACTCTTTGCCAGCTCCTCTCCCTAGAAGCTGCACTTGTGTCCACCCACACACCACAACACCATGTGCATCAACCGGAAGAGGAGCATCTGGAAGACCTCAAGGAAGGGTCTTTGGCCTCTGCATTTCCCTAAAAAACCTCGTACAGGTACGGGGATGGCCTGAAGGGTTGTCTGGGCCATAAAACCAGCTGTGACTTTGTATATCTAACTACAGTGTGTACCTGCTAGTGATCTTGATTTTGACCACTTGCACGCTCTTTGTGCACCGCTGTTGCCTCCTTCGGTATCGTGCTGTCACTGTGCCTGTCACTGCTTGTGGTTGCGGGCAGTTCTAGGCATACGGCAGAGCTGCTAGAATGGTGGAGGTGCAATGATGATGCCATATGCATGCATGCATGCATGCATGCTGCATGAGGGGTCTAGCTGCTCTGGCGGGTTTGTTTGATTTTGCTGGTTTGTCTAGCTGTGGACATACAAGCAGTGGTGTACCTGGCAGCATGTGTTTAACTTTGACCAGGTTATGATTCCTGGTCCCTACTTGGCCCCCAAGAGGAGTGATGAACTAATGGAGTAATAGTGGAACTGGAGTAATAGTAATTGTGGAACTGTTTTCTGGAGCTGCAGAGGGCTGCAGATGACACCATGAGCTCTGAGCTGCCTATTTTGAGGCCACTATTGCTTTTTATGCCACCTTGTGGTGGACTACAGCTCTCTTTTATTGTGGGTGGAGGCTGTGGCTACAGCAAGTCCAGGCGAAGGAGGTAAGTGCTGTGGTATTGCTATGGTATTGCTACGGTCCGCTGTGGTGTGGTGACCTTTTTCCTTCTGTTTGTGCTGATGTTGATGCTCACCAAGTGACTGGCACTTAAGTGGCAATTGGATGGCAAAATGGTTAAAGGAAGCAGAAAGTCTTTGGGTTCAACCCCCTGCATTACCACGTACCTTACATTGGCAATGGGGGTTTTGTCTACTGAAATTAATCTGGTTGAGAACCAGATTGAGGCTGTTCAAAGGGAGACTGTTGTACAAGTGCCTCTAACTGATTTTTCAACTAATACTGATGATCCTTCAGTTTTTTCAGTATGCAAAAGTGCAGCACTATTGTGGAGCCTATGGACCCAAGTAAGTCTTCTAAAAAAAAACAAATAAACGTAAATCAAATAACCCATGTGTCTCTCACAGTGAGGTGAATGAGATCACTGCAGATTCATCAAATTCTACTCCCCTGAAAAAAAATGACACCTGCAAATAGGAAAAGGGGTGAAGAGAAAGTTTATGGGTTCCCTTTGGACAGCCTTCTGTGTGTAAAAGTAATGTAAATGTAAATAATTGAAATAACTCTGCAACAGAATGCTGTCAGTCAGTAATTGCTGCTGTGGAAAAACTGCTGTCATCTCTGTGGGAGGAAATGATGGGCCAGGTGAAAGTGCCTAGTAGAGAACGTCCAGGCCCTAGCAGCATTACAAGGAGTTAGAGCTTTGTCTGGGGGAAACCAGGCATCAGCCTGTTCTAAAATCCAAGCCAGTGATCAGAGCGACAGGGATCTCACCCGAAACATCTTGAACACTCATGCCATGGGTCCCAGAACCCAAGAGCCACCCATGCACGTCAATACCTCAGGGGCTACCCACTGGCCAATGCCTGTATACACCGCTTCACAGAAAGTGGCTCATTCAGTCTCTAAAATTCAATTAACGTATCTATACCTCTTGTCAGAAGGTATGCCATGTCCAATTATTTTAGAAGGGGTCGCACCCCTAGTAGAAGGGTCTTCTGAGGATTTTCAAAGCTTTACACACAAAACTTGCATTGGTGTAGGACAAATTCTGGCTGTTGTTTTGACCTGGTGGATAAAATTAGTATGATCTGAGAGTAAACTGGTCGGTCCCTCAAGAAAAACCACACGAGGTGACTGCATGGTTTTGAATTTTAGAGATCCGGGGTTGGTGCATTATTTGCTGTCACAATGAACTTCTTCATATTCACACAATATGTTAGGGTGCACCCATTAGGGTATTTTTATTGTCCACCTACACCAATATCTGATAAAAGGATGCCACATTCCATTGCAAGAACAGATCCAGGTCCACACACAGCTTTGTCTAATCGCTTTGAAGCCCTTTCCAGCCTCACCAAAAATGTTTGACTGCCTGATAGAACTGGAACAGAGGGGGATCACATTTGTGTGGCCCAAGATTCTGCATTAACCTGCACGTCCCAAGATAAAAGAGTGAGCCCTTTCTATTGCAAATGTCAAACCAAACTAATATCAGAGATAATAATAAGAAGGGACAGAGGTTGTAAGTCATATCATGGAACATTGCTGCGATCCGACAGAAGTTGCACAATGAGGACTGGGTATTGCTTATATGCACATTTGACATGGTATGCTGCCAGAAGACTTGGGCTATTGATCCCATGCATTTTGAAGGCTTTAAATCCTATTGTTTCTTGTCAATTCTAGCGTCAGCTGGGAGATGGAAGGGGGTGCTGGTTGTATTTATATCAGTAAAATTTGAGAATCTCACCGTCAAAGTATTAGAGGGAAAGACATGTTATTTGGTTTTGCATATTTTTTTGCCTGATTTAGTAAACGTTATTTTGGTAAACTTTTATTATAATTGCTTCTCATAGCAACCTGTGGGCATTATAGAGGAACGGGGGGGAAATACTGGGAAACCATTCAAGTTGCAAGGGATGTTATGTACTAATTTTGTGGGTTAGTGATTTCAGTATCAAAATGTACTTTTAGTAACCATTGCATAAATGGATTTGCCAATGGAGAAAGGGAAGATGTAACTCACTTTATGCACACTCCATATGGGGATGCATTGAACACAATTCTCCTTATAAATACCATGTTTTTCTCATCTTACTTTAATAGTCAAAACAACACCAGTGTGCCCACATTTGTAGGCAGAGACAAGGGAAGCACAATTGATTTTGCTTTAATCTCTAAAGATCTTATTCAAAAACTACTAATTCACGGGGTACACCCTTTGCCATACAATGACTACAGCCCGATTATTTAAATTTTGTATATCCAGTTGTTCTCGGGCTCCAGTGATGTATTAGATCACTTGTTTCACTTTTCTGTTAAAAGGGGTGGGGATGGATAAAATGGGATCTTATAGACCCAGGTCAATTTTTTTGAAGATCTAGTAACAGAAGCCAACCTAGAGATTCTCCAATGTCTTTATCCCTGATGGTGATCCTAGGAAGACTTTTTAAATCTACGCAGCAATATTTAAGGTAGCTACTCGACTGTTAACAACTACCATACACCCCGAAGGCCACATACAGCATCTTTGGTATAATTTGAATTGTACTTCAGCTCTTAAAGCCCTTAAAAAGCCACTAATACATTCCGTGTAACATGGAAATAGTAATATTAGCCAGGAAATTCTATAAAAAGGCACTAGAAATTGGAAAAAGGGAAATCAGGGATAAAGCTTAAGAAGACCTATATAAAGCAGGCCACATAAAAGATAGTAGGCTCTTTTGGGAGGTTATGAACCAACCTTTTTTACCGAGGCTCCTGTAAATAGAATTAAATGCCACATTTTAGTACAGGAGTAAGTAAGCCACTTTTCCAAAACTTCTAACCCTAATGACCGATTTGATGAGCCCCCACACAGCAATTGACCCACTCTTTTTTGATGACACCTGGCTAGGTGAATTTATTGATTTAACAGCAGTCACTAAAGCTATCCAGAATGGTGCTCCTGGCAAGGCCCCAGATCCCGGATGGAGTCCCCATTGACATACTAAAATCCAAACTGGAATTCTGGGAACCAATAGTGACCAATGTTTTTAAAGCCACTTTGAAGGGGGAGGTCCGATTAATACCTGGAGAGAAAACACTATAGTGGCAATATTTAAGAAAGAAAATAGGAATTATCTTACTTGTTATCACCCAATCTCTTTGTTGGATGCCACAGTGAAACTTTAGGATGGGTCATTTGGAAAAGCTGGAAGTATGGGCAGAAATTAATTCCTTTTTCTCAAAGGCTCAATCTGGCTTCTGTCCAGGCTTGGGAACCATGAGCAGGTAATAAACTTATCCCTTATCATGGGACAATACGCCAAGGCCAGGAGGGGTTTGTTATACATGGTGTTTATGGACCTCTCCTGTGCTTTTGATTTAGTGGATAGGGGAAAGTTGTGTGCCTTGATGAAGGCAGATGCGGCGGATCCATGACTGTTGAACCTTATCAGGAGGTTACACTGGGATACTACCACTAAGGTTTGCTATAACCAACAAGCTGCCTGCCACAGACTATAAAGGTAGCTAGAAGGGCTAGGCAGGGCTGTGTAATGGTACCTTTTCTGTTTTCATTTTATATAAACTCTCTAGATAAATCCTTGAGTTTATGCTGTGATGACACCCCTAGAATCATCCAGTTCCAGTACTTTTATATACTGATGGGGTGATTTTAATGTCACAAACAGCAATTGGCCTTCAGAACCCTTTAGAGGGATTTGACAGTGTTATGACAAATTTAAGTCTAAAGATGAATCACCAGAAATCATTTACATTAACTTGCAGTCCAAAAAATACGTAAACAAAATCTTTTTTTTATTGCGAGGCCCTGATTACTAAGGTTTTACACTTCAATTATTTAGGAATTTTGTTTGAAGCAATTTGTCATGAAGCATCATGGCTGACCCGAGAATACAGAAAATGCGAGTAGTGTACAAATTTATATTTAGATTCACACAAAAAATGGTGGCACAAGCCGAATAAGGAGATGGTTCAGTTATATAAATCTAAATGTTTGGGAGTAGGACTATATAGGGCTGTCATGTGGGGCTATGAAGAGCCAGTGAGAATGCTGGTTTTCGAAAGCAAGATCCTCTGCTTATTACTGGCCGTCCCCAAATCAACCCCAAGTTTTATTTCCGACAGTGAATTGGGTTTGAGCTATCTGGAAGATAAACTTGAAATGGCCCCCCTCTTACTCTTGGTTAAAATCTTGTGTACCCCGCAAGCAGGTTTTTCAAGAGAGATTCTGAGGGACTGCTTGAATTTGGATAATAGATATTCTATCCCTTTGTTGTCATGTGTTAGGAAAAGCTTTAATGATGTGGGCCTTACTAACCTCTTTGAATATCCCCATAAGATTGGACCCCAAACCAAGGCCATAGTTAAAGAAAAAAATATTTTGATGAATGAAGAGATTAAAATTTCAAGACCAAGCCACGTAACTTCAGTCCTGAACTATTTGCCAATTTCTACAACACCTGACATTAAGCAGTATTTAATATGGGTGGAAAAGCTGGTATATATGTTTTACTTTACAAAGCTCAGGTTGCATTTAATCCATTTCTTGGTTGCTTTTCCTAGTCCAGGTTCCTGGTTTGAATCTCTTCTAGTTTGTCCATGTAATAATTCTTCATCTCAATCAACAGTACATTTTATGCTTTTTTGCTCTTTATGTAAAAGCCTGAGAAGACGATATTTATTACCACTTTTAAAGCATAAGCACTTCACATCGCACAAAGAGGGGCTGATCTTTTTAAAATGTTTAAAAACTCCTGCAATTTGTTTCTCAGTTCGTAATTACATTTTGTCTGCATATAAATTGAGAAGGAGGGATGCTTCATAGAAATATTGTGGAGAGGTGATTAAGACAGCAGTTGAATGAAAGTTAGCCTTCATGGGAATTTATAAAGCATTTTTTTCATCCGTATTTATACGATGTTTAATGTATTTTAAGTCTGTGTTTAACAATGGCCGTTGTTTTGACAGAATAAAGACTATTGAACAAACAAACAACTCTTTCCCTGAGAGAGACTGCTGATACATTTCAGATTTAGTCTCTGAGCTACTTTAATTCGGCTTCAAGTTTAAACTTTGTGAGATCTACTGAGTTTCTTGAACCTTTCTTTGTGGGAAGATCTGTTATAGCTCTTATACTTTCATATCCTGAGGTCAGCGATCCTTATGGGTATTTCTGACCTTTTCTTTCCACACTAAATTGATTTAGAATAGGGATTAGATATTATGGAACTGTAATTGTATTTAGAATTGACGAATTGCTAATAAAGAACTTGATTTACTAAAAGATATATAACGACTTTAAAATGCAATCAAACTCTTATCATTGGCTCCCATTGAATGATCCTAAATGCTCATAAATTTTGATTTGCAGTTTTCTTATTAAATGTATCTGCTTAATAGGCCCAACCTCTTAGGCCCAGTGAGGTGTGGGAAATTCGAGTTTCCGAATAAAATGTAGTCTATGATGATTGGAGTTCCTAATAGTCCCCCTCAGCAAGAAGCCTCTTTATAGAGCATTTCATCATAGTATAGTAAAGGTGAACTTGCATTGTCAGAGCACATCTACCTGTCCTGTGTGCTGTTGAGTTTAGGTTTGCCCTTGACCTTGTTCATCACCCTGCTGCCCTTTAGATTGGTCCATGCTAAAGAAATATCACAATATACATGCATATATTCAGACATAACCTTTAGGATAGAACACTGAAATAAAGCCCTCAAATCAAAAGTCTTTGGTTGAATTTTTGAATTCTAATCCATCTAGAAGTTGTTGCAATGAGTACCACAGAGAAATGTGATATTAAGGAATATTATTTACCGCAGAGGTGCAGATAGACCCTGTTTATCAGCTTAAGTGGGGGTAGCTTCTTCACCCAATAGCCTGGTAATCTGAGTCACACTGAATATTGATACGTTTTTTTTTATTTGACCATAAGTCTGTAGGCATAAAAACAACGGATCTATTGAAGAGAAAGGAAGGGCTGAAACGCCGAGTTCAAGAGCCGCTAAATGAATCAAGTTTAGGAAAGGAGAGAGAGAGAAATACATTTTGAAAATCTAAATCTAAAAAAAACGTAAGGACTAGCAAACAGAGCGACTGGGGTTTGAGGGCAGGTTGGAAAATGGAAATGAAAGATAAGATCAAACAAAATAGATGGTAGCTAGAAACTGGATGGAAAAAGGAAAAGGTAAAAAGAAATGGGGAAAGAAGGAAAATAGGAGGGAAATATGGATGGAAGGACAGGTGAAAGAAGAAGTGAAAGGATGGGTGGATGAAAACAACAAAGGGAGAGTGCAAGGATGAATGGTTGAAAGGATGAACGGTTGGGTGGAGCAGTGAAAATATGAATAGGTGGATGAAAGTTTGGACGAAAGGCTGCGCAAACGGAAGAGTAAAGGATGGATGATTGATGTGCGAATGTTATGGTCATTAAATGGAACAACGATGAAAGGATGGATGAATGGGTAGGTGGATGAAAATATGAAAGGGTGGATGAATGAGTGAAAGGATGGATGAATGAATGGTCATAACGATGGATGGAATGAAGGTCAATGGATTGCTGGAATAATGAAAGGATAGGAATAAGGATCAAAGAGTCAATGGATAGAAGAGTGGTAGGAAGAATGGACAGATCTGAAGGTGAACAGGTGAAGGGAACTAACTCCCAGATTTATACTTTTTTTGCACCACATTTGTGTAATTATTTTACGCAATAGTAGTGCAAACTTGCAAAATACAACTATATTTTGTAAGTTTGCACCACTTTTGTGTCAAAATATGGCACAAATGCAGTGCAAAAAAGTATAAATATGGACCTAAGTTACAAAGGGCCAGGCGTACTGTTCCCCTCATTCGGTGTCATTAGACGTTTGCTTAAAAGTGGGGTGTATTTTTATTTTCAGGTAACTCCCGTGACTTACAATATTACTTAACTTCAAAGCTCTAGTCTAGAAATGGACTCAATACACTACATTGTCTAAATGACTGCAAAGGGCAAAAATGCTGGCATTTGTAAATCCTTATTTTGAAATGTCATACTTATTCCTAATATTAAACAAAAGAACACGCAATGCATAAGGTCTGATCGTGGAAGGCGAATCACATTTGAATTACTATGAAATATATTAAATCTGACACATTCTAAATATCAGTGACTACAGTATTTTAAAGACTTCTTCTTCCTCCGGGGCAGTAACATTTCAAGGCTGCACTGTGAGCTTCTGGCCCCTTGGTTGCCTCTTCTGTACTCCCATCGTTTGTGGCATTTGAACATTTACTTTGACTCGTATATTGAAGCCTCTAGGCCCACTCAATTATCCCAAAATAAACGTCTTTCCCTCTTAATTGTAATGAAACGTGGAGCTGGAGTAAGGCCATTGAAAGGGTTAAGTCCATGGAAAATTTCCATTCATGACTATGCAATAAAAGACTCCAAAACAATATAGAATTTTGAGCATTTAAGACGTGGTGCCAACCTGCACCAATCATTAAGTGGGTGATGGAAACCAGGATTCATGACAAACACCAGTTGAGATTGTGAGTTTATCAGCCTGGGTCCAAATGTGAACCTTTTATGTAGAGTAATAAAAAGGTTCTTGATTATTATCTCTCAGAACGTTGGTAAGTTACATACAGGTGCCAGAGAGAATCAGTCAGGGGATCAATGTTTCTTAGAGCTATTAGACTTTTCATCCTTGGCGTGGTCTCCCTTAACTTTTTGCCTCTGTTCCCTAGGTTGTTGATGTGTGCTGGACTCTGATTTTGCTAGTTTTGTTACTCTGGGCACTTTACCACTGCTAACCAGTGCTAATGTGCAAGTGCTCCTTTACAAAATCTGTTTGTAATTGGCTTATCCATGATTGGCATATTTGAATTACTAGTAAGTCCCTAGTAAAGTGCACTAGAGGTGCCAGGGCCTGTAATTCAAATGCTCCTAGTGGGCCTGCAGCACTGGTTGTGCCACCCACATAAGTAGCTCTGTAATCATGTCTCAGACCTACCATTGCAGTGTCTGTGAGTTCAGTTTTAACTGTAAACTCGACTTGGCAAGTGTACCCACTTGCCAGGCCTACACCTTCCCTTTTCTTACATGTCAGACACCCCTAAGGTAGGCCCTAGGTAGCCCCAAGGGCAGGGTGCAGTGTATGGTTAAGGTGGGACATATAGTAATGTGTTATATATGTCCTGACAGTGAAATATTGCTAAATTCGTTTTTCACTGTTGCAAGGCCTATCCCTCTCATAGGTTAACATGGGGGCTACCCCTGAATCTGATTAAGGTGTAGATTCCCTTTGGGAGCGGATGGACATGTGGAGTTTGGGGTCTCTGAGCTCACAATTTAAAAATACATCTTTTAGTAAAGTTGATTTTAATATTGTGTGTGTGAAAATGCCACTTTTAGAAAGAGAGCATTTTCTTGCTTATACCATTTCTGTCTGGGTCAGTTTGACAGTTGGGCTGGTTGCACCTCACACTAGACAGCGACAAAGGGAGCTGGGGTGTAGTCTACATTTCTTGATGAGCCATCTGTGCTTGGAGGGAGAGGAGGAGTGGTCACTTAAAACCTAAAAGGGATGTGCCTGTCCTCACACAATGCAGCCTCCAACCCCCTGGTGAGTGTCTGGGGCCTGGCCTGGGCAAGGCAGGATTTCACATTCAAAAGAGATTTACTTTGAAGTAGGCCTACTTCAAAGGAGAAATTGGGTATAAAAAGGACACCCAAAACCACAGACTTTAGAACACTTCTGGAAACAAGAGGAACCTCTGTCTGGAGAAGAGCTGAAGAGCTGAGGCAGAAGAGCTTTCCTGCCTGTGATTGTGCTTTGTGGAGCTATCCTTAAGTTGCTGCTTCTGACAGAGTACGACTGGACTTTGTGTGCCTTCCATCTTGAGAAGAACTCTCCAAGGGCTTGATTTAGAGCTTGCCTCCTGTTGTTTGAAGTCTCAGGGACAGCAAAGACTTCTCTCTGCCAGCACCTGGAGTCTATGGAGAGACTCCTACTCTGTCCTGTGGTGCCCATCCAATTCATGGGACCCTGAAAGGAGAAGCTGGCAGCCTAAGAGGAGGAAATCCACGAACAGAGCGGCGTGTGGGGAAAAGATCAACGTGACTCCGATCTGCGGCTGAAGAAACGACGCGCCGCCGGCTCCACGGCTGAAAATCGATGCTCGCCGGAAACGTGACTGAAGAATCAACGCACAGAGCTGGAGAAACAACGCACAGTATTGCTGACGGAGGCTGGGAGATCACAACCCGCGCTGCGTGGTTTTCAGATTATCGTGCGGCTGGATTTCCGACGCAATCACCTCTGACCGTGTAAAAACAACGCAAGGCCTGCCTAGACCCAAGAGTGCTGACTGGATCGACATATCGCCCTCCTGTGAAGAGAAGAAACAACGCTTCCTGACCCGACAAAAAGAGAAACAACACAAGGTCCCACTCATGAGTGGAATCGACGCATCGCAAACCCTTTTTGACACACTTGCCCGTGCGGGGTTATTTTTGACACACCCACGGTAAATTTTCAAGCTAACAGTGTTAGTGTGTGTTTAAAACTACTTAAAGACTCTTTTTGATTTTTAATTGAAAACTAGACTTGTGTATTGTGGATTTTTGTCATTTTGGTCTTGTTTTGTATAGATAAATATTTCCTATTTTTCTAAACCTGTGCTGTGTCATTTTGTAGAGTTGTCATCAATTTACTGTGTGTGTTGGTACAAATACTTTACAACTACCACTCTGAAGTTAAGCCTACTGCTCTGCCAATCTACCAAGGGGGTAAGCAGGGATTAGCTGAGGGTGATTCTCTTTTACCCTGACTAGTGTGAGGGTCCTTGCTTGAACAGGGGGTAATCTGACTGTCAACCAAAGACCCCATTTCTAATATTGGCGATCAGCGGTTGGGATTGGACTTGTATTTGTACTTGAGATTCAGTAATTAAGTGTATACTACTGTTTTGAGTGCAGACCACTATGTGACCACATACTACTTGTTTGGTGATCTTTGATTTTTCACTTTTGCTTGGGTTTTTCCCTACATCCATTTTTGTGGTAATCATTGATTGACTTCTGAACTTCATTTGGGAACTTATCTGCTTTTTGGAACTTTGCACTTTTGTTGACTTTTCATCATGTCCCAATCTGGAGACGCATCAGTTGGAGCTGCTTTTGACCTGGAGAAATCGGATAGCTATACGATGGCTCAGCTAAAGCAGTTCTGTCAAAGTTTTGACTGTCCCATAAAGAGCTTATCCAAGAAGGAGGAGCTGCAGAAGGTGCTGGGGGTCTGGGTGACAGCAAAGAGCACTGAAGGGTGCACAGAGGATGAGGGAGATGAGGAGGAGGAGGAAGAATGTTCAATACACAATGGTATTATGGGTGGGCCTGTTATGTCCAGGGAGAGGGTCTCCAGGGCAGGTAGCAGTGTCTCATCTAAGGGTCTGACCCCCTGAAGAATTGCAGGACAGACAGGCAGAGAGGGAGCACCAGAGGGAGTTGGAGAAAATGAGGATGGCCCTTGAAGAGAAAAAGATTGTGTTGGCTCATGAGAGTAGCTTGAGAGAGCTGGATCAGAGGAGCCAGTCTAGTAGGGATGGTGGCAGCCACATCACAGTGCAGCCTGAGAGGAGGAACTACACTCCTAAAGATCTTGTGAAAGATTACAAGAGGGAGGATGACATATACTTGTGGTTCAAGGGGTATGAGTCTGCTCTCCACATCAATCTGATCACTGAAGCTCATTGGGGGGTGGGTCTGTGGAAGCACTTTCAGGTAGAGGGGAGTGATACACTGACAGCCTTAGGGGATGCTCAGAATCTCACCAAATCTAACATGAAGGATGCCTTTCTTACAAGGTATGGTCTTACCCCTGAGCATTACAAGGATAAGTTTAGGTCCTACAAGAAGAAGGAATCACAACCATGGTTGGAATGTGTTGATTCTTATTGCAGGTCACTGAATGGTTGGGTGAAGGGCAGTAAGGTAACTACGTATGAGGGGCTTTACAATCTGATTTCTTGAGAGCACGTGTACAGTTTATGTTTTCCAGAGCTGCACCAGCTCCTGATTGAAAGCAAGATGACTGACCCCAGGAAGCTTGCACAGGAAGCAAACCTCTGGGAGAGCAAAACAGTCCAGAAGAGGTATGGGGGAGACCACGCCAAGGGTGGGCAGGGTCCTTCTCAGAAGAAAAGTAAACAGGGGGAGTTATCTAACGGGCCCCAAACTGATTCCCAGGGTAAGGATCCCCAACCCCCGTGAGAAGAAGTTATGGTTCTCCAAAGGGAAGCCAGTGGCAGGTGGTCCCCCACGTAAGTGCTATGCATGTGACCAGGTGGGTCATGTGAGGGGGCCCCCAAATGCCCCAAAAGTACACCGGCACCCACTGGTGCGCCGTCCCAGGGTTTGGCCAGTGTAGCGCTTGGGGAGGAGTTGGTTTCAGGTGGGTGGGAGCCAGCTGAGATGGCCCTTGTCTCACTAGGGGACAGTGAGATGGTCTAGAAAACCCTTGTGCCTGAAAACACTAAGAAGTACAGGCAGTGGGTGACCATTAATGGACACAGGGTGGAGGTTCTGAGAGACACAGGGGCCACATGACTATAGTGAGGAGTCAGCTGGGGTCTGAAGAGCAGATTGATCCCCGGGTACCTCAAGTTGTTGCAGTGGACAACTCAGAGTGCCTGTGCAGAGTGGCGCAGGTTCCCTGTGAATGGGGTGGGGGGTCTCAGGTTTCTTTAAGGTAGCTGTGAGTCCAACCATGCCTGTTGATTGTTTGCTAGGCAATGACCTGGAGGATTCCCCTTGGAAGAAGGTGGAACACAGGTCTCACTTGGATATGTTGGGTCTGCCTGGGTGGGTATGCGTATCCACCCGGTCAATGGCAGCCAGTCAGGGTAATCAAGAGCCCCTGGAGCCTGAAATAGTGGCCCAGGGGACCGCCATGAAGAGAAAGCGCAGGGGGCGCGGGAATCCTGCCCCAGAAGTTCCCACGGTCTGGGAGGAGGTGGAGGCTGAGGGTGATACCCCAGAGCCTACAGGGGAACATGTGGCTGAACTGGGGAAGGTCCCTGAGCTATCGCAGTGGCAGCAGGAAGGGGGCCCACCAGGGCAAGCATTCTGTGCAGAACAGAAGACATGCCCTACTCTGGAGGGTTTGCGGCAGCAGGCTGCAGACCAGGCAGTTGGCAAGAAGCCAGGATCACACTTGATTTATTGGGATGATGACCTCCTGTATAGCGAGCCTAAGGTTCCTGAGCCTGGGTCAGCCCGTGTGCTGGTGGTACCCCAGTGCTTCAGGGCCTTCCTACTGGGGTTGGCTCATAATGTGCCTTTAACTGGACAGTTGGGTCAGGACAAGACCTTTAGGAGGCTTGTCACCCACTTTTACTGGCCCCTAATGTGTAGGCACTCAGATGCACATTGCAGGTCTTGTCAGACTTGACAGGCAAGTGGCAAGAGTGAGGGTAAATGTAAATCTCCCCTCCAGCCTTTGCCTGTGATCAGTACTCCCTTTGAGAGGGTAGGCTCTGACATTGTGGGGCCTCTGGATCCCAAAACAGCCATGGGCAACAGGTTCATCCTGGTCTTGGTGGACCATGCCACTCTGTACACAGAAGCCATTCCTTTGAGATCAATCACTTCCCCTATGGTGGGTCGTGCTTTGATGGGGGGTTTTGCCCGCATGGGGTTCCCCAATGAAGTGGTATCTGATAGGGGTACCAATTTCATATCAACGTATATGAAGTCTCTGTGGAAGGAGTGTGGGGTAACCTACAAGTTCACCACCCCTTACCACCCGCAAAGTAATGGTCTGGTTGAGAGATTCAACCGCACTTTAAAAGGCATGATCATGGGCCTGTCAGAGCCCTTGAGGTGGAAGTGGGGCGTCCTCCTGCCATTGCCATGTCCTCTTGCCTTGCCATGCACCTACAGTGAGGTGCCTCAAAAGGCACTTGGGTTTAGTCCCTTTGAGCTGATATATGGCCACCCTGTGAGGGAACCTTTGAGTCTGGCTAAGGAAGCTTTGGAGAAAGCTCCTAGTAAAACCCCCAAGGATGTATTCAGTTACATGATGGCTTTGAGAAACCAGACTGCCCACTTCTGGAGTCTCGCTCAGGAGAATCTGGAAGCAAGCCAGGAGGACATGAAACGCTGGTATGACCAGAATGCCACTCTGGTCGAATTTCAACCTGGACAAAAAGTGTGGGTGATAGCACCAGTGGAGCCTTGGGAGCTCCAGGATAAGTGGACTGGGCCATTTGAGATGGTGGAGCGCAAGAGTGAAATCACCTACCTGGTGGACTTGCGGTCTCCAAGGAACCCTTTAAGGGTCCTGCATGTCAACTGCCTCAAACCTCACTTTGAGTGGACTGAACTGTCCATGCTGCTTGCGAAGAGATGATGGGGTAGAGGAGGAGAGCGAGCCTCTTCCTGACCTCCTGTCTGCAGGAGAAAAAGATGGGTCAGTGGAGGGAGTGATCCTCTCCCCCTCCCTGACTGAGGAGCAGCAAGGTGACTGTTGCCACATGTTGGGACAGTTTTCCTGACTGTTTTCCCTGATCCCATGAGTCACACACTTGTGCACATATGATGTGGACACTGGGGACAGTACACCCATTAAACAGAAGGTTTACAGGGTGACTGACAGGGTCAGGGCACGCATTAAGGATGAGGTATCCAAAATGCTTGCCCTAGGGGATTTTGAGCACTCCAGCAGTCCTTTGGCCAGCCCAGTGGTATTGGTACCAAAGCCTGCTGCACCTGGTGCCACCCCAGAACTCAGGTCATGTGCGCACTACCGGGGACGCACACCCCATTCCCGAGCTGATGAGCTTATTGACCGGTTGGGAGCTGTCAAGTATCTCAGTACATTTGATTTAACATCTGGGTGCTGGCAGATTGCCTTAACTGAGGGGGCCAAGGAGAGGTCAGCATTCTCTAACCCAGATGGACACTTTCAATTTAAAATGATGCTATTTGGGATGAAGAATGCCCCTGCCACCTTTCAGAGGTTGGTCAACCAGGTGTTGGCTGGGCTGGATGAGTTCAGTGCCACCTACCTGGATGACATTGCTGTGTTTAGTTCCACATGGGAGGAACACCAGCAACACCTCTGGAGAGTGTTAGAGGCCCTGCACAAGGCAGGCATCACTATTAAGGTGAGCAAGTGACAAACAGGGCAGGGTTCTGTGGTGTACTTAGGACACCAGGTGGGGAGTGGCCAGGTGGCACCCCTACAGCCTAAGATTGACACAATTCTGGCTTGGGAGCCTCCCAAGGCCCAGACTGAAGTGAGAGCCTTTTTAGGTCTCACAGGATACTACAGGAGGTTTGCTAAGGGATATGGTACCATTGTTACCCCCTTAACTGAGTTGACTTCTAAGAAGCAACCAGGAAAGTGATCTGGACAGAGGCTTGACAGAACGCATTTGATGCCCTGAAGGCTGCCATGTGCACAGCACTTGTGCTGAAGGCACCTGACTACTCCAATGAGTGTTGTGCAAACAGACACCTCAGAGCATGGTATTGGAGCAGCAGTACTTTCACAGCTTAATGAAGAGGGCCTAGATCAACCCGTAGCCTTCATTAGCAGGAAGTTCCTACCAAGGGGACGTAGGTGGAGTGCCATAGAACGTGAAGCGTTTGCTGTGGTCTTGGCACTGAAGAAGCTAAGACCCTACTTGTTTGGGACTCAATTCCGAGTTCAGACCAACCACAGGCCCCTCAGATGGTTAATGCAGATGAGTGGTGAGAATCCAAAACTTATGAGGTGGTGCATTTCCCTACAGGAGATGGACTTTATTGTGGAACACCGTCCTGGTACAGAACACGCCAATGCTGATGGTCTGGCCAGGTTCTTCCACCTTAGTGATGAGAACTCGTGAGAGGTTGGGTAGTTGCTCCCCTCTTTCAGCTGGGGGGGACACGTGTTAGACTTCTCATCCTTGGCGTGATCTCCCTTAACTTTTTGCCTCTATTCCCAGGTTGTTGATGTGTGCTGGTCTCTGATTTTGCTGTTTTTGTTACTCTGGGCACTTTACCAATGCTAACCAGTGTTAATGTACAAGTGCTCCTTTACAAAATCTGTATGTAATTGGCTTATCCATGATTGGCATATTTGATTTACTAGTAAGTCCCTAGTAAAGTGCACCAGAGGTGCCAGGGCCTGTAAATCAAATGCTACTAGTGGGTCTGCAGCACTGGTGGTGCCACCCACATAAGTAGCTCTGTAATCATGCCTCAGACCTGCCATTGCAGTGTCTGTGTGTGCAGTTTTAACTATAAATTCGACATGGCAAGTGTACCCACTTGCCAGGCCTAAACCTTCCCTTTTATTACATGTCAGACACCCCTAAGGTAGGCCCTGGGTGGCCCCAATAGCAGGGTGCAGTGTATGATTAAGGTAGGACATGTAGTAATGTGTTTTATATGTCCTGACAGTGAAATATTGCTAAATTTGTTTTTCACTGTTGCAAGGCTTGTCCCTCTCATAGGTTAACATAGGGGCTACCTTTAAATCTGATTAAGGTGTAGATTCCCTTTGGGAGAGGATAGACATGTGGAGTTTGGGGTCTCTGAGCTCACAATTTAAAAATACATCTTTTAGTAAAGTTGATTTTAAGATTGTGTGTTTGAAAATGCCACTTTTAGAAAGTGAGTATTTTCTTGCTTATACCAATTCTGTGACTCTGCCTGTTTGTGGATTCCCTGTCTGGGTCAGTCTGACAATTGGGCTGGTTGCACCTCACACTAGCCAGTGACACAAAGGGAGCTGGGGTGTAGTCTGCATTTCCTGATGAGCCATCTGTGCTAGGAGGCAGGGGAGGAGTGGTCACTTACACTTGAAAGGGCTGTGCCTGTACTCACACAATGCAGTCTCCAACCCTCTGGTGAGTGTCTGGGGCCTGGCCTAGGTAAGGCAGGATTTCACATTCAAAAGAGACTTTACTTTGAAGTAGGCCTACTTCAAAGGAGAAATTGGGTATAAGAAGGGCGCCGAAAACCACAGACTTTAGAACACTTCTGGAAACAAGAGGAACCTCTGCCTTGAGAAGAGCAGAAGAGCTGAGGAAGAAGAGCTGACACGCCTGTGACTGTGCTTTGTGGAGCTATCCTGCACTTGCTGCTTCTGCCAGAGTAAGAGAACAAAGACCGGACTTTGTGTGCCTTCCATCTTGAGAAGAAATCTCCAAGGGCTTGATTTAGAGCTTGCCTCCTGTTGTTTGAAGTCTCAGGGACAGCAAAGACTTCTCTCTGCCAGCACCTGGAGTCTCTGGAGAGACTCCTACTCTGCCCTATGGTGCCCATCCAGATCCTGGGACCCTGAAAGAGAAGCTGGCAACCTTAGAGGAGGAAATGCACGCACAGAGGGCTGTGCGGGGTAAAGATCGCCGCAACTCCAATCTGCGGCTGAAGAAACGATGCGCCGCCGGCTCCACGGTTGAAAATCGTCTCTCGGTGGAAATGCGACCGAAGAATCGACACACGGAGCTGGAGAAACGACACACAGCACTGCTGATGGAGGCTGGGAGAAAGCAACCCACAGTGTGTGGTTTTCGGATCATCGTGCGGCTGGATTTCCGATGCAAGCACCAGGGGTGTGTAAAAACAACACAAGGCTTGCCCGGACCCTAGAGTGCTGACCGGATCGATGCATCGCCCTTATGCAGAGAGAAGAAACAATGCGCCCCGACCCGATAAAAGGAGAAACGACTCAAGGTCCCACTCGTAACGCATCGCAAGCCCTTTTTGACGCACACTCGCCCGTGTGGGGTTATTTTTGACACACCCAAGGTACATCTTCACGCTAACTGTGTTAGTGTGTGTCTAAAACTACTTAAATACTCTTTTTGATTTTTAATTGACAACTTGACTTGTGTATTGTGGATTTTTGTCAGTTTGGTCTTGTTTTGTTTAGATAAATATTTCCTATTTTTCTAAACCTGTATTGTGTCATTTTGTAGTGTTTTCATCAATTTACTGTGTGTGTTGGTACAAGTACTTTACACCCAGCACTCTGAATTTAAGCCTACTGCTCTGCCAAGCTACCAAGGGAATAAGCAGGGGTTAGCTGCGGGTGATTCTCTTTTACCATGACTAAAGTGAGGGTCCTTGCTTGAACAGGGGGTAACCTGACTGTCAACCAAAGACCCCATTTCTTAAAGAGCTTGTAATAATAACAAGTACCTGCCAAAGTATAATCCAATAAACTTGAATATCATAATCCATAATATTGAATATCAATTTCATCATAAATAAATCATCAAGGTGAGTGCATATAGGAAAGTATAGATGTACCATTCCAAACATCACATCCTCTCACCATATGATTTGTTGGTAATGGTAATATTTTGGCAGGTCGATCTTAAAATCACAATATTACATATAACCACTATTAATGACATAGGGCCATATTTACAAGGTCCTAGTGCCACTTGCTCTACATTAGCATCATTTGTTTTCACGCTAGTGTGGCTCAACTAGACAAAAATCGGTGCACCATATTTACAAAGTGGCGTAATTGCATGCATTGCGCCACTTTGCGACCCCTTGCGCCACTTTATGCCTTCGGAAGGCATAATGTATGCAAGGGGGCATTCCAGCGTTAGGAGGCCCGCAAAAATGGTGCAATGAAATCCACAAGATTTAATTGCACCATATCTGGTACCATTTTTGAAGCCTGCTCAAAGTAGGCAGTAAAAGGAAATACCCATTGAAGTCAATGGGCCTCCTTGCACTTTGCGGCACTAGTGTTAAAAATTTTGACGTTAGACTAGGGTGGTCATCTCCCAACTTTTAGTCTGCCTCCCTCCACTTTTCTGAAACTTTTTTTGACGGTTTTAGGACTCTGCGCACTTTACCACTGCAAACGAGTACTAAAGTGTATATGCTCTCTCCTTAAATATGGTTACATTAGTTAATTCCCAATTGGCAGATTTGATTTACTTGTAAGTCCCTAGTAAGGTGCACTACATGTGCTCAGGGACTGTAAATTAAATGCTACTAGTAGGCCTGCAGCACTGATTGTGTCACCCACATAAGTCACCCCTCAACCATGTCTCAGACCTGCCATTGCGAGGCCTGTGTGTGCAGTTTCACTGCCACTTCGACTTGCCATTTGAAAGTTATAGCCAAGCCTTAAACTCCCCTTTTTCTACATATGAGTCACCCCTAAGGTAGGCCCTAGATAACCCATAGGGCAGGGTGCTATGTAGGTAAAAGGCAGGGCATGTCTATGTGTGTTGTATCTGTCCTGGTAGTGGAAAATTCCTAAATTAGTTTTCCACCACTGTGAGGCCTGCTCCTTTCATAGGCTAGCATTAGGACTGCCCTCATATACTATTTGAGTGGTATATTCTGATCAGAAAGGGGTAACCAGGTTATATTTAGTATGGCAAGAATGGTAATAGAAAATCCTGCTTATTTGTGAGGTTGGAATTTATATTACTATTTTAGAATTGCCACTTTTAGACAGTGAGCATTTCTCTGCACTTAAAGTCCATCTGTGGCACAATTCGTTGTAACGGGAAAGGCTATCCAAGGGAGCTCGTCTGTAAAAAACTGGAGAGGGGACAGTGCAGTGCCTTGCGGAATGATGAGCTGCTAGCTTTGACCTTTTCAGACAGGAGGGATGTCTACATGCTAAGTACCTTCCATGATGAGAGTACTTCCCCCGTGACTGTTTGGGGCCAGGTTGCTGAAGTGCGCAAATCTGTGTGCATTTTAGATTATAATAAGCACATGGGAGGTGTAGATACAGTTGATCAAAGGTTGGAACCTTATACTGCTATTCGTAAGTCTTACGTTTAGTATAAGAAGTTAGCAATTCACCTCTTCCAATTAGCAACTTTGAATGCTTTTATTGTGTTTAAGGATAGGTCTCCAGAGTCAAAGATGAAATTTGTGAAATTTCAGGAGTCAGTGATAGAGAGCCTTATTGTGGTGGAACAGGCCAGAGTTCCTAGAGAAGCAGTGGTGGAGGATGTGGCTAGATTGAAAGATCGCCACTTTGCTGAGCACATTCCTCCCACACCCAAAAAGGACTTTCCAGCTAAGAAATGTAGAGTGTGCTTTCGTAGAGGTATCCGGAGGGAGACTCGAATGTACTGTCCAGATTGTCCTTCAAAGCCTGGGCTGTGTGTGGGTGGTTGTTTCAAGAATTACCACACCCAGAAGAATTACTGGGAACAACCATGAGTGTAAAATGCCTGTTTTGTATCTTCATGTGTTCAGTTTTATGGTTGGCATTCCTGTCATGTACTTAGTTAGAGCTTTTGTGTTTGTAGTTTTGTAATTATTTCTAATTAGTTAGTGGTTTCTTTGTTTAAAAAAAAAAAAAAGCAATGCCATTGTGTGTGGAGTGGGGCTTGGCTGACGGTGTACATATTGACTTGCTGTTGGCTACTGCAACACACTGCCTGCCAAACACCAGTCCACACACTCCCATCAGCTGGTGTGATTGCCGTATCAGGCATGTGAGCGTATGTAAGTGATGGGCCCTTGAGTGTCGCTGTCTGTCGATGCGAGTGTTGTAATGTGCTGGGCCCGTGGCTGGCAGCGTGAATGGTCTTGTGCATGTCATGTATGAAAGGTGTGTGAATGGACTGTAAAGCGGTTGGTGCCTTGCCGTGGCTTTACTGCTCACGAGCTGTGAGTCATTGGTTCAGTTTTTGGGCCTTTCAGTTATTAAAAGTGCATTTCATTTTTGTGAAAGAAAATTTGATCCACTGAACCGTCACTCACCCTTGTGCCAAATCCAACCAGTATGTGTGGTAAAAATGACAAAACCTGCTCTGCTGTAATCAGGCTTTGCAGCACACCTGTGACACTCTAGGTGCCTCGGGTGGGACCCCGATGATGAAGCATGCCACCAACTTAGTTGGTGGGTGAGGGGTCTTTTTAACATAACCTAAGTGTGTTTCTTTTCACAATTTTAGTGTTTGGAACATCACATAAGTATGTGGACACACCAAAATCATCTATTGTAAAACTACCTGTGTTTGGGGGGCGTGGCACCTATGGTTTTGGTCCCGGTGCGGCCTTCATCTAGGGAAACCTACCAAACCCAGACATGTTTTAAAAATTTAAACCCCAAGGAGTCCAAGGAGTTGTGGCTTACCTGGATCCCCCTACATTTTCTTACCCACACTCCTCGGCAAACCTCAAAATTTGCATTAAAAAATCATATTTTCCTCACTTTTCTTTGTGGGATCACCGCTGCTGCACAAATTTCCTACCACCCAGCTTTCCCCTCAGACCCCCAAGTCAAATGATACCTCACTTGCATGGGACCCCAAAGCTGAGTCAGCCTAAAAGATAAAAGAAAAATATGTGCTTATCAACTCGCTGTGCTATCCCCTCAATCTCTACAAGTTTTTGGCCTTTTTCTGTTGCAGGCACCTGGCCCACCCGCACAAGTGAGGTACCATTTTTATCGGGAGACTTGGGGGAACGCTGGGTGGAAGGAAATTTGTGGCTCCTGTTAGATTCCAAAACTTTCTGTCACCGAAATGTGAGGAAAAAGTGTTTTTTGGCCAAATTTTGAGGTTTGCAAAGGATTCTGGGTAACAGAACCTGGTCAGCGCCCCACAAGTCGCCCCATCTTGGATTCCCCTAGGTGTCTAGTTTTCAAAAATGCACTGGTTTGCTAGGTTTCCCCAGGTGCCGGCTGAGCTAGAGGCCAAAATCCACAGGTAGGCACTTTGTAAAAAACACCTCTGTTTTCTGTGAAAAAATGTGATGTGTCCACGTTGCGTTTTGGGCCATTTCCTTTCGTGGGCGCTAGGCCTACCCACAAAAGTGAGGTACCACCTTTATCGGGAGACTTGGGGGAACGCTGGGTGGAAAGAAATTTGTGGCTCTTGTCAGATTCCAGAACTTTCTGTCACCGAAATGTGAGGAAAATATTTTTTTTTGCCAAAGTTTGAGGTTTGCAAAGAACTCTGGGTAACAGAACCTGGTCAGAGCCCCACAAGTCACCCCATCTTGGATTCCCCTAGGTGTCTAGTTTTAAAAACTGCGCTGGTTTGCTAGGTTTCCCTAGGTGCCGGCTGAGCTAGAGGCCAAAATCCACAGGTAGGCACTTTGTAAAAAACACCTCTGTTTTCTGTGAAAAAATGTGATGTGTCCACGTTGTGTTATGGGCCATTTTCTTTCATGGGCACTAGGCCTACCCACACTAGTGAGGTACCACTTTTATCGGGAGACTTGAAGGAACGCTGGGTGGAAGGAAATTTGTGGCTCCTGTCAGATTCCAGAACTTTCTGTCACCAAAATGTGAGGAAAAAAGTGTTTTTTTGGCCAAATGTTTAGGTTTGCAAAGGATTCTGGGTAACAGAACCTGGTCAGAGCCTCACAAGTCACCCCATCGTGGATTCCCCTAGGTGTCTAGTTTTCAAAAAAGCGCTGGTTTGCTAGGTTTCCCCAGGTGCCGGCTGAGCTAGAGGCCAGAATTCACAGGTAGGCACTTTGTAAAAAAACACCTCTGTTTTCTGTGAAAAAATGTGATGTCTCCACGTTGTGTTATGGGCCATTTTCTTTCATGGGCACTAGGCCTACCCACACTAGTGAGGTACCACTATTATCGGGAGACTTGAAGGAACGCTGGGTGGAAGGAAATTTGTGGCTCCTGACAGATTCCAGAACTTTCTGTCACCGAAATGTGAGAATAAAATGTTTTTTTGGCCAAATTTTGAGGTTTGCAAAGGATTCTGAGTAACAGAACCTGGTCAGAGCCCCACAAGTCACCCCATCTTGGATTCCCCTAGGTGTCTAGTTTTCAACAATGCACTGGTTTGCTCGGTTTCCCCAGGTGCCGGTTGAGCTAGAGGCCAAAATCCACATGTAGGCACTTTGTAAAAAACACATCTGTTTTCTGTGAAAAAATTTGATGTGTCCACGTTGTGTTTTGGGCCATTTCCTTTCGTGGGCGCTAGGCCCACCCACGCAAGTGAGGTACCATTTTTATCGGGAGACGGGGGGAACACAGAATAGCAAAACAAGTGTTATTGCCCCTTGTCTTTCTCTAATTTTTTCCTTCCAAATGTAAGGCAGTGTGTGAAAAAAGACGTCTATTTGAGAAATGCCCTGTAATTCATATGCTACTATGGGCACCCCGGAATTCAGACATGTGTAAATAACCACTGATTCTCAACACCTCATCTTGTGGCCATTTTGGAAATACAAAGGTTTTCTTGATACCTATTTTTCACTTTTTATATTTCAGCAAATGAATTGCTGTATAACCGGTACAGAATAAATACCCATTGCAAGGTGCAGTTCATTTATTGGCTCTGGGTACCTAGAAGCCCTATATATACCCGCAACCAGAAGAGCCCAGCTGACGTAACGGTATATTGCTTTCAAAAATCTGACATCGCAGGAAAAAGTTGCAGAGTAAAACGTGGAGAAAAATTGCAGTTTTTTTCACCTCAATTTCAATATTTTTTTATTTCAGCTGTTATTTTCTGTAGGAAACACTTGTAGGATCTACACAAATGACCCCTTGCTGAATCCAGAATTTTGTCTACTTTTCGGAAATGTTTAGCCTTCTGGGATCCAGCATTGGTTTCTCACCCATTTTGGTCACTAACTGGAAGGAGGCTGAAAGCACAAAAAATAGTAAAAACGGGGTATGTCCCAGTAAAATGTCAAAATTGTATTGAAAAATTGGGTTTTCCAGTTCAAGTCTGGCTGTTCCTGAAAGCTGGGAAGATGGTGATCTTGCCACCATAAAACCTTTGTTGATGCCATTTTCAGCGAAAAAACCACGAGCTGCTTTCTGCAGCCCTTTTTTCCCATTTAAAAAAAAAAAAAAAAACACTGTATTTTGGCTAATTTCTTGGTCTCCTTCAGGGGAACCCACAAAGTCTGAGTACCTCTAGAATCCCTAGGATGTTGAAAAAAAAGGACGCAAATTTGGCATTTGTAGCTTATGTGAACAAAATGTTATGAGTGCCTAAGAGCGAACTGCCCCAAATAGCCAAAAAAAGGCTCGGCACAGGAGGGGGAAAAGGCCTGGCAGTGAAGGGGTTAAACCCGAAAAAGTGATATTTCAAGTTGTGCTTATTGGATTTTTATCATTTTGATCTTATTTTAACTAGATAAATATCATCTATTTGTCTAATCCTGTTTGGGTATTTTTGTGGTGTCACTGTGTTATTTATTGCACAAATACTTTACACATTGCCTTCTGAGTTAAACCTTACCGCTCAGCGCCAAGCTACCATAGGGTGGGCACAGGATATTTTGGATTGCGTGTCACTTACCCTGACTAGGATTGTGGTCTCTCCTTGGACAAGGGTGTATATTTCTGTCAACTGGAGACCCCATTTCCAACAGTGGTGTTAGTGGGTGCTAAGGGGTGAAAGAAAGGTAGTGCTGCACTGGGCGTAGCACCACTTTTCTTCAATCCGGCCCTATGCTTCTCATTGCATTTGCTGAGGCAGTTCTTATGAAGGTCCAGTCCTATCTGGCTGAGGGACAAACTGCCATACAGAGGCAAGAAATGGGCATTTCAATCATACTAAATGCCCTCGTCCTGAGTGAAATAATGGTGTTCAGAGCCCGAGTACCTGAGGGTTACAGCGTAAGAAGCCCTTTAGTGTTGTCCCTTTTGGGGCAGATAAGACTGAAGTTGACTTTCTTCAATGCTGGTATTCACCTTCTGGCTTTTCTGCTATGCGAGTCTTCTACAAGTGCATTAAAATGTTGATGCCCTGCACAAAGGTGCTACCACCTTTATTCGAGCTCTCGCTCCTGGTTGAAGAAATCGGAGTTATCTATCTGTTCTTGCTGGCAATTACTACAGGAATTTATGACTACGAGGAGAAGGCCTTTCTTCGGTTCTGGGTTGAAGCAGGTTTCTTTAGGTGAATGATGCTTTTTTGTATGGCTTAGTGTCCCGACCTCTCTGTGTTCTCATTTAAAATAAGAAAGTGTTCCATGTTTACAGCACCCTGAGGCTAGGTTCATGTCTGCGTCTTAACTATGCCACAATAGAGGGACTGAACCAAAGAGGAGAGGGACTGAAATTTTTGAAAACTTGACAGCTGGTTGTCTTTCACGATAGGTGGGCTTACTTCAAATAGTAAACACAGTAACAATGATGAGAGATCCAGGGCAATGCTAGTTACTGCTAAGCAATACAAGCATTCTATCAGCTGAAGTGAGAGAATGCCGTCCAGGGTGGTGACAAGTGCCAGTTGCTACCAAACAAAATGGAGGTGTTGCCTATCAGATTGCTGCATAATACCAAAGGAGAAGTGCTTTAAAAAAGCAACGTGGAAATTACTGTCAATGGAGTATGTGGCTCCCAATCAGCGTTTTAAATCGTTTCAGTCAACATGGAGCTGTAAGCAACATTTATATATCGCTTTTATTCTGTCTTATCTTTTTTGTAACATGTTGTTTATTTCCCACATAGGCGCATTCGCTCAGCCTTTCCTTGTTTGGAAGTTACAAAAGAAAGAACAGGGAATTCACATCTTCCTTTGCTTCAGACATCCTGTGTTTAAGTACAACATAATGCACATGATGTTCTGCCTTCATCAAATTACCCAATTATATTAAGTGTTCCTTTGATGCTGTTGTGACCCAGATGAACATAAACAAGAAAAAGAACACACATTTTTCTTACCAGTAATGAATATCCTAAATGTTAAAAAAAATCCTTTTTTTGTACTGAGTGCTCAGTCTAACAATGCAACTATGTCTCCAAATGTATTATTGTTTCTGAGTTATAAGTGGCAGATCTCGGCAAGCTCGCAGTCAGCCTGCAGACTGAAAAGTGTAAAAACAGAAAAAAAGACAACAGGCCTGGAGCAACATTCCTGCATTTATCTGGAACACCCCAAAGCTGCTCCATTTTAGGAAAGAGATGAAGAATCACCTCTTTAACACTGAATGAAACTTTAATAGCTGGACCTTTTTACTCTCCTATTACTCATTGACTTTAAAATCTCAACTTGCTGGCATGCAACAACAACACTCAATAAATGATTGTCCTGTCAGTGCTATTCTTTGAAAAAGTACTTTTATTATACACAAACTGTACTAAATATAATCTTCTAAATTAATAATATGTACATCAGGTAGATGGAAATGCCTTTGTTGAAATTTTCAAATCTTAATACCACCCGACATATCAGATGAAAAATCACAATATCAGGAGTTGCCATTTGTAGTCAAGCTGGCCTACGGGATTTTTGAAGGGGTCACTAAATTACTAATAATGATAACCATCTGTCATGCTTTGTGAAGGTAACACATCATAGGGAATGTTAGTATATATAAGTCAGCCCTACTGACATTGTAAGGGTGTCACCACCTTAATAACCACATTTTATGATTTACCAATGTGTCATCATTAAAACTTTAGGGATAATAAACATATAGAAAAACAATACATTCTTCATCTTTCCATGTCCTTTTCTTTTGTCTAGCGGCCTCGCTCTGTATATCTGAATTTCTCTGTAGGTGCCCCGTCCAACTGAGACACCAACTAGCCACCGTGGTGGGGGCAGCAAAGGGAGTCCACTCCCGTGGTGTTCATCGAGCTCCCCTCCTGGCACCTACTTAGCTGCTGGGCAGAAACCATCAGCTGATTCCTCACACCCTTGTCCTCAAGGGTGGGAAGCAGGTAGGGTAGTGTGTGTCCCAGTCAGGGGCACAGGAAGCTGGAGCTGCACACCACAATGTGGGAGACCGAGGCAGCAACCCTGCTCTTTCTGTACTTTTGTTCTGGAGGCACTTGGACCCTAGGACCCTTTGAGTGCATAAGGCCCTGTGGGATGGGGTTCCCCTGGGTCAAAGGAGCCTCTAAGAAGGCGGCCCCATGAGCGCCACCTCACCATTTAAAGAATAAGGGTGTGTTTGCATCAACCTAAGGCCTTTTCCCACCCACACATCAATGTGAATAGAAAGTACACTGGAGCACTATGTACCCATTTGCTTAATTTTTATCTTTAAAACTGCCTAACTTTGGATCCCTAAGGCTGATTTTTTTTCTCTTACGCTCGTTATGTTCTTGGTGGCCTGGCCTAACCACCAAGAGATATTTCATCAGGCCTTCTGGCCTCTAAAGGGGAGAATTTTGAGGGAAGCGCCAGTCTCTGGATCCCTGCACCAGCCTTCTCCTTTGTATCACTCCTGGTGCTCCTCTCCTGTTGGTGCGAGCATCTTGTGCAGCCCCTCTGCTACTAGCGAGCAGAGCATCCTCCTGCCCATGTACCCAATGACACAGATCCTCCTTGCTATCTTGTAGATTAACTGTGGGGGAAGAGGACTCTGGGGCTTTCTCACAACCGGCCTTCAAGGGGCGTAAGGGGGCCAGTGTTACTAGCTCTGGAGCATCTCCACTATCCCTGGAGAGTCAGCAGATGACAAAGTCCTTAGTTCATCTAGTTCATCTTTGCAGGGCATAAGATGGCTTTTCTTTCCAGTTGGGTATCCTTTCTGTTGTCATCACCACCCAGGTCCAGGTCTTCTCAACTTTCTTTTCCCTCTACAGAGTTTTTAAGTGAGGATAGAAAGTTCTAGATGGCAGAGAACCCTGGCCAATCTTAGAAGGCCAGAGCATCCCTTCATCCCTGTCCCAATTCTCTTGCACAGCATCCTAGAAGAATCCAACATGGCAACTTAAAGTTGCCTCTGGAAAGAGCTCCTCTGCCTCTAAACGACATCACTGCCTGATCCCTTCCCACCAAAATTCTAAAAGTGAGCCACTACTCTGTTTTGCTCCCAAGGTATGGTCCTTAATCCTTTGTTCTGGGGGCCTTGGCTGTCACAGCACAGGTATGATGGGACCAGCTAATTATCAGCTGCAGATGGCCACCACACCCGTTTCCGCTCCCAGTAATTGTGTCATTCATTGATAATAGCAACTTTTGTGTTTGGAGGTCTTTCTTCTCTCCACTTGGCAGCAGAGTAACTGACTTGGCCCAGTAGAGGGGACAAAACCCTGGAATATGATTATGAGTTGAGCCAGAGAAATACAACAATTCCTGAGGTCCCATAAGATGTGGGTGTAGTTTGTTAAGAATGGCAAGTTCTGCATGTTTTACCCCAGTTTGATACCTGGCTGGATATTATAGGCCTACGTGGAGCTAAACTGTACTTTAGGACAGATTTAGCCTGTATCTATGATAAAGTTTTACCTGTGAGCCCAAGAGACCTACGCTATGAAGGATCACTCATATCATAAGGCCTACCACAGGCCAGCATCAATCCCTTGTGCAACAGGCTACTTGTGCGCAAATAATGGGCTGAGCACAACAGTTGTTTCACATGAGCAGTCCACACACTTGAACACATGTGTGAGTACACATGTAACCAGCTCCGTGCCCCTTTCCCTAGCTGTGCAGCAGTGGCCTTTTCTTAAAAAGTGGACACTGGTGGCAAACATGCTCTGCTTGACTACCGTTAATTCACAGTGAGTGAGACTCAGGTGGTAGGGCTACCCACAGTAAAGGTCCAAAAATTGAGTAGTCAAAAGCTAAAAATCCTGAAGATCAAAATCAGGAAAGTCCATTTGGTAGATATATGCCACCACCAGCTGAAACTATGAGAAGAAGCTGGCCATTGTTCATGGGTACTCTTGCCTAGACACTAGTAACAAGTGGCAACGGTTTATGACCAGACACACTATTTGCCTGTTATCTGCTACTACAGATGCGGCCACCGACCTAACTCAACCATTAGACCATCTTTTCCCAAAGGGAACTTAGATGTCGGATCTATCTAGGTCACAAAGCATCTGAACAGGTCTAGGTCCACTATTGCCATGGGTCACAGCACTCTTCCTGGGAAAGGGTCAATGGATCAGCACTGATGCCGCCACAACAGACAGGTCTGAAACCTGCCCCAGGGTTCAATGGCTGTTCTCCTGCTGAAGAATACACAACCCAGTACCCTCACTCATCGGGGTCACTACAACTTAAAGATACAGGCGAGAGCACACCACAGGACTTCTGACCCGCATCCACAGCCCATATACTTGGGTCTATGCTGCCACCACTCACGTGGGATGATTGCCTTTCCTAAGGGAAGAACAGCCTACTCAAATCAAAGTGCTCCATTGACATGGAGCCTACCTAAGCAGCCACAACCATGGGAACAACCTTGGTTATCCTGTCCCAGCTATCCTCCACAAGAATAGGTTAATTGTACCCATCTGCAGACACTGAAAACCCACCTGGGTCAACTGGAAGTGTCACAGGGTGCTGTGTAGGCCATGCTTTGCCCAGGTCAATATCTGGCCACTTTTCTGTCCTCCAAATGGGAAAGCTGGAGCTAAGTAGGGACCTTAAAGATACCCCTGGGAAGGTTGATAGGCCATCCTGTAGGTGCACATGACCACCTTCCGCCTCACTCAGCTGAGGGGCCTCCCCCACCTTATGAGTCCATGCTTGGCAGACCAAGACTTCTGAGAGGCCTTAGGGTCACATATCAAGGCTGGTACTTCTAAAAAGCACCAGGCAAAAGTCTGCTAAAGCCGAACCGCTGCAGCCTGTCCTTCTGACAGTTCAGATTGACAATCCCTAACAGAAGTGTCTAGTACCAACCCAGAATAATATGCAAGGTCAACTCCTTTTGGAAAAGACACCACCAGGCCACCTGATTATATCATTGTAGGCGCACCACTTCCCATGCCACCCCCTTCTAATGGGAATGCTTCCTAAAACTGATACACCTAAAGTGCACACAGCTGAATTTTGCTGGTAAAATTCTTCTCAGTCCGCACTTCGCACAGCTCAGATCAACAATCAAGGACAGAAGTGTTTAGCTTCAACCAAGACAGTATCCCCTCCCTCATAAGCAAACACCACCTGGACACCTTGTTGTGCCACCTCTGGCATATCCATGATCTGCACTAATGTGTTGAGGTCCATACCCACAGGACAAACCAATGCCTGGAAAAGCCAAGACTTTAAGAGACCTCAGGGTCACACCCCAAGTCTAGTAAACTGTAAGTGTTCCAGGCACGATTCTGCCGAGTCTTTGCTGCCTGTCCTTCCAGCAGCTCAGAGCAACAATCCCTAACAGACATGGGGGGTCATTCTGACCCTGGCGGCCGGTGGCCGCCAGGGCCACCGACCACGGGAGCACCGCCAACAGGCTGGCGGTGCTCCCACGAGCATTCTGACCGCGGCGGTTCAGCCGCGGTCAGAAGCGGAAAGTCGGCGGTCTCCCGCCGACTTCCCGCTGCTCGGGGGAATCCTCCATGGCGGCGGAGCGCGCTCTGCCGCCATGGGGATTCTGACACCCCCTACCGCCATCCTGTTCCTGGCGGGTCTCCAGCCAGGAACAGGATGGCGGTAGGGGGTGCCGTGGGGCCCCTGGGGGCCCCTGCAGTGCCCATGCCAGTGGCATGGGCACTGCAGGGGCCCCCGTAAGAGGGCCCCACAGTGTATTTCAATGTCTGCAATGCAGACACTGAAATACGCGACGGGTGCAAACTGCACCCGTCGCACCCCTGCAACTACGCCGGCTCAATTCTGAGCCGGCGTCCTCGTTGCAGGGGCATTTCCTCTGGGCCGGCAGGCGCTCTTTTGGAGAGCGCCCGCCGGCCCAGAGGAAATGTCTGAGTGGCCGCCGCGGTCTTTTGACCGCGGTGCGGTCATTTGGCGGCTCCCTCCAGGCGGGCGGCTCCCGCCGCCCGCCAGGCTCAGAATGAGCCCCATGGTTCCTTCTATCAGACTGATATTCAGGGTCATCTCCTTCAGAAACAGGGACCACCAGGCCACTTGGTTGGGTTGTGGTGGGCTCGTCCATCTCTTGCACATCCTCCGTCTATGACCCACACCTGCCTAGGGGTCTGCTTGCAAAAGGCCTATCTGATTAAAGACCAAGCTGACATTGCCAAAGCCGCCACCTCAAGATTTGAGTAAATCATTCTCTAGGCTGACATCCTTCACTGTACTCAGGCAGTCCCCCACTCTTCCCTGACATCTCAGAATCCACTGCTTACCCATCCCGGGAATCTAGGAGGTCCACCACCCTCTCTCAGATCTCCTCAGGGTTGGTCACTAGCCCATTAGGGAAAACTAGGGCAATCAATACCAATCCTCTATTTCCTCACTGGCTATCACTGTACCTCCTACCTGGTTATCCATCCTCCTACTGGGTCATCCACTAACATGAGCCACCTTTGGACAGCTTCCTTCCCTAACAAATACCCTATGGGGACTGTGGGAACCCCAACTTTTTCTCACAAACCCACACCATAGACAAAATGCTCAGAGAACATCCTACCCTTCTGGCAGGAACCCGTAGGTGTGCCATTACTTTAGTGCATGGGTACTCACAAACTTTTTCTCGGGGGCCAAAATTGCAGTATGGTTTGCGGCCGAGGGCCGCACTGAAGTGACAGCGGGGGGCGGGGCTTAGAGGGGGCGGGCTTAGAGGGGTAACAACCACCCCACCCCCTTTTTCAAAACAATGCTGTATATCTGCTCCCACCCCTACCCCAGTAACACACACAGCGCCATCTGCTCTCACCCCTACCTCAGTAACACACACTGCGCCATCTGCACACAGCGCCATCTGCTCTCACCCCTACCCCAGTAACACACACAGCGCGCACACACACAGCGCCATCTGCTCTCACCCCTACCCCAGTAACACACACAGCGCGCACACACACAGCGCCATCTGCTCTCACCCCTACCCCAGTAACACACACAGCGCGCACACACACAGCGCCATCTGCTCTCACCCCTACCCCAGTAACACACACACACAGCGCACACACACAGCGCAATCTGCTCTCACGCCTACCCCAGTAACACACACTACATTAAAAACAAATAAATAAATAACCAAAGAGCCTTACCTGACTCAAAGCACTGTAAAGATGCCACAAATGTGGAACAACAGGCAGGCAGGCGGGCAGCAGACGTGGAGCCGGTGACAGGAAGCAGACGCCCAAAGCCCCGTAAAAGTTAGCTGCAAGCGCTGACTTTTATGGGGCTTTGGCTTCCAGGATCGTCAGGGTAACGCCATAAACAATGGCTGCCGTATGTAAACATAGAGGAGGGCCGCGGGAGCATGAGCAAGGAAGCCACTGTTGCGCATGCTCCCGCGGCCCTCTTCTATGTTTACACACTGCTGCCATTATGATATGACGTTTGGTGTGCGTCTCGCGGGCCGCCAAGCTAGGTCCGTGGGGCCGCTGGCGGCCCGCGGGCCGTACTTTGAGTACCGTTGCTTTAGTGTATTCTCCTGCCTCATTCTTCCAGTTGTTTTTTTGACCTGTGCCAATTGTGGACCGATCTTTGCAAAGAGAATGGTTTAATGTAGGCACCCCTATAAGAAATCATTGACCATGACAAGTTTGAGAACTTTCTAGAGATGTCAATTATTTCCTGCAACCCAAGAAACAGGGCCTACCCTGTCACCTCAATCTGTGGTGTGGATACCATCACAGTCTGTAAAACTGTAAAGAAGCACCCTCCTCCTGCAGGTCTACTGCGTGTAGTGTTGGGGTTCAAAGGACACCGTAACCTGAACACACTCAAATGGAAACACTTTGAAAAAACACCATCTCACTTAATTAAAAATGCAGGCCGGTCACATAAAACATTAACCATCATTGTCTTCACATGGAAGACATGTGCAGGGACGTTTTCCCACATTTTGGGTTCACAAAGGTAAACATTTGACCCCCTCTCAGAGCCTTGTGCTCTGATATTTCTGTGTTTATGCATGGATAATGTGTAGCAAAACTGAACTTAGCAAATGTTATCAGTGCATCCCATAAATGGATGCTATTGAGCCCAGTGCTGGCAACCAATGTAAGAAATTGGATTATTAGTGGGGGTGGGTGGTGAACTCCGCTCCACTCACGGGTCTTGCAGAGCTTTATCCCATTCAAGCTCTGCTTAGAGCGCGGAATTCCAAAAAACTCAGTGTAGTGGAATGGAATTTTGCCCTCATTCACGCTCACCAACGTTAAATTGGTGAGCACGAGCAAGGAAAATCCCAGTGAGATTTCTCAATGAGGCGGGTTGTGGATGGTTGCTACCGCCCACCTTCAGAAATTTCAGTTCACATTGAGGAAGTTTCCCCTTGAGTAGAAAATCTACTCGAGTGACAGAAAAGAAGCAGCGCCCTATTGCTCTGCATGTGGTGCAGTTTGTGCTGATTTTTCAGCACAGTACAAACACCCGGTGCTAAAAATTAGCATGAACTGCATGTCCTAATGCACTCTACTGCTTGCAGAACTCCGCAAAGCATGTAGCGGAACTCCACAAACTCCGCCCAGGCCTAATTGTTAGTTGCAAAATATGTGAGTTCTTCACAGGTAATAGGACTGCAACTGTTCTTTTACTGGGACCCAAGTACTCCATTGTAGCACTTGTCTTTCTCAAGGCAACAAAGCAGTGCAGTACAAAACGTACTCAGGAGAAGTTATGTGGGCTAGTAATCTCAATTCGCTGGCAAGTAACAACAACACTCAATGAATTATTATCCTGTCAATGTTTTTTATTTAGAAACTAAAAGTATTTTTTACACACACTCTAAATACTACGTATTAAATTACAAATATGTACATCAGGTAGATGTAAATACCTTTGGTGACACCTTCATGTTCCCTTATGGCCCTACAGGGACCTGAACCCAAAAATCACAATACCTTTATACCAGATACAACATCACAACATAAGGAGGGGTCAAGTTAAACAAGACAGGCCTATTGGCTTTGTCAAAGGGCCACCACATAGCATGTCTTTCCTTGTCAGGGTAACACATTATGAGGCAGTCAGTATACATAGGGAATGCTATATGGCATTGTCAGAGTGTCAGCACCTAATGTGTCACTATTAAAATGATAGAAACAATAACCATACTCAATCAACATATGTATAAGCATTACATGCTTTACAAGGGAAACCAGTCCCAGCTGCCAAAGGGATCAAGGAGATGGCCCCTCATCATTGCTCACCTGTCAGTAATCTACACCAGGCTTCAGTACTATAGAGCACGTAACAGAGACCTGTAGCGCGTGACATGCTTTGCAAGAGACTATGAGTTCCAGGTGCCAAATGGGTCAAGGAGGAGGCCTAGTATCTTTGCTCACCTGCCACTTATCTATGCCATGCTTCAGAACTGTACAGCACACAATACTGTAGAGACCCACAGTGTGGGATGCACGTGGTAAGCGACTGGGTGCTGCCAGGGTAAAGACTGGACCAAGAGTGGGCCAATCTGCACCCATCAGTGACAGGAAGAGCCAGGGCATGGCCGCCCTTTTCGTTCCCCCTAGTGAAGACGCTACTTACTGCAAACCTGCTTAATAATGGGTAAAAGAAAGTCACATGACTGTGCACTGGGGCAAGGCAGGCCAGGGAAAAATGTAAAGAGGCACACTGCGGAAAACTGCACTTAGACGCAATTGATGTCCTAACTGAAGAAGTAGAGGATAATTTGAATGAGGGGAAGAAATGCCCGGAATCTTCTGGCTCAAGCCCCAAAAAACACAATATTTTAAAGAAAAGGGCAAAAGGGACCTAGTTACTAAAGGAAAGCCACTGCCATGATGGAGCTAGATACACCACTACCCTGCCAAACTAGAATTTCCACAGGCTCCATCACGGAATGTGCTGCAATCCCGTTTCTCCTATCCACCAAAGTGAGGGTAAGAGCATTGAACTACTTCCAACAATAGCATGGTCCGGCCGTTTTGCTCCACTTGCAGGGCTGGGACTGAAGACACCAATCAGAATGTTTGTAGGCTCCAATAGGAAGTCAGGGCTAGAGGCGATATTTTCGATCAAACCTTCACTTACATCTCTTAGTGAGGAATTAAGTGCCCTGAAGGAAATAATGTTAACACAAATTTCAATAGCTTCGGAGCTGCAGAAGTTAATCACGCATTTGGTGAGGAAACTGGGGCACCCCCGATGAACATGGGCAACACTGTTGCCAGTCCTGTGGCTGCCATCTAAAGGGAGGAACGTCAGCGGAGAAAGTAGCTGCAGATCCCTTAACAAAATGTGCCTCAAGTTCTCTAGGACCTCAGATTAACTGGGATAATCAGGATAGGAATGCCCGTCATCATGTAGATGAAGGGTATAAAAATGTGTCTGCAAAACCAGTATTTACTTAACAACATTTCTCACAGGTCTCATTGTAGCAACAACTTGGAAAGCCAGCAATTAGGGTATCTCCGTTTTTTCTCCGCAGGTAAAGAAAGTAATCGATGGCTGTGCTGGCAGCTGATTCAAAACCTTTCAAAATATATGACCTTACCTCGGAATGGCCATTAAACATAAACACTGACTCCATTTCAGAGGAGCCCAGGCTGTGTTGTCAGCTTGTGAAGATCCCACAATTGGTGGAAGGGCAACGTGAATCAACTGAATCCCTAATCAATAAGGTGACCCACTGTATTTGATACAAACGTAACTGTCTCACAATAATTCATTCAGATATAATCCTTGTCCAGTGCCTAGCGAATGGTCCGAGTTCATACGATAATGTAAAGCTGACTGTGAAAAATCAGTATCTTGTGAATTACCTTTTGCAATGGAAGCACGTTTATTACCCCGCAGGGTTGCCTTCTTCAATTCAAATCAGCCCCCGAATACATAATCGGTGATGCAACGAGGACAGTGTTTCTCCGGGAAGATTGCTCTAGTGCGGTCCAGCTTGTCAATGACCATGGCCCCTGTTTAAAATCCTCTATGGGAAGCATGCCCAATGATCTGATGACTCTAGCTGGGCCTTCACATTGTATATGCAAACAGGGAACAGACTAGTTCGGGGCAGAAATCCAGCCAGCACCCGCCCTAAGCACAGGTTTTTCTACATACAAAGAAAAACCTCAACTTTCGCTACGCAAAGAGATTGACTGCCTTGTGATTCCCAGAATCTGCAAATAGCGGTCATAGCAACCCTGATTTCCATTCCTCCGAAGAAAACGATCTGCCACTCTGTATAGATGATAACATATTGACCTCACATTGCTCATTTTTTAGTACAATATCATGCAACGCCGTTAGGGTAAAAGATGAACTAGCTGACCCAACTTGGGGCTTCTTTATTGACGGAAACAAGATCTGTATATTCCAGGAAACACGTTGTGTAGAGCCTTTTTATGGGCGAGAGCAAAGCGCTCCGTCCATTCTGTAATCTCTCTTTGGGCTTCAAACCACGCCCATGTCACGTCAGTCACTTACATTGGCTCCAAGGCTTGCCTTTTAAAATCCGCTTGCTTTCATTTGTGAAAGGCATGCATACCTCATACTTTTTCCAGTGTTTAGCCCACCTACACAGCACCAGTAAACTACTAAAAACATACGAGGCTTGATGTTTTCAGCCTGGGGTTCGGACTACTTTTTCAGTTTATTTTCCACGCAGCACGATCGCGCTGCATTTGACATAGTGCGATAGCGCTGCGTTTTTTTTTCTTTACAACGCTAATAGCTCTTACTCGAGCAAATGTGAGACTCGTTGCATTGAAAATGCTTGTTTTAAATGTGGCTACTCGCCCTATTATTGCCCAGCTGTTGCCCGCATAAGAGGCCATCCTGCTGGGGGCCTTCTCGTTTGGGTAAGGAACTTGTTAAATTGCAAGGGCAAGCCTATTTGGTCTTTCCATAAGTATAAGTAATACTTGTGTCCATTTGGGTAATGTTTACAACAGGCCTATTGGTGTGAGCCTGGAATTTCCAACGCTTGAGCTTCTAGATAACCTGTTGGGTGTAATAGTAGCCATTGATCTAAATGTGTCATTTAATTTCTTGATCAATTGTGATGTGAATGTTTCTGAAGAAGCCATGACATATACCAAAACTATGTATTTCCAAAGCCAAGAGAGATTCTTAGCAAGCTAACCAACCATTGGGAATAACATTAAGACAAGGATTATGAGCCTGTAATGGTAGGTCCCCATCAGACTATGCTAGCTGGATTGATTATATCATACTATCAATGAATATAAGGCAATTAATGAAGGATATGGCAGTCCTAGAGAGGGCCGACAGTGATCACAATGCCCCCAGACTGGGCCTGTTAGGCCCCTTAGGCCCAGGATCTGTGATATTCAAGCCTTCTCTCGGAGGGGACCTGACTAACAACAAAAGGCCTTTAAAGTGGGAGTGTGTTAAAGCCCACCCTGACATTCTAAGACAAGTCTACAGAAGAGTAGGTGACACTTTGGGTGACATGGAGAATATTCTAGATCAAGAGGTACCCCCCGACCTTATAGTTAAGCAACATGGGGTCCTGTTTGTTAGGAAGAGGGCACCTCTATGCAGTATTCGTAGACCTAAGGGCAGTATTCCACATGGTCCCCGGAAAAGGTTTTGGGAGGTCTTAGATAACATGAGAGTGCCTGTAAATACTCTTGATGCCATGATTAGAGTACATCCTGGTAATCTTGCACTAGTCAGATATGGGAACAACAGGGCACGAACTACCCTTTTTGAAATCAAAAGGGTAGTAAGGCAGAGCTATGTCCTGGCCCCCACCCTTTTTTCCTTATTCTTTAATGATTTGGCACAGGTACTTGACTTTGCAAACAATGATGCACCCAAGTTGGGCTCAGTCAAGATACATGCTCTCTTTTTCGCTGACAACACATTGCTTATATTCAAGACTCCCACAGGACTCCTGGCTATTCTTAAGCATTTTTTGTCTTTTTGCTCTGACCGTGGCCTGGAACTCAATATAGGTAAAACCAAATTCATGACCTTGAACCCATATAAGTCAAACCAAGGAAATATTACTGTAAGTAATATGCAACTTGAGCAAGTATAGGATTTTACCTATTTGGGGGTCAGCCTGTAGCACAACTTTAGTTGGAGGCATGAAGTCAAAAGCGCACATAAGCTGATCCAATGACAGGAGTGGTCCTTAAAATGAAAAAAGGAAGTACATAAATTGGCTACCTGCTCTTAAGGTTTATGAGGACAAAGCTAAAATTTCACATTATATGGAGCTGAACTTTGGGGCCATGTGGACACAAAGGAGCTGATGTATGCAGAAAACAAATGCTTAAAGTTTTTGACTAACCTCCCTCCAAGTACGCCATTGCTCCCTCTACTGCAAGGTCTGTGATGATTGCCTAACTCTTTTAAAATTAAGCTGAGACCTCTGGTAGATTGGCATAGGCTATGGTCCACCGCAAAGCTGGAATCTTATAGATGCCCTACCTTAGAACTTCTAGGTCAGGGGGGCCATTTAAGAACTCCATGGCTAAATTTGCTTCTGATCATTTTGACTTACCGGCCTGTGGATGTAGGTGAGAGAAGTTGTATGTTTATAAGCCAAAGAATTACTAATAAAACAGATTTAAATCCAAAAGACATTTCATACAAACAGAAGTTCTTGTGACCCAGAAATTGATCTTTCAGCTTTTCTGTCCTGCAATTCTTGTTCTTTTCTCCCCAGGAAAAGTATCTGCACTCATCGTTTATCAATTATTTAGACAACTTTGTGGCTTCTTCCAGACTAGCCCAGAAGAAGTCTAGATCCAGGCAGTGTAGTATATTCCTATAGAATTCTTAAATGGTCATGTTGTGCGGATATAGCTATGAATATTCCCCTAAGCACTGCATTCAATGTATCCCAGAGTATTGCAATGGGCATGTTTAGGGTATCATTCAGGTCCAGAAATGTGTAGATCTCTGAGTTAATTTCAGAAGTAACTGAGTCATGTTGCAGCAGTTTGGAGTTAAACCGCCAACTGTGAGGGTGTGCTAGAGCACGTGAGGTAATTGTAGTGATGATATGGGTGAGTGATTGGAAAAGATGGCCACTTCTAGCTCCATGTCTGTGAAGCTGCTCTCAGGCATGGAAGTGTGAGAAAGAAGTCTATGCAGTCACAAGTTTGGCGTGTTGCTGAGAAAAATGTGCAGCCCTTATCTGTGAGGTGTATCTTATGCCATATGTCTTTGAGTCCCACGTCTCTAAGCCATTGCAGGCCCACTGCTGTGAAAGCCCCAGTCTGGTCTGGTCTCTGTGCAGACGGGTCCATGAGAGTGTCGAACACCAAATTGAAGTCCCCTCCCACCAGGCTGTCTGCATCTGGTGTTGTTAATACTGTGCATAAGGCATCTAAGAGGAAGGGCTGTTGATGGTCACTGCCCTGGGACACTGAGGTGCAAATGGTGGCTATTGTAAGTGTGTAAGAGTGTATGGCAATACAGAGAGCAAGCAATCGGCCTGTTATCTATGCCTGAGTTTGGCCTGAAAAGTTTGTAGCTAGGAGCATTGCCACTCTGGAACGTTTCTGTGGGCCCGAGGACAAGAACTGATGCTTACGCAGTGAGAACGCAGGCAATGCCAGTCTTTTCCAAGGAGTTGGGACTCCTGGAGAAGGCAAATATCGCATTTAGCCTCCCTAAGCATCATGAGTGTTTTACTATTCACTGGGTCATTATGTCCTTTAACATTGAGACTAATGGCCTCATTACCAGTTTGGTGTCCTGTGGACCGGCTGCATTGGCAGTCGGACCCCCATATTACGAGCCATGCTGGCCTATGGCGCAAAGACCACCGCGGTCCCACTGGCACACCAGGTAGAGCAGACCACCACAGTCATGAGGCTGCACAAACAGGCCAGCGGAGGTCTCATACCACCAGTTTGACCGTGGCGGTCCAACCACCACATCTCAGAAGGCAGAAAGGTATAAAGGGAGACACTCACCTAAAGGCAGCCTTACATGTCAGGTGTTGCCATGGGGCCAATCACACATGTCCTGTGATGCTGATGATCATCGAAGGTGCCAAAATCCACACCGCCTTGGACGCAACTGACCATAAGTACACATACCTACCTGTGTTATTACACTCAACAATAGATCGTCACACTCTCAGTCACATCATATGGGGGCATGTTAAGGGCACCAAGTACCCTTGTCATTGTGTCCCAAGTTGGAATCAGACATAAATAAGTACACATTCACGGTCACAATATGCCCCCTTTTGGTAGGTCATTGACACTTCACCACAACACTACAAACAAACACAAGAGAGGGATTGGGGCATCAGGAGCACTCAGGGAAGGAAGCTGCACTACAACACATATCACTTTACACATGCCACTTAAACAACATTTGCACAGAAACTTGCCCAACATGCATCTCAGGGACAAACAATACTAGAGCCAAATGACATGCCTATCTGCACAATGCGGAAGGACAAGTCAACAAAGCACATACAACTTCAACTGCATGGGACATGCATCTACATGAAGTAGCTTCAAGGTACACACAGCTAAATGGACATGTGACCAGTCAACTGCAAACAAAGGCAGCAAAATTGAACACATTCCATGTCTGCACAAACAAAACTCAAGCTGCCACACATTAGATGAATCCATTATCTATATCAGGGGGATAAGTCTAACATCATACATGCTTGCATTGGACAACACAAGTTAAACTACTTACCATACCAAACGGTACACAATGCTGTGACTCCACCATTGCATTTACACCCACATATCCATACTGACAACATATACCCTTGTCTTGGGGGACACAAGTACTGACCACAAATTCAGATACTGCAAACAACAGCAAATGGATCAGCAAGCCGGCTGAAACAGGCACTGTGGGCAGACAACACTAGTTACTAAGGAACAACATGAAGGTAGAAAAGGAATCGCAGGACTAATGTGTACTCAAAAAACAACTGGTTTATTAATATGCAAACTTGAAAAGTTCAAGGCCATTGGCCAGTCCATTTTGAAATGTACAGGAACAACACTGTGCTGTCCCTTGACTCCTAACTGTCAGGAAACCCCCACAGGAAGGGGATTCAAGTGGGCAGGCAGACACCTTAGGGATCATATCTTGAGGGGGGCAGATTTGGAATAGGTGGGTTTGGGAGGGTAAAATGCTTCTTAGGAGGGGTGGGCTTCTTCTTGGGGAGAGGAGAATGGGTGCTTGCAGAGAGGGCAGGTGTGACAGTGGAGGGCTTGGAGGTGGAAGGGATGAGCCTGGAGGTGGGTCCAGCTTCTTGGATTTGGGACGGGGTGTGGAGATAACAGGGGAAAGGGCAAGCTAAAAAAACATCAGACTTAGGAACATGGGGATGGTCATCAGAAGGGGATGGGGTTTTGGAGGTCAAGGGAGTGGTTGTCTTCTGTGTCGTGTCAGTGTGGATGGGTGGGTGTTTGGGTGGTGTCTGTTGTGTGGATGAGTGAAGGCATTTCAGTGTCATGGTGATTGGGAGGTAGAGGGGCTGGGGATGTGGGAGTGGTGGATGTGTGTGTCTGTTGGGGTGGTGTCTGTGGGTATGCTGGTAGTGGTGGATGTCTATGTGTCTGTTGGGGGGTGTCTGCTTGTATGCTGAATGTGATGGATGTCTGTGTGGTGTCTGCGGGTATGGTGGCTGTGGTGGATGTCTCTGTGTCTCTTTGGGTGGTATCTGGTGGGTACATCACTAACTGTCGAGGTAGTGCCTATGGATATGCTTGATGTTGAATGTGTGTTATGGTGGGGTTGATGGTAGTGTCTGGCAAAGGGGTGACTGATGTTGTGCATGTGGGTGTCTGTTGTTTGCTTGCATGCCAGTGTCTTTTGTGGTGCTTGTGTCTATGTGTGCTGCTTTTGTGTGTTGAGGTGGGTGCATACTGATTGGTCTGTGTGATTGGGGTAGGTAGGGGAATAGGAGATTTGGATTGGGAAGGGGGGGGTGACAGGCTACCATTTGTGTGCAGGCCAGAGCCTGAAAAGATCTCTGTAGGCCAGAACGTACACCATGAATGCCTTCCAGGAAAGCGTTGGTCTGCTGCAGTTGGATTGCCAGCCCTGGATGGTATTCACAATGGCTGTCTGACCCACAAAGATACTCCTCAGGAGGTCAATAGCCTCCTCACTGAGGGTAGCAAGGGTATTCAGGGCGGAAGTGCCTGCAGCAAAGAATGCACCCATTCTCTTAGGTGAGCCGGCACAGCCAACTGGGTGGGGAGTAGTAGGGAGGGAATGTGTCAGCCAATAAACAATGGTGACACACTCCTGTATTGGGCACAATATGAAATGTACCCACATTGTAAATTTCTTATCCCACACACAAGTTGGCATGCACATATATGTGAGTGAAACATCATCCCATCAACACAGGTAACAGCAGCTTACAAACGTTTTGTTAAAGAGAAAGGGGCACATGCTCACATGTAGTCACAAGGAATGTTGGCAACAGTGATGGCAAACAAATCATGTCAATTGACATTCCCCACTTACCAAGTAAAAGCATTGATCTATAGCTGCACCCAAAGAACAATGTATGCTCTGTCACATGTATGATGGCTATCTTCACATTATAGACTGTAGTGAGGCACCAGCACCCGTCATATGCTGAAGACAAGTAGCCTCTGTGTGGCAGCAACCAAAACACTCATTTACCTAGACACATGGCAGTAGTGCTACCTTCCCGCCGTCTGCCGTCATGAATGTAGCCGGAATTCCGCCATCCTTCTGGCGGAGTTCTGGCTACGGTCATATTATGGTAGACAGTAGATAGCCACTGCAACGGTCTTGTGGCGGCCGTCACTGTGGCGGTAGGCGGCATTTACCGCCAATGTCATGATGAGGGCCAAAGTGTCACCTGGCCCTCAATAGTTTAATCTTGAGTTAGCAGGTTAAGATGGAGCTAAGTGATCAGACACACCTCAAAGTTGAGCAAGATTTGTATCTTGTTCACTCCCAGATGAGTGAACTTCAACTGAGAGTCAGTAAGCAAGGGTATTTGGACAATTGAGTACTGCCACTGTGTTTGGAGTTACTGAAAAAGTGCCTCCTAGGAGTTGCGGGCAGGTCACTCTCCATACTACACACAGTTGACAAATTTTATCCTCCCAGGTGAGTAAACTTAATTTGAGAGTTCACTAATAGATGGATTTGGGAACGTTAACATTGTTTTAGTGGTTTGAGTTAGAGACACAGGGCCTATTGGGCTTTGTATTCCAGTCACTCCTTCTACTTCCCACCACCATACAAATGTTATCCTTCCAGATGGGTAAACTTAATTTGAGAGTTAGGACACAGGGGTATTTGGGCATGAGAACACTGGGCTTGTGTTTGGAGTTAGAGAGGCAGAGCCTCCTGGCATTAGAAGTCATGTTACTCCCTCTACTTAATACACTGATAAATGTCATCCCCACAGGTATGTACATTTCATTTGTGAATTTCCAAAGAGGGCATTTGGTGATTTGAACACTTGATTGGTGTTTTGAGTTAGTGAAACAGTGCCTCTTGGGAGTTGCAGTCATGCCACTCCCTTCTCTACACACACTATACAAATATTATCCTCCCAGGTGAGTACACCTCAATTGAGAGTTAAGTCACAGGGGTCTTTGGACAGGCGAACACTGGGCTAGTGTTTGGAGTTACTGCAACAGGGCCTGCTGGGAGTTGGAGTCATGTCACTCTTTTTAGTACACACACTAAACAAATGTTATCCCGTCCAGGTGAATCCACTTCATTTGCGAGTTACCAAACAGGAGTCTTTGGAGCTGAGGATGCTGGACTGGTGAGTGGAGTAACAGAGATGGACATTCTTGGACTTAGCAGTCATTTGAGTCCCTCTATTACACACACCATACAAACGGTATCCTCCCAGCTGAGGTCATTTACATCTAGAGTTGCCAAACAGGGGCCTTTCAATGAATGAATACTGTTCTTTTGTATTTAGTTGCTGAAAAAGTGCCTCCTGTGAGATGCAGTCAAGTTATTCCCTCTAGTTCACACACTTTTTCAATGTTATCCCTCCAGGTGGGTATACTTGGGCCCGTATTTATACTTTTTTTAGCGCCGCATTTGCGCCGCTTTTTGACGCAAAACGGCGCAAACCTACAAAATACAATGGCAGTTTGCACCGTTTTTGCGTCAAAAAACGACGCAAATGCCGCGCAAAAAAAGTATAAATACGGGCCTTAATTTGGGAGTTGACACACAGGGGTTTATGGGCAAGTGACCACTGGGCTGGTGTTTGGAGTTATAAATACAGGGCCTGCACAAGATGGCACACACAGATACTAAAACTATGCATTTACACCCCAACAGGACCCATACTCAACGTCACCAGACAGGAGGTGCCAGACATATCCAGTCCCCCCACAGATGAGGCCCACAGTGAAGACAGCAGCTCTGCACACCTGGATCAAGATGACCAGCCCGGCCCATCAGGGACCTCAGGACAGTCGGTTCCCCTGAGACAGTCCCAAACCACCACAGAACCTCCCCCCTCAGGAAACACCACCACAGTACCCACCCAGCGGGCCCATCCCTCTGTCCCCAGGACACGTCATCAGCAGTGTGTCCACCACTACAGAGAACCCAGGCAAACCCACCAACCCAAGAAAATCAGGGGCCTGTGGTCAGTGGGAGTAGGCTCAGGGTTCAGGAGACAGAGGCACAGGAATACAGGGAAGCTGGGAGGACTGCTGTGCGACAGGGCAAGGACAGGCCCAGGGAACCGACAATCCACGAAGCACTCTCCAACATCATGGGAGCTTACCACCATTCCCAGGAGACCATAGGCACGGTACTGGCCAAGTTTCAGGAGACACAGCGGCTGCAGGCGGAACACTACCTGTGGATCAGGGAGGACTTGAAGTCCATTAACACCACCCTGGTCACCACTGCAGGGGTGCTGGCAGACCTTGTCAACACCATGAGGGACACAGTGGCACACCAATGGGCCCCTGACACTAGCCTGGATGATGAACAGCCCTCCACCTCTGCCGGCACTAGTGGATAGGAGGCACTGCCACAGGACCAACAGGCCACCAGCACCCCACGCACTGCAGAAGGAGAACCACCTGTCAAACGGTGCCTGAGATCCAGGAACAAGACAGATAACAAGACCCCCGCCAGGAAATAAGACCCCCCTGAATGTCACCCTTCTGTCCCACTATGTTAACCTGTCCATCCTTAAACTGCCATTGCTCCACTTCCTATGCCCCTTTGGACAATGCACCTGTGAAACAAATAGACAGAACTCAGCCATCGACATACCTCCACCATCACCCCAGCCCATTTTACAACCCCCTCCAATTATTAGCACAAAAATAAACACACTTGAATCACCACAAAATCTGGAGTCAGTCTGTCCTTTCACAAATGTGCAATTGCTAAATCTCTGGAATATAGCAAAGTCAATGTACTTGTTCACATACCAATGTTACACAGCTGTAGGCCAGGAGTAAACATAGCAGAGGGCACAAATTGGGACCCAGAGCTGTGAAATGGAAAGCCGAAGTGACAAGTCAGGGTACATAGACAGAGGTAAAAAGGCAGACTTATGCTAGGTCCAACAATAGTATGAGATGTGGGAAGCAGTTCCATCTTCTTACCTATGTCTCACTGGAAGTATTGCATGATGATGTTGGTTCGGTTGTCTACCTCTTCTTCTTCTGCCTCCTCTTCTTCACTGTCCACAGGCTCCACAGCTGCCATAAGACCAGCATCAGTCCCATCCTCCTGCAGAAAAGGCACCTGCCGTCGCAAAGCCAGGTTGTGCAACATACAGTCTGGCACACCTTCTTCGGTGAGTAGTATAGGGATACACCTGTCAGATGGAGGCACCGGAATCTGGCCTTCAGGAGGCTGAAGGTGCACTCTATTATCCTCCTAGTTCACCCATGTGCCTCATCGTAGCGTTCCTCTTCCCTTGTCCTGGGGTCAGTAGCCATGACAGGGTGGGGTAACCAGAGTCACCTGCAAGTATCGAGGGACAACTCTTGGACATACTCCAAACATTAGTGAATCTCCCATGACCAGACAGCAAATGAAACTGTGTGGGGACTTTAGGCTCACCTATTAGCCACACACGGTGCCTCTTGAGTTGCCCCACCACATTAGGGATGCTGCTATACCTCAAAATGTAAGCGTCATGCAGTGAGCCAGGATACTTGGCATTTACATGGGTTATGTACTGGTCTGCCAAACACACCATCTGCACATTCATAGAATGGTAGCTTTTCCGGTTTCTGTATACCTGTTCATTCCTGCGGGGGGGGACAAATGCCACATGTGTACCATCAATGGCACCAATGATGTTGGGGATATGTCCCAGGGCATAGAAGTCACCTTTCACTGTGGGCAAATCCTCCACTTGAGGGAAAACGATGTAGCTGTGCATGTGTTTCAGCACAACACTCTGGACAACAGGTTAGAGAGCATTGGCTGGGACATCCCTGATGCCATGTCTACTGTTGTTTGAAAAGACCTACTGGCCAGGAAATGGAGTACAGACAGGACCTGCACTAGAGGGGGTATTCCTGTGGGATGGCGGATAGCTGACATCAGGTCTGGCTCCAACTGGACACACAGTTCCTGGATTGTTGCACGATCAAGTCTGTAAGTGATAATTATGTGTCTGTCTTCCATTGTCGACTGGTCCACCAGGCGTCTGTACACCGGAGGATGCTGCCATCTCATCACCTGCCCCAGCAGACGTGCCCTATGGAGGAAAACGGTGAGCAGAGGGTCATACAACACTTAGGTAAGACAAGGCTGTTTAGCAAAAACTTTACATTTTCTCTATGTGCCTATGTCTGTCCGTATTCCTTGCCTAAGTAGGTGTGACGCAGTTATTTGGCCTGCCATGTGGCCCCCTGAAATGGCGGCTGCCTGACCTACAAGGTGGGACAAGGGGAAATGAGGTAACTGCGCTGATGTTGTACACCGTCGCGATAGGCGATCGAAGACCTCAGCGCTATTCAGCATTGGTTATCATTGGGCCCTATGGGTTCCAGGAGCCAATGACGATGTACGCCGGCGGTGACGGTACGCACCGCCGCGGACGTGACCACCATTTTCTATCAGTTCCCTCACTTGATACCTGACCTTCAACAGGAGAGGACCTACACTGCAAGTGCTGCTGTGACCTCTGTCAGGAAGTGACAATGGCTACAGTGTCTGGGGATAGGGCCTCTGCCTTCACTTCGGAGGAGTTGGAGAAACTGGTGGATGTTATCCTCCCCCAGTAAGCGCAACTGTACGGTCCTCCAGACAAACAGGTGAGTACACTGTGAGCATGGTGGATGGCACATGATTGTATGGAGTGTTGTGGATGGAAGGGGGGGACAGGCCAGCATGTGAGGATGGTGTGTGTATGTATGCCTGGGCCAGGGCAGGAGGTTTGTGGGCAATGTGTGAGAAGAACTATACGGGAGAGTAACATCCATTCTAACTTCACTTTTCCTCTAGGTCAGCACCCACCAGAAGAAGGGTATTTGGCGTGCCATCGCCAAGGGAGTGCGGACCCTGGGGGTCTACCATAGACGGAGCACCCACTGCCAGAAAAGATGGGAGGACCTGCGCCGCTGGAACAAGAAGATGGTGGAGGCCCAGCTGCGGATGGCCTTCCAATGTGGAAGGGGTGCCCGTCGCACCATGACCCCCTGATGTACCGGATGCTGGTGTTGGAATACCCAGAGTTGGATGGGCGCTAGAGGGCATCACAGCAGCCACAAGTGGGTGAGTAGACTCTCATTCAGCTGACTCTGCGTGCTTGACGAGGGGTCTGGGTGGGGGTGGTGGGATGTGGGTTCCCCTAGGACCGGGCAGACGCGCAAAGGTAGATCCATTGATTTGCAGGCTCATTCCCAATCCTCCTGAGATCCCTCACTGTTGGGCAATCTACCACTTTGAATGCCATCCAGGTGTTGAGAGGCATTTGCAGCAAACAAATGCATACCTGGAGGGTATTCATTCTGGCCAGGCGGCCCAACAGAGAGCATTTCAGGCTCTGGCCTCAGCACTGATGGCAGGCATTGTCCCTGTGTCCAGCCTCCCCCCTCCAACTTCCTCCACTCAGACCCACTCCCCCTGAGGTGCCTGTTTATTTTCCATCTGATGCCCCTGCAGTGTTCTCTCCCTTTCGAGTCAGGTATCTTGTGTGGGCTTCGCCCATGCATTTTGGGACACTGATCCACGGACAATGATTTAATTTATATCTGGACTTGTGCAGTTGGTGTATGTATTTGTATATACTTTTTTTTTATTTGCCCTATCTGATATTTAATAGATTACACTTGTTACAATCATTTCCTTTTGTCCTTGCGTTCTTCCAGGGGGTGATGGGGTGTATATGTAATGTTGCTGCATGTATTTGTGTGTATGGTGTTGTGGGTGAGGGTGGGGTTGGGGGGTGTTGCATGTGTGTCACTCTTTTTTTTCCTCCCCGGGTGGGGGGGGGTGTTGCATGTGTGTCACTCTTTTTTCCCTCCCCTCCTCCCCTGTGTGCGAGGTGCAGTACTCACCGTGGTCGTCACCAGCGTCTTTCATGCTCCTGAAACAAGAGGAGGTAGACCAGCATGGGCAGGACCAGTAGTTCGGGCTCCATGGCGTCCTGGTTCCACGTTGGGTGTCGAGAGGTGAGTGCTTTCCGTTCCAAGTCCTGTTTCCGCCATGCTTTTGATAGCGTTAGTACCGCCCCAGAAAAGGTGGCGGATAGGCGTGCTGTAATACAATGGGCGGAACCTTGTCTTCCGCCTGTCTGTTGGCGGTTACCGCCGCAGTGTTTGTTTGTACCGCCATGGCGGTCGGAGTGTTAAAGTGGCTGTCTATGTTGGCATTTTCCGCCATGGTCGTGATTCCATTTTTTTTCCGCCGGCCTGTTGGCGGTATTAATGCTGCTTTAACACCAACTGCCAGGGTTGTAATGAGGGCCTTAGTCTCCAACATTCATAGAAAATACACATCTTTACATAGGGACACTTTCTCAGAATATCAGCTGTGTTATTATAAAAACACTTCCTTGTCCCTCACATGTTAGAGGGAGATCCCAGCCAGGGAACCATGACTGTATGCTGATTGCCGAATGCTTTGCTACAGATGCTAACGCAGACTGCAGGCCTTTGCTCAGGTATGGGGGTTGATGTCTCCCCTGGAGAACCTGAATGGCAGACTTAGAGCTTAACATGCTGTGCTCTATCCTAGCTTAAATAGGGATTAGTCCATTGACAATAGTGACAGTATGATAGCGTTGTTCTTATGCTTCACTCTTTTCATCACAATTTTAATACTGTCATGTTGTGTTGTCCTGGTTATTGCAGCTCACGCCTTGATAGCTAAGATGCAGTCATTTTATTAAAACTCATTATTGAAACATATACTGCTTCTGTTTGTTATTTATATATGAGACTGACTTGTAAGTGAGAGAACCGGATGTGACCTGAGTGACCACGACTTCCCTGAGAAGCCAAATATGTCATGCGCTCGGATGCCCAGTTATCTCTATCCTTGGGTAGAGATGAGTCGCTGCTAGATAGCCGGAGCAAAACCAGGATTGGAGAGACAAGTGTCACCAGCAGTGGGTTAGACTACATCTCCCACACAGCGGGCGATTCTGCTGCTCAAAATCCAGTAGTCTCATTAGAACAATGAGAGCCTACGCATACATGGCACCCCCAATGTTTGGTCAGGCTCTGATTTTTGGGTCCTCCAGAGTATCTCTGTCTTAATATATATAATGGCACCTCAATACCGCATACAGAGACGTCCGTGGTACTGAGGATTAACACCCCCAGCTACGTAGGCTATCCTATCTAAAGCTGGAGGTTGTTCAAGCTTGAACTTTAAAAGGGAAACCTTATTTGGTGTGCCTTCTCTGAACTTAAAGTTGGTTTATAATGGCGAATCCACAGTAGGTACTGATAGCAGTTAACATGAGACAGCCTCTAACTACACATTTATTAGCGAATGGCTTAACACCCCAGGGGGTGTCCATCACATTTGGGTGGATGCCCATGCAGCTTTTAGAATAGAACTGTTTTATTCTTGGGTCACTTTTCCAGCAGTTGATGGGAACACAAATACATTTCATCATTATCCACTTGCAAATGCACCTGGACAATACAGAGCATATGCCTACTTAGAAATACCTTTATCTTATCAAGAACATAACAGTTGGCTTGATGGCGCCCTACCCCACACAATTGTACCAGTAAGGTTAGGTCCTCTAAGTAACAATGGTCCTACCTGGCCTTTATTGGCCACCTATACACCACATCCTGCAATTGCAAACTTAGCGGTAGCTGAGGTTCGTCACTTATGTATAGAATTAACAGCGATATATAGATGATTAGTACATTTTGTAATGCAAACATTAAATACAAACCCAACACGTGCTGCTCCAGCACATCCACATGCAGCCACGCCAGGTATTAATCCTGTGACTGTACATTCAATCATGGGTGAAGTACCTGCCAAACTGGAGGAAACTCCATTTTGGTTAGCACAAAAAATTAATGGCTGGAGGCAGTATTTCCCCATACGGGGCCTCAGGATAAACATAGAATATTAATGATGTGCTTGCCTTTTGGCGCATGGTACACCGACACTTGCCAATTTACCAGAAGTGTTGAAACAAATTCAAGATGAGCATGGGGCTGCCCCGGCCCTGGATTTGGGGATGCAATTGATGGGCAATTTTGCCACAGTTTCCTCTATCATTTTAAGTATCCTTAAAGAGGAAGCAGTCGCATTTGCAGTGTGCATGCGGCTCCGTGACGTTCCGCAACAGGATCAGGAACGCGAGCCGCCTAAAATAATCGCAGAGACTTATTCTAGCATAGGTCGAGACAGTTTAGGGGCCAGACCATCTAAACCATAATTTCAGAGCAAATCAACTAAAGATTTTCCCAAGCAGGCTCCTGGGGGTAATAAGAAACACTGGGATAAAAAACAACAAACTCCTAAAAAAGAGAGGCACAGAACAGATATAATCTCAGAAATAGAGATAATATAAAAATGCCTGATACATATCAATATACTGATACACGTCAATCTCATTCCTTTCAGGCTCATCGGAAAAATGAAATGAGAGAGGTGGGCGATCAGAGCAAAGAACAGAGTATGTGAAACTGAGACAGGAATCACAACGCTCTTTGGAGGTTTCTGTTAAAAAGGAAGAGAAAACCGCCCAACAAAAAACACAATTCAAAAAGGAAAAAGTGGCAGCAGTCATAGTTCAACATGTCACTCAGAAAGAGGGTCTTCTTGAAGAACAAGAAGTGGGTTCTAGCACTGCTAGACAGTGCAGCAGAGGTCGCAATAGTTTGCCGGAATCTTCTAGAGCATCTGGAGGTGAAAGCAACTGATGACTTTATTCAAGTAGAAACTGCGGACATGCGTGTCTCCACGCCTGATAGGGGGTATAAAGTAACGCTACAGTTAGAAGGAGACATTGAGCGCATAATAGACGCAATCTTTTGGGATCGCATTGTAAACATATACAATGTTTTGTTGGCCAGACAAGATTGGCCACCTGATTTTGACCGTACCTGCCCATTTGGGGAAGATGTGATTAAGCCTTCCTTCTCGCTCCTTGTTCCAGAGGAACTTGCTCAATCCTATGCCATTGATTGGGCTTTGGCACAGGCTCCTGCATTATACAGAAATCACATAGTATGGGATAGAGAATGCCCCTACCATGTAATTGCAATCAAATATGAACCTCAACCTCAACGCAGTATCAAATAAAACATGAAGCAAAGGCACCTGTGAGAGAAATACTCACCCAATTAGAGTACCAGGGTGTAAGTGAAACCTGTGTCTCCCCATTGAATAATCCATTATTCCCAGGAGCCAAAGCGGACCATTCATAAAGAATAGTCTTAGACTACAGACACTTAAACAGTCATACACGCACATATGCTACACAGAAATCACATAGCACCACACTAATGAACAATAGAGTGCGTAAAAAATACAAAACAACACCGGACATTTCAAATGTTTTTTTCTGCCACAATATAGCACCTGAGAGTAGAGACTTAACAAGTTTCAGCACACTAGGCTCCCAGCAAAATTCTGTAGTTTACCTCAGGGGTATAAGAACAGTCCAGGACTGTTCGCAGCTCGTGTGCCTGAAATTTTGCATGAGATTGACCCTGAAGTCCTATGTAGATGATATCTATCTTACGGATGATGAACTACTAAAACATCTAAGACGGGTAGCCCGCATTGTGGTAGGATTGGCTGAATTTGGCTTCAAATTCAATTTCCAAAAAACTAACATTTCCTTCCTTAGCGTCCTGTTTTTTGTGATATGAGCTATCAAGTGAAGGAAAGAGCCTAGCGCCACAATTCTTAGAAAAATTCTCACAGCTACAACCACCAAACACGATTAAAAAACTCCAATCTCTATTGGGTTTCCTAAATTTTGGCAGAACTTGCATTCCAGATTATGCTACACACATAAAACCTTTATATGATCTGATACGTCCTGATTTTTAAAGTAAATTCTGGACAATTGAACACACACAAATTCATCGAGATTTGCAAACAGACATGCTTGCAGCACAACACTTACATACAAGGGACAACAAAGCACATTTGGTCATCAGAGTAATAGCTGGTGCCGTCGGTTTTTAATGAATGTGAGACAGTCCCGATTCCATCTAAATCGCACTTATATTCAGCGGCAGAACAACGCTTTGCTCCCACTGAGAAAATTCTCACTGCTGTACAGATGGTGGTCATTAAAGAAAGACCCTCTTGATGAAGGAAAACGCATTATTGTCATTTCTCCCATCCCAGGCCTAGAGCTTGTTACAAAAGTGAGCGTCCAGAACACAAAAGCATTACATCCACGTTGGATACAATGGGCTACGTCTTTGACAGCCACTGATGTAGACTACATTTTTGACCCAAAATTACAAACTCAAGAATTTTTAGAGTACGAAATACTACCCAGTTTCAGCAAATACAATGCCTATTGAACAATATCATAGAGTCATGTATACAGATGGCTCAGCGCAACCCGCGATTGGCACAAAACACCAATATTCTGCTGCTTGCACAGTCGTAAGTGGCTATATGGAGGGCAACCAGTTTTGTCATCTACATACCTTTACGCAAACCCTAGGGGATTGCATAGCAGAGCTAGCAGAGCTAAAGGCTCTGCCGATGGCACTAGAACACTTGGATCCTGCACAGCCTACGCTGATTGTTTGTGATTCATATTATTGTGTCCAGTCCATTAATGAATACCTGCATTATTGGCACCAGAATGGGTTCAGAGATTCCAAAGGCAACACCATCAAACACAGACTTCTCTGGGGGAAAGTAGCAGATCTGAAAGAGACGCTACTAAATTTCCATGTTGTACATACACTTGGACACCAGCGTGTTGGGATACACGTTGCTGGGGAATACATTGGCTGACGAAGCAGCAAAGTCAGCTGTGGCTGCTGTAGCTGCAGTGACTCGCTTGAGTTCAAAACCAGACGCAGACATAAGGGCAGCTGTGACAGCTACGGCTGATGGTACGCCCTATCCTAAAGGATTTCCTAATAAGTATCACTACTGAATGGGAAGTATGCTGAACGCTGAGGTTAAGGTACCAGGCGTAGGGGTATGAGACATTCCCAATAGAGGTATATGATTACAATTAATCAAAGCAATGCATGAGGGGGTGGCATCTGCCCATGCTGGTGTGGCGGCTACAATTTCGATCTTGGAGGCCCTTTATTGGTGGCCAGGTCGTTATAAAGAGACCAAGCAATATGTCCTTTGTTGTGGCATCTGTCAAGAAATTAAAGTTTCCACTGCAAAACGCCAGCCGCAGATATCCCTCCTGATTTCAAACAAACAGTTACAATGTGTGTACTTGGACCACTGTGATCCCCTAACACAGGACAGTGCATACAAGTATATTTTACTCGCTGTTGATTCATGCTTCAGATTTTTATGGGTGTGGCCACAATGCTCGGCTGATTGTCAGATGTTTTTTAAGATTTGCAAATCTTTATCGGTACATATGCGGTTGCAGCTTTCCATTCGGACCAGGGCCCTGCTTTCACCTCAAGGGCATTCAGGGACGCCATGGCTTCGTTGGGGGTCCAACTCCAGTATTCGTCTCCATTTCATCATGAGGGAAATAGTGTTGTGGAGCGATTAAACTGTGTTTTAAAGCAATCCTTAGCAGCCAGAGTCCTAGGTACAGGTCGTAGTTGGATTAACCACCTATATGTAGTATGGAGAGCACTTAATAATCTGCCTAAAAGGTCCCTGGGGGGTCGTACTTCACATGAGTGCCTGTTCGGAACTCAAATGTATGTTCTGGATCTTGATGGTCCTGGCGTGGAGGCAGCAGAAACACCTTTTGACATAAATGAACGTGTCAGTCTCGTACAGGAATTACAACAGTTCCGTGATGATGATTCTTCCATCAGTGCTGCCTCCACAGGAATCAAGGATGTGCCAGTAACATCTACCAGTTGGATTCCCAAAGTTGGAGATCTTGTACGTGAAAAAGTCACTGTAAAAAATGTATTTGGACCTTCATATCGAGCACCAGTCTCAGTACTAGGGATACATGGTTCTAGAACAGTTATTCTTCCAACGTTGGCAGGTGCCAGAGAAAATCATTTTGTCTCCATCGACTATGTCAAATTACCATGTGGCCAATCCTAAATAGCAGACCAAGAGAAACATCCAGTAGCTCCAGCATCCCTCTCACTACTGGCGAAGAAGTACCTCTACAAGTCGTTTATACCAACACCGACACCTCTCCGAGCTTGGGGAGGGTGGAAGATTATCTAGTATTGGTTCCACTAACATCAAACAATTTAGAAACATTTTACCACGTTGACTCAACTCCAACACAGCCTGATGGTGCAATTTACAGTGTGCCACCAAGGGAAACACCAACTCCACCACTGACCACGGCACCACCATTTGCACGACCTGCTTCTAGATATTTTGCCAACTTCAATGACGACTTCTCAGACTCATTCGCCTCTTCAACACCTGACTTCTCAAGAGCAAAAAACTGGCTTAAAGAAACATATTTTGTTTTTCCATGGAACTATCTATGGCTCTCCTTGACTGTCCTAGCTTTCCTACTATGGATTGATTTTGTCATCACTTTTTTCTTATTAATACAATTTTCTTCCTGAAAAATCAACAGTTGAATTGGTGGAAGAGGTCTTAAAACCAAATTTTTTATCACATAAGGTCCGAAGAGACTTATCATTTGTGAACATTTCCGCAGTACCAATTCTTGATGGGATTGTTTGGGACAAAGTAATATTTGATGTATATGGTCACACAGAAGAAATTCAAATACCATATGTGATCAAATTATCAATGAATGATATTGTAATACCAGGCATTGTTTCTGATGATTGGGATGTGAAAACAGTTGATTCTATGATGACTGAATTACAGTATTATGCTGTCTTTGAAAACGAAGATGTTTATCAATCTAAAGAGAATTATGGTGATATTTTTGCTATAATTATTATGGGCACCATTTCATACATGGAGCGAGCAACCCCAAAACTATTTTTAATTATACTCAATGGGAAAAAATGCTGAGTCATATTATTTTAAAGTACCACCAACTAAGGATATACATATATTAATGACAAATACTAAATTTATATATTCAGGGCCATATTTTTACTTTTTGACGCAAAACTGTGCCGACGCAGTTTTGCATAAAAAATATTACCGCCGGCTAACACCATTTCTGTGTGCCGTGCGGGCGTCAAATATATACTTTGGCGCATGGCGGCGCAAACCACAGGTGTAAGTCATTCTTTTTTACGCACACTGCAGCGTCACGTTGTAAAGGAAAACGCGTTAACGCAACTGAAATTACTGTGAGACGATTTACGACACCGCAAACCGGATATGCAGTGTTTTTTGACACAAACACAGCCATTTCAGCAGAGGAGAGCTAAAATGGATTCCAGATGCCTGTACAGACCCCAGGAAGATGACAACAGACCAGGAACCAGCCAGGAGGACCCACACAAGAACCAGGACAGGGAGAAGAAGAAAAGAAAGTGTCCCTTCAGTGCAGAGTAGCAGGAAATTCTGGTAAAAGAGGTGACGGAACACCAGCACCAACTGTTTGTCACCTCAAAGTTGCCAATCAGTAGGAGAGAGGCAATATGGCAACAAATTGTTGACAAGATTAACAGTGTGGCAGAAGTACGCAGAACAGTCATTGAGTGCAAGAAACGCTGGCATGACTGAAAGCGGAGGACCAAGGAAAAGATGTCCAGGAACAGGAAGGCAGCACTGCAGACTAGAGTTGGGAGTCCAGCACACCAGGAGCCCCTGGACCACATGGAGGAGATGGTCGCAGCCATCACCCCTGAGGAGATTGTCACAGGGATTCAAGGACAGGACAGCGCAGACTACCAGGAGACAACACACATGCAGGGTAAGTCGGACGGAGAATTAAAATGCACTAATGTTAACTGCAACCGGGGGGGGAATACCTACTACACAATGCATGTAAGTCATCATATACATGGAGTGGCATGGGTGGAGGGGTATGGCACGGGGGCATGGCCCGTACAGAGAAAGGCTGGGGCACACCATAACATAACACCAACAACATTTCCATGGGGGTATGCTGCCATGCCAACAATGTTGCAAAGGTAAAGCCATGCCAGGAGGGAAGGGCACAAAGTCAAACTGATATCCCGTCACACATCAGCCACTATACCCCCTATATTAACTAGGGCCCAATTAACAACCTCTAGCCATACCGACAACTGGAATGTAACATTTACAACAGTTGCCACTACCACCTCCGCTGTGTGTGCTGGTCAAGTAGCCAATGGCAATTACGTCCCCATGGATCATACACACCTAAATTACAGGGTTTCGGATGACAGCATTAACAGTCCCCTGAAACAAGACAAATGTTCCAGTCCTGTCAAATGTGAATGCCCATAGTTGCCGCAAACATCAGCCAATTTCATCAACATTAGGAACTACACAGCACTAATGTCACACCCATGCTGCATATGTCAGGGTCCATCCTCTGCCTGGGTCACAATGCAACATCCCAAATGTCATACTGCTCAGACAACATCATTGAGGGAGAGGACACATGTAACTGGTCACTGAAATACACCAGCACAGTCAGAGGAGGAAATAGGACACTGCTACGACAATCAGGGCAATCCAATGTACCACACATTCCCCAGCATCAGCTGTACACATTACCAATGCTGACATCCCTATCGTGCCATAACAATGCAATGCATAGTATACACTACATTTCAACTACATATAAGTGGATGTGAAAGATCAGAGACTGGGGCAGGTCCAGATTGTTAAGTGTGCTGCTAGTGCCATTAGAGCACCCACAGCCAGTGAAATGTCTAACCAAGAGAATGGAAATCATCACAAGGCAGGCATGTCACATCACAAATGCCACAACAGAGACACACTAATTGTACCCTATTTCATTGCAGAGGACAATGGATCTCCTGCGGATATGCCTGTCCAGGACTACCCTGATGACATGGATGACAAGCTGACAAACATCAGTCAGCAGGCCCTCCAAGATGTCCTTGGAACCCTCCAGACCCCACCTTCAGTCACAAGGAGGAGCACAGAACAAGCAGCCATCACAGAGGACCCACCCACAACCCCAGTTGTACAACCTGCCAGCTCCAATACAGCTGAGGACTCAGACGACACAGGCACCAGCTTTGAGAGAACTGTAGTGGAAGTACAGCGGGAGCTGGCCAAGGAGGTGCGGGTGGGGATGCAATAAATGGCAGCCAGCCTTGAGGGGATGCGTTCGTGGATGATGTCATCTGCAGATCAGGGACCAGCCATGCAAGCGCTAACATCCATCCTGCAAGGACTACAACAAACTGTAAAGGAATTCACCACTGCAGTAAGGGAGTTGCCACAACACCTCGCACCCCAAACCTTCCAATGCATGCACGAATGCAATCATGACCCCCTCAGGGCCGACCTGGCTGCCTACCATCGTGATGTGGCTACTATTCTTAAGAACCAGCAGATCCTCCTTGCAGCAGTACTTCTTTTAAGACTCCCACAGGTAGCAGCTAGCGGGATGTCTGACTCCACATCTACACAAACTAATGTGGCAACACACACATCAGAAGATGAAGACCAGTAACAGATCACCTTCACACGTAAAAGTACCCGGAAGCACTAGTCCTCGCCACATAGCCACCTATTACCAAGGTCCTGGGCTTCATAACATGCCAGTCTTGTAACAACTGTACTCAAGCACTGTTCTGCAAACCACTGTCTATCTTGTCAGCCTGCCCTGTGATTGTATCTCACTAACTGTCTGACACTTCACCCCAGCATGTCCAATGAAATGTCCTTTTGCACTTGTGTAGGATCACAATCGAAGATGTCACTATAATGGACTCACAATCATGGACAATATACATATAGCACTACAGCACTTTTCAATAAATAGCACTTACACAACCACTTTGTCTCTGTGTAATGTGACACATCAACCGTGTAGTAGACCACTGAATTTTGCCTCCTTTCAAATAATATAGCTTGTCAATACAACTGTCCTGAAATAATGTAGGCTGATAACTATGCACAGTGGCCTGGATTCTACCATACTCTGCCCTTCCTGAGGGTAATATCTGAGGAAAAGAGAAACTATAGACCATAGTGCTGTGTTGGACAGAATAATGCTTCCTCAAGGGATATCTAAACCATAAAATAGTGCCTTCAAAATGTTGCTTCAATGCAAAACTAACACATGTAACATTGCCCACAAATATAAGCGAACAGTCACCAAACTGCATGAATGGAGGTGTATAGGTTTACATTCAAATAAGTAATCATGCTGAACAGTGTAACAAATGATCTATGTGAGTTATGTGCACTATACTACAAGAGAGCTTACTACCACTCACCTTATAAGGGTTTCCTTGGACATCAGACTGCAGTCAGACATAACACAGTGTCCCCAATCATAAATCTGGAAGCACTGTATGTGACATTGAAAACATACATATGAAAAAACATGATGGGATCCATAGTAACTGTGATTGGTGGTTGCAATGAATGGCCGAATCTTTTCAAGGTAGCTTTGGGGTAGCTGCCAATGTTACAGCTCAGTTGGGATTTGTTAGCAGCATAGGACACAAAATGTAATCCAAAAGAAAAACTGTACACTCATGCCAAGGCCCTGATCTACAAGCATGTCACACATACTGTAAAGGGTTTTACTACATATTTATTAAACAGTAAAAACAGAATTGAAAACACGGGGAAAAGGCTTACCTACCCTAATCTACTCTAACTACTCATTACCCACAACTGTCCCTAACTAACCTAAGCTAAACTTACTTATCACATTTAACGAAACGTTCTAAACATGAGAAGGGACACATGGAGGACAACAGATACTAACCTAAACACATACTATCATATACTAAACAAATATATATTTTTTTCTTTTTTTTGGTTTAATTTTTACATTTCTTTTTCTTTTTTTTTATTAAACACACAGGAACCCCAACATTGCCCAACACCCACCCACCCACACACTCAAAAAGAAACTTTAGAAATATTCAGGACCCCCACTCCCCACCCACTAACACTAACTAAACTAACATCCTATACTAACCTAACACTAAGCCCCCTAAACCTATAAAGTATAAAAAACAGGAAAGAGAAGGGAGGGGGGGGAATCATGTCCGTCAAAACTGCTACAGGTTGGCCCTCCGGAGGGTCCTCTTGATTGACCGCACCCGCCGGTTGACATGTCACACCTCCTGCCACCGTCGACTCATCTTCCGCAGGACACGGTCCAATTTATGCTGCATATGTCCAAAAGCAGCAGGGTCAATGGCTGCAGCTGTGGTGGTCTGGGTGCCAGCCGAGGAAGTGTGGGGCCGTGTAGTCAATGACTGTGGGCTGCCATGCAGGTGGTGCTGTGCTTGGGCCTGGAGAACTTGCTGAGGATGTTGCTGCAATGGTCCCAGCTACTGATGGTGCCACCTGGGTGGTAGTGGTGGTGGTGCTGGCTGTGGTGAGCAAAGAAGGGCCGCCTTGGGGAAATGCCCTCCAGGCTCCGGAGGCCCGTTCGTGCCAGTATCTGCGGGCCATTTTTCAGTACCCAGACTCTACTTGAAGTATGTGCTGATACCTCATTGCCCGCCGTTGAAACTCCCTGACCTAAATGGGTGTCATATTTGCAGCTGTAAAGGCAAATAGAGAATCTAACATTAGGAACTGCATTGTGTGAAATGGCACAAGAAGTAAATCAGACAATACATCAATTGTACTTGTAACTGCTCATATCATCATACAGATCATTGATTGTCCCTAAGGAAGTACATGGTAAGCCAGCCTACAAAGGTTCTGTCACACATAGCACATCCAAACCCTGTAAGATGGGTAACAACTGGCATGATTTTGGCATCTATGTTCTGCCAGTTGTCGGCTAACAATCATGCTGTACATCCTCTGCCAATGCCAGGGCTACAAATGTCATTGTACGGGATGGAAATCTAGGCCCACATGATCTGCAAGTTGTAAATGGACTTGCTAGTATAGTACTCATGTGCTAAACATGAATGTGTATACTAGGTTCAGACAAAAGATTCACTGATTTACAGGTCTGTGTACCAAACTTGTATCATCAGTCCTAGGTACACTATTCACAAACCCATGCCTGTGTTTGAGGGTGGGGGGGTGGACTAACAACTAACAATTTCAAACAACAAGGACACCCAAGAAGCTTAGGAAAGCTGGACATGTGTTTGGCTCAACACACACACCACAGGTAAGGAGTATCTCCAAATAGGAGACAGCAAACCCTTGACCAATCCCAGTGCCACACATGTTTGGAAATGTAGACCTTTGTCCACATCATTTACTACCGGTAAGCCATGACATACAACAAACACAGGGATGCAAGAACACCCCTGGCCATGAGTTGCATGCACACCTAGGCCATTGCACTCAAGTGCCACATACTCGTAGCACTACATGTGGAGCTACATGCTGTTAGGAAGTTCAACCTACAGTTTAATCAGTACATTAGTGAATTGGGAAGCAGAAGTCTGTGGTTAAGCAATTTGCAGCCCCATTCTGGGAGAATTTGGGTCTGACTGGCTGACTAAATCACAAATTAGGTCCAGTGCGACTCTTTCTGATTCAAGTGTTATCCACATGACTCATCCCTATTCACATTGCGGAGCCTACAGGACTGACCTAGAATCCCTAAATAAGACAATAGGATAAGGATTGGCCAACTCAAAGATGGTGATAAAATGAAATTCTACTCATGGAACAAAACAAAAGATTGGCCAGCGCATCACACCTTGCTATGTGTCCAACACACAGGAGTTCATCACACATCACCAGCAAACACAACACATAACAGACATATCAACACTTAATGGAGTTGTCTGGGTCCTCGAATCTAGCTACCTCGCCAACAGTGTAGGGTGCCGGTCCACTTGTAAGGCATGCAAGGGAGAAATGTGCTCAATGTCTGTGCACTGTACAACAATTCCAAAGACAAATACTATGTGTAGGATTACATAAGAAAATAAAGCCTCTCAGACATGATGATACTGCATCCGATATAGTACGGCTAACATGTACATACCATGGGTCTCCAGTGAGTGTTACACACATATCTGCACACATGCAGTGGCACTAACTATCATGTGGTGGCAAACATACTCCTTCATTAGTGAGCAGACATAATAATGGAGTGTATTCGTCTCATCATGTGTATCCAAGAGAGACATCCAAAGCCACTTTCCGTGAGGACTGCATTACCAGTCAACCAGCCATTGTGACCATGACAAATGTATGACACACAGGTACAATGTACAGAGGGGCAGGGACAGTTGTTAGCCCTCATGTTGTTACAGTTTCTTCATTTGATGTGGCCCAGCTATGATGAGTTGCACCAACCATTGAGATATGAACCCATGTGCATACCTTTGGCCAGCCATCCCTAAACGAAAGATGGAACAACAAACTCCAAATACCAGTCTAAGATGTTAGCTGAGTGCAGCTAGATCTTGTTCCCTATGTGTCCAAATCCAGATCTGACATGTATCCGAAATTAAGGAGTGGCACAATAATCCATAAGATTTTTGGAATTTCCGTGATCGGTTTCCTTACACACTCACCAGACACACATGAGACATATGTTTGGGCCACATTGCTATCATCAATTGACGTGAAGCCTGCACTCATTTTCAACCTCATGTAGTGTTTCAAAAGTCAGTCTAGCTGTTGCATCAACAAATGTTGGTAATGAATTGGAAATTTCTATACCTCACAGGCAAATGTGACCTATATCTATACATAATTGCCTCCTGATTTGTGTTGCTGTTTGACACAAAGGTGGCACTAACTAACATCATGCAAAAGTATTCATTACGTTTGCAGAGCTCTTGCTTCCTAACAGCTAGCAATTGTGGTCCTTAACAAAGTAGATATATGACCCTGTATGTTTCAGAAGCATTCCACACACTCAACAACATTGCCGGCAGATACTGTACAAATCATCTGATGTCACTACAGAGCATTGAATCGTGCACATTTACATGATTTGTAGTCACCAACAGGGCCACCAATCACTGGAGATAAGGTCAGCCCAGTGGTGCTTTAGCTGGTGGTCATTCCTTGGTGTCCGATAAATCCGTTGCAGGTGATGCAAGAGCTTTGCCCACCGGAGCCTCTGTGCCTCAGTGTGATACCCCTGTATCACCTGCCCACCTGCCTCAATCATAAGGGGTAGGAAATGGCACACCATCCATATAAAACCACCCAGATCCTCCTCACCCATCTTGCCAAGACTAGGCCTACCCAACATCTTAGCAGCGAAAGATAAATAAAGGATAAAGGGGAACAAAGGAGAATAGGGGGAAAGTAGAATAGGAAAAACTTAAACTAAACAACTAACAAAGCCCAACTATACCCAAACTAACACTAGCCACAACAGACTCCCAACAAAACAAAGACAATACTGTACAACACAATTGTACACAAAAAAACACTCAGACAGGATACAACAACAAATTTGTATTCACAAAAAGACAATAAATAGACCACACAGGAGACAAAAGCACAATTTGACCAGACAAAACACACAACACAGCCACACAGTCACGAAGTATCACAGACTGTAAAGTGAAGGTGAAAGTACACCCACTGTACATAATCTGTAAACAGGATATCCTATTACATCACTTCCTGCCTAAAATGGCGGACGTTTTTATTGTTATGCATCAAAATATTTTGATGCATACAGTCTGCGCATCATTTATTTCAATGCACAGGAGTAGAAATGAGCCCGCATCCATTTGTTTGGAAATATTTTTACACTTAACCAATTTTCTGAGGTATGGTGCGGAAGATACAGCTCAGGGGCAATGTTTTTTTTCAGGGCTTTATGCATCGTTTTTCGGGCACAAGCGTCATTTTATGACGCTTGTGCGTCATCTTTTGACACGTAAGGGTCAAAATTTCAGGCATTATCTTATATTTTACCATTTTAATATTATATTGCATTTGTGACCAAACTGAGATAGGCTGATTGCACCCACTTTGGTAATGACTGTGTATGGGCACATGTGAGACATCATACTACTGCGGACCATGATCCGCTACTTAATTTACAGGATTTTCACTCTTGACTGAAGCAATAGATGGCCAAACATGTGGCCTACATATCTGTATTGCACAAATTGGGCACATTTGGTGTCAGGAGAGCATAGCAAGGTGATGCGCATAAGTACAATACCTCAATGCCTATGGCTCAATGTGTGTGCATTGGCTACTAAAGTAGTTGTTGACCCACTGTGTGAGCATCACAAGATGCATCATTGCAAATATGCTTGCATGAATGTGAAGTCAATGTGTCCAACCCTCAGATGCAAGTCAGTGTGGAAATGAGAGAGGACATGTGTTAGTCATACATGTAGCAACATCTGTTGTGTGCACTTCCTAGTTTTTGGGTAACGTAAACACCACAAATGACAAAGCATGCACCGGATAGATGGCAGACGCTTGTTCATGTCAATGGTCCAACACTTGGCCATCACATGTCCTGGAAATTTGGATACTGCTGCCTAAGCACTTGTTGGTGAACCCACTGTGAGTCAGGCACATGTACAGACTAAGTGGGTACCATGTTATTGACACGGAAAGCCAAAGGTGAACCACAAATGTAATATCACGCCACAGTTGTGGTCATATGACTGAGCCGCAACTCTCCTGTGGCAGCGGTGGACCAGCAGACGAAGCAGCACGTGGCCACATATTTCCAGTGATCAATTGCACAGAGGTGTCTGGTTCATATGTGTGGTCCAGTGTTGATCCTGTATATTTTTAGGGGTCAATGTTGTCACAGTTACGTCCAGATCTCATCATGAGTCAGTGGTGGCTATTCCTGTGTCTACTGAGTATCCTTCGGAGATCAATGGAAGTAAAGCCAATGAAGACATAAGAACCTACATGGGGATGGTCCCACCGTGTCACTGCAGACGTGTAATGAGACTGTCAACTGGTCAACCTTGGGGTGCTGAGTGAGATCATATCTCAGGTGTCATGTTCCGGCAGGTGTCATTACAACATTTGTACACAGGTTGGCCTGTAAAGTTCCCACTGCATCTGGGCACATCATAGCCTCTGTGTTGATTAATCCTGCAGCTATTCAGCACGCACAGCCCATCAATATGTTGTGAGCAATGTGATTCAGCGTGTGAACTGTCAGGGTCCTAACATGTGTGGACTTTTCATGCACATTATCTGACGTTGCTGGTTCTGCTGGAGGCACCATACCCAATCCCTGCATACGGCCATGGTACACTGTCACACTTTGTCGCTCATGCATACATGAGACCCAGGCAAGAAATAGCCCATGATTTGGGTATTTGGAGACAAGTTCCCAATTATGGTACAATAAATAAGCAGATTATGCTAAGTAACTTATTTGAGTATGCATTGATGAAGCACCTGACAAAATACCCCCGGAGGAATGTGAGGGTTGGGAAAGCAAGTATGATACATATGTAGCCACAAGGAACCTTTAGGGTAACGCACAGACAGGTGCCAGTCAGGCTGACAGGATGCAGTGTCAATCAGGATCCAGTAATTTCACAAGGTACATACTCAGTGGTCGAACTAAGACTGGTCGGAGGAAGAACAAGACAGTTGACATGGAAAACTGTGTTTGTCCTGTGTTTTGGAAGGTGACACATAAACCCAAGGGCTGTGTTACGCTGCTTATTTTTCTAGCAATTCATAACAGTGTAATCAACAAAATGGAAGCTTCTATGCTGTTCAAAGCATCTGCAAGGGCAGTGCATGTTCAAATGGGTGGTCTGCATGGAGGTGCTCACAGGTGTGTGCTGCATCAGTTTCTCACAAGTCCTGTAGGTGAGATTTGAGGTCAAATGGCCAACAGTACCTTTCACATGGGAAGCAAACTACAGGTGAGAACAGGGCTTAGAGATTACAAGCCAGTGCATTCTTTAACCTGACGTCCATGCAGGCAGATGTACTATCACTATGGCATACCATACGAAAGGGTGAAGCACACTGGATTACTATTGTTAGTCTGTGTGTGTGTAGTGGAGGGAATATCTGGGTACACATATTACCATTCCAGGGACCTCTTAAGACAGGTGGGGTGAGACCAGGATCATGGGTGTGTCAGGACTTAGGACATGGGCTGACATGTACATGTAATGTCATGTGCGCAATGCTTGTCATAGGTGTTGCATTTGTGCTGTCTATGTGCTGCTTATATGGAATTCTAGTCACAGATAGTCCTTGCAAAGATAGGTGCTGTACGACTTACTGCTGTCAAGGGTCTGGTCATACATTCCTGTTACCAATACAATACCACATCCACTGCCTCGTGTATGAGGCTTTTTTTCCCTTATTGACTGATGGTGTCTTACTTGTGTGCCATATGCTGCGATGAACCGTGTTACCAACATGTATGTGTGAAATAGGTGTGGTTCTCTGCTATTGGCCTTCAAAGGCGAAATGTACAGGATATATGTCATTTACAGTGTGTGTGAATGTGACTGTTGTATAATAACACCACAATTGCTTTGGAAATTTCTGTGTCCTGATCGATATGTCAGCAATGCTCCATGAGGCTAAACTCTTATTCTGATAGTTAGAGATAAAGGTGAGCAAAAATGATTTCCCAGACCATGATCTGGTGATTATTAGAGGTGTTTATTTACATGTGTTAATACAGTGGTGATGGTGAGTTGTTTCAAAAGAAATTGTTCACAATATGTTAGCGCCTACGCAATCCAGCAGCTGTGTTTTGTTGGTCCCCCTCATGTTGCAAGCCAGCATCCTCCTCTTCCTCTTCTTCAGGCATTTGTGGCTCTGGTTCTAATAGGGGAATGTTTCTTCATACACAAATGTTGTACAGGATGGTACATGTTAAAATGATCTTGAAGACCATTTCTGGTGAGTATAGGAGGCTGCCACCAGTGATGTCAAGGCACCTGAATCTCGACTTGAGGATGCCAAAAGTCCTCTCGACTATGGTGCGTGTCCTCCTATGTGCCTCATTGTAGGCTTGTTCTGCTGCAGTGCTTGGGTTGCCAAATGGTGTCATAATCCATGCTGGATCCCATACCCCTGTTCAGCTGAAAGAGAAAATTATTGGAATCATGTTGATGTGGCTTGCCCCATTAACGTCACCTAGCATGGCAGTAGTTGTGTTGTGTTGTCTGTGACTCTTTTGTGTTATTGTGTTGATTCCTAGGCTTCTAGGATGTACCATCTGCATTGGGTTGTTTCCTTGGCTGAACAAGTGTTTGCCTGCTGACCAGTTGTCAGCAGTATGTTTTGGGATTTGCAGTACAGTGTGCACTCCCTAGCATTGTGACTTGTGATACAGGTGTTCCTTCCTGTGTCTTCACTGGGGGTGAGATGATTGTTCCATACACAAATTCAATTTGACAGTGGTGGTAACACTTTGGCATCTATGTACCCTGGACATCTCATACTTTTAGACATATGCAATGGATTAATTTAATTTAAACATCAGTGAGATGCTTAAATTTTGCAAGGTGACAATTAGCCAAACCTCTCCATACGTTGTGATCATTGACGTCTTAACATTAGACTGTACGCAAATTTCAGATGTGTGACAGGTTCATTGCAGACCTATCAAACATGCCTAGCGGTGTCACGACCTCAGTGTGTTCCTGTTCACATGTTGCTGTCATGGTGTATGTGTTGTTTGTCCTAGAGGGTTGCTGTGCAGTGTGTATATAAGTAGGTTTCTGTATTTACCAACAAGTAGTCCATTGCTATATCGCCCATCCTGGAATTGTTGATTGATGGTACAGTGACGGAAGATGAATGAGTCATGGACACTCCCAGGATACTTTGCCACGATGTTGGTGATCAATCCTTGGTGATCCAGAATGGCCTGCACATTGATGGAATGTGTGTGCTTCCTGTTCCGGTATAGGTGTTCAGTTGCAGCAGGTGGCACAAGGCGTACATGTGTGCAGTCAATGGCACCAAGGACGTGTGGGAAACCATTAATGAGGTAAAACACCTTTTGTCTCCTGCTGCTTCTGCTGTGTGTTTGGGAAGCAGATGTGGCGGGGTGTGAGTCTGATGATGGCATCCAGTACCTTGGTCAGGAAGGCGGAGAATGATGGCTGTGCTATCCCAGCAACCAGGGCGCCAGTTGTTTGAAAGGAGCCACTTGCCAACATGTGTAGTACAGCTAGCAGCTTGGATTCTGTTGGGATGGTGCGGGGTGTCAGCAAGCTGGGTGCCAACTGTGGCTCAATATTGCGCAGCAGCTGCTGAATGGCTTGCCAGTTCAACCTGTACCTCTGGATGATGTCATGTTCCTTGAGGCCATGAAGGGTTGTCCTGGTGGGAATATCCTCTCCTGCCTTCTGCGTTGCCTTTTCGGTCCCTGCTGGTGTTGTGGTAGCTGCTGTTGTTGTTGCTGTGCTCTGCATCTGCGTGCACGCTGGATGAGAAGCACCTCCATGTCTCCCTTTTGCTGCTCTGCTGTTGCTTCTGTGCGTTCTGATTAAATACAGGTGTGTTTGCCCCCCTTTTTAACGCCTGCCCTGACCCAGGCGTTAATTTTTGATGCAAATTGGCCTGTGCGTCATTTTCTGACTCCGCCTCCTGGCCGTGCAGGATTTTTGCCCGGTAGCATAAATACGACACACAGGCATTTAATTCATTTTTTGGACGGGAACACCTACCTTGCATATGATTAACGCAATACAGTTTCACGCATCCAGAAAATGACGCACACTGCAGGATTTCAACGTCAGCGGGCTCGAGCATCAAAGTTTCAATCTGGGGCAAGGTTTGCGGTAAATGTGCGTCAAAATTTTTGATGCACATTTGGCACAGACGGAGTATAAATATGCCCCTCAGAATCCTTTGTTTCCCGATTGTCTATAGAAGGATTTGAATATTGGCTGAAGTCGATCGATTTGAAAAGTGTGTGGGGAACTAAAAATTGGCAAATTAGAGCATGCCTTATTCCCGTCCAAATGATCTTTTTAAACGAAACGGTACAACAAATCAGTTGTTTAGGCTTAGGTAAAATTAAGGAATTAAACACGCCCAGCATACCTGCCCCGGAAAATGTTTATAAATGGCAAAAATATACAAATGCAACTGAAGATCAGCTCGACGAATGGGTCCTGAATGGTACAGTTAATGTTTCACTGACACGTCCTGACGGGTGGCTATTATGGCCAATAGATACAAATGGGTGTCATCAACGTTTTATCAACTCCTCAAGGGATTTCAGAACTAGTAGGCCAGACACTCGCTCTATAGCATCTAAACATGTGGGTATAGTTGCAACATTTAGGGGGTCATTCCGACCCTGGCGGTTGACTACCGCCAGGGCCGGGGACCGCGGATGCACCGCCAACAGGCTGGCGGTGCATCCATGGGCATTCTGACCGCGGCGGTACAGCCGCGGTCAGAAACGGAAAACCGGCGGTGTCCCGCCGGTTTCCCGCTGCCCTGGGAATCCTCCATGGCGGCGCTGCAGGCAGCGCCGCCATCGGGATTCCGACCCCCTTACCGCCAGCCTGGTTCTGGCGGTTTTGACCGCCAGAACCTGGCTGGCGGTAAGGGGTGTCGTGGGGCCCCTGGGGGCCCCTGTAGTGCCCATGCCAATGGCATGGGCACTGCAGGGGCCCCCTAACAGGGCCCCACTAAGATTTTCAGTCTCTGCATAGCAGACATTGAAAATCGCGACGGGTGCAACTGCACCCGTCGCACCCTTCCCACTCCGCCGGCTTCATTCGGAGCCGGCATCCTCGTGGGAAGGGGTTTCCCGCTGGGCGGGCGGGCGGCCTTCTGGCGGTCACCCGCCCGCCCAGCGGGAAACTCAGAATAACCGCAGTGGTCTTTTGACCACGCAGCGGTATTCTGGCGGTTCCCGCTTGGCAGGCGGCTCCCGCCGCCCCCCAAGCTCAGAATCACCCCCATAGTGTGGGAATATTGTGCCAGCAATGGTTAAAATCATCCTCACTGGACACGGTTAGAGAATACCTCAGTCTCCTGTCTAATAATACTGACTTGCAGGACTTCCAGTTAGGCCCCAGAAAACACAGTTGGAAGCGTTTCTTATAGAAGTATATGATGAAATTTGGAAGCTTTCCCAACAAGAAGCAGCTGCCCGGTTAAGGCAAATAGACCAGGAAAATTTTAAAAAGGCATTAGCTGTTGTGGATAATGGGATTAATACCTTGTCCGACCAGATATATTTTAAATAATATTGTCTCTTCTGCCACAGACATTATACAAACAGATATGTCTTATTTACGCTATGGACAGAGTCAGCTAAGGTCCATTATGCAGTTGGGTTGGACACTTCAAACGTTGAAAGCGGGTCGCATTCCCTGGCAGCATATCAGTGCGAGGGAGATATTTTCTTCCTTTAATTTGACGCGACAACAACAACTGATGGCTAAGAAGGAAGCAACTTATGTCATGCTTAACAATGAGTAATTAGAAAAGTTGCCTTTTACTGTGGCTGAAATACCACCTGCTGAGTGGCTAATACACAGGGTCATTCATCTGCCTATTTCTACACTTCAATTCACCTCCTGTTTAAAACACATTCCGGTAGGCAGATATGAAAAGCTGGGATATAGTTCCCTTCATGAGGTGTGAGAGCTTCCCTTCTCGTACAAATGTTTCAGTGGCATGAAAGAAGTATTTTTTAGCGGTAGTGAATGCGAGACTTCAGTCAGCCACTCGATAGTTTGTAAACAGCTGTCCTTGCATGGAGCGTGTAACGCCTCTGCTGCGAACTTGGCTTGTTATCTAAAGGGAGTTCCAGTCCCCTTGGTTAGACATACGTTCCAGGTGCTTTCAAACGGCAGCTACGTCCTCCTTAATGATGAAGACTGTTGTGGCATGCAAGCTGGAATAGTTTACGTTGTTTCGGCCTATGAGTTTGTTACATGCTGCAGGAACGTACTCTTTCCCACAACTAAAATTAAAGAGGGAGCTGACATTTGGCCTCACATCGCTACTTCAAATATGAATTTTGACAAGTTGAGCAGACTCAAGGTTTTACTGTTTCAAAAGCATGTTCTCCTTACATCTGCCCGTGAAGCCTAAGCACTTTAGGTGGCAAGGTCATTGGCAGAGATACAGTCCCTATTAAATACAAACTTTCCGAGACACTGTGGTGAGCTTGTGGGCCGAATATTTAATTTGTCCAGTACCACTGGAATAGCAAATTTTTTCAAAGCTGTTAGTTCTGGTTTCATTCACACCTCCTCCTCCGTATTCGGTTTGATACCATCAGCAATCCACTCGAATTTCGCTAGTATTATCAGGGGATTTCCGATAACTTTGGCTTTATTGGCTGGCATCTTGCTGTTGCTATTTTTTATGCGCAATGGCTGTCCCACCACAACGAAGAGGAATGACGGCGCTCCCATCAGCGCAGCTGTGTTGTGAACTGATGAGGCAGTATTTTGGAGCAACACCCCTTGAGCAATTGGAGTGTGGCTGGTCTTTGTCATTCAGACCGGTCTTGCATTGTGTGCAGCCCGTGTTTCAGTGCCTCTGGTGATCTTTTGAACATGCACCGGAAGTTTGTCTTTTGGCGCAGCGCTTGCCTACATTTGACCCTGATCTGTTGATGTTATTGCTGAGGGTTCATTACCAGACATGCGCATTGAGGTTGCATTTGCTACGAGAAGCTACTTATGAGTTGCCCTTCTTGGAGGATGAAGCTCATAACTTATCACTGGGCACACCACAGAATGCCGCCTTGGCTGAGGCTGAGGCTATGGAACACAACTGCTCCTTGATCTTTCTTGGCGATGACTTTCCAACTTTAACATCGGCTGAAGTGGAAGATCTGTCCTCTATGATTCCAGAATCGATTGGAACATTTCAAAATTGACTTTGCCTTTAGAGATTCGGTGTCCTTTTATATGCCTATGTGTCCATCATTGACATTGCTTTTACATATATCTTAGGTTGAGCTTTTTAGCATTTTTTTTTATATTTTTGGCTTTGAACGACCTTCAACCGACAAGGGGAGGGTGTTGTGTAGCCTTTAGTTATAACTCCATGCACGTTATTTTAACACACTAGGCCGCTGTGCACTTTAACCTAGATATATTTTATTCAGCTTTGTCTTATTATTGTCACAATAACCATTTTTACGGTCTTGTTTTATTTCCGTCTATCTAACTGTTTTTGCCTAGGCCAGCACTCTGTTCTCAAACAAGACATTCTTGATCACTCTGTGCTTCCAAGGCTACAGCACGGTACATTGCCGGTGAACGTGGTAGAAGTTTAGTCTCCAACATTCGTAGAAAATACACATCTTTACATAGGGACACTTTCTCAGAATATCAGCTGTGTTATTATAAAACACTTCCTTGTCCCTTACACGTTAGAGGGAGATTCCATCCAGGGAACTACGACTGTATGCTGATTGCTGAATGCTTTGCTACAGATGCTAACGCAGACCGCAGGCCTTTGCTCAGGTATGGGGGTTGATGTCTTCCCAGGGAAACCTGAAGGGCAGACTTAGAGCTTAACATGCTGTGCTCTATCTTAGCCTAGGTAGGGCTTAGTCCATTGAGAATAGTTCCAATATGATGGCGTTGTTCTTATGCTTCACTCTTCTCGTCACAATGTTAATACTGTCATGTTGTGTCATCCTGGTTATTGCAGATCACGCCTTGATATCTAAGATGCAGTCAATTATTAAAACTCATTATTGAAACATATACTGCTTCTGTTTCTCATTTATATATGAGACTGAATTGTAAGTGAGAGAACTGTATGTGACCTGAGTGACCACGACTTCCCTGAGAAGCCAAATATGTCATGCGCTCAGCTGCCCTGTCATCCCTATCCTTGGGTAGAGATGAGGCGCTGTTAGTTAGCCGGAGAAAAAACGGGATTGGAGCGACAAGTGTCACCAGCAGTGGGTTAGACTAAGTCTCCCACACGGCGGGCGATTCTGCCGCTCGAAATCCAGTAGTCTCATTAGAATAATGAGAGCCTACGCGACATTATGAGCTACAGTATTTCTTTTTTTACCAATAAGGAGCCCATACAAAGGCTTCTACAGGACTGCCATTGCACCTGTGTGAAATAGTACATGCACCATTTCACAGCCATTTTCACTGCACCAGCACTTATAACTCACCTATATATCAGGTCTTCCAATCCTAAAAGCTGGGTGCAAAGTACATGTGTATGAGGGCACCCCTGCACTAGCAGAAGTGCCCCCACGTCGTCCAGGCCCATTTTCCCTTTGTGAGTGCTGCAACGCCATTTATAGTGTGCACTGTTCATAGGTCAAAACCTATGCACAGTTTCAGAATGCCCAAGTAAGGTGTCTAACAACTGGGAATGGTACCCCAATACTGATTCCAGTATTGTTGGCACAATCCCATGCATTTGGGGGCTCCACACTTGACCTCCAGTACTGCCATACCAGTCTTCTGAGCTTTCCACTGCAGCCCCAGCTGATGCCACCTCACAGACAGGCTTCTGCCCTTCTGGGCTTGAGCAGCTCAATCCCAGAAAGGCAGAAGAATGCATTTCCTTCAGGAGAGGGGTGTTACACTCTCTCCCCTTGGAAATAGGTGTTACAGGCATGGGAGGGGTATCCTCCCAGAGCCTCTGTAAATGCTTTGAAGGGCATAGATGGTGCCCTCCTTTGATAATCCAGTCTATATTGGTTCAGGGACCCCCAGTGCCTGCTCTGGCATGAAACTGGACAAAGGAAAGGGGAGTGACCACTCCCCTGTCCATCAACCCCCAAGGGGTGGTGCCCAGAGCTCCTTCAGATTGTCCCTGGGTTCTGCCATCTTGTTTTCACGATGGTCAGGGAACTTTAGGAGCATCTGAGTGGCCAGTGCCAGCAGACCCCTCCTGATAGGTGCTTACCTGGTTAGGTGACCAATTCCCCTCTCAAGGCTATTAAGGGCCTCTCCTTTGGATGTTTCTTCAGATTTGGATTGCAAGACTCCATCAGGAATCCTCTGCATCCTTTACTTCATCTTCTACTGATGTATCAACCGCTGACTGCTCCAGGAACTCTACAAAACTGCAACAATGAAGCAAAGACGACTTCTGCAACATTGTAACTTCAGCTCCTGCCTGCAACTGCAACAGTTTCCAGGTCATGCATCTTCCGAGGACTGCCTGTCTTTAGCCTGCACCAGAATAATTTAAGGAATCTCTCATGGAGTGACGGAGTCACTTCCCTGCTTCAGCAGGCACCTCTCTGCAGTGACGACCAGTGGCTTGGGTCCCCGCTCCAGACAACTGGCATGGATCCAGCGACATGGGTGGTATACTAAAGTAGCTCCGACTGTCCCAACGTCCAGCTGTCCAAATTTGGTGGAGGTAAGAGCTTGCCTCCCCACGCAAGACAGAACGCCGGTACACCGTGTGACTTGCAGTTGCTAAGGCTTGTGTGCAACCGTTCAAGACGTTCTTCATGCACAACACAGCTTAGGCCCCCAGCACTCCATCCTGTGATGCACAGCTTCCTGAGTCGTCCTCTGGCGGCGTGGGAATCCTTTGTGTTGTGCTGCATGGACCTCCATTTGCACCTTCTTTGTCCCCATGCTGTGGACTCCTATGCACGCTGCCTGGTCTTCTGAAGGCTCTCTGAGTTGGTGAGAGCCCCCTCTGCCTCCCCCTCCTGAGTAGAGGCCACCAGGTACCTCTTAGTCCTGGGCAGCGCCATTGTCTGCTAATCGTGAGCTTTGTGTGTGCCAAGGCTTGTTGGTGGAATCCAGCATCACAAACCAGACTACATTCAGGCATGGGACATCTTCTGCACCAACCGGGAACCCACATCTGTCTTCTTTGGTGCAATACTGACTTTGTCTTCTCACGGGTGGTTCTTTTTTTGCACCTTCATCTGGGTTAGCAGGGGCTCCTGTTCTACCTGGACTCTTCAGTGCTTCTTGGACTTGGTTGCCTTCTTCCACAGGTCTTCAGGTGCAGTAATTTATTATTGGTGACTTGCAGTCTCTTCTGGTTCTTGCATTATCTTCTATCACGACTTCTAGTGTGTTTTAAGAAACTTGCTGTTTCACTCCTGCTTTCCTGGGCACCAGGTTGGGGTACTTTACTTACCTTTCGTGTTCTCTTACACTCCCAGTGCCCCTCTACATACTACATTTGCCTAGGTGGGAAACCGACTTTCACATTCCACTATTTTAGTATATGGTTTGTGTCCCCCCCTAGGCCCATCGCAACCTATTGTGATTTTCACTGTTTGCATTGTTTTCTTAATATTTACTTACCTGTTATTGGTCACTAGTGTATATATTGTGTAATGTACTTACCTCCTAAGGGAGTGTAGTTTCCAAAGTATTTTTGGCATTGTGTCTCTAAAATAAAGTACCTTTATTTTTGGTAACACTGAGTATTGTCTTTCATGTGTGCGAGTACTGTGGTATTGCAAGAGCTTTGCATGTCTCCTAGTTTAGCCTTGACTGCTCTGCCTACAGCTACTTCTAGACAGCCTGGCTTCTAGACACTGACTCCATTCCACTAAGGGATAACTGGACCATGTTTAAGGTGTTAGTACCTTAGGTGCCCACTACAAACCAGGCCACCCTCCTACAATAACGAGATATATATATATATATATATATATATATATATATATATATATATATATATATATATATATATATATATATATATATATATATATATATATATATATATATATATATCTCACACCCTACTCAGACTAACTTGTAAATAGTTCCTAATTGGGTAATTCCTGCAGTTACGCATCTGATGGTTGTCTCTCTAATTTCCATAGCGCCAAAAGAAGATTTCAGCTCTGTGACTTTCGTGGTTCTTCGGTGTCATGAGTTTGATGTTCACAGTCCACGCAAGGCTAGTGGAGCAGTGAGAAGACACGAGTTCTTGCAGACTTCTCCTTGTTGTTCACAATAAATTCGCTTAAGATTTCGGGCGGTAGAGTCCAATACACCCGCTAGTTGCTTTGAGTCCTTCTGTTTCGTGTTCACGTCCCCGTCATTCACAATTATGCCCGCTGGGACATTTGGAGCCGCATTGTGCATACGTCTCTCATTAGAAAGGCAGCTTTGATTATGGCGGGCACTCATCTAGGTCGCTCGAACACTAAATTCTGCATATCAAATGATTCAGTGGAAATGATTTTGAACACGGCCCTCTTGCCTGATACTGTGTTCTTGAGCTGAAAGCAGGAGCACCGCAATGTTGTCTTTTGATTGAATGCGTTATTTCTCAAATGTGCCCATTTAAAGGGGAAGTAAGGACAGCCCTGTTACAAGTCTTTTCCTTATGATTTAGAGAACTAATAATAATGCAGCGCATGTTGCTCTTTCTTTCTCTTATTTTTATGTTCACCGCCTTGGCCAGATGCTTGCATTACCTTTCGTACTCGTACGTGGATGTGTTCTAAATCGTAATCACCTCAGTAACCAATCATACTCTCGCGTGTTACAGTCTCCAAGACGGTTCATTATACGTCCACCAACCACAGGAAGCCACAAACTTGCTCTCTAAACTGTCCAGGGAATTTCTGTGAGAAAGAATATGTTCTAACGATTATCATTTATTTTGGGTGATAATAAACAAAATGCCAAAAAGGGATTTATCTACTATATTGTAAAACCTTTTTCCCAATTCTCTATTTTATGCACGGTTAGTACACCAAAAAAGGCAAGCATAAAATGTCAACAGAGACAGGATGGAGCATTGTTTAGAAATATGCTGGTATTTAACGCTACATCTCTTCTCACGATAAATACAAGGCGAATGGGCTTTAAACACGAAATTGTACAGTGCAAGGAAATGGGTTTGTATGCTAATGACAGGTGCAGGCAAAGCTTTTAGTAAGATCAGGGGAATCAACAGTAAAAAACACCAGACTATAAATCTAGCCCACAACAGTATAATTCGGAACCCACACTGATCTGTCAGACTAGCCCTTTTGGGACTTCGTGATTGCCCTACAGACAGGGCCACAGACATTTTGCAGCAAGGTAGGTCCAGTTTATGTTGCAGCGTTGACTAAATGTTGAGGCATGAAAAGGCAAATTATGAGGAAAAATTAGGCACAATTTGTGATCGTTTTACTTAATGATGTTGTCCTTTTTACTCAATGTAATATAGTCTGGGCAAAGATTTCATCCCTTTAGTTCATGCTTAATGTAAGGAAATGCCTCCTTGGCATGGTTGCCCCCTGACTTTTTGCCTTTGCTGATGCTATGTTTACAATTGAAAGTGTGCTGAGGCCTGCTAACCAGGCCCCAGCACCAGTGTTCTTTCCCTAACCTGTACTTTTGTATCCAAAATTGGCAGACCCTGGCATCCAGATAAGTCCCTTGTAACTGGTACTTCTAGTACCAAGGGCCCTGATGCCAAGGAAGGTCTCTAAGGGCTGCAGCATGTCTTATGCCACCCTGGAGACCTCTCACTCAGCACAGACACACTGCTTGCCAGCTTGTGTGTGCTAGTGAGAACAAAACGAGTAAGTCGACATGGCACTCCCCTCAGGGTGCCATGCCAGCCTCTCACTGCCTATGCAAGTATAGGTCAGTCACCCCTCTAGCAGGCCTTACAGCCCTAAGGCGGGGTGCACTATACCATAGGTGAGGGTACCAGTGCATGAGCATGGTACCCCTACAGTGTCTAAACAAAACCTTAGACATTGTAAGTGCAGGGTAGCCATAAGAGTATATGGTCTGGGAGTTTGTCAAACACGAACTCCACAGCACCATAATGGCTACACTGAAAACTGGGAAGTTTGGTATCAAACTTCTCAGCACAATAAATGCACCCTGATGCCAGTGTACATTTTATTGCAAAATACACCCCAGAGGGCACCTTAGAGGTGCCCCATGAAACTTAACCGACTGTCTGTGTAGGCTGACTAGTTCCAGCAGCCTGCCACACTAGAGACATGTTGCTGGCCCCATGGGGAGAGTGCCTTTGTCACTCTGAGGCCAGTAACAAAGCCTGCACTGGGTGGAGATGCTAACACCTCCCCCAGGCAGGAGCTGTAACACCTGCGGTGAGCCTCAAAGGCTCACCCCTTTGTCACAGCCCAGCAGGGCACTCCAGCTTAGTGGAGTTGCCCGCCCCCTCCGGCCACGGCCCCCACTTTTGGCGGCAAGGCTGGAGGGAACAAAGAAAGCAACAAGGAGGAGTCACTGGCCAGTCAGGACAGCCCCTAAGGTGTCCTGAGCTGAGGTGACTCTAACTTTTAGAAATCCTGCATCTTGCAGATGGAGGATTCCCCCAATAGGGTTAGGATTGTGACCCCCTCCCCTTGGGAGGAGGCACAAAGAGGGTGTACCCACCCTCAGGGCTAGTAGCCATTGGCTACTAACCCCCCAGACCTAAACACGCCCTTAAATTTAGTATTTAAGGGCTCTCCCTGAACCTAGAAACTAGATTCCTGCAACAACAAGAAGAAGGACTGCCCAGCTGAAAACCCCTGCAGAGGAAGACCAGAAGACAACAACTGCCTTGGCTCCAGAAACTCACCGGCCTGTCTCCTGCCTTCCAAAGAACTCTGCTCCAGCGACGCCTTCCAAAGGGACCAGCGACCTCTGAATCCTCTGAGGACTGCCCTGCTTCGACGACGACAAGAAACTCCCGAGGACAGCGGACCTGCTCCAAAAAGACTGCAACTTTGTTTCAAGAAGCAGCTTTAAAGAACCCTGCAACTCCCCGCAAGAAGCGTGAGACTTGCAACACTGCACCCGGCGACCCCGACTCGGCTGGTGGAGAACCAACACCTCAGGGAGGACCCCCGGACTACTCTACGACTGTGAGTACCAAAACCTGTCCCCCCTGAGCCCCCACAGCGCCGCCTGCAGAGGGAATCCCGAGGCTTCCCCTGACCGCGACTCTCTGAAACCTAAGTCCCGACACCTGGAAAAGACCCTGCACCCGCAGCCCCCAGGACCTGAAGGACCGGACTTTCACTGCAGAAGTGACCCCCAGGAGTCCCTCTCCCTTGCCCAAGTGGAGGTTTCCCCAAGGAAGCCCCCCCTTGCCTGCCTGCAGCGCTGAAGAGATCCCTTGATCTCTCATTGACTTACATTGCGAACCCGACGCTTGTTCTAACACTGCACCCGGCCGCCCCCGCGCCGCTGAGGGTGAAATTTCTGTGTGGGCTTGTGTCCCCCCCGGTGCCCTACAAAACCCCCCTGGTCTGCCCTCCGAAGACGTGGGTACTTACCTACAAGCAGACCGGAACCGGGGCACCCCCTTCTCTCCATTGGAGCCTATGCGTTTTGGGCACCACTTTGAACTCTGCACCTGACCGGCCCTGAGCTGCTGGTGTGGTGGCTTTGGGGTTGCTCTGAACCCCCAACGGTGGGCTACCTTGGACCAAGAACTGAACCCTGTAAGTGTCTTACTTACCTGGTAAAACTAACAAAAACTTACCTCCCCCAGGAACTGTGAAAATTGCACTGTGTCCACTTTTGAAATAGCTATTTGTGAATAACTTGAAAAGTATACATGCAATTGAAATGATTCAAAGTTCCTAATGTACTTACCTGCAATACCTTTCAAACAAGATATTACATGTTAAATTTGAACCTGTGGTTCTTAAAATAAACTAAGAAAAGATATTTTTCTATAACAAAACCTATTGGCTGGATTTGTCTCTGAGTGTGTGTACCTCATTTATTGCCTATGTGTATGTACAACAAATGCTTAACACTACTCCTTGGATAAGCCTACTGCTCGACCACACTACCACAAAATAGAGCATTAGTATTATCTATTTTTACCACTATTTTACCTCTAAGGGGAACCCTTGGACTCTGTGCATGCTATTCCTTACTTTGAAATAGCACATACAGAGCCAGCTTCCTACACTTAATAACTAAATACAGCAATAAGCAACTGAAAGATGATTATTCAATTTTTGTGAATGGTCTTTCACTGTGCTAGGACACCTGTTGCCACACTTTTAGTAACTTTTGATCCGTATAAGCTAGAAACAACATGTTTTTGTTAAAATCTGCAAACTATGCAGTAGATGATGGATTATGTGGAAAATGGAGGAAAAACAATGAAGTGGAAAAAGCCACAGCTGCAGAGTCACACAATTCAAGTGGCCCTTCTTTTAGGCTAATCTGACCCTCATTATGAAACAGCAGGAAAAAAAAACATTACAGAATCACGTAAAACTAGGTCCAGATCAAACCAGATAGTTCTGACAGTGATGCAAAGACCACAGATGGGAGATGAATAGACTTCAGGGGTAGGGCAAGAAGTACAAAGTACAAACACATGCATTAGCACTACACTGACACCTACCAAACCTAAACAACACGGCTAAGATGAGAGCTGATGATAATAATGAAGTAAACATACTTGCATATATTTCATGATACTAAAATGTGACTACTCCTCAGTCGTGTATCAAAATGCCTTACTTAAACACAAGCAGCCAGTGATAACAATATTCCTACCAATCTCAGTCAGCAGAAACACTGTTTAGTGTGGCAATTTCCGGGATTAAGGATGCAGCGCAGGAAGGAAGAACTAAAATAGACTTACATTCTACAATACTTACATGTTGCACGATATTCCAGCAGAATATGCACAATAACATGCCATATGATCTGAAATAAAGCTATATAGAAATTGTTAATGTTCACCCAGCAATAGTTTTAGGTCGAGCAAAGCAGCATGCGCTGCTTTTCCCAAGTGTTGATATGTGTCTGGGCTTTTAACACCGCCCACCTCATGTCCATCACTATCACTCGTTCAGGGGCTTGCCCTTCAAAAATCCTTTGACGACATTGGTAAATGGTTTACGTTTGTCCCTTGTTGGGGAGTTTTTGTTAATGCCTTGGCTATCGCCCCTGTTACATGGCTAATTGCACTTTTGCTGAGAACTTTGACTGCGAGTGAACTTCTTTACCTATTGTGTCTCTCCTTATCGCTGATGGTCATGGCGGCCGTGGCACTGTGAATCGGCTCACTTATGTGAAAAGGTTTTACTTTAAATTTTCAAGTTATTTGGCAAAAAAGTCTAGTTAGGAGTTTACAACACCAATAGCTCTAATGCGAGCAAATGCGAGACCCATTGCATTGCAAATGCTTTTTTCTGATGCAATCTCGTACTGCATTTGGGAAGTACTTCTGTGCCATTGGTCATAAGGGAAGGGCAGCTGGACCTCTTTGCCCCAGCACTGAGAGTTTTATGGTGTCGCTCTCCAGAAACAACATATATTTAATAAAAATGTAGACTTGACCAGCTCCTTCACGATATAGCTCTCACAGCCACACCACTATGTGGACCCAAATACTAAGGGCATTACTTATAGTCTGGCAGGCGCAATACTCAGAAAAAAAAAACACTGGCAGATATCCTGTCCACTTTATTGCAAGTGTTGCAGTCTATTATGCACTTGTAATACAGTGAAAAATACATCCACCATGTTAGTGATGAATTTTCGTCTCTACCAATCTCTAAATAAGACCCTATGCTTTCTTTTTCCCACCAATCATTTTTATCATTTTAAAAGAGGTCCCTTAGAATGCAAACCAGAAAAGGGCATAGCAATTTTTTTTTCTGGGCTCCACAACGCGTCTGACAAACTGGGTACTCAACTTCTACTATGTCATATGTCCTTGCCCTTAACACAAGCTCTGGTATTCCGATCAGTAGATGTATGCCTTTGGGATTCGGTATGGCCTGTGTGTAGCATGTATGGAGGTGTTGCATTTAACAGGTCAAGTGATTCATCTTCACTCTTCAGTCTTGACCAACAAACTCCAAGTAAATAAATAAAATTCCTTGCATTACAAGCATCAACAATAAATCTGAAAATGAACAAGGCAACAGATGAGGCGTCGATGTGAACCTAAAGAACGCTCAAGTGTCCTTAACATCTAATATGTTTTTAAAATGTCCAGCCTAATCATTGCCCACCTAGTTGCTGCAGTAACAAAAAAGATGCATGTCAAATTTGTTGGGTTATAAATATGTGGCATGTAAGGCCCACATTTCCTGATTTGTATTGAAACAACACAATGTAAATGCTGAATGCACTTGGCATGGGCAGTGCAGGAGTCTCCCTGCCCAGCACCCTAGCAATGCTCGCTGTCTGCCATGCAGACATTGAGCATTGCAAGACACCCTGCGGGCGGAGGCATTGCCACCGACTTGATTACAAGCTGGCAACAATGCTGCCGCCACTTTAACGCGGGCTGACTGGCGGAAACCCTGGTTTCCGCTCGTCAGCCCAGCGGGAAAGCCGTAATGGGCACAGTGGGGAGGTAGCCAGTATGGCAGCAACCTCCCCATCGGAAGTTCGATGAATGGGTCATCCCGTCCACTGAACTCATAATCAGGCCCAAAGATCTTTGGAATCATGGATTATTACTGCCTTGGAATGTTTTGACTGCTAGCAAGTAGGCTCCAGCTGAGCTGACGGGATGTATTTTTGCACTCTACCTCTCGATATATTCACCTCACAGGCTAAACCCTTAAAGGGGATGAAATATAAATAAAGGACTCTATAGATAGACATTCTTGGACCCAAGACTAATGACTATATGGCAGATAAGGTGCCAATGAGCCTGCTTTACCACCATATACTGCTTGCATAAGCACATGTCACCATTGGAAGTGTTTCCTGAGCATCAAGGTCTTCCAATCAGACAGGGTGAGCCTGTTCAGTGCTGTTGTAGCTTTTAGTGACTTAAAAACATACACAAATAAGGTGTTCTTCCTTAATATAGACTCAAAAATACAGTTCGTTCAAAATATTGTTGCCAATTTATTGTACCCTCTAGAACATTGTGGGGCTTAATATCAAACATAAAAATATTGGTTTTAACTTTGTAAAAACATTGATGTTGTTAATATTTTGTTATTTAATATTAATGTAATTAATGTCTTGTCCACTTTATTTTTGTAAGCTTGCTTTCATTTTTTTCTTTTCTGCTTTCATGTTATTTTTTATTTTTTCTTAATTTCAGTATTTATTAGATTATTTAGAAATAATTATAGTAATATGTTTTGTAGGTGTGTTTTGTATTTAGCATTTTTCAGTTAAAATTGACTTAAATATATTTTTGTAGTATGCCATTATTTTTATTTGTATGTGTTGCTGGATTTGTAAAAGAGTAGGGTGGGAAGTGTTTTAAAATTGAAATTTATTATTTGTGTAATGTAATAATTATAAATTAACAACCTTTTTCCATTGTGTAAATAATGTATTTCTATATTTTTTATAGGTTGTTGTGTTAGTTGCATAATTACAATTAAAAACATTTTAATAATGGTTGTGTTTATAAATGTAATACATTTATTAATACATTTATTAGTTTTAATTTATTTATTCATTGTTGTTTTTGTAGCATTATAGGGTTCAATGTGTTTTGTTTAAATTGCTTTGAATAATTGTTGTTGGGCAATGTTTGTATTTTTTACTTATAAGTTGTTACTTAATTTATCTGTGGAAATAATTCATGTACAATATAGATTAATACTGAAGTGATAATAATACTTTTGATATAACAGAAAATGCTTTTCAGATTTTACATTATTATTTAATATTTCTATATTAAATCTATGTATGACTTAGGCATGTTATAAATTCTCTATAAAGTATTAAACTGTTATCATTTATTGTGGAGATGTGTTGATAGTTTACTATAAAATATATTTTGGTTTGTATTTGTTTACATTTAAAGTATTTACTTTCATGTATTTCATGTAATTCATTGTTAATATATTAAATATGTAAACATGCCGATATTTTGTTGGTGTTGACATTGCATGTGAATATCCTTATCAAACATTTAATTAGTATAATTAATTGGTAATTGCATTCAATTGGTTAAGTATTTAAAATTACAATTATTCAACATAGTGCTTGTGTAAAATGTGTATGTTAATGCAATTTTTAGAATAGTTTTTTTTTTATGGAATAATAGAATATTTCATTTGAGTTAAAATGAATTTTCCCAACAGAAGTAAGGTTAGGTTAAAGTAATTCATATTCACTTTTTAAAATTTAAGTCTTTCCTCATCAGTAGTTATGTTTCAGTTTGAAAAGAAATGTAAACTACGCACAATCAACACATTTCCCAGTGGTAGTTGGGTTAGAGTTAGAATCGTAAACCTGGATTGCCAAAAATAAAACACATTCCATAATGGTAGCTGGGTAGTAGATAAAATACTAATTATGAACTTCCTAAAATCAAATACTTCAATTTGTGATTGTTTAATAGTAATCAAAAACAGAATGTGTAGATTTCAACTTAAAATGTCTAGCAAATGGTTTTCGGTTTGGGTTGAAAGAATTAAGTAGTTTAATATTACTAGACATAGAGCATTTGTTCTTTGTCTGTTATATTTAGTGTGTTTTTGTATAATATCCGAATGTTAAAATTTTTCAGTTTTTTGGTTTCATTAACTTATTAATCTTTTGTAGGTTTCATAATCAATAATGTTTTTGAATTTATCTTATTGTAATTTTGTAATTATACATAAATACAAACAACTTATAACATATTTTTAATATTTTATTGTATAGTCTAATGAAAAACCTATGTACATTTGCAAATTAATAATTATACTTTTATGTACATGGCAGTTAACAAAAATAATAGGTTCAATAGCATATTCATTTTTTGAATGTCATTACATACTGTTAAACCTTCTGTCATTTCTAAGAAGCATTTGTGTATATATTTTGTATACCGAATACATGATTTTTTTATATTCACTGCAAAGTAAATGCAGTGTTTTTTATTCCAGTTTTTCCACCATTTGTTTGCAGTATACAGTGGCAGTTGGCATGGACGGTGGTTCTGGGATGTACCTCTGTGTTCCAAATAAGTTTTTTTTTTTTTTTTTACTTTTTTCAAGGTATAGTGGCAGGTTGAGTGGTTAAAAGTGAGGATAGTATTTGTTATTTGACTTACAGTGTTTTGGTTAGTTGGGTTTAGGAAATTGTTAAAGGTAGTCTAATTAGTGTGGTAGTGTCTAGAGTTACACGCAGTGGCCTTTAAACTTACTGGCTCGTATTTATAGGGAGTTGGAGTAGGGTAGTGCTGCAAGTCTTCTTGCTGCACAGCCCTATACAATGTGAAAGGGCAGGAATGCAGTGTTTTTATGAAATACAGTGTATTTGTGTTCTTTGTCCTTGAGCTAGTGCACAATTGGCTGCCTAGTGCCAACGCCGTGGTTCCTGCATTGCATACAGGATTGTTTTTGTCCAAGAATAGACACCTTCCTGCCAAGAAACAATTCCAAGAGGCATTTTTGCTCTTTATATATGTGCTGCAGAACGCAACACACACGGAAAGAGGATCAAATGAGGAGAAATAAAAATATTTATCCTCATTGCGCCTGCTCTGTGGAGGTGAAAGATTTTGGGGTAGCCCCAGTTGTATGTGATTAAGTAAATCTGGGGCAGCGTAAAAATCCATGGGTGTTGCATGGGTAAACACACCGCAACGCCCATGGAAGGCCTCCCTGATGCAGAATAGGGCAACGCAGTGACTTGCATTGCTTTGTCTTACTCCATCTCTGTGAGGCCATACAAAGTCACGCAAAGTGGCTTTGCTTAGCCTCATTGAGAGGCTTGTGCCACCGCATTGTCAAAAAACAGATGCTTTTTTGGTGCAAGCCTCTCGTAAGTATGCCCCATTGCCTTTTGTATTCTTCATTGACTATTTTATTTGTACTGTGTGGTATTTTTATGTGTATTGTATTTTTGTATTTTTCACTAGATGATTTGTTTGTTTTGTTGGTGTGGAAGTATGTGTCGTCGTTTTTACAGGTAGTGTTCCTTACTTAAAAGAAGGATATTTTTATTTTAAAAGAAAAATTTTTGGATTTTTAACATTCAAAGTTTACTTTTCTTTTTTTATTTATTTTTTGGTTTTCCTAGAGCATTTATTTGTTTAATATATATTTTGTAATTGCTTTTTTCACAGGATTATATTTGGTTGTGTAGCACATTTTTGTAGTTAAAATTGTATTGATAGTAATGTTGGTTTATTTCTTTTAAGAAAGTTTTAAAGGAAAAATAGGTAGTTACTGTTATTCATGTTAATATTCTCATAATATTTTGGGCTTCATTACAAGTTTGCCAGTGCTACAGTAAGATTGCCGTGGTGGTGGCCACCAAAAGAAAGCCATGTTGGCAGTTACACAGATTGCCGTATTATGAGTTACACAGCCAAGCCTGACAAAATCCTTCGAACCCATTACGACCCACAAATCATAATAGTGGTTCTTCTGTGACGGAAAACCAGTGATGGTGTGAACCATGGCGGTCGGCGGTCTACACAGTAATACACTACACCACATTGGACAGTTTGAATTCCACACATCTGACACACATCCACACACTCAACACACCTACAAACTGCATTATTATACACACCCTTTCACACCCCACAATCCTTTGCATCAAAAGCCACATACACAGCAAGATAGAGGCTGCACACAAAAATTAGGAACCATATTATAGTCACACCTCACCACTCCAAATACCACTCAACCCACACCTGCACATCATACGTATCATACTATTTTTTCTCTACACATCAGACACCACCAGTCACCACCTCACAATACAGCACCCACACCTCATCACCCGTTTTTTACCTTTCCATGCCGTTCACAACTACCATGTCCCCACAAAAACATCCCGCTTCACAGACGATGAGTTAAGGGTCATGGTGGACAAAATGATTAAAGTAGAGCCACACCTATTTGGAGCCCAAGTCCAACAAACCTCTATTGCCAGGAAAATGGAGATGTGGCAACAAATAGTACACAGGGTGAATTCTGGAGGCAGCTACCCATACACAAGGGAAGACATCAGGAAGAGGTGGAATGATCTCAGGGGTAAGGTTTGTTCCATGGTGGCCAGGCACCAGGTGGCAGTCCTCAACACTGACGGTGGGCCCCCTCCCCCAACGTTCACTTAATGGGAGGAGAAGGTTTTGAACATCCTGCATCCTGAGGGCTTGACAGGAATATATGGGGGAGTGGAGTCTGGAAGTCACAACACTTAAAATGTCACCCTAAAGTTCTGTCTTGCATCCTCACTGATCAACTTTTGACCTTTTAACAGCCAACACACTCACCACTCCTGTGTCCAACTGTCCAAATAACCCTCTTTGGCATACCACATGTGAACTAAACTCACCTGGGGGCACAGTGTCTGTGTATGCCTTGGGCAGTACAAGGACTGACAGCACTAAACTCCCAGCAGGCACTGGTCTACCATCAAGAAAACCAAGACAGAATCGACGTACAGTCAATTGTGTAGCTGACAGCCTTGCATGCCAACTACACAATCAACTAAACCCACCTGAATGATCCACAATTGTACAGCCCAGGGCAAGGACAGGAATGCTATGAGCACCTGCCAGAACAATAAATCAACACACAACAACAGCTATGTCCTCTGCTAAAATGGCCCTTTTACCTCCCATCACCCATTGAAAGATACTCACCCGAGGAGGAACTCACATATATGCAGTGTGCTTTACCAGGTGTAACCTGATATATATGGCCAGGTAGAATGGTAACTGCTAAGCTGATCAACAGGTCAGTTTCCACTTTACATTCTGCAGATCGTTGGTGACTAAATACTGAACTACTATTAACTGGGATGTAACATGAACAATATAAAGCTACACAGCAGACAAGATATGAGTCTATCAACAGACATCCAACTGCCAAGCTCATGTGATATCATGATATCATGTGATAGCAAGGTGTATGATATAGGAATTCCCTGTATCCCAAATAGCTGTACCCCAAATTTGAAAGCAGGTGTCACTGTCATATCAGGGGATTAAGCAAAGCCTTTCTGTACATGGTTCAAAGCATAACTACCTGTCAGAGTTTGATACCACATCTTACATAACAATCTGTAATAGTCTGCTCTACTTCTTCAACAGGTAACCTACCCATTGTGACCATGGAGAGGACACCTGAAACATCCCCTTCCGCCCTGGATGAAGCCCTCGATGAGGAGGACACCCCTGGATGTGAGGACATTGAGGATGACTTTGGCCCATCTGGGACACCTGGTCAGTCTACAACTGTCAGCCTTACCCTGGCTACATTGACTCCTCTCAGCCCTGTTGCTTCTACATCCCGAGCAACCATTCACCCCCAAACCTGTGTTCCAATTACAGTTACAACCATCATGTCTCCCCCAGTACAGTCACCACTAGAAAGCCCTAACAATGAAGGACCTGGCCCCAGTGGGAATAGGCAAACTGTGCCAAGGACACAGGCACGAGGTGGTAGGGTGCATGGGAGGGATGGTATGAGCCAGTGGACAGAGGCTCCTAGGGATACAATGGTCAGGACACCATCTGCCAAGTAATGGGAGCCTACCAACAGTCCAAGGCGTGTCGGGCCAGGTACTTGCCACAATGGGGGAGGTAAAGCAGCTGCAGAGGGACAACCACCAGGAAGTCATGCGAAAGTGGGAGGCTCACAATGTCAACATGGCCTCCCTAACAGGGATGCTGAGAGACAATAATACCATCCTGAATAGGTTATGTCTACAACAGCAGGCCCTTTCCATTGGCCATGTAACATCAGCCCCATCTACATCTGTAGCAGCCAGTGGAATGGAGGCTCTGCACTGGGAAGGACATGCCTCAAACACCCCTGCCTCTGTAGCTGAAGAACCCCCCGCAAACGTGGACGTCCACCAAAACATCCAGGAGGAGCTGATGCCAAGACTTCAATCACTGCCAGGAAGTGACTTTCTACTCATTGGTTCCAGTTGTATGTCACAGGAACACCCTGTGGACTGTTTTACAACTACTCTCCATTTCCTAATGGCACAAGGATACTTGACTTGAGACCCCAACTGTTGTAGCAGCAACCCTGATGATTACATCCACCAAAACTGAAGCCTTTACTGTTTGCACTTGGTGATTTGATCCCATTCCTTGAACTTTCCTGTGCTCTTGTAAATAAACACCACTAAGCCACATATAATGTTTGAGAGTCATTTTTCAGTTATATTGAACAGTTGACTGTGAAAGATTTTGCTTACACATGTTACTCACACATGTACCATAATCTGTTAAATTCCCATCTCACATTTACTGTTGAATCTGGGTCAGATATATATACATTTATACAAATGGACACACATTTCCATTCATTGCACTTTCCTGCACATTGGTTGACAACATGCCAAATATCACATAGTGCACGACAGATTCACAATTTAATCCTATAGCATAAGTGTGAATAACAAACACCCCACACACTAATGAAGTTAGGGAAATGTCGGTCTTTGTCTATCCAAGTAGACAAACAGATTGGTTCAATAGGTCATCAGCTAAAGCCATATCACATACCTATACCACACCTCCCAAATGACCATGCCCCATAATACAGAAAGAGAGAGGTCAGCACAACTGACCCGAGTCATGGAACCTTCCACTTACCATGGTCGGGTATCTGTAGGCATGCTACTCACCTGTGTCAGTCTTGAAACACATGCACAGTGGCCTGCAATGAAGAAGCACAGTGGCAGCTACATACAAGTTAAATGGTATTATCAAACCAATGAGAAGGTTGAGGTTATGGATTTCAAAGGATGACATGTAGGAGGCACAATACCACACATATGACACCATTAGACCAGATAACATGGCACACAGGTCTACTGTGTGGAACCGAACACTAGCATCCGACTGCCCTGACAGTCTGGGCATGGAACTCAGACACCAAAAATATGATGCCCTACAGTACCTGGATCTATCCATGTTAAATTCACATGCCAGACCTGCAAATCCCACCTGTCTGTGATACAAATTACAAGTGACCACATGAGGATGACCTTGTGAAGAAATCTGCAAAGTAAAAATGGAATACAAAAGGTATAGGTAGGTAATGGAAATGAAAGACCTAAAAAGACATGTCCTAAATACAATAGCAACACTGATTGTGCGGTGTGACAAACATTAATAAAGGAGATCATCACGATAGTCACAACTTCATGTAAAAGTTTGCATGCACACAAGAGTTATGTACTACTAAGAAACTAATGAGCTGTCTGATGGTCATACAAAGACCCTTCTCAAACATCTCTACCGCCCCCAGTAACCCATGGAGTAAATTATTTTACAGAACAACACATACCTACAATCAGTTGAAGTAATGATTTATGAGATCTGCCTGACTGTCTCCACCTTCATCCTCATCACAGTCTTCTTCACTTGCCATTTATACATTCTCACCTCCTGGAACTGCTGGCTCCCCCTCATCTGGTATATATGGAATCTGACATCTCAGGGCTAGGCTGTGGAGCATTCAAGATGCAACAATGATTTAACACACTTTGGCAGGTAAGTAGAGGAGGGCTCCATCAGACCTATCAATGTAACAAAATCTAACCTTTAGGAGACAAAATTCTGCTCCACGACACGCCTTGTCCTTTCGTGGGCCTCATTGAAGCGAACTTCCCCTGGGGTGTTTGGGTACCTCACTGGTGTCAACAACATGGGACAGTTTGGGGTGCCAGAATCCCCTGTAAGGAATAGTTAAATGTGTGCAAACATAAGTCTTGGACATCCTTACATTTGGCAGCAGACATAAGATACTGACACACATCACATATTTGACTTACCAACCAGCCAGGACCTCTCTGTGTACTGTTGTGTCATCAGCTTTGGGATATTGCTGTTCCGCATAATGAAGGCATCATGAACTGAACCGGGGTACTTTGCACATACTTGGGAAATGTAGAGGTCAGACAAACAGACTACTTGCACATTTATGGAGTGGAAGTTCTTCCTGTTCCAATACACCTGTTCATTGCCATTTGGGAGAACCAATACTATGTGGGTACCATCAATGGCTCCCACCACATGTGGAATGTATGCCAAAGCATAACAATCTTCATGTTGTGGAAATCAGATGTAGCTGTCCAGGTGTTTCAATAGTGCTGAGAAGACATCCATCTAGACTGGGACATACTTGCAGTTAGGGCCATGGTATTTTGAAATGAGCCTGTGCCCAGAAAGTGCAGCACCGTCATGACTTGTACAATGGGTGGAAGGCTATTGGGATGACGAATGGCAGGCATCAGATCTGGCTCCAACTGACAACAGAGATCCATGATTGTCTAGCAGTAGATCTGTATCACTTGCGGTTTCTCCATGGTCTGCAGGTCTGCTAGTGGACGGTACATTGGAGGTTGTCCGACCCTTGTCATTCCAAGGTAACTAGATGACGAAATATAAGAAGATATGACTATCAATCATTGTGTCCATGGTAAGTGTGAAAATACATATGTCACACATGATGCTTGGACATGCCACATAAAATTGTAAAAACATGGTACCCAGGACATACCTAGGGAAATAATGGCTTATTGCTGCAATGTCATCTCCGTACCTCAATTATGACTTGGAAATGGATATGCATGTCACTGAAAGTCCCAGTGATAATGATATTCTTACCATGCTTTACATGTAATAGACAGAAATACCATCAATCCAATTGCCATGAGGGTGCAGACTATGCCACTAATGATACATTACTCACATATCATGAATATTACAACAAGTCTATTAATTCGGATTTCAAATACATGGTTGCTCAAAGCCAGCATTGAAAACAATGGCGTAGATATGCTTCTGACCTTGTGACGCAAATTTAATGTAACTTTTCCGACCATCTAAGGACCTTGAAATGGCAGCTGCCTATCCTACTGTACTGGATGGGAGAAAATGACCACTGTTTCAGTCCTTGGTCACTAGCAAAAAAGTCATTTGAAATGCGTGGATGTCTATTTTTCTGCTTTATTGATTTTCATGCCTCGCTTGATTTGGTGCATCGAAATCTGTTATGGGATATGTTAAAACGGTTGGGGGTTGATCCAGATCTACTAGTTCTCCTTCAGGGTCTGCATTCACAAATTTGGGCCCAAGTAATTTTAGATAGGAGTGGTTCGCTCACAAAAAAATCCCTATATGGAATGGATTGCACCAAGGATGTGTTCTGGCCCCATTATTATTATTTGCTATATTTCTGTCAGACTTACCAGGCTTGCTAAATGAGGCTAAAGGTCTGTGCCCAAAAATGGATGGGGTTCAGATCTCCTGCTTACTATACATGGATGAACTGGTGGTAGTCGAGATGACAGAGCTAGGGCTACAAAGAAAATTAGATACTTTCAATTTTTACTGTCAAAGAAAAAAACTGGTAATAAATATGAATAAAACAAAAATAATGGTAATAGGGAAAAAGAAGAGTGTATTTTCCTACTTTTTGGGGGAGAAAAACTAGAAAAGGTTAAAAAATACAAATATTTAGGTATGTTTTTTGACTCTGAATTAAGATGGAAAAAACAGATTTAAGCCCCAAAGAACAGAGCTTTAACATCAGTATGGGGTTACAACAGTTTAGCAGGGAATATGGGGGACTGTCCCTCCATCCTGTAATTTCTTCTTTTCATCCTATGGTACTCCCTCAGTCCGAATAGTGGTAGAAATCGTAACACTTTCTGAGAAGTTAAGTTGGTAGACAGAAGAAAGTAAATGTGTAAAACGCATACTATCGCTGCCTCCTTCAAGTATGATACAGCTATAAGGGCGGATTGTCAAATGACGGCATGGAGTTACCAGGGAATGCAAGCTGCGTTGAAATTTGGGTTGAGCCTGAGAGATGAGGGAATTTTCAAGATCACACAATTGTGTAAAAGAGAAATAAAGACAAGTGAGTTACACTGGGCATCACAAGTGAGAGGACGGTTAGTAAAGATTTGTGTCTGCTTAGGCTTAACCATAAACCAGTGGCGCAGAGAACAAATCCCGAAGCAGGAGCTGCGTACTATGGAAAATAAAAGAACAAGAGAAGCAGATCTAGAGTACCTAGAAAGAAAAAAGTCCACCCAGTTTATGGTAGGTTGGTGGAGGAATGCCGAAAATGTCACTTATATAGAGGCCCTGCCCAACCCAAGACTAAGAAACGCAGTGTTAAAGTTCAGAGTCGGGTTAAACCCCGGCTATACGGACCCCAAAGTAAAAGCCATACTTAAGGATGATCGGGGCCTATGTACCTGTTTCCTACAACAAAAATGTAGTGCCCAACATATTTTATTGGATTGCTTTTGGTTTTTAGAAGTGCGTAAGAAGTTTGTAATTTTAAAACCAATTTTTAAGGAATATAACATAATAAATCGGGATCAACTGCTTCAGTTACTACTAGATATGAGATTTTTTAATGTAACTTGTGCTAGGCTGATTTTTTATTGAAATACGAGAGGTCCTAGTGGGGCTTACAGGGCCCCTGCAAAATGTAAGAATGTAGTATGTGAAAACAAGATCTGGCCTTTTCTTAGATGAATGAAGAGGTTACAAATTGACTGTTTTGAAAGTTATATTTAATGATTGATTTACTTATTTTTTTCCTCTGAGCAATATAGGACATCTGTCTTGTTATGTATGGAGGATGAAATTAAAAGCACTGCCACTTTACCTAGATTTGCGCCATATATAAATTAAATGTTTTTGGAAGAGGTTTTTATAACAAATTTTTAAGAAATACAATATCATAAATCGGGATCAAGCTCTTAAATTACTAGTAGATATGAGATTTTTTTTTACCTTCTGCGCTGGGCTGATTTTTAAATGAAACACAAGGGGTCTTAGCGGGGCTTGTAGGGCCCCTGCAAAATGTAAGAATTTAGTATGTGAAGTTTTGATGGCACCTTTTAGGAAGAATGAAGAGTTTACAAATTGACTGCTTTTAAAGTTTTATTGAATGATTGTATTTTTTTTCTTTATCACTCCGAGCAGTATAGGACATCTGTCTTGTTATAATATGAAGGTTTAAAGTAAAAGTACCACCACCTTATCTAGATTTCTGCATTATGTAAATGATAAGAACTCTTGTTTTATTAGAAACATAATCGGGTTAAGCTGGTATGCATAACACACTTTGTAATTCGCAGGGAAACGAAACCTTTATATGGGGTTAGGAAATTATACTGATCCTCAGTAGGAGGTCATTGTAAATATGAAACGTTATGAATTAAGAACATTGTGTGGGTATACACCATGTAACAGATTAACTCTATGAACCATTGTATAGTTTATTTATGTTTTATACTTTTAAGGTTTGAAGCCAAATAAGGAATTTATACAACAACAACAACAATACTAAGCAAAAGGCTTCTAATTGTGTCCTTAAAGGCTGTAGGGTGCCAAAGTTGTGCTAGAATGGGATGAGTTCCTGGTCATGTTCTTATGTTTGGTGACAGATTTTGAGTCCTGAGACATTGTGTAGAGTGTTTGATGTATGTTCCCTGACCCACCTTGTGACTGTTTCACAAGGTAAGTGGAGATGGAATACCAGACTCCTCCTGAAATACCCTATTTACAAATGTGTTTGCTATCTGATCATATGTGATGACATGATGGCTGGTGCTGGAGATGCATGTTGTCTGCCTTTTTCCACCTCACATATGGGCCAACTACATCTGCTCACCTATCAGTGGAGGGGATGTGAAAGACAGTCTGTGTTTGGTTTGTTGTACTAACTAGTTAGTAACCCTGCCTGTTTTAGTATGGCACATGTGAATATGACATCATTTTTAATCTATGTCATCCGTGGAGGGCAACTTCCATCAGAAGAAGGGGATTTGGTGTGTCATCGTAAGAAAGTGCAGACCCTCCCAACGAGGACGGGGTACCCATTGGACCGCGACCCCGGAAAAGGCCCACATTTTGGTGGTGGCCTACCCTGAGTTGGGTGGGTATTTGAAAGCAGCACAGTAGCCACAAGGGGGTAAGTACAGACCTAACTCATGTTTGTCCCTTTACCAGGTGTTTGAGTAAGGGAACAGAATGTTGGCTCTGACAATGTGGTAAGTGCAAAGTGTCACAGATCTCCTGTGTATACATTGATGTACAGTAGAACATAGGTTTGCACATAGAAATGTACTTAGAGACATGGTACTCAACTCTCTGTACAATAGTATATTATGGTGCACATATGACTCTGTCATATGTGTCCCACTATACAGTGTTTTCTCTCTGGTGATTGTTAATACCCACCAACAGGTCATGGTGGTAAGATGTGTAGGTCCTTGAGTTCTGTCCTCTGCAATGTCTCAGGATTCCTGTCTATGTGCAACATAGAGTCAGACATATTCAAGGCATCTCTAGTTTACTATTGCTTTCTGATAAGTGACAGCAGCATGTGAGGCTGTGATGTCCATGTGACATGTCACATGACATACAAGGTAATCCCTCTTGGTAAGTGAAGGATGTACATAGACGTTTGTGAAGACTCATCAGAGTAGACAACATGCATGTTGGATACCATTGAGGTGTTGTAGCATTTCTATGGGCACACATATATTGGTACTAGAGGCTAGGAAAGTTCCTACCTTGCTAATGTTCTGTTAGTGGAAAGTAGACATACAGCATTGTCATCAAGCATACTGTTGTAGGCATGATACATAGGCAATGGTAGCCTATTCACAGTTCCATTCTTGACAGATATGTGTCAACATCACAAATCAATTGAAATGTTCAGTGATAAATCAACATTGGAAATAGTCATATCTACTTGCTGTTGCTATGAAGGATGGGACAAATGAGTCCTGGCTGTTTGGGAACCTAAAGTGGCAATGACACCTATGTGACACAGGTGTAGTAGTTCACATAGACATGTGAGTAGTATTGGAAGTGTATCTATGCTTCATGGTAGGTGTACCAAAGCAACACATGTTTTGGACCTGAGAATCCTCCACAGGCTGTTGTAAGGCTTGCCATGTCCAATATGTGTGCAGTGATGTACCCACTCAGCCAGTGACCCATTACTTGACTAATTGTATGATTAGGTAGGTCTGCTGATTGTCATCGTTCTGGACAGTATAGTAGTCCATATGTAAGGTACACTTTGTTTTACATCTTGTGGTTGTGTGTGGGACATAGGTCTGAGCTTACCTGGCCCTACTTGACTAATAAAGATTGTTTTCAGAAGGCCAATGACTTAGATGACTAGGTCCATATTGTATTCTAAATCCTTGATACATCACTGTTGATGCATGTGTGTGACATGTGTCCTGACTCCTTCACCTAAAATTGAAATGTAAGACCATTTGAGTTGTTACAGGTTTGTATTTGTCCATTGTGCATGGTTGTAAGCATGCGAAATGAAGAAGGTATGGCTTGTCTACACTAGGCTTGCTTGCCTTTCCTGTACAACATGTGCCATAGCCTGGTACATGATATCAGATTAAAATATTTGTATGTGTTGAGTGTGTGTTTTTCATTATTGATAAGCAATTTCACATCCCTAAACTATTGCTTCATTGGGACTTGACTATTTGTGGATAGGGAACCTGCATAATGTGGCAAAATCACTGTGTCATGGTATGGTTAGGAAGATGGGTCAACTTCATTCATGGAATTGTGGGTGTCAGTTAGGTAGCTTAGCTGGTGGTTAACAATGTTCATATTGAGGGACATACATCATATTTTGTTGTGACATGATGTTGCCTCTTTACTGGCACTAACTACAATTACAGGATTTAATGAGACTTATGTGTACTGTATGATGGAAGTGTTATCTTGTAAATATGATGGCCCTACCTGATTTTCTTTTTTCAGGATCAGCACAGGAAGGCGAAGGAGATGGGCCACAGCCAAGTGGGGAAGCTTCTGGCCATGGGACCTCCAGTCATGAGAACACCAACAGCGAAGGACCCAAAGGCATGGAAAGCAAGGGTAGTGCCACTGGGGGTGGACCTGATCCATTGCATCTTCTTTGGAATCCTCCTCCAGTGGCCAGTCCCTAGTGGTGGAACCATCTGGGACCACCCCAGTACCATCTCTGTCTGCCACCCTCATTCTATCACCACCCTCCCTGTAGCTTCCCACACAGTTGGCCATGCCCACCAATCCCAGAGGGTGGGCATCTCCTTCACCACAGGCACTTCTGCCCCAGCCCCTGTTAACCCTGCTGCCCTCAGCGAGGAGGCTATTGACCTCCTAAGGTCGATCTCTGTGGGTCAGTTGACCACCTTGAATGCCATCCAGGGACTGGCAACTCAAATCCATCAGAGAAATGCATTCCTGGAGGGCATTCACGATGCATTGGCTGGCCTACCGGGATCATTTCAGGCACTGGCCTCCACACTGATGGCAGCCAGTCACCCCTTGCCTACCGTCCATGCTCCACATTCCTCTTCCAAGTCTGTATCCCCCTTCCCTGACCCAGCCAAGCACATAAACAGACAGGCATGCATCCACCTCAACATCCAAGGGTAGCGCAAACATAAGCACCACAAGACATACAACCAACATGCACACAGACAACATCCACCTGCAGGCACAGCAACAGTCATGACCTACCCTGACACCCCCACTATCCCCAGCATCACAGACACAACATCTGACACACCTGCAGACATCACACCAACATTCAGTGATCTAGCCAGCACACCTTTCCTACCAACAGACAGCACCCCAGCAGACCTTCAGACATCCACCCTAGTCCCCACACCCACAGACACCACGGCCACTGACACACCTACATGCAGCACATCCACCATACCCGCAATCACCACCCCAACAGACAGTCACCCACCCACCATAGCATCCCCCAGCACCTCCACTCACAGTCAGCCCAACAGACATAAATGCACTCACTCACTCACCCACACAACAGACACCCACCACCCACAAGCATACCTCCCACAAACATGCACCCAAAACATCCACACATAAACATCAGACAACCACTCCTTCAACCTCCACACCCAAGCCCCCTTCTGATGGCCGTCCTTGTGTGTCAACATTTTTTTTTACTTTCCGACTTTGACCTTTTCCCAACTCCTCCCCGTAACACCCTAAAAGAACTAGTTCCCTCCCCAAGGCCATCCCTTCTACCTCAAATGCCACCCCTACCCCTCTGCCAGCACCTAGGCCCCTCCCCCACCAAAAAGAAGTCCAGCCCTCCCAAAAAGATCCGACCCTCCCAAGCCAAAGTGTAAACTTCTCCTCCCAAGCCTACGCCCAAACCCACCACCACCGACCCCTCCCCAAGGATCCCTGAGATGCCTGCCTACCTCCTTGATGCCCCTACTGGTAGAAGTTACATGGCAGTCAGGAATCAAGTAGAGGCACCATTTAGTGTCTTTGGTGCTATTTTTAAGTCCAATGGACTGGCCTATTGCCTTGGACAATCTTATTCAATTCCATTATTCGCCAAAAAAACACACCAACCAGTTGTTGGATTTCTGGTTACATATTTAGCTTTCATTTCCTTTCCTAGGTTTGAGTTGTTCCTGGCTGACATTGGATGTGTTTCATTATTTGCATGTGTGTGCAACTTGATGCTTCTGGTATTGTCTGAGTAGTATGTGATGTTGTGCGCAGTGCTTTTATCCCCCAGGGATAGGGTGTTTTTTTGGGTGCTGGGAATGTTTATTTGGCTGAAATGTTGTTCTCATGGTGGTGTGGTGTGTTAGTGTTGATATGTGTTTGCTGTAGTGCTGTGTGGCTTTGTGTGTTTAGACTGTTTGAGTTTGCATGTATTGTGTATAGCATAATAGGTTTGGTGTACTGTGTGTGATATGTATGTGCATTACTAAGTTGAAACATGGTGTAATTGTGTGTGTTTCATCACAGATGGTTGTATATTGTGTTGCCTGTTTGTGGAATCCCTAGCCAGTGTTGGCTGTGAGTGTTTGACATGTGTGTATATTTGTGTAGTTGTGGTGTATTTGTTACGAGTTTGTATGTTTCTATGTGAATTTGTGAGGCTGGGCCTCTGCTGTTTTGCTGTGTGTAACTGTGTCATTGGCATCTGGTGTGTGTGTATATATGTGTGTGTGTGTGATGGCTGCAGCGTGCATGCTGTGTATGTGTGGGTGTATTTGTTGCTGTGTGTGTGTGTGCTCACTGTACTATTACATGTGTGTATAGCCCTCACACCCCCCTCCTTATTGTATGTTATGTAACAGTACAAATTTATACATTTGACAAATGTAACAGGTGAGTGTGTGTACTTACGGTTGTTGTCTTCCTAGTCAGCAATGATTCTGTTGTTTTTCTGCGAGCAGGAGTAGGAGGATGATGTCTAGTTGTGGTTCCATGGCATCCTGGAGGAGAGTGTCTAATTTTTTACTGTTCGTTTCCGCCTGGTGTTCCATGCTGGTCCGACCTCGGCAGCTATTTTGGGGTGTGCAACCTCATAATCAGTCCGGCAGAAACATGGTTTGCGCCGGATTGATGGTGGCTCCAATCAACCACAGCTGTCTGAACCTTCCTAATCACCAACAGGTTTCGACCATCACAGTCATGATCAAGACTGTGACAGTCGAAACGCATTGGTGATGAGGATGGTTGTTCTGAAGAAGAATAAATATTGATACAAAGGCCCATATTTATACTTTTTTAGCACCACGTTTGCGTCATTTTGTGACGGAAAAGCAGTGCAAACTTACAACATACAATTGTATTTTGTAAGTTTGCGCAGCTTTTGCGTCAAAAACCAACGCAAATGCGGTGCTAAAAAAGTATAAATATGGGCCAAAGTCTTTTGGAGTGCTGCAAATTATTTTTGAAAGGAATATATATATAGATAGCTAGATACATATATATATATGTATGAACATATATATATACACACACACATATATATATAAATGAATCTATATCTGTATATATATATATATATATATATATATAAATGTACATATATATATATATATATAGAGAGAGAGAGATATACATATAGCTATATATATATATATATATATATATACACTGTGTGCTGCTGCTGATCTACATTGAGAGAAGAAGGAGGCAAGGCTACAGAGAAGAGCTGCTATGATCTTGACCATGCCTGCTTGTCTGAGCCGAAGCACATCTGCAGTCATGTGAATTGAAGAACAGCAGCCTTCCCTTTGCAGTGGCAGTTTTCTCTTCGCGGAGGCCTTCATACCTTCATAGTGACAGGTGTCTCCTATCAGCAACTTGTTTCCTGAGTTCTGACCTGAGTTCTGACCAAGTATTTCTGATCTTCTCTGCAGATACCACACTCAAAGGTAGGCAGCTTGCAATTCATCTCTTGCATCATGTTTTCTTGCGCTTGCAAAAGGACACGAGTCATCCCAAACAAGGAGAGGAGAAGGAGAGGACATAGGGAGAGTAGGGTAGAGGAGATGCTGCAATGCAATACGCTGCAAGTGATGCAAGACGCAAGATGCTGCTGGATATATATATAAAAATATATATATGTTTATATATATATATATATATATATATATATATATATATATATATATATATATATACTAGTGATGGTCGCCACTAGGTAGCTATAATTAGAACCTAGGGCCATATTACGAGTGTGGCAGTGCTCGGACTGCCTCACCCACACTCACAGTGGCTGTCAGACCTCCGCTGTTATGATGGTCCAACCACCACATTACGAGGTTGGCGGCCAGCCACACAAACCTACAGCTGTCTCCGCCGGGATCTTCCAGGCTGATGGCTGGTGTAGGTTACAATCAGCCAGGGCAGCGATGACCTCATGAAAAGTCTGGCAGAGAACAAGTGCAGGGGACCATGGGGGGACCCTGCACTACCAATGGCATGGAATGGGCAGTGCAGGGGGGACCCTGCACAGAACCCTCATAATGAGCACTGTCTGCTGTGCAGACAGTGCTCATTGTGAGGGTGCTGGTCCCACTGTGGGCGGCAGCATTTAAGAAAAAGGGGGGGTCCCAAAACATGTTTTCCCAATTCATTCTTCCATTGTGATCCAATAGCGCCCAAACCCCTGGACGGAATTACACCAATGTGGCAAAAAGGCAGATCTTCACCCCTTTTGTTATGTGGTGTAAATCTGTTCAGTAGTTTTAGATAAATTAAAGAAAATTCATATTTTTATATATAGAGAAGAGAAGGATTTGCGAACCCTCCTGATATCGTGATGAGATCTGATTGGCTTACATAAGGAAGTGTTGCAGCCATCTTGGGACTCGGCTTCAGCTGAGTCCCCCCAAATTTTTTTTTTTTAAAAAGGTGCTAGAGTAGGAGCACCCCTGCCCTGGGGACCACCACCTCCCCAGGGCTAGTGCTTTTGAAAATGCCGGGGCACATGTTCACATCAAATGCCAGGGTCCTCCCGCCCCCCCCCCCCACAGGCCCAGGGATCACCACCTCCCCGGGGCACATATTCAAATCAAATGCAGGGAGGCCAGGTGGGCATTACCTCCCTTGGCCTCTAATTGAAATTAAATGCAAGGGGACCCCCCACCCCCCAAAGCCCTGGGTACCATCAACTCCCCAGGCTAAATGCAGAGTTGGAGGGGATTCACAGGGGATTCACGCACCCCCCCTGAGGAGGCATAGATGACCCTGGGAACCTCCATCCCCCAGGGATGGCTCCTGCTATGTACTGGGTGCCTACCCTAGGTCATAGATGTTAGTTGTGGCTTTGATGCAGCTTTGACAGATGCTGCCAAGTCACAGCAAACATTTCACTTGGATGAAGTGAGCGCTGTCAAACAGCTCTCACTTCATGCGAGCGGAGATTTCCTTTGTATCCCTGCCTGTGGAGAGCCAGGCAGCGAGACAGAGGAAACATTGCTGTCACAGAGAGAGAGCTGTCACAGCAGGTACGTAGCTGCCTGGGAATGCAGGGGCCTTCAGGCTACCCCATGGTCCCCAACATTTTGACTGGGGACCCTGGGAGGCACCTAGGTCAAATGGGCGGGCCCTGGACGATGGGGTCCCTGGTGCTGAGATCAGCCCTAGGGAATGGGGCTACGCAGGCCCCCCCCCCCAAAAAAAATTAATAATTAGGGCAGAACCAGGGAAGGGGGGTCCCCTGGGGAGGGGGGCCATAAAGCCCCATTCCACTCAAAAAATGAATAAATAGGCCAGGACCCGGGATAAGGGGTTCCTGAGGCCGACCTCGGCCCTGGGGAGGGGGCCATACAGACCCATCCCACCCAAAAAATTAATAATTAGGCCAGCCCCTCGGAGATGGGGTCTCTGGTGCCATGATAAGCCCTGGGGAGGGGGGCCAAGCATCCCCCTTCCCCCAAAAATATCAAATATTTAAGCTGGGGGCCTTAGGAGTTGATGGGTCGTTATAGGGGTTTGCTGCAGTGCTTGGCCAGAGGCCAGTGCATGCATGCACAGTGCGTGGTTGAGTTGTTATCAAGGTTGGTCGCAGGGCCTGGAAAACCGCCGCCACACACAGCCGAAGGCCATGTGCGGTGGTGGTTGGATTAACGTATAGTAATGAAAATTACTTTACGTTTAAAAAGTGAATTTTATGTGTTTTCAATTCTATTTCTTAACTATAATGTCCCTGTAAACGTTTTTGTTTTGTTTTATATATATATATATATATATATATATATGATCCGTGAACAAGGCTACGGCTGTAATGCGTTGGGAGGAGGACCAATTTTCTTTAATATAGTTTTTTTAACTGTCCGTTTTGTGTCTTGATTTCTTGTCCTAATGGGAGAGAAAATCTGATTTATATATATATATATATATATATATATATATATATATATATATATATATATATTTTTTTTTTTTATTCTTTTCGAAGGGATCAATATTGTTGTGCTAGGCATAGCTTTTGATAACTTGGATCTTTTAAAATTTCTATGAATTGGTATGGAAGAGTGGGGCTTCTTCCAAGAGTGCCTTGGAATGAGTAATGCCACCTTTCTACTTCCTAATATTGTTTTTATATCCTTAGATAGTGACTATTTTACACATTCCATGGAGTATGTGGAATTTGGGTTGGCATCTGTACCCTGAAAAAGTGCATTTGACCAACACAAGTATTTTAAAAATTAGTCCAAGAAAGGTATTAGTTTTTCCTACTTTGCTTGATTGAATGGTGAGTGTTGTGGTAGGGCATAGGGATAGATGTATTCTTTTAACAAAAAGGAGAACAGCAAGGAAAGTTGCTGCACTGTGTTGCTTTAGTGGTGTGACAGTATTGCAGAGCCATATCAACTATGGTATGGAACTGCTGCACTCTTCCACAGTATTGGTGCACAAAAAGGCTGCCAAGATTCATGCACACACCTTTATGCCACCATGCAAAAATGGTTGTATGAAACAACCATGCATGCTGGATCCACGCATGCCTTAACAACACAGTAAGAACCACAACTGCGTCTTTTCCACGCATGCCTTTACCACGCATGCCTTGACAACGAATTTCAATGTAAAAGCATACTTGGTAAAGGCATATGTGGAAACGGTATGCATGTTTGTGTCATACAATCCCCCCTCTTAAATCCATGAGGCCCTAAACTACCCCCCCCCCCCCCTAATAAGTAAACTACCCAGATACCTGTTTTGCTTTCCCTAATGACCGAGCTGACAAAAATCTCTGGAATGCTCTTCTTAGTTTAAAGAGGACATTTATTATTACATCACCACGAGGTTCCTGAGAAAGGAGATCAGTAGGTTGGAGGCACACGTTTAAAAATAGTCACAGCAATGAAAGGACAATATATCAAAGTGATTTTCAACTACAATGTACACAGCAAATACATGTGATTATATTACAGCATAATTGCAAAGCAAAGAATAAAGTCAAAATTCATCACCGTAGGTCCTGTCACTGCTCCTCATCTTTCTCATGCCAGCAAGTTGATGACCCCTGTTCAACTGCGAGAAAGAGTTTTCCACCCTCACAGGATGTCAGGCATTTGACGTCCAATCCTGACTGAAGTCTCAGAAAATTCCCCTCACTGCTGCCCAAGGACACCT